>NC_135353.1:95719252-96344252 GCF_023851605.1 Tamandua tetradactyla
TAATCTCTGTGATATCTGCTATTTCTCTATTTTTTTCTTTCAAATTACTCTTCATGTTCTTCTAGTGTCTTCTTGAT
Source organism: Tamandua tetradactyla (assembly GCF_023851605.1). NCBI lineage: Eukaryota > Metazoa > Chordata > Mammalia > Pilosa > Myrmecophagidae > Tamandua > Tamandua tetradactyla. Next base: position 95,719,330 of record NC_135353.1, read on the forward strand.
CTCCTTTATGCCATTAACCATCTCACTAATTTTATTTAGTAGAGTTACATGAAAACCATTTGTTAGTTGTTCCAAAGTCTGTACCTCCTCCAGTGTTTTAATTTGGTCATTACTGGGCTGCATCTGTCTGCATCTTCATATGGATTGTGATATTCTGTTGTCTTTGAGCATGTAAATATCTTGATAGGGTAACTCTGGAAATTGATTTCCTTCAGTAGTCTAAAACTTTGCATTTCTGGGATGAGTGTGGAGCATGATGTGGAGCATGTAGAAGGACACCACAACAGCGTGGTGACAAGTTGTAGTACAGGTATATGCATGGTTTGGGGACTCTATACTGGTGCCTGTGAGTGTGAGGTGCAAGTTGGGGACTTGTGGCAGTGTGGTGCAGGGGCAGATGTGCTGGGGTTGCTATGTAGGCAGGATGTCAGTGGGCGGATGAAGCCTGTGGGTCATGGATGTCAGGGTCTATGGTACAGGGCACAGAAGTGGGGGGTCGGTGAATTTTGGGTATGAGTGTATTATTGCATAGGGGAAGAGGTCCGGGGGGGGCTTGGATGTAGATTTGTGAGTGTGTAGGGGCAGGGCATTGGTCAGTGACGATGTGGGATGTGTGTCAGAGGTGGGAGATGACAGGTGTATAGGGCCCTAGTATAGGTGCGCAAGTGCAGGGTTGGGGTGAAGTAGGGGTGCCCATTAGTGCAGGGCAGAGGCTATGTGGCACAGATGTGCACAAGATCCCTTGCTAGGTGTGGGAGTAGGGCACTTGTGCTGGAGTGGGGCAAGGGTGTGTATGTGTGCAAGGCAGGAAGTTGAGGTGCAGGAGTCAAGAGGTCCATACACGGATACATGGGAGCATATGGCTCTGCCAGTGTGTGAATCTGGGGGACAGGGCACTGGTGTGTGTTGGTCTGGGGAGCAGGACAGTGGTGTGCCTGTGCACAGAGCTCAGGGGCAGCACAATGAGATTGTGCTTTCATGAGCTGGGGGCAGTTGTGGCCAGGATACACAGGTCAGTGCTTGTCCAGAGGTGAAGGGGTGGTGGCCTGAGTGGGCATGTGCACGTGCATGCAACTGGGCGGCCAGATCCTGATGTGCACGTGCACAGAGCTCAGGGGCACCAGGCAGTGTTAAGCGACTGTATGGGCTGGGTGTGGGTGTGGTCCGGGTAAGAAGGTGAGCACCTGCAGCCCAGGTGAGCAGGTGACTGCCTGTCAGGGGCAGGGAGTATGTGATGAGGATCGAGGGGCTGGCCATGCATATATGGGTCTCTGGAGGAGTGGAGCTAGAATATATTCTTCCGTTGAAGCAGTGGGTTGGGCTTGGACAGGGTTGTGTGTTTACATGGTGCAGGGTGTGAAACAGATGCCCAGGGAGGGGGTCAGGGTAGAAGTACTTGGAGCATGGTGGGGGGTGCAAGTGTTGTGGTTCATGTGCATGCATGTGCATGGGGGTATGGGGGGATTCATGGGTCGCGCGTGGGAGTGGTCCTCGTGAGGCTAACACATTCAAGGAACCTGGCTTGATTGACTTCCTTGTCTTCTTCTTCCTGTCCATGCACTCCTGATCACTCCAGGTCTCCCTCTGGAAATGGATGTGCTAAGCTGTTTGCACTAGCTGGCCGATCTCCAGTTCTCTGCATCTCAATTATTCTGCTTTTTCGGAAGACCCTCCCAGGTCACTTATACCCTGGAATTGTTCTCTTCATCTTTTATCTGTCACTTCCCTAGCTGTTCTTTGAAACAGAGGTGAGCTCCGCCTATCCTATTCTGCCATCATCTGTAGGGAGATTTTTGTGAATGATTGAATCACCTCTCTTGTGATTGGTTTACTGAAGTATCCTATGTCCTTTTGAGACAGTGTACATTGTTCATGTACTTCTAGGAATTTGTACATTTCATCTAAGTTATCTAGTTTATTGGTGTATTGTTGTTTATAGTATCTTTTTATGTTTTTTTTTATTTCTTCAGGATCCATGGTAATGACACATTTCTCATTTCTGATTTTGTTTATTTGCATCCTCTCTATTTTTCCTTTGTCACCTGAACTATGGGTCCATCAATTTTATTGATTTTCTCAGAGAGCAAACTTTTGGGCTCCTTGATTCTTTGTTGTTTTACTCTCCAATTCATTTACTTCTGATTTAACCACTGTTATCTATCTTATTCTATTTCCTTTGGGGTTAGTTTGCCGTTGTTTCTCCAGTTTCTCTAGGTGAGCAGTTAAGTCCTTCATTTTGGCTCATTCTTCTTTTTTAATATAGGTATTATGGGAATAAATTTCCCTCTCACCACTGCCTTTACCACATCCCATAAGTTTTGATATTTTGTATTTTCATTTTCATTCATCTCCAAGTATTTACCAAATTCTTTAACAATTTCTTCTTTGATCCACTGACTGTTTAAGAATGTGTTATGTAATCTCCTTATATTTGTGAAAGTTCTGGTTCTTTGAAAGTTATTCATTTCCAGCCTCATTTCATTTGTGGTTGGAGAAAATGCTTTGGATAATTTAATCATTTTAAATTTATAAAGACCTGTTTTGTGACCCAGTAAATGATCTACCCTGGAGGAAGTTTCGGGAGCACTAGAGAAGAATGTGTATCTTGGTCTTTTGAGGTGTAAAAATCTATATGTTTGTTAGGTCTAATTAATTTATTACATTGTTTAAGTTCACTATTTCCTTGTTGAGCCTCTGTCTGGTTGTTCTATGTATATGGGAAAGTGGTGTATTGAAGTCTCCACTGTTATTGCTGAAACATCTATTACTTCCTTTAGTTTTCCTAATGTTTTATTCATGTAATTATTTTTATATTTTTATTCATAAAACAGCACACAAACATGCAAACATTCTTAGCATACAAACATTCTATACATAGTATGCAATTGGTGGTTCACAATATCATCAAATAGTTGTGTATTCATCACCACGATCTTTTTTTGAACATTTGCATCACTCCAGAAAAAGAAATAAAAAAGAAAAAAAACTCATACATAACACACCCCTCAACCTTACCTCTCATTGACCACTATCATTTCCATCTACCTAATTTATTTTAACCTTTGTTACCACTATTATTTGTTTATTTTTATCCTTATTTTTTATTCATCTGTCCACACCCTAGCTAAAAGGAGCATCAGACACAAGGTTCTAACAACAACACAGTCACATCATAAAAAGTATATCATTATACAATCATCTTCAAGAAACAATGCTACTGTAACACAGCTCTACAGTTTCAGGTACTTCCCTCTAGCCACTCCAATACACCATAAACTAAAAAGGGATATCTACATAATGCATAAGAATAACCTCCAGGATAACCTATCTGTTTGAAATCTCTCAGCCACTGACACTTTTCTTTGTCTCATTTTTCTCTTCCCCCTTTTTGTCAAGAATGTTTTTTTCTATCCATTGATGCTGTGTCTTCTCTCATCATGGGGTTTCTGTCCCACATTGCAGGGAGGTTTACACCCCTGGGAGTCATGCCCCACATGGAGGGGGAAAGCAATAAGTTCACTTGCTGTGTCAGTTTAGAGAGAGAGGCCACATTTGAGTAACAAAAGAGGTTCTCAGGGGAGTGAATCTTAGGCTGAAATTTCAGTAGGCTTAGCCTATCCTTTGCAGGAATAAGTTTCATAGAGGTGTCCTCCAGGATTGAGAGCTCAGCCTACTGATTTGGTTGTCCCCGCTGCTTGCTAGAATATCAGAAATTCTCCAAATAAGGAAGTTGAATATTGTCCCCCTTCTCCTCATTACCTCAATGAGACTTTGCAAATACTTCTTTATTCACTGTCCAAAACTGTCTGGGATTTATTGGGGCATCACACTAACCTGGACAAACCAACAAAATCTGATGCCATATTCAAGATTCCATGTACTTATGTTGTTACCTAAACAGATCACACAAGTTAAATTAGGAAATGCACTCCCCAAAATATAAATTTTGCCCAAAAATAAACATCTCTCCCTTTAGTCTTACACAGAAGCTGAAGTTTTAAGCACTAAAAGCTCTGTTTCGAATAATCAAGATGGCACTAACAGTCCATGGGGTGAGTTGGAAAAAGATAATCGATATCATCCTTTACCCAGTCTTCTGGTATACCTTAGTCTTATCCAGATCAGCTTCATTCATGTCTCTACTTAATGACTGATCACTTTTTCAACTTTTTAAACAGTTCCTGTATGAGGTAGTGCTGACTTTCTTAGCTTCAGAGCTCTAACTCTGAGTCTCATGTGTCACATAAATACCCAAAATTTCTAGGAAAGACCATGTTATATGCAAACAGCTCAGTATCTCATTATTTAGAACTAACAGTTACACTTCCTGAATATATGTGACTGCTGTAAGAACCTACAATCTAGGACACTTTATAATAAGTCCCAACCTGATAACCCATGCTCTAAAATTTAGTTCACTGAATTTTTATATATAGTTAGCCTATATGATTGATGCATGATATTTGTCCTTTGATTCCTGACATTTCATTCAACATACAGCTATTAAGGTTCATTCATCTAGTTGTATGCCTTTCAAATTCATTCCTTCTTGTGGCCACCCAGTAGTCCATTGTATGCATGCACCATAGTTCCCCCTTCCATTCCTCAGTTGTTGTAAACTTAGGCCACCTCCATTCATTGTGGGTCAGGAACACTGCTGCCAGAAACACCAGTGTGCAAACATCCATTTATGTCCCCACACTCAGTTCCTTTAGTTATACACTGAGCAACAGTGTTTCAGGATCATATGGCAACCCCACTCCTAGCTTCCCATGGAACCACCACACTGCCTTCCAAGGGGCTAGACTTTTCACTTCCTTACTGAAAGTGAATGGGTACATCTCTCTCTCCACATTTTCCCTAGCACTTGGTTCTCTCTGTCCATTCATTTTATCTTTTTTTATTGTATAATATAGCATATATACAAAGGAAAGAAAGAAAAAGGCGATAGTTTTCAAAGCACTCTTTAACAAGTAGTTACAGGACAGATCCCAGAGTCTGCCATGGACTACCATACTATCCTCTCAGATTTTTCTTTCTAGCTGCTTCAGAACATAGGAGGCTAGAGCACATATTTTTTTATTATCACAGTCGACTTTTTCTTCTTTTTTGTGAAAAATGACATATATACAAAAAGGAAACAAATTTCAAAGTGCAGCATCACAATTAGTTGTAGAACATATTTCAGAGTTTTGAATGGGTTACAATTCCACAATTTTAGGTTTTTACTTCTAGCTGCTCTAAGATACTGGAGACTTAAAGAGATATCAATTTAATGATTCAGCATTCATATTCATTTGTTAAATCCTATCTTCACTGTATAACTCGACAGTCACCATGGATCTTTCCATCCCTCTTTTTAGGGGTGTTTGGGCTATGGCCATTATAAATTTTTCATATTGGAAGGGTCTATCACAAATATGGGGTAGGGAGATGGAGCTATCTGATGTTCTGGGACACCAATTATTCTTATATTTGTGCTCTTTGTTTTGTCTATCATTTCTCTGAGAACCAATTCAAACTTTTCCATCTTTTTTGTCATTTGCTGCTTTGAGTTTTCAAAGTCAGTTATCCTGTCTTCCATATTGCTTATTCTTTCTTCTTTCTCTTCAAATCTGGTGTTGTGTGCCTCTAGTATGTTTTTTATTTGGTCAACAGTCTTTAATCTCTGTGATATCTGATATTTTTCTATTCTTTCAAATTCCTCTTGATGCTCTCCTACTGTCTTCTTTGCCCTCCCACTTATTTTATTAAGTAGTTGCATGAACATCTTTCTTTACTTGTTCCAGTGTCTGTGTATCCTCTGGTGTTTTAATTTATCATTAGGCAGGGCCATATCTGTCTGCATTGTGATATGCTTAGTGATCTTCTGTTGTTTTTGTTACATGCAAATATCTTGATTGATGTACTTTGGCAGTTGATTTCTTTCAGTAGTCTAAGGCCTTGTGTTTGCAGGATGGATGTGCAGCAGGGAGCAGGGTACAGGGTGGGCCCTAACAGTGTGGTGATTTGTTTCAGGGCAGGTATAGGCACAGGTTTGGGATGTTACGCTGATGTTTTTGAACGTGGGTGCCCAGTGGCCAGGTAGGATGTAGCTGTGCAGGTGCACCAGTTTGGGGGGTGTAACCCTGTTGTGCGCTGGTCTAGGGTGCAGGTCCCTTTGTTCACATGCATAGAGCTGTGGCAACAGGTTGGTTTTATGCTCTCTCAAAACCTTTTCACTGCAAAAGTAGAAGCATGATGATCTGCTGGAAAATTGAGGTTTTAACATACAAATGAGAGTTTTGGGGTGACTTGTCCTTTCTCTGCAGTCATTTTCCACTCAGAGCTATGGCCATGTCACCCTCTTGACTCCATCATTCTCTGTTCATTTTTAAACAGTTTTATTCATACATCATACAATCCAGCCTAATTGTATAGACATGCCTTTGCCACCATACTCTATGTGTGAAGATGTTTTCTTTTCTTTCACACAGAATTCAATTCCCCACCTGTTATATTCAGTGCAAGCATATTACAATGTTACTGATGACACTAGACCCTATCTTACATTAATTGTACTTTCCCCCATATACTTTGTATTTTTAACACCCTGCAATACTAGCATTCATTTGTTTTCCCCCATGTAAAAACATTTTTTTAAATTTGTATATTTAATCACCATCATTGTACACTCTAGGTTTTCATAAATTATGCCCTGTCAGTCTTTATCCTCTATCTTTCCTTTTGACTTCATACATGCCCCTAGCCCTTCTCCCTCTATCATACTCACATTGAGCTTCATTCAGTGTACTTATACTATCATGCTACAATCAGACAGTATTCTACTATCTACTTCTGAATTTTTACAATCAGTCCTGTTGCACAATCTGTATTCCCTCCGCACCAATTGCACAACCTGTACACTATTTCTATCTCCTGATAACCTGTGTTCTTAACTTCAATTCTTCAAGTTCACTCATTAATGTTAGTTCATATTGGTGAGACCATACAGCATTTGTTCTTTTGTTTCTGCCTAATTTCACTCAGCATAATGTCTTCAAGGTCCATCCACATTGTTACATGCATCATGACTTTATTCTGTTTTACAGCTGTATAATATTTTGTTGTGTGTATATATCACAACTTGTTTAGTTACTCATCTGTTGGTGGACATTTGGGATGTTTCCATCTCTCAGCAATTGTAAATAATGCTGCCATAAACATTGGTGCTCAGATGTTTGTGTTCTTGCCCTCAGGTCCTCTGAGGGCAATGGTATCGCTGGATCATATGGCAAATCTATACTTTCTCATGTACTTTTGAGCTCCTTGATTAGGAGCATAAACAATCATGATTGTTATTTCTTCTTGGTTAATTATCCCCTTTATTAACATGTAGTGTCCTTCCATGTCTCTTATGACATTTTTCTATTTAAAATCTATTTTGTCTGATAATAGTATAGTTACTTGTGATGATTAGGTTCTGGTGTCAATTTGGCCAAGTGGTTATGCCAAGTTGTCTGGTCAGGCAAGCACTGACCTGACAACTGCTGCAAGAATATTTTGTGGCTGGTTGATAGCCCAGAAGGCTGGTGTATTCAATCATCAGTCAGTTGATTGCTCTGCGATTGACTTTATCTGTGATCAACTAAGACACATCTCCTACAATGAGATAATCCAATCAATTGAAGGTTTTTAAAGGAGAGGGACTCTCTCACTGCTTCTTCACCAAGCAAACCTCTCCTGTGAAGTTCATTCAGACCCTTCATCAAAGTCACCAGCTTCACAGCCTGCCCTATGGATTTTGTACTCTTCCATGCCCAAGGTTGTGTGAGACACGATTATAAATTTCATATTTACAGATCTTTCCTGTTGGTTCTGTTTCTATAGAGAACCCTAACTAATCCAGCTTGGTACTGAGAATGGGGTGACTCTTGAGAAAGAGAATTTTTAAAATGGGTTTTTACAATTGGTTTTCTACTCTGACTAGACTCAGAGGCACTAATGGCTCTGTTTCTAATAATCAAGATGGTACCAATAGTCAATGCGGTGAGTTGGAAAAAGATACACAAAATATCACGTTAGTTTCTGTTAATTGTATGCTTATAGGAGGCAAGGCTGTGGGTGAGAAAGCTTTTGGCAACTTTACAGGGTTTAGTGGAATTAAGATATGTAACAATTTTTGCTGGTTGTTAGATATACTGGCTTCAGTGCTCAGAGAAAGTGATGAGCTGAAGACTTAATTTTAAGTGACATTTAAACTACGTAAAAGTTCCATGTGTGCCATGAAAAAAATCTTATTTCCTATGGTTACAGACTTGAGATCTCCAAAAACCAGACACCAAGCCTCACTGTGAGACTATTAGATTTACAGCATAAACTAAAATGTCAATCTTGCTTGTTGTCTGCTGTTAAAGTAAGGGCTTTGATAGGAAAAGAATGGGATTCTGATATGTAGGATGGGGATATATGGCTTGATAATGATTGCAATGGGAAGATGGGATCCCTGGAATCTGCAGTCTTTGCTAGATAGACCTATAGTGGACTACCCTGAGCAGAGAGCTTTCTGACTTCCAACCACCTTGAGTAAAAAGCTTCCCAGCCTCCAGCCTCCCCAGAGGAGTCTGGTATCCAACATTTACCTAATAAGATTAACACTTCAGTGTCTGTTATCCTGTACACTTTCCCTGGGGAAACAGCCCTCACTCCTCTGTCTGTACAACTAATCCTATTTCACCAGATGAAATTGCAATGGAATGCCCTGAGGTAATTGGCTTGAAAGAAAGACACTTCTATTTCTTTTCATGACCCACCCCCACAACCACTCTCATCTTCAAGAGCTATAACTAGACTAAAGTTCCAACAGGACTTGAAAGGTGAAATACAAAGTGTGACCCATGAGGAGGTAGGCTATACTCCAAAAGAACCGCATGAGCTTTCCAATCTATATAGACAGAAACCAGGGGAATTTGTGTAGGAATGTATATTAATGATGTGGGATAATGGTGGAAGGAATGCAAAGTTGGATCAAGCTGAATTTATTGATATGGGCCTACTAAGCAGAACTGCATTCAATGTTGTAGCTTGAGGGGTTAGAAGGGGTATTAAAATTTTCTTTCAATAGTGGTCTGAAACATGGATCAAAAGGTGGCCAAGGAATTGAGCTGCAGAGGACCAGAGACAGGTCAGCTAGTGTAAACGGCATAACATGCCCCTTTCCAGACGGAAGCCCAGAGCCATCAGGAGTGCATGGACAGGAAGAGAGGGACAAAAAAGTAAGCCAAGCTGCGTGCCTTGAATGTGCTACCCTCAAACACACCACCCCTGCCCCATGAACAGTGACTCCCCCTGGACCCCACTCACCTGAAGCTCATCATTTGTTCCCCACTGTACTCCAAGAACCCCCACCCTGACCCTTCTCCCGCTCAACCCCAATTTCCCCCTACCTGCCTCCTACAGGCATTCACCTATGTATCCGAGATGCAGGGACTCACCTTGATACCTGGGCCACACCCACACCCAGCCCATACAGTAGCTCAGACTGGCCCAGCTCCCCTTGATCTCTGCACACTTGCATATTGGCGTCCAGCCCCCCAGATGTATGCACATGCATACACCCCTTCAAGCCACACCCCTCAGCTCTGGGTGGGTGCTGACCTGCACATCTGGGTCACATCCACTGCCGCCACAAGCACAAACCCACCCCGCTGCCCCTGACTTCTGGGCAAGTGCACACCAGGGCCCTGCCCCCAGGTCCGCATATGCCAGGGCTCTGACCACAGATCCATGCACCAGCACAGCTACATCTTCCCTTCTGGGCACACACATAACTGTGCACAGATGTCTTCAACCCATGCACCCCACTCCTCCTTCCCGGTACACATGCACGAACTTCTCCCACCTCACGGCCCAAGTGCCCATCTCTCACACCTGACAGGTGCTGTCTGGCACATCTGTGTCACATAGCCTCTGCCTAGCACAAGTGGGCACCCCTATTCCACCCCACCCCTGCACCTGTGGACCTGTACCAGGACCTTGCCTACCCATCATCACACACTCCTGACACATATCCCACAAACTCTGTGACCTGTGCCCTGACACTACACATTCATGCATCTGCATACTGGCCCTTCTGGGCTCCTTCCCCTGTGCCCCAACTTCTGTGTACCGTATCTCACACTGTAACACATATGACCCACACGCTTCATGCACCCACCCACATCCTGCCCACATACCTGCTCCAGAACAGCTGCTCAGCCCCCATCTGTCTCCTATTGCACCCTACCTCTGTGTCCCCCATGCCACATCCTATACCTTCCCTCCATGGCCTGCCTCAGCTGCATCCTATCCCCACAGCCACTGCACTGCATGTCCACAACTCCATGACCCACACCCCGTGCTTACAGGCACAAGTATGGAGTCCCAGGTCCATGCATATACCTATACCACAAACTGTCACCAACTGTTGTGCCCTTCTATATGCCCCACATATTGCTCCATGCCCATCCTGCAAATACAGAGCTTTAGACTTCTGAGGGGAATCAACATCAAAGTAACCCTATCAAGATAGTTACATGCCACAAAGACAAAAGAAAATCATTAACCATATGAAGATGCAGACAGATACAGTCCAGCCTAATGATCAAATTAACACACCGGAGGAGACACAAGACTTTGGAACAACTAATCAAGGATTTTCATATAATTTTACTAAATAAAATCAGTGGGAGCAGTGCAACGGTGGCTCAGTGGCAGAATTCTCACTTGCCATGCCAAGGACCTGGATTCGATTCCCAGTGCCTGCCCATGCAAAACAAACAAACAAACAAACAAATAACAAATCAGTGGGATGGCTAATGATATAAGGGAGATCAAGAAGACACCAGAAGACTTCCCAGTTCTGAGAAAGTGCCAACCTGCACAGTCGGGTCACAGCTGCCACCAATCCTCGAAGGCCTAATGCTGATCTGCTGCTTCAGCTCTACGTATGTGCACAAAGGGCCCCATGCCTTAGACCAGTGAATACGGGGGTTATGCCCCCCAGACCGGTGCACCTGCACAGCTACATCCTTCCTGGCCACTAGATGCCATCGTTCACAAGCATTAATGTAACAGCCCCAACCTGCATCCATATCTGCCCTGAAACAAATCACCATACTGAGTGCTCCACCTTGTGCCCTGCTCCCTGCTGTACAACCATCCCACAAACACAAGGCCTTATATTACTGAAAGAAATCAATTCCCAAAGTACATCAATCAAGATATTTATATGCCACAAAGACAGCAGATGATCGCTAAGCATATCACAATGCAGACATATATAGACCTGCCTAATGACCAAATTAAAACACCAGAAGAGATACAGACATTGGAACAATTAATCAAAGATGTTCATGCAACTCTGCTTAATAAAATAAGTGGGATAGCACAAGACACAAAGGAGATGAAGATGACAATAGAAGACCACAAAGAGGAATTTGAAAGAATAAATAGAAAAATAGTGGAAATTACAGAGATTAAACACTGTGTTGACCAAACAAAAAACATACTAGAGGCACACAACCCAAGATTTGAAGAGACAAGAGACAGAATAAGTGATATAGAGAACAAGATAATTGACTTTAAAGACTCAAAACAGCAAATGGCAAAGAAAAAGATGGAAAAAATTGAATGAGAACTCAAGGAAATGATAGACAAAACAAAGCGCATAAATATAAGAATCATTGGTGCCCTAGAAGGAGAAGACAAGAGTAAAGGACTAGGAACAGTAGTTGAGGATATAATGGAGGAAACTTCCCAACCCTCATAAAGGACATAAATATACAAACCAAAGAAGTCAAAAGAACTACAAACAGAATAAATCGAAATAAGCCTTCCCCAAGGAAAATACTAATCAATCTGTCAAATGTTGAAGAGAAGCAGAAAATCCTGAAAACAGCAAATGAAAAATAATCTATTACATACAACAGAAACCACATAAAACTGGGTTCAGACTACTTAACTAGCATCCTGGAGGCGATAAGGCAGTGGTATGACACATTCAAGATCCTGAAAGAGAAAGACGTCCAGCCGAGAATTCTGTACCCAGACAAATTTTCCTTCAAAATTGAGGGAGAGTTTTCACAGACAAAGAGGTCCTGAAAGAATTTTTCAACAAGAGACCGGCCAGACAAATACTAAAAAGGAGTTCTGCCAGATGAAAAAAAAAAAAAAAAAGACAGGAGAGGGAGGTCTGGAGGAGGGCACAGAATTGAAGAGAACCACTAAGGGTAATTTGAGGAATACAAAGAGAAAGAGGGAAAAAAATATATAGATCTGACAATTAAAATAAAAAAAGATTAGATGGTGGAATCAAGAAACACCTTTTCAGTATTAACTTAGAATGTTACCAGACTAAATTTATGAGTTAAAACATACAGATTGGCAGAATGGATTAAGAAACATAATCCAGCTGTATGCTACTTACAAAAGACTCATCTTAGACACGAGGATACAAATAGATTGAAAACGAAAGGATGGAAAAAGATTTTCCATGCAAGTTATAAGCAAAAGAAAGCAGGAGTAGCTATAATAATATTGGACAAAATAGACATTAGGTGTAAAGACATCATAAGAGACAAAGAAGGATACTGTATAACTAAGTAAAGGGTCAATTCACCAAGATATAACAATCATAAATGTTTATGCTCCCGATCAAGGACCTCCAAAGTACATGAGACAGACAATGGCAAAACTGAAGGGAGTGGTAGATGTTTCAACAATAATGTTAGGAGATGTCAATACACCACTGTTCTCTATAGATAGAACAAGCAGGCAGAAGATCAACAAGGAAATAGAGAAGTTAAGAAACTTGATAAATGAATTATACTTAACAGACATATATAGGCCAAAGCACTTGAAAACAGAAGCTTATACATTCTTGTCTAGTGCTCATGGAGCATTCTTTTTTTGAGGAACCACCAAACTGCCTTCCACAGTGGTTGCACCATTTGTAATTCCCACCAACAGTGAATAAGTGTGCCTCTTTCACCGCATCCTCTCCAGCACTTCTCATTTTCTCTTTTGTTGATAATGGCCATTCTGGTGGGTGTGAGATGATATCTCATTGTGGTTTTGATTTGCATTTCTCTAATGGCCAGGGACATTGAGCATCTCTTCATGTGCCTTTTGGCCATTTGTATTTCCTCCTCTGAGAGGTGTCTATTCAAGTCTTTTCCCCATTTTGTAATTGGGTTGGCTGTCTTTTTGTTGTTGAGTTGAACAATCTCTTTATAAATTCTGGATACTAGACCTTTATCTGATATGTCGCTTCCAAATATTGTTTCCCATTGTGTAGGCTGTCTTTCTACTTTCTTGATGAAGTTCTTTGATGCACAAAAGTGTTTAATTTTGAGGAGTTCCCATTTATTTATTTCCTTCTTCAGTGCTCTTGCTTTAGGTTTAAGGTCCATAAAACTGCCTCCAATTGTAAGATTCATAAGATATCTCCCTACATTTTCCTCTAACTGTTTTATGGTCTTAGACCTAATGTTTAGATCTTTGATTCATTTTGAGTTAACTTTTGTGTAGGGTGTGAGATATGGGTCTTCTTTCATTCTTTTGCATATGGATATCCAGTTCTCTAGGCACCATTTATTGAAGAGACTGTTCTGTCCCAGGTGAGTTGGCTTGACTGCCTTATCAAAGATCAAATGTCCATAGATGAGAGGGTCTATATCTGAGCACTCTATTCGATTCCATTGGTCGATATATCTATCTTTATGCCAATACCATGCTGTTTTGACCACTGGGGCTTCATAATATGCCTTAAAGTCAGGCAGTGCAAGACCTCCAGCTTCGTTTTTTTTTCCTCAAGATGTTTTTAGCAATTCGGGGCACCCTGCCCTTCCAGATAAATTTGCTTATTGGTTTTTCTATTTCTGAAAAATAAGTTGTTGGGATTTTGATTGGTATTGCATTGAATCTGTAAATCAATTTATGTAGGATTGACATCTTAACTATATTTAGTCTTCCAATCCATGAACACGGTATGCCCTTCCATCTATTTAGGTCTTCTGTGATTTCCTTTAGCAGTTTTTTTGTAGTTTTCTTTATATAGATTTTTTGTCTCTTTAGTTAAATTTATTCCTAGGTATTTTATTCTTTTAGTTGCAATTGTAAATGGGATTCGTTTCTTGATTTCCCCCTCCGCTTGTTCATTGCTAGTGTATAGAAATTCTACAGATTTTTGAATGTTGATCTTGTAACCTGCTACTTTGCTGTACTCATTTATTAGCTCTAGTAGTTTTGTTGTGGATTTTCCCGGGTTTTCAACGTATAGTATCATATCGTCTGCAAACAGTGATAGTTTTACTTCTTCCTTTCCAATTTTGATGCCTTGTATTTCTTTTTCTTGTCTAATTGCTCTGGCTAGAACCTCCAACACAATGTTGAATAATAGTGGTGATAGTGGACATCCTTGTCTTGTTCCTGATCTTAGGGGGAAAGTTTTCAATTTTTCCCCATTGAGGATGATATTAGCTGTGGGTTTTTCATATATTCCCTCTATCATTTTAAGGAAGTTCCCTTGTATTCCTATCCTTTGAAGTGTTTTCAACAGGAAAGGATGTTGAATCTTGTCAAATGCCTTCTCTGCATCAATCAACATGATCATGTGGTTTTTCTGCTTTGATTTGTTGATATGGTGTATTACATTAATTGATTTTCTTATGTTGAACCATCCTTGCATACCTGGGATGAATCCTACTTGGTCATGATGTATAATTCTTTTAATGTGTTGTTGGATACGATTTGCTAGAATTTTATTGAGGATTTTCGCATCTATATTCATTAGAGAGATTGGCCTGTAGTTTTCTTTTTTTGTAATATCTTTGCCTGGTTTTGGTATGAGGGTGATGTTGGCTTCATAGAATGAAATAGGTAGTTTTCCCTCCGCTTCGATTTTTTTGAAGAGTTTGAGGAAAGTTGGTACTAATTCTTTCTGGAATGTTTGATAGAATTCAGATGTGAAGCCGTCTGGTCCTGGACTTTTCTTTTTAGGAAGCTTTTGAATGACTGATTCAATTTCTTTACTTGTGATTGGTTTGTTGAGGTCATCTATTTCTTCTTGAGTCAAAGTTGGTTGTTCATGTCTTTCCAGGAACCCATCCATTTCCTCTAAATTGTTGTATTTATTAGCGTAAAGTTGTTCATAGTATCCTGTTATTATCTCCTTTATTTCTGTGAGGTCAGTAGTTATGTCTCCTCTTCCATTTCTGATCTTATTTATTTGCATCCTCTCTCTTCTTCTTTTTGTCAATCTTGCTAAGGGCCCATCAATCTTATTGATTTTCTCATAGAACCAACTTCTGGCCTTATTGATTTTCTCTATTGTTTTCATGTTTTCAATTTCATTTATTTCTGCTCTAATCTTTGTTATTTCTTTCCTTTTACTTGCTTTGGGATTAGTTTGCTGTTCTTTCTCCAGTTCTTCCAAGTGGACAGTTAATTCCTGCATTTTTGCCTTTTCTTCTTTTCTGATATAGGCATTTAGGGCAATAAATTTCCCTCTTAGCACTGCCTTTGCTGCGTCCCATAAGTTTTGATATGTTGTGTTTTCATTTTCATTCGCCTCAAGGTATTTGCTAATTTCTCTAGCAATTTCTTCTTTGACCCACTCGTTGTTTAGGAGTGTGTTGTTGAGCCTCCACGTATTTGTGAATTTTCCGGCACTCTGCCTATTATTGATTTCCAACTTCATTCCTTTATGATCTGAGAAAGTGTTGTGTATGATTTCAATCTTTTTAAATTTGTTAAGACTTGCTTTGTGACCCAGCATATGGTCTATCTTTGAGAATGATCCATGAGCACTTGAGAAAAAGGTGTATCCTGCTGTTGTGGGATGTAATGTCCTATAAATGTCTGTTAAGTCTAGCTCATCTATAGTAATATTCAGATTCTCTATTTCTTCATTGATCCTCTGTCTAGATGCTCTGTCCATTGATGAGAGTGGTGAATTGAAGTCTCCAACTATTATGGTATATGAGTCTATTTCCCTTTTCAGTGTTTGCAGTGTATTCCTCATGTATTTTGGGGCATTTTGGTTCGGTGCATAAATATTTATGATTGTTATGTCTTCTTGTTTAATTGTTCCTTTTATTAGTATATAGTGTCCTTCTTTGTCTCTTTTAACTGTTTTACATTTGAAGTCTAATTTGTTGGATATTAGTATAGCCACTCCTGCTCTTTTCTGGTTGTTATTTGCATGAAATATCTTTTCCCAGCCTTTCATTTTCAACCTATGTTTATGTTTGGGTCTAAGATGTGCTTCCTGTAGACAGCATATAGAAGGATCCTGTTTTTTAATCCATTCTGCCAATCTATGTCTTTTGATTGGGGAATTCAGCCCATTGACATTTAGTGTTATTACTGTTTGGATAATATTTTCCTCTGCCATTTTGCCTTTTGTATTATATATATCATATTTGACTTTCCTTCTTTCTACACTCTTCTCCATACCTCTCTCTTCTGTCTTTTTGTATCTGACTCTAGTGCTCCCTTTAGTATTTCTTGCAGAGCTGGTCTCTTGTTCACAAATTCTCTCAGTGACTTTTTGTCTGAGAATGTTTTAATTTCTCCCTCGTTTTTGAAGGATAATTTTGCTGGATATAGGAGTCTTGGTTGGCAGTTTTTCTCTTTTAGTAATTTAAATATATCATCCCACTGTCTTCTAGCTTCCATGGTTTCTGCTGAGAAATCTACACATAGTCTTATTGGGTTTCCCTCGTATGTGATGGATTGTTTTTCTCTTGCTGCTTTCAAGATACTCTCTTTCTCTTTGACCTCTGACATTATAACTAGTAAGTGTCTTGGAGAACGCCTATTTGGGTCTAATCTCTTTGGGGTGCGCTGCACTTCTTGGATCTGTAATTTTAGGGCTTTCATAAGAGTTGGGAAATTTTCAGTGATAATTTCTTCCATTAGTTTTTCTCCTCCTTTTCCCTTCTCTTCTCCTTCTGGGACACCCACAACATGTATATTTGTGCGGTTCATATTGTCCTTGAGTTCCCTGATACCCTGTTCAAATTTTTCCATTCTTTTCCCGATAGTTTCTGTTTCTTTTTGGAATTCAGATGTTCCATCCTCCAAATCACTAATTCTATCTTCTGTCTCTTTAAATCTATCATTGTGGGTATCCATTGTTTTTTCCATCTTTTCTACTTTATCCTTCACTTCCATAAGTTCTGTGATTTGTTTTTTCAGTTTTTCTATTTCTTCTTTATGTTTAGCCCATGTCTTCTTGATGTCTTCCCTCAATTTATCAATTTCATTTTTGAAGAGGTTTTCCATTTCTGTTCGTATATTCAGCATTAGTTGTCACAGCTCTTGTATCTCATTTGAACTATTGGTTTGTTCCTTTGACTGGGTCATATTCTCAATCTTCTGAGCGTGGACCATTATCTTCTGCTGCTGGCGTCTGGGCATTTAGTCAGATTTCCCTGTGTGTCGGACCCAACAAGGTTGTAAGATTTTTCTGTGAAATCTCTGGGTTCTGTTTTTCTTATCCTGCCCAGTAGGTGGTGCTCGTGGCACACGTTTGTCTCACGTGTTTGGAATGGATCCCCCTGGTCACCGATCTCCGCGGCCTGGGGATTTCCGATCCAATTCTCTCCGTTGTTTCGGGGGGCCGCGTGTGGTGGGGACATCAGCCGCCGCGGCTTTAGGGGACCCTGTGGCTGGTCGCCGGCCGCAGCGGGCCCGGAGAATTCACCACCAGACCAGGAAGTTGCCCGTGGGGGAGGGGCGTTGGTCACCGGCCACTGCGGCCTGTGGAATTACCCATCGGACCAGGAAGCCACTCGTGGGGAAGGGCCACCGTGGCTTGGGTAGCCCTCTGATCCCAGACTCGTAGCTGGATCAGGAAGCCGCCCACTAAAGAGGGGTGCCGGCCGCCTCGGCTTGGGAGACATGCCTCTCCGAGACTCTCAGCCGGCCCGGGAAGGAGGGAGGGAGGAGCTCCAGCCGCCACAGATGCCGCTGCTTGGGAAATTGCACGCTGCTTGGGGATCTCACCACAGCCGAGTCTCGCAGTCAGACTAGCCAGTCCAGACTGGGGTATGCTGTGTGTCCATTCCCTGCCATGGCCCCGGGAGCTGTTCTGCACTGTTTCAGTTCACCTAGTAGTTGCTTTGGAGGAGGAACTAAGATGCACGTACCTTACTAAGCCGCCATCTTGGCCCCACCCTTCATGGAGCATTCTTGAGGATAGATCACATACTGGGTCACAAAACAGGTCTATAAATTTAAAAATATTGAAATTATCCAAAGAACTTTTTCTGATCACAATGGGATGAAACTGAGTTTCAATAACCACCAAAGACTGAGAACATTCACAAATATATGGAGATTAAATGACACACTCTTAAACAGCCAATGGGTCAAAGAAGAAATTGCTAGAGAAATCAGTAGTTATTTGGAGATGAAGGAAAATGAGAATACAACTTATCAGAACTTATGGGATGTGGCAATGGCTGTGCTGAGAGGGAAATTTATTGCTCTAAATGCCTATATTAAAAAACAAGAAACAGCAAAAATCGAGGACTTAACAGCAAACCTGGAGGAACTTGAGAAAGAACAGCAAAGTAACCGCAAAGCAAATAGAAGAAGAGAAATAGCAAGGATTAAAGCAGAGATAAATGAATGGGGGAAAAAAGAACACTAGAAAGAATCAATAAAACCAAAAGTTGGTTCTTTGAGAAAATCAATAAAATTGATGGCCACTAGCAAGACTGACAAAGAAAAAAGTGAGAGGATGCAAATAAACAAAATCAGAAATGAGAAGGAGTGTGTTACCACAGAGCCTGAAGAAATAAAAGAAGTTGTAAGAGGATTCTATGAACAACTACACACCAACAAACTAAAAAACTTAGATCAAATGGATGAATGCCTGGAGACACAAACAAGCTATACTGACTCAGGAAGAAATACAAGATCTCAACAAAAGAATCACAAGCAAAGAGAATCAATCAGCCATCAAAAGTCTTTCTACAAAGAAAAACCCGGGGCCAGATGGCTTCACAGGGGAATTTTATCAAACATTCCAGAAAGAACTAACACCAATCCTGCTAAAACTTCCAAAACATTGAGGAGAAAAGAACTCTACCTAATTCATTTTATTAAGCTAATATCATTTTAATACCTTTTCTAGTTTGCTAGCTGGTGGAATGCAACACACCAGAGACAAATTGGCTTTCAATAAAAGGGGATTTATTTCATTAGTTCTTCAGAGGAAAGGCAGCTAACTTCCAACTGAGGTTCTTTCTTATGTGGGAAAGCACAGGGTGATCTCTGCTGGCCTTCTCCCCAGGCCTCTGCGTTCCAACAACTTTCCCTGGGGTGATTTCTTTCTGCATCTCCAAAGGCCTGGGCTGAGCTGCTTGTACTGAGATGAGATATACTGAGCTGCTTGGGCTATGCTACGTTGTGCTCTCTCATTTAAGCACCAGCCAATTAAATCAAACATCATTCATTGCAGCAGGCATGCCTCCTAGCCAACTGCAGATGTAATGAGCAACAGATGAGGTTCACGTACCATTGGCTCATGTCCACAGCAACAGAACTAGGTACACTCACCTGGCCAAGTTGACAACCAAATCTAACTACCACATGTTCACCCCTTATCAACTTGGCAACTACACACATCACCTTAAACAATATGAAAGTGCAAAAAACTCTCTTCTGGCTGTGGACCTATTAATCTTAAAACATGTTATCTGGTCCCAATATGCAAAGGAGGGACAGTCACAGGATCCATGGGAGAACTTGGAAGGAAAATCTGCAGGGTAAACACCATTGGATTTCAAAGTCTAAAAGTCATTTATCCTTCAGCTTTAGAAAGCGGCAGTCCACCCCTTCCAAAGGCCTATGCAGTGGCCTGCTTCTTTCCAAATCAACCTCGGGGAACATTGAGGAGACAACCTTTTTCTCAGCTCCATTCTCTCCAGGCATCAGGACCACACCTGGGCTCTCTGCCATTTCCGGGGCACATGCTCAACCCCTCCATGTGATGGCAGCCAGGCTCTTCCCAGTCCCCAAGGATCTTGCTATACCTTCTCAAAGGCTTGAGGCGACACAACTCTTCCACTGCAATGAGATGGCAGACTCATCCTCTGCCCTCAGGGCAAACTCACCCTCTCCATGTGTATGGGTGGGTCTACTCTCCTGGCTGAGATTTCTTGGCTTCAGGCCCAAGCTTCCATGGTTCTCACTCTGAAAACTCCAATTTGTCCCTTTGTGCCCCCCTTTGTCCAGATTGGCAGTGGTTTCATTTACACCAACAGTTTCATCAAGCACTCCAGGACTTCTCTAACATTCTCTTCACAGTTCCTCCAAAATCTTCCCCTTAGCCATCAAAAAACCATTCCACCATATCTGGTATTTGAAAACTGCAGCAGCACCCCATTCTGCATTACCAAAATCTGTTCTAGTTTACTACCTGCCAGAATGCAACACATCAGAGATGGATTGGCTTTCAATGAAAGGGGATTTATTTCATCAGTTCTTCAGCGGAAAGGCAGCTAACTTTCAACTGAGGTTCTTTCTTATGTGGAAAGCACAGGGTGATCTCTGCTGGCCTTCTCTCCAGGCCTCTGGGTTCCAACAATTTTCCCTGGGGTGATTTCTTTCTGCATCTCCAAAAGCCTGGGCTGAGCTGCTTGTCCTGAGATGAGGTATGCCGAGCTGCTTGGGCTGTGCTGCATTGTGCTCTCTCATTTAAGTGCCAGCCAATTAAATGAAGCATCATTCATTGCAGCAGGCACTCCTCCTAGCCAACTGCAGATGTAATGAGCAACAGATAAGGTTCACATACTATTGGCTCATGTCCACAGCAACAGAACTAGGTACCTTCACCTGGCCAAGTTGACAACCAAATCTAGCTACCACAATACCAAAACCGGATAAAGATGCTAGAAGAAAGGAAAACAACAGGGCAATCTCCCTAATGAACATAGATGCAATAATTCTCAACAAAATATTAGCAAAACGAATCCAACATCACATTAAAAGAATTATACATGACAACCAAATGAGGCTTATACCAGGAATGCAAGGATGGTTCAACACAAGAAATTCAATTAATGTAATACAGCACATTAACAAATCAAAAGGGAAAAATCACATGATCATCTCGATTGATACTGAAAAAGCATTCGACAAAATTCATCATCCTTTTCTAATAAAAGCATTCCAAAAGATAGGAATCAAAGGTAACTACCTCAATATGATAAAGGGAATATATGAAAAACCAATAGCCAGCATCATATTTTAGGGAGAGTGACTGAAAAGCTTTCCTCCTAAGATCAGGTACAAGACAGGGATGCTCATTTGTCACCACTATTATTCAACATTTTCTAGAATTTTTAGCTAGAGCAATCAGGCAAGACAAAGACCTAAAAAGCATTCAAATTGGAAAGGAAGAAGTAAAACTGTCATTATTTGCAGATGATATAATACTATACTTGGAAGTTCCTGAGAAATCTACAGCAAAGTTACTTGAGCTAATAAACAACTTCAACAAGGTGGCAGGATATAAAATTAATGTGCAAAACTCAGTAACAGGGGTGCATGGTAGTTCAGTGGATAGAATACCTGTCTGCCATGTGAGAGACCTGGGTTCGATTCTTGGACCATGTACCCCCCCCCAAAAAAAAGAAAAATCAGTAACATTTCTATACACAAGCAATGACCTAGTGGAAGAGTCAGTTAAGGAAAATATTCCATTCAAAATAGTAACTAAAAGAATCAAATACTAAGGAATGAACTTAACTAGGGATGTAAAGGACTTGTAAACAAAAAAACCACATAACATTGCTAAAAGAAATCAAAGGAGATCTAAAGAGATGGAAAGACATTCTCTGCTCATGGATAGGAAGGCTAAATATAGTTAAGATATCAATTCTTCCCAAATTGACATACAGATTCAACCCAGTACCAATCAAAATTCCAACAAGCTACTTTGAAGGTTTGGGAAAGCTAGTTACCAAATACATCTGAAAGGGAAAGAGACCCTGAATAGCTAAAAGCATCCTAAAACAGAAGAATGAAGTGGGAGTATTAACACTTCCTAATTTTAAAACTTATTATAACACCACAGTGGTCAAAACAGCATGGTACAGGCACAAAGATAGAAGTATTGACCAATGAAATTAAATCAAGAGACCAAGAATAGACCAACAAATATATGGTCAACTCATCGATTACAAGGCCCCTAAATGCACTGAACTGGGGCAAAATAGTCTTTTCAATAAATGGGCATGGGATAACTGGATATCAATGGCCAGAAGAATGAAAGAGGACCCTTAATTTACACCCTGTACAAAATTTAACACAAACTCGATCAAACACCTAAACAGAAGATCCAGTACCATAAAGCCCCTAGGAGAAATGTAAGGAAACATGCTCAAGACCTAGTTATAGGAGGTAGCTTTGTAAACTTTACACCCAAAGCCCAAGCAACAAAAGAATAAACAGATAAATGGGAACTCCTCAAAATTAAATGCTTTTATGTTTCAAAAAACTGTCAAAAAGGTGAAGAGGCAGCCAACTCAATGGGAGAAAATATTTGGAAATCACATATCAGATAAAGGTTTGCTATCCTGTATATATAAACAAATTATACAACTTGACAAGTAAAGAACCAACAATCAAATTATAAAGTGGGTAAAGATATGAATAGGCATTTTTCTGAGGAGAAAATATAGATGGCTAAAGAGTACATGAAGACACTCTCATTGTCATTAGCTATAAGGGAACTGCAGATCAAGATTACAATGAGATACCACCTCACACCTATAAGAATGGCTACTATTAAACAAACAGGAAACTATAAATGTTGGAAAGGATGTGGAGAAATTGTGACACTTATGCACTGCTTGTGGGAATGTATAATGGTACAGCAGCTATGGAAGATAGTCTAGGGGTTCCTCAGAAAACTAAATATTGAGTTACCCTAAGACTCGACAATACCACTATTCAGTATATACCCAGAAGAGCTGACAGCAGTGACACAAACAGACATTTCCACACTGATGCTCAAAGCAGCACTATTCAGAATTCTAAAAGATGGAAACAACCCAAGTGTCCATCAACAGATGAGTGGATTAACAAAATATGTTATATACATATGTGGAATATTATGCAGCAGTAAGACAAAATGACATCCTGAACCACATGACAAGATGACTGAACCTTGAGAACATAATGCTGAGTGAAATAAGCCATACAGAAAAGGACAGATATTGTATGATTCTACTTTTATGACCATGGTAAAGGTAAAATCAGAGGCTTATAATACAGGAATCAAGGGAACTAAAGATGCACAAGCTTGAGATGGGTGAATAGGCTGCTAATGAGGTTGATCTTAATTGTAAGTGCATAGACAGAAGTGAAAGCAATTCACTAATGGGCCTATAAGTAATATTACCACATTGAAGGTCAATATACTTGCAATGGGTTGTATAGACTCATGTGTCCCACCAATTAACACTACAAATATAAATAAATTCTTCCATGAGCTACTGGAAAGCCATGAATATTGTACAAGGAGTGTATAATTTCAGAGGATAGTGGGGGGAAATGATATTGCAGGATCTGGGCTATGTTTAACAGGAAAATATCAACAGTAATGCTGCAATACCAGGGGTCCATAATGGGGAGGGGAAGGGACAAGAGTTAGGGGGAGGTTTGGATTTTCTGTTTGGTGAGGGTGTGTTTATTGCCTATCATTCTCTTGGAAACAATGAAATTATCCAAAATTGAGAGTGCTACTGACTTTGGACATTATACATGAGGCCCAGTAAATAGAAGTGACTGAAAGATGCACTGACTGTAAAGTAGATTGGTGAATGATGGTGCAAACATATGATTGAACATGGTGCTGCTACAAAAGGAATGAAGCTGTGAGTTATGCAATGATGTGAATGAACCTGTGGCACATTTGGTGAGGCAAAATAAGTCAGAAATAAAAAAGCAAATAGTGTATGATCTCATTTAGAAGATATTTATAAGAAAATTGGGTCCTAGGTCATAAGCTCTTATAGCAGTTGTGCTGGTTTGAAAGGATGTATGTCCTCTAGAAAAGACATGTTTTAATCTAAATCCCATTTTATAAACACAGAATAATCCCTATTCAATACTGTATGCTTGAAACTGTAATCAGATCATCTCCCTGGTGATGTGATTTAATTGGGTGGTTGCCAAGCTGGATGAAGTGATGACATATCTCCACCCATTTGGGTGGGTCTTGATAAGTTTCTGGAGTCCTATAAAAGAGGAAACATTTTGGAGAATGAAAGAGATTCAGAGAAAGCAGAGCAGAACGACATAGCCATGAGAAGCAGAGTCCACCGGCCAGCGACCTTTGGAGATGAAGAAAAATGCCTCCCGGGGAGCTTCATGAAACTGGAAGCCAAGAGAGGAAGCTAGTAGATGATGCTGCGTTCTCCATGTGCCCTTCCAGCTGAGGGAGAAGCCCTGACTGTGTTCGCCATGTGCTTTCTCACTTGATAAAGAACCCTGAACTTCATCGGCCTTCTTGAACCAAGGTATTTTTCCCTGGATGCCTTTGATTGGACATTTCTATAGACTTGTTTTAAATAGGACATTTTCTCAGCCTTAGAACTGTAAACTGGCAACTTATTAAATTCCCCTTTTTAAAAAGCCATTCTGTTTCTCGTGTATTGCAATCCAGCAGCTAGCAAACTAGAATAGCAGTCACATTAAGTTTGGAGTGGTAATTGTTATTTCTGAATTTTTGAGGGGCTAGTTTATATATGTATAACCTGGTATTTAGAGATAAAAGTGAAAATGATTGAGTCAGTATTAAGGTTAATTAGAATAGAGGGGTATGTACAGATTTTGGCACCAGAGAAATGGGGTGATGTTGAGATTTGCAAATACCAAACATGTTGGAGCTGCTTTTTAAATGGATAAGGGGAAGATTCTAGCAAAATTGCTAGAAGCTTGATAGAGAAGGCTTAAAATGCTTTGAAGAGATGATTGGTAGAAATGTGGAGTCTAAAGAAACTTCTGATGAGGCTCCAGACAGAAATGAGAAGCATGTTACTGCAAACTGGAAGGAAGGTAATCCTTGTTTATAATGGTAGATAACCTAGCAAAATTGACTACTGGCTTTGGCTGGAAGGAATATTTTAAAAGCTATGAACTTGGATATTTAGCCAAAGAGATTTCCAAGTTAAATGTGTTGCACCCTGGTTTCTCATTGCAGCTTATAGCTAAATGTGATAGGAAAGAGATAAGCTGAGAACTGAACTCTTGAGAACAAAGAAACTCAAAATTGATGTTCTTGAGAATTCTGGGCTTCCAGGAAGAGAGACCTCAGAGAATAGTGCCCCACATGAGGATTTAATCAAATGTGGAACCAGTCAGCCATTTCAGAAACAGCTAGAATTGGAGATGGAGTTATCCAGGAAGGATTTGTGGAAAGCTGTCTGATGGACATGATCCTTGCTTACTACATAGGAACCCAACAAAGAGTACTCTGGCGCCTACATAAACTGAACTGCTGCCAGTCTCAACTGGGGAGATCATAAAAGAGAAAAAGTGAAAGGAAAATATCTTTAGAGGCAAAACCATGGAGGCTGGGGTCTGAGGTCAAGAAATCTTGGGCCAGAAGAGTGGAACCACCCAAGCACCTGGATACAGTGAGTTTGCCCTTAAGACAGAGGATGGGCCTTCCACCTCATTATAGTGGAAGAGTTGTACCACCTCAGGCTTTGGAGAGGCTGGAGCACATTCCTTGGGGATTGGGGAGAGCCTGGATGCCAGCACATGAAGGGGTTGAGCATATGCCCTGGATATGACAGAGCCAAGGTGTGGCCCAGATGCTTGGAGAAGATGGAGCTGAGAAAAAGGTGGTCTCCCCAATGTAACCCAAGGTTGCATTCAGAGAGAGGCAGGCCTCTGCTTAGGCCCTTAGAAAGGGTGGGGCTGCCACTTTCTAAAGCCCTGAAGATAAATGACTCCCAGACTTTCAAATCTAATGGATTTGAAATCTAATTCTCTGCAGGTCTTCAAAACTTCTTGAGTCCCGTGAACCCTGTTTACCTTACAATTTCTCCCTGTGGAAATGGGACTTTGTATCCTATGACTATCTGTCCTTTGTATGTTGGCAGAAGATAACCTGTGCTGAGATTTTACAGATCCAGAGCCAGAGGAGAACTTTGCCTTAGGACAGACCATGCCTGTAGCTGACTTTGATGGGATTTTGTCCCTCTTCTGACTTCCTATTGCCTTTGAATTGTTACTGAAATGGTTTAAGCCTTCCTAATGTTGTCATGGAATGAATGTGTTTTTCAATTTGGGAAAAATATGTCCTTTTTATGGTCCAGAGGGTGAAATATTCTGGTTTGAAAGGATTGTGTGCCTTAGAAAAGCCGTGTTTTAATCATGATCCATCGTGTAAAGGCAGTCATTTATTTTAACCCCGATTCAGCAGTTCAGCACTGTAGGTTAGAAACTTGATTAGATTATCTCCACAGAGATGTGACATGCCCAAATGTGGGTATTAACGTTTGATTAGAGGGAGCTGTGACCCCACCCATTCCAGGTGGGTCTTTATTATTTTTCTGGAATCCTTTAAAAGAGCAAATATTTTGGAGAAAGAGAGAGAACCGTGAGAATCATGAGAGCCCACACAGTCAGAGACCGTTGGTGATGAAGAAGGAATATGCCCCTCTGGGGAGCTTCATGAAACAAGAAGCCTGTAGAGAAAGCTAGCAGATATCACCATGTTTGCTATGTGCCTTTCCAGTTGAGAGAGAACCTTGGAACGCTATATACCTTCTTGAACCAAAGTATCTTCCCTGGATGCCTTAGATTAGACATTTCTATAGCCTTGCTTAAATTTGGACATTTTCACAGCTTTAGAACTGTAAACTTGCAATGTAATAAATTCACCTTTTAAAAAGCCATTCTGTTTCTGGTATATTGCATTCCAGCAGCTAGCAAAGTAGAACAAATGGTAAGAAGAAATTGCATGTATTTTAGAACTTCATCTACTCTTTGAGACCAAAGCAAGAAAGTTTTATTATGTCCAGAACTGTTCTAGCTTGCCAAAGCTGCCAGAATGCAACACACCAGAGATGGATTGGCTTTTAATTAAAGGGGATTTATTTAAAAAAAAAACATACAGTTCTTCAGAGGAAAGGCAGATAACTTTCATCTGAAGTTCTCTCTTACACGGGAAGGTACCAGGTGATCTTTGCTGGCCTTCTCTCCAGGCTTCTGGGTTCCAACAGCTTTCCCTGGGGTGCTTCCTTTCTGCATCTCCAAAGGCCTGGGAGGAGCTGTAAGTGCTGAGATTAGGTACACTGAGCTGCTTGGGCTGTGCTGCATTGAGCTCTGTCATTTAAGCATCCATCCAATTAAATCAAACATCCTTCATTGCAGCAGGCACTCCCCCAGCCCACTGCAGATGCAATCAGCAACAGATGAGCTTCACATGCCAATGACTCATGTCCACAGCAACAGAACTAGGCACCTTCACCTCACCAAGTTGATGCTTGAATCTAACTATCACAAGAACCCAGGTTTTCTGTAGCACATAGTCCAACTCAACCTGTCTGGATAGATCATTTAAACAACCCAAACACAGGGAGCCCAAAATAAGAATGAGAGCCTTTAATCCTGTATAGCTTAATGTAATGCCTGGATACATCCCAGAGTATATTAGGCAGATAATAAAAAAGCATTAGCAAAGTCCCTTGAGGAATGAGAGAAAAATTATGGAACTATTAAACTTTAAGACTGGGGAAACCCCGGATACTGTGCCAAATATGAGGGACACCCAAATCAATAGCCAAAGCCCTTAATCTTTAGACTTGCTCTTGTGAAGCTTATGTATGTAACAGAGAAGCTTAGCCTACATATAGTTATGCCTAAGAGTTATTTAAGAGGGCCTCTTTTGTTGCTCAGATGTGGTCTTTCTCTCTCTAGGCCCAACTCTGCAAGTGAAACCATTGCCCTCCCCCCTACACGGGACATGACATCTAGGGATAAGCCCCTGGCACTGTGGATTGACAATGCCGTCCTGACCAAAAGTGGGAAAAGGAGTATAACAAATAAGGTGTCAGTGGCTGAGAGAGTTCAAATAGAGTCTAGAGGCTACACTGGAGGTCACTTTCACATATGCTTCCATTAGACATTGCTACTTAATAACTCAAGTAATAATAATAACTAGCCAAACCCCAACCAAAACCACTCCAGCCAATCCTAAAGAATATCTAGGGCATTATATAAGATTCTATAAATGTTCCAAGCATTAGGATAATTCTCCAAAACCTACAACCTCCAGATAGGTCTCTGGACCATTAAGCCCTAAATTCAGAGGGGCCAGCCTTTCCAGAACCTATCCTATATTATCAACAGACCTTTTCAACATGAAACATTTAGAAGAGGAATAGCCCAATTACCCCTGAAGAGTGGGAGAAAGGTCAAGGGTGACGGTGGAGTTATACAGAGAAGGTATGGGTTAACAAATGATTATGTGCATTGAATCATTATATTAATATTTCTTTTAACCTCCACTATCTTATAGTAGCTAGAATTAAAATCCTAAAATTGCAGAAATGTAACCCATACCAAACTCTTAAATCTTTTCTACAACTAATCTTTGTGATGTACTTTGAAATGTATTGCTTTTATGTATATATGCTACTTAAGGAGAAGGAGGAGTATAACAGAGAAGGTAAAATTTAGAAAATGAATATGTCTGCTGAATCATTATATTGATATTTCTGTTGGTCTCCAGTGTCTTGTAGCAGCTAGAAGAAAAAATGAAAAATCATGGAGCTGTTGCCCATACCAAACTTTAAAATCTGTTCTATAACTATTTATTAAAATGTACTTGAAAATCTTTTGCTTTTTGTATCTATGTTATATTTCACGATAAAAAAGTAAAAAAAAAAAACATTAAAAAATTTTTTAAACTATATGGGGTGGTGCAATGGTGGCTCAGTGGCAGAATTCTCACCTGCCATGCCAGAGACCCAGCTTCAATTCCCATGCACAAAAACAAACAAGCAAAAAAACCTATACGGTCCTGTAACTGCATGTTGAAGAGTGCTTTGAAAATTAATGCTTTTTTATTTCTTTGCTTTGTATATATGTTATATTATATGATAAAAAGTTAAAGAAACAAAAAAATAATAATGTTAAAAATGTTTTTTAAAAGGTGGTCAACATTACCTGAGGTCGAAATGCCAGAATTGCACTGGTATAATGTAGGTGAGGGGATCCAGAGGCTTAGACAGATTGGGATGCTAGAATGGATTTATCACAGAAGGCATGCTCACATACCACAGGAATGCCAGAGGACACATCTTTCACCAGAACCTTAAGAAATAAATTCATGAGACTAGCTCCATCATCCTTGAAGAGCTTTTTGGTCATACTTATCTGCAGATCAAATATTACTGTGGAAACTGCTGTCACTGAACTGGAATCCTTAAACACAATAAGGATGATCGGATTGCAAGTCGGCAGAAGACATGTGGCAACAGTTAATTACCATAAACAAGGTGAGTGTGGCCACCATAATGGACAACAGACTCAAAGCAGCAGTCAAAATAATCTTACTCACAGAGACTTATGGCATTGGCTAGTAGATCATGGGGTGCCTAGGAGTAAAATAAACGGGCAGTCTACTAAATTCTTGTTTCAGATGTACAAGCAGAATTCTAAGTTAAGTGAATAGAAGTCTAACTTGGATTATGAAAACAAAGAATCATGGTCCCTTAATCAATTCCCTTACTTGAGACAGTTTACAGGTCCGTAGTCCCTTGAATGAGGGGAGGGCTGAATAACCTTGGGGAAGGACCCTGTTACTTTCCCCAAAATTTACTCTGTTATCTTCCTCCCAATATTCCCCAAGGGCACCTACAGCCTTTTACCAGGGTGACTGTGCACTGGGGAAAAGGAAATGATTAGATATTTGGTGGATTATTGGACATTGGCTCAGCATTGGCACTAATTAAAGGAGACCCAAAATATCACTCTGATCCACCAGAGTAAGAAAGGGCTTATGGAGGTCAGGTGATCAATGAAGTTTTATCTCAGATCCATCTCGCAGTGGGTACAAGGGTCCTCAGACCCACTCTGTGGTCATTTATCCATTTCCAGAATGTAAAATTGGAATCGACATACTCAGAAACTGGCAGAATCCCCACATTGGTTCTCTGACTCGTGGAGTGAGGGCTATTATGGCAAAAAAGATCAAGTGGAATCCACCAGAACTGCCCCCACCTAGCAAAATGGTGAGTCAGAAACAATGACAGATTCCTGGAGGGATTGCAGAGATTAGTGCCGCTCTTAAGGATTGAAGGATGTAGGGGTGGTGATGCCCATCCCATCCCCATTCAACTCTCTTATTTGGCCTGTGCAGAAAACAGCCAGGACTTGGAGGTTGAACGTGGATTATCATAAATTAACCATGTGATGACTCCAATTGCAGCTGCTGTTCCAGGTATAGTATCATTGCTTGAACAAATCAAAACTTCACCTGGTACCTGGTATGCAACTATTGAAATGGCAAATGCTTTTTTCTCAATAACTGTCAGTAAGGAACACCAGAACAGTTTACTTTCAGCTGACAAGGCCAGCTGTATATTTTCATTGTTTTGTCCCAAGGGTGCATCAATTCTCCAGCCCTATGTCACAATCTTGTCTGCAAGGTCCATGATTGTTTCACCCTCCCACAAGACATCACATTGGTCCATTATTTGATAATATCATGCTGATTGGACCTAGTGAGCAAGAAGCAGCAACTACTCTAGACTTATTGGTAAGGCTTTGCATGTCAGTGGATGGGTGATAATTCAAAAAAATAAATAAATAAAACTGCAGGGACCTTCCACCTCAGTGAAATTTTAGGTGTCCAATGGTGTGGAGCAGGTTGAGATATACCTTCTTAGGTGAAGGATAAGCTGCATCTGGCTCCTCTTATGACCAAAACAGAGGCACAACACCTACTTGACCTTTTTGGATTTTGGAGACAACATATTTCTCATTTGAGTGTGTTGCTCTGGCAGTGACCAGAAAAGCTGGTAGTTTTGAGTGGGGACTGGAACAAGAGGTGGCTCTGTGACAGGTCCAAGCTTCTGTACAAGCTGCTCTGCCAATTGGGCCACATGATCCAGCAGATTAAATGGTGGTGGAAGTGTTACTGGCAAATAGGGATGCTGTCTGGAGACTTTGGATGGCCGTATAGGGGAATCACAATGCAGACTCATATGATTTTGAAGCAAACCACTGCAGATAACTACTCTCCTTTTGAGAAACAGCTTTTGGTCTGCTGCTGGGCCTTAGTAGATGATGAGCACTTAACCATGAGCCACCAAGTTACTATGTGACCAGTTACAGAAATGAGGACTATGGTTGTAAGAATATTTCCTCCCTATTTTGTTATGAGGATGTTTGCATTTGTACATAAGCAATTATCTTGTTTTCCTCTTATCATATGACATGTCGTATTGTTCATATTACAGCATTTTAGTCAGAATATGAAGTTAAAGAGTGAATGTTACCTATGGACTTGCACCCTATTCTGGAAAGATGTAGTATATTTCTGGTTGTACAGAGAACAATTGAGTATTGTTAGGCAAAATATATGTCTGTTATTGTCTTCTATTTGGAAATTAATAGCATTTCAAGGTGATGTGTATAGTTGTCAAGTTGACAAGGGCTGGACTGTGATGGTTAGGTTCTGGTGTCAGCCTTACCAAGTTATTATGCCTAGTTGTCTAGTCTGGCAAGTACTTGCTTAACCAGTGCTGCAGGGATATTTCATGACTGGTTAATAAACCAGAAGGCTGTTTCATTAAATCATCTGTCAGTTGATTGTAGCTATGACTGTTACATCTATGATCAACTAAGGGGGTGTTTCCTGCAAATAACATAATACAGTCAGTTGGATTTTATCCAATCAGTTGAAGATATTTTAAAGAAGAAGAGAGAATCTCACTGGTTTGTCAGCCAGTGAGTATCTCCTGTATAGTTCATCCAGACACTTCATTGGAGTTGCCAGTTTCACAGCCTGCCCTACAGATTTTGGACTCTTACATTGCCACAGTTGTGTGAGATGTCTTTATAAAACTCATATTTACAGCTAATCCCTGTTGGTTCTTTTTCTCTAGAGAACCCTGACTAATACAGCTTCTATTGTGCCTTTCATTACCAATCTGCCATTTGTTTCTTTCAAATTTTTCAGTTTTTCTTATGGTCACCTCATGTCTTCTTTATATCCTTCAGCTCTTTTGCAATGTCTTCCCTCAACTAGTTCATTTGACTTTTTTGTTTTAGCTTGTCTTTTTGAATATCCCAATTAGTTGTTTCAACTCCTTTATCTCATTTGAAGTGCTAGATTTTTCCTTTCACTGGGCCATATCTTTGCTTTTCCTTGTGTGCTTGTAGCTTTTTGTTGCTGTCTAGGCATCTAGTCTCCTCATTTAGTTTATTTTAGAGGTCATTTTCACTCTTTACCTAGGGTTTTCTTATTGGTTGGCTTTGTTCTCTGCTCTTTGACATTCAGGTCAACTTATTCTAGATGTCTAGCATCTCTTCTTTTACCTGATCAGTATTTTTCAGCCCTTGTTTCTCTGTTTTTACATAGCCTAAGTGGAAACTTTTTTTAGGAGGATTTACTAGATATGATCGGCCCCAGTCAGATTTTCCCCAACCAGACAGGCCCAGGTCTCAGGAGGAGGGTGTAATCAATATCAAATTTCCCTGAGGATGAGATCCAGTAGATTCTAAAAGCTTCCTGTGATGCCTCAAGAATCTGGGCTTTTCCTATCCTGTCTAGCAGGTGGTGCTTGTCAGCCCATGGCTCCCTTCTGGTGTAAAATTGTACAATGCCTTTGATTCTCAGTAGACCTGTCCTTGCCAAGGGTGTGATGCAGATAGAGACTGAAATAGAAGGTGGAATTAGTCTGTTTCTGTTTTTTAGCCCCTGGGGTCTGAATTCTTTGAAGGAGTGCTGCCATTTGAGCTGGGTCCCACCCCCTCTTTTCTTGGGGATGCTGTGCCCTTCAGGGAATTTTCTCCTTCACTTAACTCATTAGTTTGCCTCTCAAACCTATCTTGACTCAATCCTTGCCTGGGTTAGTGCTGACAATTGAAAATGCCTGAGGCTTTCTCTAATGAGCTACTTGAAACAGTTTTTAAAAAGAAATCCCTTTTCAGAGCCAGTTCAAGCCTCAAGTTTCACAATTCAAAGGCCAGAATTGATACCTAACTCTATGTGCCCCTTTTCCTGGCAGACAGCCCTTTTCCAGTATTGAGCCTGACTGGCTCCAAACGGTCTTGGTTTTGTGTTTTATTTGTTCTAGCCCCACCTCCTCTCTGCTGGGAGAGACCTCAGGATTTCTTTCCTGCTTGCTTTGAGTTTATCTGCATTTTGAGTATTCAGCAGTCCAAATTTGTTAAAATAAAATTGCAGTTCAAGCCTTCTTGAGCCACCTTCCCTTGCTCCCAGCAGAGACAGCTTCCTTTTTCCAAAGGGACATGTCTTCAACTGAGACTTTCATGCCAGAGGGGAAAGATCCCAGCTTTTGAAGGTTGGGGACTTTACTTACAGTTCTGTGCCATAGTCTTGGCCATTCCACATGTTCAAGACCAGTGTATGATATGTGTACATTCTTTTATGTTCCCCATATAGTTGCTCCAGACAGTGCTTGGCTATTTACTAGCTGTTCTAGAATACTACCCAAATTCCACACTTCCCTAAACTGCTGAGTTGCCCCACATGTATTTAAATATCTTTAATGAATATAGATGGAAAAATACCTAGCAAAATACTTGCTAATTGAGTCTAGTAACACATTTAAAGAATTTTACACCATGACCAAGTGGGTTTTACTCAAGGGTGGTTCAACAAAAAGGTCAATTAATTTAATACACTACATCAGTAATTCAAAGGGGGAAAACTACATGATTGTTTTGATTGATGCAGAAAGGCATTTGACAAAAGCCAACCTAAGCTAGGAAATAAAATATTTGGAAACAATATATTGGGTTACAGTTTAAAATCAGGATATATATAAAGAGATCCTACAACTCAACAACGAATGGACATCCTTTCTTGATGAAAACACTTCAAAGGATTTGACTAGAAGGAAACTTCCTCAACATGACAAAGGGCATATATGAAAGACCCACAAATAACATCACACTCAATGGGGAAAGACAAAGCATTGGATGCCCACTGTCACCATTGTTATTTAACCTTGTGGTGGAATTTCTAGCTAGAGCAATTAGACAAGGCAAAGAAATAAAAGGCATCCAATTTGGAAAAGGACAAGTAAAACTTTCATTATTTGCATATGATATCATCTTTACCTAGAAAGTCCTGAAAAATCTACTATAAAACTTTTACAGCTAATAAACATGTTCTGTAAAGTTGCAGAAGACAAAATCAATGTGCAAAAATCAGTAGTGTTTCTACACACTAGTAATGAGTATCCTGAGGAGGAAATCAAGAGAAAAATAACATTAAAAATAACAAGCAAAAGAATCCTATATTTAGGTATAAATTAGACAAAGGGCATAAAAGAATTGTGCATAGACTACAGAAATTGGCAAAAAGAAATCAAGGAAAACTTAGATAAGTGGAAGGACATGCTGTGTTCATGGATTGGAATACTAAATATAGATAAGATGTCAATTCTACTCAAATTGATTTATAAATTCAATGCAGTACCAATCAAAATTCTAATAATATACCTTGCAGAAACAGAAAACTCAATAGTCAAATTTATTTGGAAGGTCTGGGTGTCACAAATAGCTAAAAATATCTTGAGAAAGTAAAAAAGAAGTGGGACATTTCATACTACCTCATTTTAAAACATATTGCAAAGCCCAGTGGTCAAAACAGGATTGTGCTGGTGTAAAGATAGGTATAATCATCAATGGAATTGGATTGAATGCTCAGAAATAGACCTTTTCATCTATGAACAATTGATTTTTGGGGGGAGGTGGAGAATAAAGTTTAATAATGGTATTTGTTGCAATAACTTATCCACTGGTAAAGAAATTTAAACTCTCCTACAAAGTATGCTAATGCTACTTGTAAATCAATGCTGTGTGACAGTGCTTGAAAAAATTGTTCCTGAGGAAAGGAGAAATGAATGATTTCTGTGTCAAAGCCTTTAGGTGGTTGGCACCTAATTCTTCCCTTATGGAATAAAGAAGTCATACTTTGAATATATGGTGTAATAATTTTCATAGGGCTGTGAGATAAAAATAACCATTCTATGCAAGCTCATGCAGGAAGTAACTAAACAATTAACCCTTTGTGAATGTTTGAGATGGAAACAGAAAAAGTCATAAAGGTATTGTTGGAGAAATGCGGGTTAGCTGTTTATTGTGAATGGCTTTGTTTACTTGTTCTTATTCTGCCAGGGATTTTGGAGTAAGTTCTCATGTGGAATTTAAATCAGTTTCTCCTTTCAAGGTATTAAATAAATTAATAAATTGGCAAGTGGGAATGCCTAGACTAGTCACAACCAATTAATAGCTCCTAGTGTTTTTTCCATATTATTTAAAGTTGGTTTTAATAGAGGCATTATAGCTATTATTGGAGGCCTTACTGTTAGATTAAACATGACATGACCCAAATATTTCCAAGACTGAGATAATTGAATTTTTTCTGGAATGATTTATATCCTTGCAGTACCTAGAGAAGCTTTAACATGATCTTTAAAAACAAATAATTCATCTTCAGTTTGTGGTGCCAACAAGAAATCATCCATATAATGAAGAAAACAATTTAGAAACTTATCTTGACTAGGCTGTATAGCCTGATGTACAAAATATTGGCATATTGTGGGACTATTTAACATTCCCTGTGGCAACACTTTCCAATGATATCTTTCTACAGGCTTATGGTCATTTAGTACTGGGACAGAGAAAAAAAATTGCTCTTTGTCAGAGGGATGCAAGGGAATAATAAAAAAGCAATCTTTTAAATCTATGATGATTAAAGACTATTTTGGCATCATATTCAGGATTAGGGAGTCCCCATCGAAAGGGACTTATAGGTTGTAACATAGCATTTATTTGCCATAAATCATGTAATGGACAACTGATTTTTGATAAGGCCATCGATTCAACTGGGGTAGACCAGCTTTTTCAACAAAGGAGGTTGGAGAACTGGATATTCATATCCAAAAGAATGAAAGAGGACTCTATCTCACACCTTATACAAAAATCAACTCAAAGTGGATCAAAGACTTAAACATTATAGCCAAGACCATAAAACTTTGAGAAAAAAATGTATGGAAATAACATAAAGATCTGTGGTAGGATATCATTTCCTAGACCTTACACCCAAACCACAAGCAATGAAAGAAGAAATAGATAAATGGGATCCTCTCAAAATTTAATACTTTTCCACATCACATGACTTTGTCAAGAAAGTATAATGTCAACCTAAGCAAGGGAAGAAAATATTTGGAAACCACATATTGGATAACAGTTTAAAATCCAGGCTATATATATATATATATATATATAAAGAGAGCCTACAATCCAACAACAAAAAAACAAACAAACAAATTTAAAAATGGGCCCAAGACATGGATAGACACTTTCCAAAGAGGAAATACAAATGGCTCAAAGCATATGAAAATATGCCCAAATTCACTAACTGTTTGGGAAATGCATATCAAAACCACAGCAAGATTGCATCTCACACTAGTATCGCCATTAAAAAAAAAAACAACAACCATAAACTAGAAGTCCTGGACAGGATGTGAAGAAGTAGGTGCATTTATTCACTGTTGCTGGGAATGCAGAGTGGGGCAACCGCTCTGGAAGTCAGATATCCGGTATTTATGAGAAACATAAAGAATACTCTAGGTTCTATCAAAGTCTCTATAAACTTTTTTCATCTTTCTTTTTTTTTTCCTTTTTTTGCATGAGCAGACACCGGGAATAGAACCTGGGTCTCTGGCATGGCAGATGAGAACTCTGCCTGCTCAGCCGCCATGGCCCATCCTATAAATGTTTTTATTAGTAAGTTTATTTTTTCAGAAACTTAATGCCTCCAGATTGTTCCTATGCCAAATAAGCCCTGAAACCCAGAGTTACCCATCTCACCAAGAACACCAACCAGTTTCATTCCTCTACCCCATAAGTTCAACACCCCTTTTGAGTACAAAGAAGGTAAAATCTTCATTGCTCAGACATCCCTGAATATTGAGAAGATGATCAAATGAGAGGGAGGTGTTACTGATAAATTAATATTTAACAAATGATTATGACTACTGACTCATGATGTAGATATCCCCCTTTAGATTCTAGGGTATTAGAATAGTTAGAATGAAATATTTGAAAGTGTTGGCCTGTAATACAGGAGGTTTGATCTTCGACAATGATTGTATAACTATATACCTTTTGTCATGTGACCATGTGATTGTAACAATCTCATGACTAACACTTCCTATATCTAGTGTATGGATAGATGAGTAATCAAAGTCAGAAATAATAATAATAAGAGGGAAAGAGGGTATGGGTGGTTTGGGGTTTTCTATTTTTATGTTATTTCTTTTCTTGGAGTAATGAAAATACAATTGATTGTGGTGATGAATGCTCAACCACATGATGATACTGTAAGCCATAGATTGTATACTTTGGATGGATTATATGGTCCAGGAATATATTTCCATAAAATTGCATTAAAATTAACCCAAGTAGAAAAATGCATGTATAAGGACATTAGTAGCATCGATATTAATGGTGGGTAAATACTGGAAATAATCTAATGGCCATTTGAAAGACTTTAGTTTAAAAATTTTGCATGCTCATGCTATAGAATACTATACAGCCATTAAAAAAGATTTATACATGGTATATGGGGGGAAATGCACCTACTGTGAACTATGCAGTATAGTTAATTGTTCAGTGTTAATATTCTTTCATCAATTGTAATAAAAGTACCACACTAACACTAAGACAAAGTGTCAACAATATGGAAGTATATGGGAATGCTGTATTTTTATGTGATTTTTCTATAAACCTAAAACTTCTCTAATTAAAAAGAAATTTCAAGAAAAAAAACTATAACAAATAAGTGTAATCCATAATTCTGAACTAGATCTAATGATAGAGGAGGAAATGCCTAAAAGGGCATGATTGGAAAAAAATGAAAATACTGGGTAGGGACCTAAGCTTTATATCAATGTTAAATTTCTATCTTGATAGCTCTGCTTTATGTGGTTACATAAATGAGTGTCCTTGTTCCCTAAAAATGTACCTGAAAATGTTAAATGTTAGAAGAGCATGATATATGCAGCCTCTGCTCAAAGGTTTATAAAACAGATAGATAAATGATAGATAGATAGATAGATAGATAGAATGATGTAACAAATGTGGCAAAATGCTAATAGTTGGTAAATCTAGGTATCTGGGTGAGGCATATATTGGAGTTCTATGTATTCTTTCTGTATTATTTTTGCTACTGTCCTGTAAGTTTAAATTATTTCAAAAATAATTTTTTAAATGATCTATCACTAGTATATAATTTTATAAAAATAAACAATATGCATGACTGGAAATGATGTCCAGAAAAAAGTTTACTCATAAAACTTTAAATTTCATAAAGCAAATCATAAAAAGTACCATTAAAAATCATAGAACAAGATGGAAGAGTAAAAATTTTCAGAATTCCATCCTACGACAGAAACAGTCCAAGGTCTGTAGTGCAGGTTGCAAGCTGGCAGGACCTTCATTGGAGTGAACTCTCAGGAGAGGTGGGCGGACTGAAATAGGAAGAGAGACTGTCTCTTCTGAAGCCTCCTTAAAAGTATTCCAGTGATTAGATTAAGCATCATTCATTAAAGGAGATATTTCACTTAGCTAAATGCAAATGCAATCAGCTGTGGATGCAGCCAACGTGGTCATGATTTAAGTCCATAAAATATCCTCATAGCAAAAGACAGGCCAGCACCTGCCTGACCAGACAACTGGGCACCACCACCTGACCAAGTTGACACATCAAATCTGTCCATGACAGTCCACCCCTTTTCAACTTGGCAGCTATATACATCACTTTAAACTGTGCTTAATCTCTAAATAGAAAACAATAAAAGATATGTATTTTCCCCACCTAATGTTACTCAACTGTCCAGTGTACATCCAGAAATACATTAAATCTCCCCAGAATAGGGTGCAGGTCATTGGGTAATATTCACTCTTCATCTTTATATCTTACAACCTAAATACTGCAACATGAACAAAACAGCATTACAGTTCTTGTTTCTGTAACTGATCATATGGTTGTAGTTCATATTTATTGCTACCTTCTTCCTCTACCCATTCCATGTTCCCTTTATGCTCAGCAAGCACCTCGGCTAGCTGTGGTTCTTTGCCTGGTGAGATGACCCAAACCTTCATTTCTGAAGCTTCAGAGCCATTAGTAGTCCTGCTTGGATTGGGTTACTCCAGTTTTCCATTGATTCTAATCACAGCCATGTTAATACTAAGAGATGCCCTAGGAGATCGCCTATATTCCAGGAAAACTTTTCTTTATCTTCATTGTGTAGTTGCAGTCTTATTTCCCCTTGATGGTCATGGTCATTCACTCTACGCAGTAAAGTAATTCCCTTCTTAGCTTGTTGATCCAGGGGCATGAGTAGCCCAAAGTGACCAGGTGGCAGTCTTAGATCCCAGTTCAATGGAATCATTGCTGTTTCTCCTGGTGGAAGCACTACCCCTTCTGGAATGGAAACCTGTAGACCAGCAAAGTTCAGATTGCAGAGACAGTAAGTAAAAATGTTCCTAGTGGATCTCTAGGGGTAATAATGAGTGGTGCCACTCCCATTTCCATCCCTTGGTTCCTCAACCCATAGATCCTAGCTGTGGGAAAAACAGCACCATACAGTGGACGTTGATCAGAACATGAAAAACCTCCTTGAGCATATGACCCCAGCCTTACAAGATATTGCCACCTAGTTGGCACTATAATTGAGTTTTCAAAAGGCGATTCCCCAATTCTATCAGTTCAGTTGCCTCTGGATGATGGGGAACATGGTAAGACCAGAGAACACCATGAGCGTCTTCCCATTCCTGCACTCCATTTGCTGTAAAGTGGGTTCCTTGATCAGAAGCAATGCTGTGTGGAATACCATGGTGATGGTTATGGCATTCTGTAAGTCCACGGATGGTAGGTGTCATGGTTAGGGACAGGTGTCAACTTGGCCAAGTTGTGGTACCTGTTCATCTGATTGGGCAAGCGCTGGCCTGTCTGTTGCAATGAGGACATTTCATAGGATTAGGTCATGATCACGTCAGCTACATCCACAGCTGATTCCATTTGTAATCAGCCAAAGGGGAGTGTCTTCTGCAATTAGTGATGCTAAATCCAATCATGGGAAGCCTTTTAAGGAGGACTCAGAGGAGACAGGTTGCATCCTGCTTTGGCTGGTGAGCCTCTCCTGTGGAGTTCATCCAGGCCATCCATTGGAGTCATCGGCTTCGCAGCCTGCCCTGTGGATTTTGGACTCTGCGTTCCTACGGTCACGTGAGACACTTTCATAAATTTTATATTTGCAAGTGTTCCCTGTTGATTCTGTTTCTCTAGAGAACCCTAACTAATACATCTTGGTACCAGGAGTGGTTCTTAAGGAACAGAATCTTAAAAATGGGTTTTTATGAATGGTTTTCTACTATGACTGGGCTCAGAGACACTAAGGACTCTGATTCCCGTAATCAGAATGACACTCCCAATCCATGGACTGAGTTGGCAAAGGAGATAGTCAAAATATCATCATTCGATTCTCCTAATGCTTCGCTTGTACGAAGCCAGACTCTGGGGGATAATGTTTTTGACATCTTTACAGAGTTTTTTAGGAATAAGAGTTATAGAGATGTTGGTTGGTTGTTGTTAGATACACTGTCTACATTAAAGGGTGAAAGGGATGGGCTTAAGGCTTCAAACAAGAAGCTTAAGTGCCGTCTGAAAGATGTAGAGGTTTCTATGAGTATCCTGAAGGAAAATTTTATTTCCTGTAGCCGTAGACTTGAGATCTCTGAAAATCAGACTCAGAATCTTATTGTTAGAGTAGCAACTTTACAACGTAAACTGAAATCTCAGTCTTGCATGGTGTCTGCCGTTAAAGTGAGGGCATTGATTGGAAAGGAGTGGGACCCTGAAAAATGGGATGGTGACATATGGATTGATAATGATGTTGGGGGTGAGGTTGAAACCCTAGACCATGCTGAGCCTTCTTTAGATAACCCTGTAATAGTCTGCCCTGAGGACATAGCCGCCCCACCTCCAGCCTGCCTTGAGGAATTGGCCACCCAACCTCCTCCTGAAGGGATTAGTCCTAAAGTTATTAATCCTGTTTCACCAGATGAAACTGCAAATGAAAGCCCTGAAGCAAATGGCTTGGAAGATATTTCTAATTCTTTTTATGACCCACCCCCACCACCCCTCATTTCTTCTAGACCTATAACTAGACTAAACTCCCAACAGGCCCCTAAAGGTGAGGTACAAAGTATCACACATGAGGAGGTACGTTATACTCCAAAAGAACTGTGTGAGTTTTCCAATTTATATAGACAGAAATCAGGGGAATATGTGTGGCAATGGATTTTAAGAGTGTGGGATAATGGTGGGAGGAATATAAGGCTGGATCAGGCTGAATTTATTGATATGGGCCCACTAAGCAGAGATTCTGCATTCAATGTTATAGCTAGAGCAGTTAAAAGGGTGTTAACAGCTTGTTTGGGTGGTTGGTTGAAACATGGATCAAAAGGTGGCCAACATTACCTGAGGTTGAAATGCCAGAACTGCCCTGGTATAATGTAGATGAGGGGATCCAGAGGCTTAGAGAGATTGGGATGTTAGAGTGGATTTATCATGCAAAGCCTGCTCTTACACCCCAGGAATGTCCAGAGGATGCACCTTTTACCAGAACAGTGAGAAATAAATTTGTGAGACTAGCACCATCATTCCTCAAGAGCTCTGTGGTTGCACTTCTCTGTAGGTCAGATATTACTGTAGGAACTGCTGTTACTGAGCTGGAATCCTTAAACACAATGGGGATGACAGGATCCCCAGTTGGCAGAAGCCAGGTGGCAGCACTTAATCACCAAAGACAGGGTAGACGTGGGTATTATAATAGACAACAAACTCAAAGGAGGCATCAAAATTACATGACACGCAGAGATTTGTGGCATTGGCTAGTAAATCATGGGGTGCCTAGAAAGACAATAGAAGGGCAGCCTACTAAATTCTTGTTGGAGCTGTATAAACAAAAGAGTTCTAGGTCAAGGGAACAGAAGTCTAACCTGAATTACAAAAACACAGAGTCACGGCCCCTTAACCAATTTCCAGACTTGAAACAGTTTACAGACCCTGAGCCCCTTGAATGAAGGGGAGGCCAGGTCCCTATGGGGAAGAAACCTGTTACACTGCCACAAATTTATACTGTTAACCTTCCTCTAAGTCTTCCCCAAGGAGACCGACGGCCTTTTACCAGGGTAACTGTGCATTGGGGAAAAGGAAATGATCAGATATTTCGGGGATTATTAGACACTGGTTCAGAAGTGACATTAATTCCAGGGGACCCAAAACGTCACTCTGGACCACCAGTCAGAGTGGGGGCTTATGGAGGCCAGGTGATCAATGGAGTTTTAGCTCAGGTCCGTCTCACAGTGGGTCCAGTGGGCCCCCGGACCCATCCTGTAGTTATTTCCCCAGTTCCGGAATGTATAATTGGCATAGACATACTGAGCAACTGGCAGAATCCCCACGTTGGTTCTCTAACTCGTGCAGTGAGGGCTATTATGGTGGGAAAGGCCAAGTGGAAGCCACTAGAACTGCCCCTACCAAGCAAAATAGTAAATCAAAAGCAATACCGTATTCCTGGAGGGATTGCAGAGATTACTGCCACTCTTAAGGACTTGAAAGATGCAGGGGTGGTGATTCCCACCACATCCCCATTCAACTCTCCTATTTGGCCTGTGCAGAAAACAGATGGGTCTTGGAGAATGACAGTGGATTATCGTAAACTCAACCAGGTGGTAACTCCAATTGCAGCTGCTGTTCCAGATGTAGTATCATTGCTTGAGCAAATCAATACATCCCCTGGTACCTGGTATGCAGCTATTGATCTGGCAAATGCTTTTTTCTCAATAGCTATTAGTAAGGACCACAAGAAACAGTTTGCTTTCAGCTGGCAAGGTCAGCAATATACTTTCACTGTCCTACCTCAGGGGTATATCAACTCTCCAGCCCTATGTCATAATCTTGTTCACAGAGATCTTGATCGTTTCTCCCTCCCACAAGACATCACACTGGCCCATTATATTGATGATATCATGTTGATTGGACCTAGTGAGCAAGAAGTAGCAACTACTCTAGATTTACTGGTAAGGCATTTGTGTGTCAGAGGATGGGAGATAAATCCAACAAAAATACAGGGGCCTTCCACCTCAGTAAAATTTCTAGGTGTCCAGTGGTGTGGGGCATGTCGAGATATCCCTTCTAAGGTGAAGGATAAATTGCTGCATCTGGCCCCTCCCACAACCAAAAAAGAGGCACAACGCCTAGTGGGTCTTTTCGGATTTTGGCGACAACATATTCCTCATTTGGGTGTGCTACTCCGGCCCATTTATCAAGTGACCAGAAAAGCTGCTGATTTTGAGTGGGGACCTGAACAAGAGGAGGCTCTGCGACAGGTCCAGGCTGCTGTGCAAGCTGCTCTGCCACTTGGGCCATATGATCCAGCAGATCCAAAGGTGCTGGAAGTGTCAGTGGCAAATAGAGATGCTGTCTGGAGCCTTTGGCAGGCCCCTATAGGAGAATCACAAAGCAGACCCTTAGGATTTTGGAGCAAAGCCTTACCATCTGCTGCAGATAACTACTCTCCTTTTGAGAAACAGCTTTTGGCCTGCTACTGGGCCTTAGTAGAGACTGAACGCTTAACCATGGGCCACCAAGTTACCATGAGACCTGAGTTGCCTATCATGAGTTGGGTGTTGTCTGACCCACCAAGCCATAAAGTTGGGCGTGCACAGCAGCACTCTATTGTAAAGTGGAAATGGTATATACGAGATAGAGCCAGAGCAGATCCTGAAGGCACAAGTAAGTTACATGAAGAAGTGGCACAAATGCCCATGGTTTCCACTCCTGCTGCCACATTACCTTCTCTTTCCCAGACCAGAGCTATGGCCTCTTGGGGTGTTCCTTACAGTGAATTGACTGAGGAAGAGAAAACTCGGGCCTGGTTTACAGATGGTTCAGCACGATATGCAGGTACCACCCGAAAGTGGACAGCTGCAGCATTACAACCCCTTTCTGGGGTGTCTTTGAAGGACAGTGGTGAGGGGAAATCCTCCCAGTGGGCAGAACTTCGAGCAGTGCACCTGGTTGTTCATTTTGCTTGGAAGGAAAACTGGCCAGAGGTGCGTTTGTATACTGACTCATGGGCTGTTGCTAATGGTTTGGCTGAATGGTCAGGGACTTGGAAAGACCATAATTGGAAAATTGGTGACAAAGAGGTCTGGGGAAGAAGTATGTGGATAGACCTTTCTGAGTGGGCTAAAAACATGAAGATATTTGTGTCCCATGTGAATGCACACCAGAGGGTGACTTCAGCAGAGGAAGA
Source organism: Tamandua tetradactyla (assembly GCF_023851605.1). Classification (NCBI taxonomy): domain Eukaryota; kingdom Metazoa; phylum Chordata; class Mammalia; order Pilosa; family Myrmecophagidae; genus Tamandua; species Tamandua tetradactyla. The sequence continues at coordinate 95,763,978 of NC_135353.1, forward strand.
TTTTAATAATCAAGTGGATAAGATGACCCGTTCTATGGATACCAGTCAGCCTCTTTCCCCAGCAACTCCTGTTATTGCCCAATGGGCTCATGAACAAAGTGGTCATGGTGGTAGGGATGGAGGTTATGCATGGGCTCAGCAACATGGACTTCCACTCACCAAGGCTGACCTGGCTACAGCCACTGCTGAGTGCCCAATCTGCCAGCAGCAGAGACCCACACTCAGCCCCCGATATGGCACCATTCCCTGAGGTGACCAGCCAGCTACATGGTGGCAGGTTGATTACATTGGACCACTCCCTTCATGGAAGGGGCATCGATTTGTTCTAACTGGAATAGACACATACTCTGGATATGGGTTTGCTTTCCCTGCATGCAATGCTTCTGCCAAAACTACTATCCGTGGGCTTACAGAATGCCTTATCCATCGTCATGGTATTCCACATAGCATTGCTTCGGATCAAGGAACACACTTCACAGCAAATGAAGTGCGGGAATGGGCACATGCTCATGGAATTCTCTGGTCTTACCACGTTCCCCATCATCCAGAAGCTGCTGGATTGATAGAACGGTGGAATGGCCTTTTGAAAACTCAATTACGGTGCCAACTAGGTGGCAAAAACTTGAAAGGCTGGGGTAATGTTCTCCAGGAAGCTGTGTATGCTCTAAATCAGCGTCCACTGTATGGTGCTGTTTCTCCCATAGCCAGGATCCATGGGTCCAGGAACCAAGGGGTGGAAATGGGTGTGGTGCCACTCACTATTACTCCCAGTGATCCACTAGGAAAATTTTTGCTTCCTGTCCCTGCTACCCTGAGTTCTGCTGGTCTACAGGTTTTAGTTCCAAAACGGGGTGTGCTTTCTCCAGGAGAAACAACAGTGATACCACTGAACTGGAAGTTAAGATTGCCACCTGGCCACTTTGGGCTACTTATGCCTCTGGATCAACACACCAAGAAGGGGATTACATTATTGTCTGGGGTAATTGACCCTGACTATCAGAAGGAAGTAGGACTGCAACTACATAATGGAGGTAAAGAAGAGTTTTCTTGGAATATAGGAGATCCCCTGGGGCGTCTATTAGTACTACCATGCCCTGTGATTAAAATCAATGGAAAACTGCAAGAACACAATCCAGGCAGGACCACTAATGGCTCTGAGACTTCAGGAATGAAGGTTTGGGTCACCCCACCAGGCAAAGAACCACGGCCAGCTGAAGTGCTTGCTGAGGGGAAAGGGAACATGGAATGGGTAGTGGAAGAAGGTAGTGATAAATATGAACTTCGACCACGTGATCAGTTACAGAAACGAGGACTGTAATGCTGTTTTGTTTGTGTTATACTATTTAAGTTGTAAGATATCAAGTTTAAGAATGAATGTTGCCCAAGGATTTGCACGCTATTCTGGAGAGATTTAATGTGTTTCCAGTTATATGCAGGACAGTTGAGTATTGTCAGGTAAAAGAAAAAATGTGTGCTTATTTGTTTTCATTTGGAAATTAAGTATGGTCTAAGGTGATGTATATATATATATATATGTGTGTGTGTGTGTGTGTGTGTGTGTGCCAAGTTGACAAGGGGTGGACTGTCATGGTTAGGGACAGGTGTCAACTTAGCCAAGTTGTGGTACCTGTTCATCTGATTGGGCAAGCGCTGGCCTGTCTGTTGCAATGAGGACATTTCATAGGATTAGGTCATGATCACGTCAGCTACATCCACAGCTGATTCCATTTGTAATCAGCCAAAGGGGAGTGTCTTCTGCAATTAGTGATGCTAAATCCAATCATGGGAAGCCTTTTAAGGAGGACTCAGAGGAGACAGGTTGCATTCCTGCTTTGGCTGGTGAGCCTCTCCTGTGGAGTTCATCCAGGCCATCCATTGGAGTCATGGGCTTCGCAGCCTGCCCTGTGGATTTTGGACTCTGCGTTCCTACGGTCACGTGAGACACTTTCATAAATTTTATATTTGCAAGTGTTCCCTGTTGATTCTGTTTCTCTAGAGAACCCTAACTAATACAGTAGGTTTGGCAGAAGCATTGCATGCAGGGAAAGCAAACCCATGTCCAGAGTATGTGTCTATTCCAGTTAGAACAATTTGCTGCCCCTTCCAATATGAGATGGTCCAATGTAATCAACCTGCCACCATGTAGCCATAAGATAACCTCAGGGAATGGTGCAATATCAGGGCTGAGTGTGGGCCTCTGCTGTTGGCAGATTAGACACTCAGCAGTGACTGTATCCAGGTTAGCCTTGGGGACTGGAAATCCATGTTGCTGAGCTCATACACAAACTTCATCCCTACCACCATGACCACTTTGTTCATGAGCCCATTGGGCAATGACAGGAGTTACTGAGGAAAGAGGCTGACTGGTAACCACAGGATGGGTCACATTTTGACTTTATTATTAAAATCTTCCTCTGCTGAAGTCACCCTCTGGTGTGTATTCACATGGTATGCAAATATCTTCATGTTTTTAGCTCACTTAGAAAGGTCTATCCACATACCTCTTCCCCAGACCTCTTTGTCATCAATTTTCCAATCATGTTCTTTTCAAGTCCCTGACCATCCAACCAAATCATTAGGAACAGCCCATGCATCAGTATACAAACAAACATCTGGCCAGTTCTCCCTCCAAGCAAAATGAACAACCACATACACTGCTCGAAGTTCTGCCCAATGGGAGGATTTCCCCTCACCACTGTCATTCAGGGACATCCTGGAAAGGGATTGTAGTGCTGCAGCTATCCACTTGGAAGTGGTACCTGCATATCATGCAGAACCATCTGTAATCCAGGCCCGAGTTTTCTCTTCCTCAGTCAGTTCACTGTAAAGAACTTCCCAAGGGGCCATAGCTCTGGTCTGGGAAAGAGAAGGTAATGTAGCAGGAGTGGAGACCATGGGCATTTGGGCCACTTCCTCATGTAACTTACTTGTGCCTTGAGGACCTATTCTGGCCCTATCTCATATATATCATTTCCATTTTATGATGGAGTGCTGCTGTACATGTCTGAATTTATGGCTTGGTGGGTCAGAGAACACCCAGCTCATGACAGGTAATGCAAGTCTCATCGTAACTTGGTGGCACATGGTTAAGCATTTAGTCTCTGCTAAGGCCCAGTAGTAGGCCAAAAGCTGTTTCTCAAAAGGAGGGAAATTATCTGCAACAGATGGTAAGGCTTTGCTCCAAAATCCTAAGGGTCTGCATTGTGATTCTTCTCTAGGGCCTGCCAAAGGCTCCAGAAAGTATCTGTATTTGCCACTGACACATCTAGCATGATTGGATCTGCTGGATCATTTGGTCCAAGTGGCACAGCAGCTTGTAAAGCAGCCTGGATCTGTTGCAGAGTCTCCTCTTGTTCAGTTCCCCACTCAAAATTAGCTGCTTTTCTGGTCACTCAAAAAATGGGCCATAGTAGCACACCCAAATGAGGAATATGCTATTGCCAAAATTCAAAGAGACCCCACTTAGGCATTTTGCCTTTTCTTTGATCGTTGGAGGGGCCAGATGCAGCAACTAATCTTTCACCTTAGAAGGGATGTCTCAACATGCTCCACACTACTGGGCACCTAGAAATTTCACTGAGGTTGAAGGCCCCTGTATTTTTGTTGAATTTATCTCCCACCCTCTGACACACAAATGCCTTACCAATAAGTCCAGAATAGTTGCTACTTCTTGCTCACTAGGTCCAACCAACATGATATCATCAATATAATGGACTAGTGTGATGTCTTGTGAGAGGGAGAAATGATCAAGTTCCCTGCGGACAAGATTGATTGATATACCCTGAGGTAGGACAGTAGAAGTACATTGCTGACCTTATAGTCCTTACTAACAGCTATTGAGAAAAAAAGTGTTTGCCAGATCAATAGCTGCATACCAGGTGTGTTAGTTAGATTCAGTTGTCAACTTGGCCAGGTGAGCATACCTAATCTTGTTGCTGCGGACATAAGCCAATGGTACGTGAACCTCATCTGTTGCTAATTACATCTGCAGTCAGCTAGGAGGCGTGTCTGCTGCAATGAGTGACGTTTGACTTAATTGGCTGGTGCTTAAATGAGAGAACGCAATGTAGCACAGCCTAAGCAGCTCGGCATTCCTCATCTCAGCACTTGCAGCTCAGCCCATGCCTTTGCAGAAAGTCACCCCAGGGAAAGTTGGTGGAACCCAGGGGCCTGGAGAGAAGACCAGCAGAGACCATCCTGTGCCTTCCACGTAAGAAAGAGACTCAGTGGAAAGTTAGCTGCCTTTCCTCTGAAGAATTAACAAAATAAATCCCCTTTTATTAAAAGCCAATCCATCTCTGGTGTGTTGCATTCTGGCATCTAGCAAAAGAACACCAGGTACCAGGGGATGTATTGATTTGCTCAAGCAATGATACCACATTCGGAACAGCAGCTGCAATTGGAGTCACCACCTGGTTGAGTTTATGATAATCCCTGTCTCCTCCAAGACCTATCTATTTTCTGCACAGGCCAAATAGGAGAGTTGAATGGGGATGTGGTGGGAATCACCACCCCTGCATCCTTCAAGTCCTTAAGAGTGGCAGTAATCTCTGCAATCCTTTCACTAATCTGATATTGCTTCTGATTTACTATTTTGCTAGGTAGTGGCAGTTCTAATGGCTTCCAATTTGCCCTTCCTACCTTAATAACCCTCAGTCCATGAGTCAGAGAGCCAATGTGGGGATTATGCCAGTTGCTCAGTTTGTCTATTCCAATTATGCATTCTGGAACTGGGGAAATAACTACAGAATGGGTCTGGGGACCCACTGGACCCACTGTGAGATGGATCTGTGCTAAAACTCTATCGATGAGCTGACCTCCATAATCCCCCACTCTGACTGGTGGACTAGAGTGATGTTTTGGGTCCCCTGGAATTAATGTCCCTTCTGAACTAGTGTCTAATAATCCCCAAAATGTCTGATCATTTCGTTTTCCCCAATGCACAGTTATGCTGGTAAAAGGCAAGTGAGCAGAAGTCTAACTTGTATCACAAAAACAGAGAGTCACGTCTCCTAAATCAATTTCCAGACTTGAGATGGGTTACAGACCCACAGCTCCTTGAATGAGGGGAATGTTAGGTCACTTTGGGGTAGGACACTGTTACACTGCCACAAATTTATACTGTTAATCTTCCTCTGAGCTTTCCCCAAGGAGACCGACTGCCTTTTACCACATCCCCATTTGATCCATATTTCAGACAACCATTCAAACAAACTGTTAATACAATTTCTAACCCCATGCCTGGTACCCAGTTCTATTAGCTAGGGTTCTCTAGAGAAACAGAATCAGCAGGAGATATCTGTAAGAGTAAAATTTATAAAAGTGTCTCACATAACTGTGGTGATGTTGAGTGAAAGGTCTGTAAGGCAGGCTGCAAGATGGCTGCTCCAATGAAGATCCTCAATGAAATCTCAGGAAAGGCTGGCTGACTGAAGCAGGAAGAGAGATGGTGTCTTCTGAATCCTCCTTAAAAGCCTTCCAGTGATTAGATTAAGCATTACTCATTGCTGAAGACACTCCCCTTAGCTGATTGCAAATGCAGTCTGCTGTGGATACAGCCAACGTGATTATGATTTAAGTGTATGAAATGTCCTCATAGCAATAAACAGGCCAGTACTTGTCCAACCAGAAAGCCGGGCACCACCACTTGGCCAAGCTGACACATGAAAACCTGACTATGACAGATGGCCAGTCTAAAGGAAAAATAAAGCAGAAGAAACCACAAATGCAGAAGCCCACACATTGGGCATTGGACATATCAGGCAAAGATTTTTTAATGTTTTGAATATGTTTAAAGAGTTAAAGGAAAACATGGTCAAATAAATAAAGGAAACTCATAGAATGATATATGAAAAAGTTAGAAATTCAATTAGAGATAGAAATTATAAAATGCAGCTAAAAAGAAAAGCTGTAATTGAATAGTAAGATAACCGAACTAAAATTTTCTAAGAGGGGTTCAACTCCCTATTGGAGCTAGCCAAAGAAAGTCAGTGAACTCGAAGAAAGGACACTTGAAAATCTCCAATTTAAAGAGCAGAAAGAAGCATGAAGAAAACTAAATAGAGGCAGATGACATCATCAACGTGGTGATGTAAGATGTCTCCTGAAAAAACCTTCTTAGAGATTCAACAAATAAAAGGATGAATCCCACTTGCTTAGAACTCTGGAGAACAGTAGAGACTGGAAAAGGATTCCACAAATGCTGAATCAAAAAAAAAAGAAAGAAATTTATCAGGTAGAAAATTTCTGTCTTGGACCACTGGTCCTCTTCCCTCCCCCTCACTTTGGCATGCATACATTAGGAGTTGCTCAAAGGCAGTGGTCTGGATTCCCCCCACTGCCCATGGATGATCAAGACTATAGAGGGACTCACAGCAGTGGGTTAGAACACCTTGCATATCCAGGCACAGGGACCCAAGTTCACAAAGACCTAGGAAAACAGATTCTCCTGAAGAGTGCTGCATACGAAAGGGTCCACAGGAGGAAAAGGAGAGGGAGAGGGAGAGGGAGAGGGAGAGGGAGAGGGAGAGAGGGAGAGAGAGAGAGAGAGAGAGAGAGAGAGAGAGAGAGAGAGAGAGAGAGAGAGAGAGAGAGAGAGAGAGAGAGAACTGTGGCTGGCAAGAGGTGCACTCCCACAATGCACTTTATTGTTGGCTGGAACCCCTAAATGGAAAATGGACATTTCTGGAGTGAACAACTCTTCTGGATTGACCCAATATGGCTCAAAGAGTGGAATATGCCAATGGGAATGGGGAAGAAACCAAAGACAGAAAAGCCTCACAAAAAAAGGGAGGGGGTGTTTAAATTGAATTGCTGAAAGACTAAAGCTTCCCAGAATTGAAAAGTATAAGGAAAACAAGATAATGTGTGGGGGAGAGAATTGAAACAAATGATAGGAACTGGGGAGAAAATTATGCACAAAAACAAAGAGAACAGGGTGGTGTAACTGTGGCTGAGTGGTGGAATTCTTGCCTGCTGATCTGGAGACCTGGGTTCGATTCCTGGAGCCTGCCTGCTCTAGTTTGCAAGCTGCGTGAATGTAATATACCAGAAACGGAATGGCTTTTAAAAAGAGGAATTTAATAAGTTGCTAGTTTATAGTTTTAAGGCTGAGAAAATGTCCCAATTAAAGCAAGTCTACAGAAATTTCCAATCTAAGGCACCCAGTGAAAGACACTTTGATTCAAGAAGGCTGATGAAGTTCAGGGTTTCTCTCTCAAGTGAGAAGACACATGGCGAACACAGTCAGGGCTTCTCTCTCAGCTGGAAGGGCACATGGTGAACATGGTGTCATCTGCTTGCTTTCTTTCCTGGCTTCCAGTTTTGTGAAGCTCCCCGGGAGGCCTTTTCCTTCTTCATCTCCAAAGGTTGCTGGCTGGTGGACTCTGATTCTCGTGGCTACATTGTTCTGCTCTGCTCTCTCTGAATCTCTCATTCTCCAAAATGTTTTCTCTTTTATAGGACTCCAGAAACTTATCAAGACCCACCCAAATGGATAGAGACATGTCATCACTAATCCAGCTTAACAACCACTCTTGATTGGGTTACATCTCCAGGGAGATTATCTAATTACAGATTCAAATATACAGTATCAAATAGGGATTATTCTGCTTTCACAAAATGGGATTTCAATTAAAACATGTCTTTTCTAAGGTACATACATCATTTCAAACCAGCACACTTCCCATGCCAAAAAAAAAAAGAACAGATCAAGATTCCCAGAGAAGGAACAGAGAAAAGGAAGCTTTCTCCAAGAGGTGAGACAACTTCACAAAAAAATGCAATTTTTCAAATTGCACCACATGTTCAGGGTGAGAATCAGATGAAGAAAACTTGAGATAATCTGAAGAGTTAAACTCGGGCTATTCTAAAGGTCTAGAATAAGTTGTAACAAACTTCAAAAAAGAGCCTTAATACAAAGCCAATCAACAACAAAACCTTAAACAAGATGGTGAAACTGACCTTGAGTTAACCCATCAAGATCATCAGATGCGTACACATAGAAAAAAAAATTACAAGCCATTCTAAGAAACAGGATATATGGCTCACCCAAGGAAGCAAATTAAAACTTCAGAGGACACACAGACTTTGGAACACCTAATCAAATCTCCAAAGTGAATTCAAGGATTTGAAGAAAAATATGCAGAAAGAGATAAAGAATATTAAGAACATAATGTGTGAACATAAAAAAGAATTTTGGGGGCCAAGATGGTGGCTTAGCAATATGTGCATTTTAGTTCGTCCTCCAGAACAACTACTAAATAACCAGGAACAGTACAGAAATGCTCCTGAAGCCACGTCAGTGACCCGACACACAGTATATCCCAGTTTGGACCAGCTGGCCTAGCTGCAAGCTTCCCCAGAACCATGAGTTTCCCAAGCCGTGGTGGCCCACACCCCTCCCCCACAGGCAGCTTTGCAGAGGGAGAGGAAAGGGACTCTAAACCTGGTTAAGGCAGAGGTTGCTCATTGGGCTAATGGAAAAAGAGGAAAGGGGAGGAAATGGAGTTTTTTGTGGATGTCTTTCTACGGAGGTTTGGCTGCCTCTGGATTCAGTGACGGGACTTCTCCAGCTGCAACTGCTTAGGCAGAAACAGACTGCTTTCAGGGCTGTCTCCCAACTGTGCCTTCCCCAGCGGAGGGGTGAAGCCCAACTCACGTGGAATCACTCCCTCAATGAATTCAGACACCAGGGCTTAGCAATTTGAAGCCATTAAAACCAGCCTACAACCTCTCCTCTGTCTCCACCATGTCCCCAGCAGGGAGAGTCTTCCAAACTTAAAGGTGCTTCAAAATCTTTTCCTGGTGGGACCCTCAGGCAGACAAACACGACATACTGGGCAGGATAAGAAAAACAGAGCCCAGAGACTTCACAGGAAAGTCATTTAACCTACTGGGTCTCACTCTCAGGGAAAACTGATGCAGGTGACTCCTTCCCCCTGATAGGAGGCCAGTTTAGTCCAGGAAAACCCGGCTGGAGTCTATAATACCTATGTAGACCCTCCTAAGGGTGGGGAGGGAAAAGACACCATACAAGCAGGGCAAGAAACAAGAAAGGTACAGCAGAAGAGATGAAGAAAACAATGGAAACCTACAATGGTAGATTTCAAGAGACAGAGGTTAGGATTAGTGAACTGGAGGGCGGAAAATCTGAAATACAACAAGAAACAGAAACTATAGGGGAAAAAGTGGAAAAATATGAGCAGGGACACAGGGAATGGAATGATAATATGAAGCACACAAATATACGTGTTGTGGGTGTCCCAGAAGGAGAAGAGAAGGAAAAAGGAGGAGAAAAAATAATGGAGGATATCATCACTGAAAAATTTCCCAACCTTTATGAAAGACTTAAAATTACAGATCCAAGAAGTGCAGCGTAACCTAAAGAGATAGATCCAAATAGATGTTTTCCAAGACACTTACTAGTCAGAATGTCAGAGGTCAAAGAGAAAGAGAGGATCTTGAAAGCAGCAAGAGAAAAACAATCCATCACATACAAGGGAAACCCAATAAGACTATGTGTAGATTTCTCAGCAGAAACCATGGAGGCGAGAAGACAGTGGGATGATATATTTAAATTACTAAAAGAGGAAAACTGCCAACCAAGAATTCCATACCCAGCAAAATCGTCCTTCAAAAATGAGGGAGAAATTAAAACATTTTCAGACAAAAAGTCACTGAGAGAATTTGTGACCAAGAGATCAGCTCTGCAAGAAATACTAAAGGGAGCACTAGAGACAGATATGAAAAGACAGAAGAGAGAGGTGTGGAGAAGAGTGTAGAAAGAAGGAAAATAGGATATGACATTACAATACAAAAGGCAAAATGGTAGAAGAAAGTACTACCCGTACAGTAATAACACTAAATGTTAATGGATTGAACTCCCCAATCAAAAGACATAGACTGACAGAATGGATTAAAAACAGGACCCTTTTATATGCTGTCTACAGAAAACACATCTTAGACCCAAAGATAAACATAGGTTGAAAGTGAAACGTTGGGAAAAGATATTTCATGCAAATAACAACCAGAAAAGAGCAGGAGTAGCTATACTAATATCCAACAAATTAGACTTCAGATGTAAAACAGTTAAAAGAGACAAAGAAGGATACTATGTACTAATAAAAGGAGAAATTCAACATGAAGACATAACGAGCATAAATATTTATGCACAGAACCAGAATGCCACAAAATACATGAGGCAAACACTGAAAAGGGAAATAGACACATCTGTCATAATAGTTGGAGACTTCAATTTCCCACTCTCATCAGTGGACAGAACATCTAGACAGAAGATCAATAAAGAAACAGAGAATTTGAATATTACAATAAATGAGCTAGACTGAACAGACATTTATAGGACATTACACCCCACAACAGCAGGATACACCTTTTTCTCAAGTGCTCATGGATCATTCTCAAAGATAGACAATATGCTGGGTCACAAAGAAAGTCTCAACAAATTTAAAAAGATTGAAATCATACAAAACACTTTCTCAGAGCATAAAGGAATGAAGTTGGAAATCAATAATAGGCAGAGTGCCGGAAAATTCACAAATATGTGGAGGCTCAACAACACACTCTTAAACATCCAGTGGGTCAAGGGATAAATTACAAGAGAAATCAGTAAATATCTCGAGGCAAATGAAATGAAAACACAACATATCAAAACTTATGGGACGCAGCAAAGGCAGTGCTAAGAGGGAAATTTATTGCCCTAAATACCTATATCAAAAAGAAGAAAGGGCAAAAATTCAGGAATTAACTGTCCACTTGGAAGAACTGGAGAAAGAACAGCAAACTAACCCCAAAGCAAGCTAAAGGAAAGAAATAACAAAGATTAGAGCAGAAATAAATGAAATTGAGAACATGAAAACAATTGAGAAAATCAATAAAACCAGAAGTTGGTTCTATGAGAAAATCAGTAAGACTGATGGGCCCTTAACAAGATTGACAAAAAGAAGAAGAGAGAAGATGCAGATAAATAAGAGCAGAAATGGAAGAGGAGACATAACCACTGACCCCACAGAAATAAAGGAGTTAATAACAGAATACTATGAACAACTTTATGCTAATAAATACAACAATGTAGATGAAATGGACAACTTCCTAGAAAGGCATGAACAACCAACTTTGACTCGTGAAGAAATAGATGACCTCAACAAAATAATCACAAGTAAAGAAATTGAATCAGTCATTAAAAAGCTTCCCGAAAAGAAAAGTCCAGGACCAGACGGCTTCACACGTGAATTCTACCAAACATTCCAGAAAGAATTAGTACAAATCTTGCTCAAACTCTTCAAAAAAATTGAAGTGGATGGAAAGCTACCTAATTCATTCTATGAAGCCAACATCACTCTCATGCCAAAACCAGGCAAACATGTTACAAAATAAGAAAACTACAGACCAATCTCTCTAATGAATATGATGCAAAAATCCTCAACAAAATTCTAGCAAATCGAATCCAGCAACACATTAAAAGAACTATACATCGTGACCAAGTAGGATTCATCCCAGGTATGCAAGGATGGTTCAACATAAGAAAATCAATTAATGTAATACACCAGATCAACAAATCAAGGTAGAAAAATCACATGATCATCTCAATTGATGCAGAGAAGGCATTTGACAAGATTCAACATCCTTTCCTGTTGAAAACACTTCAAAGGATAGGAATACAAGGGAATTTCCTTAAAATGATAAAGGGAATATATGAAAAACCCACAGCTAATATTGTCCTCAATGGGGAAAATCTGAAAACCTTCCCCCTAAGATCAGGAAGAAGACAAGGATGTCCACTATCACCACTGTTATTCAACATTGTGTTGGAAGTTCTAGCCAGAGCAATTAGACAAGAAAAAGAAATACAAGGTATCAAAATTGGAAAGGAAGAAGTAAAACTATCACTGTTTACAGATGATATGATGCTATGTGTCCAAAACCCTGAAAAAATCCACAGCAAAATGACTAGAGCTAATAAATGAGTACAGCAAAGTGGCAGGTTACAAGACCAACACTCAAAAATCTGTAGTGTTTCTATATACTAGTAATGAACAAGCTGAGGGGGAAATCAAGAAACGAATTCAATTTACAATTGCAACTAAAAGAATAAAATACTTAGGAATAAATTTAACTGAAGAGACAAAAGACCTATACAAAGAAAACTACAAGAAACTGTTAAAAGAAATCACAAAAGACCTAAGTAGATGGAAGGGCATACCATGTTCATGGATTGGAAGACTAAATATAGTTAAGATGTCAATTCTACCTAAATTGATTTACAGATTCAACATAATACCAATCAAAATCTCAACAACTTACTTTTCAGAAATAGAAAAACCAATAAGCAGATTTATCTGGAAGGGCAGGGTGCCCCGAATTGCTAAAAGTATCTTGAGGGAAAAAAACGAAGCTGGAGGTCTCACGCTGCCTGACTTTAGTGCAGATTATGAAGCCACAGTGGTCAAAACAGCGTAGTACTGGCATAAAGATAGATATATTGACCAATGGAATCGAATAGAGTGTTCAGATATAGACTCTCTCATCTATGGACATTTGATCTTTGATAAGGCAGTGAAGCCAATTCACCTGGGACAGAACAGTCTCTTCAATAAATGGTGCCTAGAGAACTGGATATCCATATGCAAAAGAATGAAAGAGGACCCGTATCTCACACCCTATACAAAAGTTAACTCAAAATGGATCAAAGGTCTAAACATCAGGTCTAAGACCATAAAACAGTTAGAGGAAAATGTAGGGAGATATCTTATAAATCTTATAATTCTAGGCAGTTTTATAGACCTTACACTCAAAGCAAGAGCACTGAAGAAAGAAAATAATAAATGGGAGCTCCTCAAAATTAAACACTTTTGTGCATCAAAGAACTTCATCAAGAAAGTAAAAAGACAGCTTACACAATGGGAGACAATATTTGGAAACGACATATCAGATAAAGGTCTAGTATCCAGAATTTATAAAGAGATTGTTCAACTCAACAACAAAAAGACAGCCCATCCAATTACAAAATAGGAAAAAAACTTGAAAAGACACTTCTCAGAAGAGAAAATACAAATAGTCAAAAGGCACATGAAGAGATGCTCAATGTCCCTGGCCATTAGAGAAATGCAAATCAAAACCACAATGAGATATCATCTCACACCCACCAGAATGGCCATTATCAACAAAACAGAAAATGACAAGTGCTGGTGAGGATGTGGAGAAAGAGGCACACTTATTCATTGTTGGTGGGAATGTCAAATGGTGCAACCGCTGTGGAAGGCAGTTTGGCGGTTCCTAAAAAAGCTGAATATAGAATTGCCGTGTGACACAGCAATACCATTGCTAGGTATCTACTCAAAGGACATAAGGGCAAAGACACAAACGGACATTTGCAGTCCAGTGTTTATAGCAGCATTATTTACAATTGCAAGGAGATGGAAACAGCCAAAATGCCCCTCAGCAGACGAGTGGCTAAACAAACTGTGGTATATACATACAATGGAATATTATGTAGCTTTAAGACAGAATAAACTTATGAAGCATGTAACAACATGGATGGACCTTGAGAACATTATGCTGAGTGAGACTAGCCAAAAACTAAAGGACAAATACTGTATGGTCTCATTGATATGAACTGACATTAGTGAATAAACTTGGAATATTTCATTGGTAACAGAGACCATCAGGGGATAGAAATAGTGTAAGATATTGCGTAACTGGAGCTGAAGGGATACAGACTGTGCAACAGGGCTGTATACAAAAACTCAGAAATTGACAGCACAATACTACCTAACTGCAATACAATTAAGTTAAAACACTGAAAGAAGCTGCATGTGGGAATGATAGAGGGAGGAGGGCTGGGGACATAAAAGAAATCAGAAAGAAAGATACGTGTTAAAGATTGAGATGGTATAATCTAGGAATGCCTGGAGTGTATAATAATAGTGAAATGTACAAGACACAATTTTAAAAATGTTTAAAGGATATGGTTAAAAAGCCCAACATACATATGATTGAAGTGTCAAAAGAAGAGGAATAAAGAATAAGGCAGATGCACAACCTTAAAGAATATCTAGGGCATTATATAAGAGTCTACAAAGGTTTCCATGCACTAGGGTAACTTTGCAGAAACCTACAACCTCCAGATGGGTCCCTGGACCAAATTATTCCTGAAATGCAGAGAGGCCAGTCTCTTCAGAACATCAACTAGTTTCATCCCTCATCCCATATTATCGACAGCCCCTTCCAACATGAAAAAGTTAGAGTGGTCATAGCTCAAATATCCCTAAAAAGTGAAAGAAAGATCAAAGGTGATGATGGAGTTACATAAATAAAGTCAGGTTTAACAAATGAGTACTGAATCAGTATATGGATATTTCTTTTAATCTCCAGTATATTAGAGCAGCTAGAAATAAAAGCCTAAAATTGTGGAACTGTAACCCATACCAAACTCTGAAATCTGTTCTATAACTAATTGTTATAATTCTATAAGCAATGTATTTTGAAATTTATTGTGTCTTTGTATATATGTTATAAAAAATGTTTTTGCATGAGGAAGAACAAAGGAATGTCATTATTGCAGGGTACTGATAATAGATGGTAATTAATATTTTAAAATGTCACCTTCTGTGTGAGACCAAAGCAAAAAATGTTTATTTGTTACAAAATTTATATTTTGACTAGTGCATTTCCTAATATAACTTATGTAGATAGTTTGATTGAACGCCATAAGTACTTGGAATCTCAGGTAGGACATGAGATTTTGTTGGTTTGTCCAGACTGATGCCCTGATGAATCCCAGAGTGATTTGATCAGTGAGCAGAAAAGTATCTGCAAAGCCCCCTTCAGGGAGTGGTGAGAATGGGGAGAAATTCAATTTCCTCAAGTTGAATTCTTGATATTCTCACAAGCAGTGTGGACAACCAAAGCTATAGGCTGAGCCCCCAGTCTTGGGGTTTGTTCATGTGAAACTTAACCCCACAAAGAATAGGTCAAGTCTACTTAAAATTTAGGCCTAAGAGTCACCCCCAAGAGAGCCTTTTTTGTTGCTCAGATGTGGCCTCTCTCTCCAGCCAACATGATGAGCAGTCTCACCACCCTACCCCTCTCTACGTGGGACATGACTCCCAGGGGTGTGGACCTTCCTGGCAACATGGGACAGAGATCTTGGAATGAGCAGAGACTCCGCATCAAGGGATTGAAAAAAATCCTAGAATGAGCTGAGAATTAGCATCAAGGGATTGAGAAAACCTTCACGACCAAAAGAGAGAAGAGGGAAATGAGACAAAGTGTCAATGGCTGAGGGATTCCAAACAGAGTCAAGAGGTTATCCTGGAGGTTATTCTTATGCATTAAGTAGATATCATCTTGTTATTCAAGATATAATGAAGACGCTGGAGGGAACTGCCTGAAAATGTAGAGTTGTGTTCCAGTAGCCTTGTTCCTTGAGGATGATTGAATAATGATACAGCTGTCACAATGTGACTGTGTGATTGTGAAAACCTTGTGTCTGATGCTCCTTTTATCTACCTTGTCAACAAAGGAGTAGAACATATGGAATAAAAATAAATAATAGGGGGAACATACCCACCAGAATGGCCATTATCAACAAAACAGAAAATGACAAGTGCTGGAGAGGATGCGGAGAAAGAGGCACACTTATCCACTGTTGGTGGGAATGTCAAAGGGTGCAACCACTGTGGAAGGCAGTTTGGCGGTTCCTCAAAAAGCTGAATATAGAATTGCCATACGACCCAGCAATACCATTGCTAGGTATCTACTCAAAGGACTTAAGGGCAAAGACACAAACGGACATTTGCACACCAATGTTTATAGCAGCATTATTTACAATTGCAAAGAGATGGAAACAGCCAAAATCTCCATCAACAGAAGAGTGGCTAAACAAACTGTGGTATATACATACGATGGAATATTATGCAGCTTTAAGACAAGATAAACTTATGAACCATGTAATAACATGGATGGACCTAGAGAATATTATGCTGAGTGAATCCAGCCAAAAACTAAAGGACAAATACTGTATGGTCCCACTGATGTGAACGGACATTCGAGAATAAACTTGAAATATGTCATTGGTAACAGAGTTCAGCAGGAGTTAGAAACAGGGTAAGACAATGGGTAATTGAAGCTGAAGGGATACAGACTGTGCAACAGGACTAGATACAAAAACTCAAAAATGGACAGCACAATAATACCTAATTGTAAAGTAATCATGTTAAAACACTGAATGAAGCTGCATCTGAGCTATAGGTTTTTGTTTTGTTTTGTTTTGATTTTACTATTATTACTTTTATTTTTTTCTCTATATTAACATTCTATATCTTTTTCGGTTATGTTGCTAGTTCTTCTAAACCAATGCAAATGTACTAAGAAATGATGATCATTCATCTATGTGATGATGTTAAGAATTAATGATTGCATGTGTAGAATGGTATGATCTCTAAATGTTGGGTTAATTTCTTTTTTTCCGTTAATTAAAAAAAAAAAAAAAGAGAAGGGATAATTGGAGCTGAAGGGATACAGACTGTACAACGGGACTGGATATAAAAACTCAGAAATGGACAGCACAATACTACCCAATTGTAATGCAATTATGTTAAAACACTGAATGAAGCTGCATGTGAGGTATAGGTTTTTTGTTTTTGTTTTTTTTTTCTTTCTATTATTGTTTTAATTCTTATTCTGTTGTCTTTTTATTTCTTTTTCTAAATCGATGCAAATGTACTAAGAAATGATGAATATGCAACTATGTGATGTTATTAAGAATTACTGATTGTACATGTAGATTGGAATGATTTCTAATTGTTTTGTTAATTCTTTTTTTAATTAATAAAATAAATAAATAAATAAATAAATAAATAAATAAATAATAGGGGGAACAAATGCTAAAATAAATTTAGTTTGAAATGCTATTGATCAATGAAAGTGAGGAGTAAGGGGTATGGTAGGTATAATCTTTTTTATTTCTTTCCTGTGTTCATTTTATTTCTTTTTCTATTGTCTTTTTATTTCTTTTTCTGAATTAATGCAAATGTTCTAAGAAATGATGAATATGCAACTAAGTGATGATATTGTGAATTACTGATTATGTATGTTGTTTTATTTTGTTTCTTTATTTTTTAATTAATAAATAAACTAAAAAAAGAATTTGAAAGTATAAAAAGAAACCCAGAGATTATGGGGATGCAAGGCATAATAGTAGAGACTAAAAATACACTTGAGGATGGGCCATGGTGACTCAGCAGGCAGAGTTGTCGCCTGCAGTGCTGGAGAGCCAGGTTTAATTCCCAGTACCTGCCCATGCAAAAAAGAAATACACTAGAGGCATTGGACAGCAGATTTCAATAGTCAAAAGAAAAAAAAGATCAAAGAACAAGAAGACAGAACAATAGAAATCATACAGTCTAAGAAACAGACAGAGAAAAAATCCCTGAGCAGTAACTCAGGGATTTGAGTGACCCATGAAGTACATATACATCATGTGTGTCCCAGCAGGGGAAAAGAAATGGCCCAGAAGAATATTTGAAAAAATAACGGCCAAAAATTTCTCAACTCTCATGAAAGACATAAATATACATGTTCAAGAAGCACAACCCACTCCAAACAGAGTATATCCTAATAGAGCTACTCCAAGACACATTCTAATCAGAATGTCAAATGCCACACACAAGAAGAGAATTCTGAAAGCACCAAGAGAAAAGTGATTTGGCACATATAATCTATCCTCAATAAGACTAAGGGCCAATTTCTCATCAGAATCCATGGAGATGAGAAGGTAGTGCTATATTAGGTTTAAGGTACTGAAAGAGAAAAACAGCCCCAAAATTCTTTATCCAGCAAAACTATCCTTCAAAATGAGAGAGTGTTTTAAATATTCACAAATAAACAGAAATAGAAAGAGTTCACCAACAAGAGACCTGCCTAACAAGAAATACTAAAGGGAGTTCTGCAACTCAAAATGAATACACAGAAGAGTTTTGGGTTGGAATAGCGTGAGGAAATGAAAATAATCAGTAAGAATAACTAGAAGGATAAATGCAAAAACTCAGGAGTACTGTATCCTCAATATACGCTGTACTCTTTAATTCATACAAAAATCAGAATACAATTAAACATGAAAAAGGCACATTACTTGAAAACGGGTGTAGAAAACGTAAAGTGGGATGAAAACAACATAAACAATGGAAAGTGTGCTATGTGAGCAGAGAACATGTATACTATTGAAGCTAAGTTGATATATTTTTAAATTTGTAGATTATAAATGTAGGTTCTGTAATATAAAACCCAAGGTAACCACAAAGAAAGTAATTAAAAATATATTTAAAAAAGAAATAAGAAAGGGATCAATCATGAACATCACAAAAGATCAACTATACAGGAAAGAAGTCTGCAATAAAAGAAAAAAGAAATAAAATGGCTAAAGTAAATGCTAATTTTACAATAATAACATTGAGTGTTAATGGATATAATTCCCCAATCAAAAGCAGAAGTTGTCAGAATGGATAGAAAGGCATGATACAACAAGTTATTCTTTACAGGAGACTCATCTTGAATGAAAGACAACATAGGTTGAAAGTGAAAAGATAGAAAAAGATATTACATGCAAACAGCAACCAAAAAGGAGCTGATCAAGGTGTACTAATATAAGACAGAAGAGACTTTAAGTAAAAAACTGTTATAAGAGACAAAGAAAGACACCATATATTCATAAAAGGGGCAATCCACCAAGAAGAAATAACAGTCATAAATATTTATGCACCTAATCACTTTGCCCCAAAATGCATGAACCAAAAACTGACAAAACCAAAGGGATAAACAGTCAACTCTACAATAGTAGTGGAGATTTCAATACACCACTCTCATCAATATTTACAATGTCTACAGAAAAGATCAATGAGAAAAGAGAGAACTTCAACAATATGATATGTGAACTAGAATTAACAGACACATACAAAACATTGCACCACAGAAAAGCAAAATATACATTATTCTCAAGTGCAAAGATCATTCTCCAGGATAGATCACTTCTTGGGAAACAAAACAAGCCTCAATATATTTACAAAGATTGAAATCATATAAAGTATCTTTTCTGACCATAATGGAATGAAACTGGAAGTTAAATAACATTCTTACACAACCAGTGGGTCAAAGAAGAATTTGCAAGTAAAATCAGCAAATATCTTGACATGAACAAAAATGAAATTACAACATGTCAAAACTCATGGGATTCAGCAAAGACAGTGCTGAGAGGGAAATTGATAGGCCTAAGCACTTACATTTAAAAAAGAAGAAAGTGCTTAAATCAAAGACTTAATGGTACACATGGAGGAACTAAAAAATGAACATCAAACTAACCCTATAGGACAGATATAAAAAAGATTAGAACACAAATAAATAAAATTGAAAATAAGGAAACATTAGAGAGAATTAACAAAATTAAAAGTTGGTTCTTTGAAAAAATCAATAAAATTGACAAACCCTTAGGTAGACTGTCAAAGAAAAAAGAGAGGAAATGCTAATAAAATCAGAAATGAGATGGGAAACAATACTACTCACCATACAGAAGTAAATAGGATCATAAGAGAATATTATGAACAACTGTATGCCAACAAATTAGACAATCCAGATGAAAGGGACAAATTCCTAGAAAAACACAATCAACCCACGTTGATTCTAGAAGAAACAGAAGACCTCAACAGACCAATTACAGGTAAAGAGTTTGAATCAGTCATGAAAAATCCCCGAACAATGACAAGCACAGTTTCAGATGACTTCACAGGTGAATTCTACCAATCATTCCAATAATTAATGCCCATCTTGCTCAAACTCTTCTGAAAAAAATTGAAGAGGAGAGAACCCTACCTACTCCTTCTATGAGACCAACAGCACCCTAATTCCAAAACCACATAAAGATTCCACAAGAAAAGAAAGTTGCAGTCTAATTTCACTTATGAATACAGATGAAAAATACTCAATAAAATATTTGCAAATTGAATCCAGTGGCACATTGAAATAATTATAGCAATGGTCAGGTGGGTTTTATTCCAGGTGTGCTAGGGTGGTTCAACATTAGAAAAGCAATTAATGTAACACATGAGCATCTCAATTGATGCAGAAAGGCATTTGACAAAATATAACATCCTTTCTTAATAAAAACACGTAGAAAAAAAGAACAGAAAGAAATGTCCTCGATGTTGTAAAGGGCATATATGAAAAACCTACAATTAACATCATACTCAATTGCGAAAGCCTGAAAAATTTCCCTCTAAGATCAAGATGAGGACAAGGATGACCAGTGTCACTGCTGTTTTCAAAATTGTAAAGGAGTTCTAGCCAGAGCAATTAGAAAAGAAAAGGTATAAGGGCATTCAAATTGGGAAGGAAGAAATAAAACTTTCACCATGTGACGATGACATGATCTTATATACAGAAAAGCCAAAAAAATGAATACAAAACAACTAGACCTAATAAATTAACTCAGCAAACTGGTAAGGCATTTGATGGAAAAGCAAACATCCATAGTGTCCCTTTAAACTGGTAATGTACCATCTGATGAGGAAATCAAGGTAAAAATCCATCCACAATAACTAAAAAAAATTAAAAATCTAGGAATAAATTTTACCAAGAACGTAAATGACTTGTATACAGAAAACTACAACACATTGTTAAATGAAATCAAAGAAGACCAAAATGAATGGAACAACATCCTGTGATCATAGGTTGGAAGACTAAATATTATTGAATGATATCAAATTCTACCAAAAATGATTTATAGTTTCCACGCAATCCCAATCAAAATTCCAATGGTTATTTTGCAGAAATGGAAAAGGCAATTATTAATTTTATTTAGATGTGTAAAGGATCCTGAATAGTCAAAAACATCATGAAAAAGAACAAATTTAGAGGTCTCACTCTTCGTGACTTTAAAGCATATTACAAAGCTACAGTGGACAAAACTGGCACAAGTATAGCTGTATCAATGAAGGCAATTGTATTGCGAGTTCACTACTATACCCTCACACTTATGATCAATTGATTTTTTTCAATAAAAGAAGTGGTTTTTTTTGGGGGGGGGGGCAGCTTCAGGGTCCAGGAATCAAAGCCAGGTCTCCCACACGGCAGGCAAGAATTCTACTGCTGAGCTACCCTTGCCCTCCCCTAGTCAATTGATTTCTGACAAGTTTTCCACATCTACTTAATTGGGAAAGAATATTTTCAACAAATGGTGCTGGGAGAACTGCTATCCATATGCAAGTGAATGAGTGTAGCCCTGTATCACACCATATACAGAAATTAACTGAAAATGAATCAAAGGCCTAAATATAAGAGCCAGGACTATAAAATTCCTAGAAGAAAATGTAAGGAAACATCTTTAGGACCTTGGTTAGGCAATGGTTTCTTAAACTTTATACACAAAGCACAAGCAATTAAAAAAAAATCCTGAAAATTAAAGACTTTTGTGCATCAAGAATGAAAGGACAACCTACACAATGAGGAAAAATATTTGAATGCTACATATCCAATAAGGACTGAATATCCAGAATATATAAAAAAAAAATTTTACAATTCAACAATCAAAAGACAATTTAATTAAAAATGGTAAAAAAAACCTGAATAGAATTTCTCCAAAGAGGATATATAAATGTCTAAAAAGCACATGAGAAGATGCTCAACATCAGTAGATATTAGGGAATTGAAAATCAAAATTCAAAATGAGATAGCATTTCACAACACTAGAAAGGCAGTTCCTCAGGAAGCTAAATATAGAATTATTATATGACTTGGGAATCCTGCTATAGCTATAAGTCCAAAAAAATTTAAAGCAAGTATTTGAACTGATAATTGCACACCATGTTCATAATGGCATTATTAACAATTGTCGAAAGATGGAAGCAACCCAAGGATCCATCATGCAAAGATGAATGGATAAACAAAATGTGGTATATACATATAATGGAATATTATTAAGCTGTAAAAAAGAATGAAGTCCTGATGCATGACAACATATATGAACCTTGAGAACATTATACTGAGCGAAATAAGACAGACATAGAAGAAAAACTACTGTAAGATCTCACTGATATCAACTAGTTACAAAAAGCAAACTCACGGTGTAAGATTCTAGAATATAGGTTACCAAGGTATAGACTGGGGGTACAGAATGGGGAGCTGATGTTTATTTTGTACAGAATTTCTATTTAGGTTGACTGTAAGGGTTTGGAAATGGATAGTGATGATGGCAGCACATTAATGAGCATATATTTAACAGCACTGATCATGTGTGTGGCTGAAAGGTGAAGTTTTTGATCATGTATATTAATAGAATGAAAGTTAGAAGATAAAACATGGGACTGTATAACACAGTGAACACTGAATTGGAGTTAGCAGTACAAGTATAAGAATGTTCTTTCATGATTTATAATAAATGTATAATACTAATACAAGGAGTTAATAATAGGGTAGCATATGGGGGAAAATACACCTACTGTAAACAAAGGAACATGCTAAAGAGTAGTATTTTAATAGTCTTTCATTAACAGTAACAAAGATAGCACATTAATACAAAATGTCAACAATAAGTGGGTATATGGGAGCACTGTAGTTTTTTACATTACTCTTCTGTAAATCTACAACTTCTCGAATTGGAAAAAAAATTTTTAAGTAACCTGCACGTGCCCTCTACAAGTGTCAATGTCAAGAAAGGATTAGAAATATAATCCAGCTATATGCTGCTTGCAAGAGACTCATCTTAGACAAAAGCATACAAGCAGATTGAAAGGGAAAGGATGGAGAAAGATGTTCCACACAAGTTGTAACCAAAATAAAGCAGGAGTTGCTATACTAATATCGAACAAAATGGACTTTAAATGTAAAGACATCATAAGAGACAAAGAAGGACACTATATATCAATGAAAGGGACAATTCACCAAGAAGAAATAATAATCATAAATGTTTATGCTCGCAATTAAGGAGCTCCAAAGTACATGAGACAGACATTGGCAAAACTTCAGGGAGTGATAGATGTTTCAACGATAATAGTAGGAGACTGTGATACATCACTCTCCTCTATAGATAGAACAATCAGACAGAGGATCAACAAGGATATAGAGCAGTTGAACAAGTTGATAAATGAATTAAATATATATAGGTCATTACATAATAATACCACAATATAAATTTTTCTTTAGCACTCATAGAACATTCTCCAGGATAGATCATATGCTGGGGCACAAAATAGGTCTTTACACATTTAAAAACATTGAAATTATTCAAAGCACTTTCTCTGGGGTTTATACCAGGAATGCAAGGATGGTTAACACAACAAAATCAATTAATATAATACAGCCCATTAACACACTGAAAAGGAAAAATCACATGATCATCTCGATTGATAATGAAAAAGCACTCGACAAAATTCAACATCCCTTTCTGATAAAAACACTTCAAAAGATAAGAATCAAAATAACTTCCTCAATATGATAAAGGGCATACATGAACAACTGATAGCTAACATCATGCTCAATGGAGAGAAAGTGAAAGGTTTCTCCCTAAGATCAGGAACAGGACAAGGATGCCCACTGTCATGACTATTATTCAACATTGTGCTAGAAGTTCCAACTACAGCAATCAGGCAGGACAAAAAAAAAATAAAAGGCATCCAAATTGGAAAAGAAAAAGTAATAACTTTCATTATTTACAGATGACATTTTACTATACTCGGAAAATCCTGAGGAATCTACAACAAAACTACTTGAGCTGATAAACTCAGCAAGGTGGCAGGATATAAAATTAATGTGCAAAAATCAGTAACGTTTCTATACACAAGCAAAGACTTAACTTAGAAGTCAGTTAAAAAAAGAAAATAATTCCATTCAAAATAACAACTAAAAGAATTGAGTACTTAGGGATGGACTTAATTAAGGATGTAAAAGACGTGAACACAGAAAACTACATAACATTGCTAAAATAAATGAAAGATCTAAATAGATGAATAGGTGGAAAGACATTCCCTGCTCATGGATAGGAAGATTAAGTATAGTTAAGATGCTAATTCTGCCCAAACTGATCTACAGATTCAATGTAGCACCAGTCAAAATGTCATCAACCTACTTTGAATTCTTGGAAAAGTTAGTTACCAAATTCATCTGGAAGGGAAAGAGACCCCGAATATCTAAAAGCATCCTAAAAAAGAAGAAATGGGAGGATTAACATTTCCTGGCTTTAAAACTTATTATAAAGCCACAGTGGTCAAAATAGCATGATAGTGGCAAAAAGGTGGAAGTATTGACTGATGGAATCAAATTGAGAGTGCAGAAATAGACCACCAAATCTATGGTCAACTGATATTGACAAGGCGCCCAAATCCACTGAACTGGGACAAAATAATCTTTTCAACTAATGGGCATGGGAGACCTAGTTATCAATAGTCAAAAGAATGAAAGAGAACCCTTACCTTACCCCCTATACAAAAATTAACTCAAAGTGGATCAAACACCTAAATATAAGAACTAGTACCATAAAATTTCTAAAAGAAAATATAGGGAAATACCTTCAAGACCTGGTAACAGGAGATAGCTTCCTAAACTTTACAACCAAAGTACAAGCAACAAAAGAAAAAATAGATAAATGGGAACTCCTCAAAATCAAATACTTCTGGACTTCAAAAGGCTTTGTCAAAAGGGTGAAAAGGCAGCCAACTCAATGGGAGAAAATATTTGGAAATCACACATCGGACAAAGGTTTGATATCCTGTACACATGAAGAAATCTTACAGCTCAACTACAAAAGAACAAACAACCCAATTATGAAATGGGCTAAAGAAATGAATAGGCACTTTTCTGAAGAGCAAGTACAGATGGCTCAAAAGTACATGAAGACATGGTTGTTTTTATTAGCTATAAGGGAAATGAAGATCAAGACTACAATAAGATACCACTTCACACTTATAAGAATGGCTGCTATGAAACAAACAGGAAACTATAAATGTTGGAGAGGATGTGGAGAAATTGGGAAAATTACACACTGCTTATGGGAATGTATAATGATACAGCTGCTATGGAAGACAGTTTGGTGGTTCCTTATTAAACTAAATATCAAGTTGCTCTGTGAGCCAGAAATAGCACTACTTGGTATGTACCCAGAAGAGCTGAAAGCAGAGGCAGAAACAGAACACAAAATCATGTTCATAGCAGCATTATTCACAATCGCTAAAAGGTGGAAAGAAACCTAATGCCCATCAACAGATGAGTGGATTAACAAATGTGGTATATGCATATGATGGAACATTATGCAGAAGTAAGACAAAATGACATCCTGAAGTACATGACAAGATGGATGAGCCTTGAGCACATAATGTTAAGTGAAATAAGTCAGACACAAAAGGATAGACACTGTATGACTCCACTTTTATGACCACGGTAAAGTCAAATTAGAGGTTTACAATACAGAATAAAGGGGATTTAGAGATACATAGAAGCTAGAGATTGAACCCAAATGTAAAGTAATAGATAGAAATGAATGCAGTTCGCTAGTGGGTTTATAAATAATATTACCATATTGAACGTGAACAAGATTGAAAGAGGTTGTATAGACCTATATGTCCCACTGATTAACACTGGACATAAATTAGCTCTTGCAAGAACTACTTCACAGGTATGATTTTTGTACAAAGAGTGCTTAAGTCCAGGGTACAGGGCAAAAACTGCTACTGCATCTTAAGGGACATGTTTAACAGGAAAGCATCAGCAGTACCACAGCAACAGCAGGGGTAAATAATAGAGGGAGCGACAAGAGTTAAGGGGAGGTTTAGATTTCCTGTTTGCTGAGGGTGTGTTTATTGGTTACCTTTCTCTTGTGAAGAATGAAATTATCTAAAATTGAGAGTGCTGATGGGCCGTGGAGTTTGGGCATAATACATGATGCTTAATGTATGCAGGTGGCTGAAGGATTCACTGACCGAAAAGTAAATTGGCAAATGATGGTGAATACATATGATTGAATATTGCACTGCTACAAAAAGGGACAAAGTTATGAGGCATGCGATGAACCTGTGGGTCATTTAATGAAGCAAAATAAGACAGAAATGGAAGAACTATTATTGTATGGTCCCCTTTAGAAAATGCTTATGAGAAACCAGGGGCCTAGATTGTAAGCTGTTATAGTAGACACATTTATTCCATAAGGGTAATTATTTATGGATTTTGAGAGGCTGTTTTATATATCTATAACCTGGTATTCAGAGATAAGAACTAAGCTGATCAGGCTGGCATTAAAGTAATTCAACACACAAGGGTAAGGAAGACATTGTCCATAATTTAGAACTGCACCTACTCTTTGAGACCAAAGGAAGCAAGATTTATTTTGTCCAGAACATAAATTTTCTGTAGCACATAATCTAACTCAACCTGCCTGGATAGCTCATTGAACACTTGAAACACAAGGAACCCAGAATAAGTGAGGACCTTTAATCCTGTATAGCTTCATGCAATTCCTGGATACATCCTAGAATATATTAAGCAGATAATCAAAAAGTATTGGCAAAGTCCCTTGAGGGATGGGGCAAAAAATATGAAACAATTAAGCTTTACCATCAGGGAATCCCAGTATTGTGCCAAACATTAGGGACACACAAATCAATAGGCCAAGCCCTTGATCTTGAGGCTTACTCTTGTGAAGTTTATGTAAGTAGTGGAGAAGGTTAGCCTATCTATAGATATGCCTAAGAGTTACTTCTGGTGGGCTTCATTTATTGCTCAAATGTGGCCTCACTCTCTCAAAATTTAACTCTGAAAGTGAAATCATTGTCCTCCCCACTAAACGAGATATGACATCCAGGGGTGAATGTCTCCCTGGCAGCATGGAAGATGACTCTCAGGGATGAGTCCAGCCCTGGCACTGTGGGCTCAACAATTCCATCCTGACCAAAAGGAGGAAAAGAAGTGTAACTAATAAAGTATCAGTGGCTGAGAGAGTTCAAAAAGAGTCAAGAGGCTACTCTGGAGGTCACTCTCACACATGCTTCAGTCAGACATGGCTACCAATCATAACTTGCCAAACCCCAAACAAAACAATTCCAGCCAATCCTAAATAATATCTAGGGCAATATATAAGATTCTACAAAAGTTCCATGCACTAAGGTGTCTTTCCAGAAACCTACAACCTCCAGATTGGTGCCTTGTTCAGATAAGTCCTGAAACCTAGAGGTCCCAGCCTCTCCATAACATCAGCTAGTTCCATCTCTCTATTTCTTATTATTGACAGCCCCTTCCAACATAAAAACATTAGAATGGGCACAGCCCCAAAACCCCTAAAGTGTGGGATAGAAAGAGCAAAGATTATGGTAGAGTTATATAGAGAAAGTAGGGTTTAACTAATGAGTATGATTGCTGAATCACTGTATTTATATTTCCTTTAATCTCCAATATCTTAGAGCACCTAGAAGTAAAAACCTAAAATTGTGGAATTGTAACTGATACCAAACTCTCAAATCTGTTCTACAACTAATTGTGCTGTGCTTTGACATTTGTTGTCTTTTATTATATATGTTATTTTACACAAAAAAGGAGAAAAAGTGATGATAAAAGATGTATATATTCTTTCTAACCTTCAATGTTCTGGAGCAGCTAGAAGGAAAGATATGAGATGATGGTATGGTGGCCAACGACCAACTCTGGGATCTGTCCTGTAACTACTTGTTGAAGAGTTCTTTGAAAACTATTGCTTTTTTCTTTCTTTGCTTTGTATGTATGTTATATTATATAATAAAAATTTTTAAGAAAAAGGCTTAGAGCCAGGAACTATTTAAGATTGATGGAGTATATTAGCTAGGGTTCTCTAGAGAAACAGAATCAACAGGAAATATTCATAAATATAAAATTTATAAAAGTGTCTCACATAAGGGTGAGAAGGTAAGAGTCCAAAATTTGTAGGGCAGGCTGTGAAGCTGATGATTCTGATGGAGGGTCTGGACGAACTCCACAGGAGAGGCTAGCTGGCTGAAGCAGGAAGAGAGCCCATCTCTTCTGAATCCTCCTAAAAGCTTCCAGTGATTAGATTAAGGATTTCTGAATACAGAAGGCACTCTGTTTGGCTGATTTCAAATGGAATCAGCTACGGATGCAACTGATGTGATCATGATTTAATTATCTGAAATGTCCTCATAGCAACAGACAGGCCAGCACTTGCCCAACCAGACAAACAAGTACCACCACCTGGCCAAGTTGACACATGAATCTGACCATGACAAGGAGACTAAAGTGATACGACAGCTAAATACCACACATAGTCTTGGATAATGTTTTGTTATAAAAGACATTAGTGTGATAACAAATGAAATCTGAGTTAGGTCTTTAGATTAGACAAGAGAATTCCTTTTTTTCAGAAGTAAATACAGAAGTATTCAGTGGTAAATGGGCATCTTGTTTTAATGGTTTAATATTGAAATATATATATATATGGGAATTTGTGTATATATAGAGAGAGAAGAAAAAACAAGTCATGGAGCAAAATATTAATATTTAGGGGGTCTGGGTTAATGGTATTCCGGAATTCTTTGTACTATTATGCAACTTTCCTCTAAGTCAAAATTTTTATCTATATAAAAATTTTTTAATAAAACGAAGGTGCAAAAAAGAATAAAACTGTTGGATGCCAAAGACTACGAAAAAATCCTGAAAGCAGAAAGAGAGAGGAAACTCATCATGCACAGATTAGCCTCAATAAGATTGAGTCAATTTCTCATCAGAAATCATAGTGGTGAGGAGGAAGTGGGATAATATATTTACATAGCTGAAAGAAAAACTCAACTTAGACTGCTATATCCAGTAAAATGATCCCTAAATATGACAGAGATTTCTACAAATGCAATGTAATGAAGCTAGAAAATAATAGCAGATTGAAAATGAAAATGAAAAAAAAATATTCCAAAACTTATGAAATACAGGAAAGGCAGTGCTCAAAGGGAAATGTATAAGTGTAAATGCCTACATTGAAAAGAATAACAATCTCAGATCAATAACTAACCTCATCTTTTGAAGAACCAGAAAAAGAAGAGTAAACTAAACCCAAAGGGGGCAGAAAGAAGGAAATAATAAAGATTGCAGTGGTCATAAATGAAATAAAGAATAGAAAAAAATAGAGAAAATCAAACAAACCAAAATCAGTTCTTTGAAATGAAATCCCAAAGAGTCCTCAAGAAATCTACTGGAGCTAATAGGTGGATTCAGCAAAGTTGCATGTATAAGATCAACACACAAAAATCAGTTGAACAATCTGAAGAGGAAACCTAGAAAACAATTCATTTAAAATAACATCCAAAAGAATAAAATATTTAAGTACAAATTTAACCAAGAATATAAAAGACATGGATGCTGAAAACTAAAAGACATTGCAGAAAGATATTAAAGAAGTCCTAAATAATTGGAAAGACATCCCTGATAGCAGGAACATGAATAGACACTTGTACACTGATGTGTATAGCAGCATTATTCATGATTTCCAAGAGATGGAAACAGCCCAAATGTCCATAAACAAAGAAGGGGGTTAACAAACTGTGGTTTATGCATAATACGGAATATCTCACAGCTGTGAGACAGAATAAAGTCATGAAGCATGTAATAATGTGAATGAAACTTGAGGACATTATGCTGAGTGAAATTAGCCAGAAACAAAAGAACAAATACGGTATGGTCACATTAATATGAACTAACATTAATGAGCAAGCTTTGAAACTTAATGTTGGGAACACAGGTTATCGGGAGATGGAAAGAGGGCAGAGATTGGGGATGTGATGCTGAATGAGTACAGAAAGTTCAACTGGACTGATTGTAGAGACCCAGAAATGGATAGCACAACGCTATCTGATAGTAGCACAGTACTGTAAGTACACTGAATGAAGCACAGTGTGAATAAGGTTGAGGGAAGAAGGCTGGGGGCATGTATGGCACCAGAAGGAAAGATAGAAGATGAAGACTGGGAAAGCATAACTTAGCAATGTCTAGAATGAACAAGGATGGTGATTAATTGTCTCATATAGATTGTGGTGGTGAGGTCATGGCTATGTGATTATACCAGGAACCATTGATTTTTTACTGAGGTTGGATTGTATGATGTGTGAATAAAACTGCTTAAAAATGAACAGAGAGAAACAAGTACTGAAGAAAATGTGGAGAGAGAAATGTACCTATTAACTGTTCATAGGGAACTACACTGGTGCAGCCCTTTCTGAGGGTAGTGTAGTGGCTCCACAGAAGGCTAGAGATGGGGTGGCCATATGATCCTGCAACCCTATAGTTAGGTGTATATTTGAAGGAACTGAGAGAGGGGACACGAATGCACCCTGGTGTTTATGGTGACAGTCTTCACAAATTGCCTCGGATGGAGGTGACCTAAGGGTACAAAGATTGAAGACTAGAAGGGGGAATTCTGGCGTATACTTAACAATGGACTATTAAGTGGCTGCAAGAAGGAACAAAGTCATGAGAAATACAACTAGGTGAGTAAATCTTGAGAACAGTAAGTTGAATGAAATAAGCCAGAAAAGAAAGACATATATAATGCTTCATTAATACGGATTAACTATAGTGTGCAACTCTGAGAATTGGATTTGAGAGCATAGGTTGTCAGGTGCTGGCCTATTGTAAAGGTTCCTAATTGTAAAATCTTACAGCAGTTACGTCTATTTCTGAGTTGTAACTGTTCTCTCTAAATTCTGTGATGTTGAGCTCTTTCTGTATAACCAGGTCATTCCATTGGACTTTGGGTATTTGTGTGATAACTGAAACTCAGATCTAGAGTTCTGCAGCTATGAAAGTTAGCATTACCCCCATTCAGCAACTGTTTAAAACACTGAAAAAGTGATCAGACTTTGACTAGAGATATCAATGAAGCTGATCTGGATAGGACTAAGGTAAATCAGACTAAAGGGTAAAGGATGATATTGACTCTATTTTAAAATTTCAACTTCTATGTGAGACTAAATGAAGGGATGTTAACTTGGTGCAAAACTTACATTTTCTGTAGCACGCTATCTAATTTAACTTGTATTGTCAGCTTATTCAAGCAGCATAATTATATATAGCCATGAGTAGGGAGTGAGATCTTGTTGGTTTTACAGGTAGGTGTGATGCCCCAATACATCCCAGAGTAATCTGGGCAGAAGATAAAAAGTCCCATTGAAGAGTTGGGGGCAAAGATGGAAATATTAATCTTCCCAACCTGTGGGAGACCTGATATTCTCACAAGCATTGGGGCTGCCAATTTGATGGCACAGACTCTCAATCTTCGATTCTCAATCTTGCACTTATGAAACTTATTTCTGCAAAGAAGAAGCTGTCTACTTACAATTATGCCTAAGAGTGACCCCCAGAGAGCCTCTTTTGTTTCTCAGATGTGGCCTCTCTCTAAGCCAACTCTGCAGGTGAGCTCACTGCCCTCCCCCCTAAATGAGGCATGACTCCCAAGGCTATAAATTTCCCTGGAAATGTGAGACCTAACTACAGGGGTTGATCCTGGCCCTGACATTGTGGGAGTGAGAAAGACTTCTTGACCAAAAGGGGAAAGAGAAATGAAACAAAACAAAGTTTCAATGACTGGGAGATTTCAAGTAGTGTCCAGAGGTCAATCTGGAGGTTATTCTTATGCAGTATATAGATATCCCTTTTCAGTTTTTGGTGTATTGGAGTAGCTAGAGGGAAATATCTGAAATTGCTGAACTGTAACCCAATAGCATTGGTTCATGAAGGTGATTGAGTAAATATAGAGCTTTTAAGATGTGAAAGTGTGAATGTGAAAATCTTGTGACTTGACACTCCCTTTATCCAGACTATGGACAAATGAGTAAGAAAAAAAAGACAAAAAAAATCCCAAACAAACCAATAGTGGAGGATGGGGGCATGGGATGTGTTGGATGTTATTTTTTATGTTTATTCTTATTTTTATTGTTTCTGGATTAGTGAAAATATTCAAAAATTTATTGTAATGATGAATGGCATAGCTATATGATGGTACTGTGAATGACTGATAGTACAGTTTGGATAAGTATATCTCGATATAAAAATCAATGGGGAAAAAATGGGACAAGGACATGAGTTCTCCAAAGAAGATATACAAATGGCCAATAAACATGAAAAAATGCTGTACATCATTAGCGATTAGGGAAAGGTAAATCAAAACTACAATAAGCTACCACTTAACACTTATTAGCATGGTAATTATTTAGAAAACAGAATATAAGTATTGGTGGTGATGTGGAGAAATTGAAACTCTCATACATTTCTTGTGGGAATACAAAATGATGCAGTCACTGTGGAAAAGTTTGGTGGTTCCCCCAAAATTAAATGTAAAATTATTACTTCACTCCTAGGTATATACCCCAAGAATCGAAACTAGGAAATCTAACTCCAATTTTCAAAGCAACATTATTTGCAATAGCCAAAAGATACAAACAACCCAAACATCCTTCAACAGATGAACAGATCAGCAAAAAGTTATATATCCATAAAGTGGAATACTGTGCAGCCATAGAGAAAGGCTGAAATTCCCCTAAAATGTAAGTTTTGTAAGAATCTAGGGCAGTCAACAACAGCAGCAGCCACTGTGGCATAGGACAAATCCCTTGGGGTCTTGCTGGGGAGACAAAAATGAATAAATGAGCAGGAGAGTGTGGCTGTGAGGAATGCTAGGCCAGGAATTTCACTTGGAGAGTAGCCTGCTATAAATGTAGGGTGCCTTTTCACATGAGGGACTAGATTAGATTGTTAGTAATGTAAGAGTCAAAGGGAGATGAAAATGAAGATATTTTAAATATATGGTATAGATGAGAAGAGAAAGAAGGAGGTGTGTTGGTTTGCAAGCTGCTGGAATGTGATATACTAGAACTGGAATGGCTTTTGAAAAGGGGAATTTAATAAGTTACAAGTTTACAGTTCTAAGGCATTAAAACACTCAAATTAAGGCTCCAACAAGAGGTTATCTTAATTCAAGAAAGGTTCATGGGTAGAAACACCTTTTTTAAGCTGGGTAGTCACATTGCTGGCATCTGCCTCTCCAACTTCTGTCTTGCTTAACATCTCATGGCAACATCTCCTGGGCTTCAGGCATCTCCAAACATCCGTATCTCTGTTCTCCACATGTCCACATGTGTGTCAGCTCTGCTATAAAGTTGCTATTGGCTCTGAGGCTTCTGTCATTTCTTTAGGTTCTATCTGCTCTGAGCTCTCACCAAAAGGTTTCCTCTTTTAAAGGATTCCAGTAAGCTAATCAAGATCCACCTGAAATGGATGGAGTTGCATCTCCAGCTAATCAAAGTTAATACCCACAATTGTGTGTGTCACATTTCCCTGGAGAAAATCTAATCAAGAGATTCCAACCTACAGTACAGAACGGGGATTAAAAGAAATGGTTGCTTCCATAAGATTGGACTAGGTGAAAACATGGTTTTTCTGTGGTACATAATAGATTCAAACCAGAACTGGAGGACTTAAGAAAGACTAAGGGACTGGTGAGGTCTCTTCAACAAATGTCTAAATTCTATAAGAAGACAAGATGTCAGACCTCTATCTTAGCTATCTGAGTCCAAAACTTGTGAACTTAAACTCAACTTGTAGAAATTATTCATCCATATGTGAATTATTACCATCCGCTTCCCATGCCCTTATGGGATATCTACCTATAAATACAGGTTCCCCTCTCAAAGTGATTGGTAAGCACATGGTGAGAATGAAAAGACAAGAATCATATGCCCCCTTTCACTCCTCTCCCAAGATGGGCCTAATAATCTGATTGACTCTGGGTCCTTTAGCTGTTTACTAGTGTGTATAGGAGCCACTATGGGTTAAAAGGTCAGATACTCTAGGTGACTTTCTCTTTGGTGCTTTCCTGACATTCAGGGATATTGGTACACTAAGCCATAGCCTCCTCAGTGCCCAACCACCTTGCTTTCTTATGTGTTTCACTTTATTACTCATATACTTAGTAGTTCTTTTTCATTCAGTGGCCCACTACTGATAAAATGGGGCTTGGCAGGAAAAGAAGCTCTTTTTGGACTTTGAGCCTATGCTATATGCTGAAACCTAGTTTCATCAAAGAGCTCTGATTTAGAGTATTGGCCAAGAGCTCCACTAATCACGAAGTGTTACTTTAATTCCTATCTGTCCTTGTCCCTTTTGTACATAGCCCTTTTATGAACCACACACTTGGGAGAGGTAATGAGGTCAAGTCAAAACATGACTATACCTGAAACTCTTCCTATGATACCAAATTATTAACATAAAAATATTCTAGGGCAGACCATGGTGGATCAGCAGGCAGAGTTCTCACCTGCCATGCCAGAGACCCGGGTTCAATTCCCGGTGCCTCTATATATATATAGAATTATATATATATATATATATATATAATTCTAGTTCCTAACAGGTAAGGATCTTGTGGGATTAGGGTTTACAGGCTGACCACATCCATTATAATATTATTAGGAAACAGACTAGAAATGAGGTCAAATATGGTATGTCTCCAGAACCATCATCATTGATAAATTGTTTTCTAGATTCTAGTTAAAGCTTGTCCTCAAAACTTCTCAATCTTAGTTCATTTATTTTATGATCATTTAGTATCTTCCTCTAAAAACTCCCATATCACTGAAATTTTATTGAAATGAAGTTAGCCTCTTATTACCAGGCTGATAAATTAATAGATAATAGAGGAAGAAAGGGTCAATTTCTTAATAACTGGAAATAATGTTACCTTTATTCATCAAAACTATTATTTCTTGTTACCTCTTATGGAGATGGCTTGTTTCTTTTATATAGTTTTCTGTGCTTTCTAAGTTTGTATGATGTGTACTTATCACTTTGACAATAAAGAAAAAGTAAAAAAATAAAAAAGACTCACAAAATTAAGGATTGCATTAGAAAGGAGAGAAAGAAAGTGAAAGAGAAAGAGAGACAGAGAGAGAAAGAGATTGACATTGATTGCATCTTGCCTTTTCCCAGAATTCCAGTCTGGTATTAAAAATCGAAGTCATAGCCCTCAGAGGGGAATAATGAATAATGAAATTCTATTATGAAGAATGGTGTCCATCATGATAAATGATAAGCAATGTATTGTTTTTATGTTTGACTCACATTTCCTCAACTCAATATATCTCTTTTTTTTAGTGCTTCTAAAATAATCATGAGCTTTCTTGAAGGGTAAATACTCTGAAAAACACAAAACTAGTTATTTGACCCTATATTAGTGTAACTCAGTCTTCATTTCTCTGTCTCCAGGTAATCGTGTTAGCAAAAGGAATTTTCGACCACTCCATATGCTTTGGGGGCAAAACATGGTCCTCAAAAAGGGAGGTGAAAGATCCCAAATACTGGTAGGGTTCAGGGCCCTGGATAATGTCAAAGTGTAAAATTAGACTAATACCCTCCCATCACAGAACAACACTGAGTAATATTCAGACAGAACTTTGAGCTCTAGGAAAATGTTGAGTTGTCATTATCTCTTTTTATGAACATGGGAGCAGACTGCATCTTTAGCTAACACCAGAGTGGACAACTCCCAACCTAAAGTTGTAGGACCCTGTTAGGGTTGGCAAGGAATCATTTAGTCTTTGTAGCACCCACAGCAGACAATATCCCTGGTATAGCCTCAGAATTCTTCCACAGGGGATTTGTCTTTCACCAAGTGGAGGTGAGGCAGACCTGGTTCTCAGTATAGAAGAATAAAAAGTGCTTTCTGATTTCATAGAGGCCTGTGATATGGGCTGCTCTGCCTGTTTTTTAAATTGATTAAAAGTTTTTTAAATTTTCTTTTGAAATAATTTAAAACTTACATGAGAGTTTCAAAATACAAAACTCATACAGAGAATTCCAACATACCCCCCTGAGATACCCAAATCTGCCAATTCCAGCATTTTGCCACATTTGCTATGCGATTTTATCTCTCTATCCACCTATCTATCAATCCATCTATTTACCAGTCTGCCTATCTATCTATTTATTCTTTGAATATTTGAGAGTAGGTTGCATACACCATGCTCCTTGAACACATAATACTTCCATTGTACATTCAACCTGAACCACATTTCTTAGGAACAAGGATATTTGCTTATGTAATAACCTTAAGTACAATTAACAAGTTCAAGAACTTTAACATTGATAAAATGCATTCAGTATATACTCCAATTTTGTTCAGTGTCTCAATAATATCCTTTTGGGTTTTGTATCATCCATTATTACTTCCAGTCCAGGATCATGTATTGCATTTAATTTTTTTTTTAATTGTAAGAAAATATACACAACATAAACTTTCCCATCTGAACCACATCCAAGCATAACATTCAGTAGAATTAATCAGGTTCACAATGCACAATGTTGTGCTACCCTAACCACCATCCATTATCAGAACTTTTCTACCACCCAGAACAGAAACATGACATCCATTATATATTAAAGCCCATTCCCCTTCCCCTCCACTCTTGGAAACCTGAACTCTACTTTGTGTCTCTATGCATTTGCTAATTCTAACTACTTCGTATGATTAGAATCATAAAATATCTTCCCCTCTGCATCTGACATTTCATTTGACATGATGTCTTCAAGGTTCATCCAAGTAGTAGCATATATCAGAATTCCATTCATTTTTAAGGCTGAGTAATATTTCATTGTATTTATACACCACATTTTGTTTAAACATTCATCTGCTGATGGACATTTGGGTTCATCCACCTTTTGGACATTGTGAGTAATTCTGCTATGAACGTCAGCATATAAATATCTGTCCAAGTCCCTGCTTTCAATTTTTGGGTGGTATATACCCAGAAGTATGATTGCTGAGTCATATGAGTTCAATAATTTACTTTTTGAGGAAGCACCAAACTGTTTTCCATAGTGGCTGCAGTATTTTACATTCCTGCCAACAATGTATGAAGGTTCCTATTCTCTGCATCCTCACCATTATCTTTTTTATTTCTACAGTTCAATGAGCATTGAAAAATGTATAAAATCATGTAACTGCTTACCAACAAATATATAGAACATCTTTATCACTCCAAAATGCTATTTCATGCTCCATGGCAGTCAGTCTCCTTCCCCAACCACTAGCCCCAGGAAGCAACTGATCTGTTTTCTGTCACTATTTTTAGCTTTGTCTTTTCTAGAATTTTGATAAGTGGAATCCTATAGCATATACTGATTTAGGCCTGGCTTCTTAGCATTACA
Organism: Tamandua tetradactyla; assembly: GCF_023851605.1. Lineage (NCBI taxonomy): Eukaryota > Metazoa > Chordata > Mammalia > Pilosa > Myrmecophagidae > Tamandua > Tamandua tetradactyla. The sequence continues at coordinate 95,801,202 of NC_135353.1, forward strand.
ACATTAGCATAATGTTTCTGAGATTCATCCATTTTGTTGAGTGTTTTGGTATTTCATGCCTTTTTCATTTTTTATTTTTTATTTTTGCATGGGCAGGCACAGGGAATCGAACCCGGGTCTCTGGCATGGCAGGCAAGAACTCTGACTGCTGAGCCACCACGGCCCACCCAGTTCATGCCTTTTTAAAAGCTTTATTGGGATATAATATACATACCATGAAATAAACAAACTGTGATATATCCATTCAATGGAATGCTATATGGCAATTAAAAAGAATGAACTGGAATAAAGTGGATTTGCTGAGCCCCTCACTCTACCATTCTGAAGGTTCAACTTCTTCTGGTTCACTCCTTTTTATTTCTACTTATATCATTTCAGTGTGTGTATGATGTAAGTTACAGGTCATGATTAATTTATTCCTCATATGGATATCTATTTGTTTAAGTATCATTTATTGAAATGATTATCATGTCTCTATTGAATTGCTTTTGTACCTTTCTCAGAAATGAATTGAGGAAAAACATTTGTAAATCACATATCCACAAAAGACTCATATCAGGAATATAAAAGAACTCTCTAAACTCAACAATAAGAAAACAAAGAATTCATTTATTTTTAAAAGAGGGGGTCAAAAGACTTGAACAGACATTTCCCCTAAGAAGATATATGATTGGCAAATGAACACATGAAAAGATCTTTAACATCATTGGCCATTAGAAAAATACAAATTGAAGGCATCAAAAAATGTAAAAATTACTAAAAAGTGCAGACTCTAATTAGTCATTAGAGAAATGCAAATTGAATGAATGCAACATGAGATACCACTACACACCTATTAGAATTGCTAGAATTAAAAATACTGATAATGCCAAATACTGAGAAACATGCAAACTGGATCTCTCCAGTGGGAATTTAAAATGGTACAGGAACTCTGGAATAAAACATTGCAATTTTGTTAAAAGTTAAACAGAGTAGCTTGAGATTAGCCCTGCTCCATGAAAAAGTTAGAGAAGGGACAGGAGGGTGACTGAGGAGGCAATTTGGGAGTCCAGCTAACCTGGGAGAGCCTTCTGCACCACATGGGTAGCTCTGGTCTCAGAGACCTAGGAACTGAGAGGCAGAAAGCTGGAGCCTGGAGCAGAGGCATGGAGTCCATGGGAGTGCATGGATGGGTGCCATAGACAAGGAAGTAAGTCAGGCTGTGCTCCTCGGGTGTCCCATGACTGTCGACTCACCCCACATCTCACACACCCAAATCCCATCACCTGCTCTCATTCCCCGTGCTCCAGGCACCCCACCCCCAAGCCCCCAGTGCATGTACCTGCCCCACATCCCCACCCCAAGTATAGACCAACCCACCTCTCCTGTACCCCTCCCAAGCACTATCTCCCCCTCCCTGTTTCCTGCAGGTTGCACACACTAGGGTTATGCCCCCCAGACTGGTGCACCCACACAGATAAATCCTTCCTGGCCCCTGGGCACCCACATTCACAAGCATCAACATTATATTCCCAACCAGAGCCTATTCCTGCCCTGAAACAAATCACCACACTGAGTGCCCCCTGTACCTTGTTCCCTGCTGTACAACCATCCCACAAACACAAGGCTTTAGACTACTGAAAGAAATCAAATCCCAAAGTGAATCAATCAAGATATTTACATACAATGAAAACAGCAGAAGATCACTAAGCATATCACAATGCAGACAGATATAGACCTGTCTAATGACTAAATTAAAACACCAGAGGAGAACAGACATTGGAACAACTAATCAAAGATGTGCATACAATTCTACTTAATAAAATAATAAAATAAATGTGATACAAAATGACATAAAGGAGATCAAGAAGACAGTTGAAGAGCATAAAGAGGAATTTGAAAGAATAAATAGGAAAATAGCAGATATTACATGGATTAAAGAATCTATTGACCAAAATAAAAAAACATACTAGAGGCACACAACACCGTATCTGAACAGACAGAAGAAATAATAAGTGACATAGAGGACAGAATAATTGACTTTGAAGACCCAAAACAGCAAATGGCAAAAAAGATGGAAAAAATTGAATTGGATCTCAGGGAAATGATAGACAAAACAAAGCATATAAACATAAGAATCATTGATGTCCTAGAAGGAGAAGAGAGGAGTAAAGGACTAGGAAGAGTAGTTGAGGATATAATGTGGGAAAACTTCACAATCCTCATAAAAGACATAAATATACAAGTCAAAGAAACCCAATGAACTCCAACAGAATAAATCCAAATAGGCCTTCCCCAAGGCACATACTAATCAGTCTGTCAAATGTTGAAGAGAAGCAGAAAATCTTGAAAGCAGCAAGAGAAAAACAGTCCACTACATATAAGGGAAACCAAATAAGACTGAGTTCAGACTACTCAACTAGCGCCCTAGAGGTGAGAAGGCAGTTGCATGATATATTCAAGTTCCTGAAAGAGAAACACTTCCAGCCAAGAATTCTGTACCCAACAAAATTGTCCTTCAAAACTGAGGGAGAGATTAAAGTTTTCACAAAGAAGTCATGAAAGAATTTGTCACCAAGAGACTGGTCCTACAAGAAATACTAAAAGGATAGAGGGTCCAAGACGGTGGTTAGTGAGGTGTGGAATTTAGTTTGTCCTGCAGAGCAAGCTCGTAAATAGCCAGCAACAGTACAGAACAACTGCTGCAGCCACATCAGTGACCAGACACACAGCGCACACCAGTCTGCACAAGCTGGAATAGCTGTGATCCGACCCAGAACCATGAGTCCACTAAGTTGTGGAGGCCAGTGCCCCCCCCCCGCCTGCCACAGGCTGGTCCCAGGAGGGGAAAGGAAAGAGACTTTACTAACAGCAAGGGGCTGAGTGCAACCAAGCTCCAATTGTGGAATTAATTAACAAATTTTAACTACTAAAGATACACCCCTAGCTCAGCTGAACTTCAATTAAAATCTGAGGTTACCAGTCCTTACCCTGGTGCACAGGGAGGCAGGGCTGATAGAAAAAGGAAAAACAAACTTTTTTTTGGATCAGACAGCACAAAATACTTGAAAGAGTCTGGACATTGAAGGATAGGACCTGGAGAAACATAGAACAATGTACCAACTTAAGCTCTTGATTGGCAAATCCAAGGTATGGGAGTTCTGCTCTGAAAAGGATTTTTTTGTGTGTGTGTGGCTGTGTTCCTGTGTCTTGAATGCCCTTTGGATACAACTTCAAAGCTTTTCAAGCTCCAACTGCCCCAGGCGAGGGTGGAATTAAGCTCGTCTGAGAGACAAAGTAATTCCCTGGAGGCTGTTTCTTCCCCAGGAGCAGGGTGGGGCCCACATCAGGTGGAATCCCACTCTCAAGGAATTCAGACCCCAGGATCTGAAAAACTGAAGCAATTAAAGCCACACTACAACCTCTTCTCTGTATAAACCATGCCCCCAGCAGGGAAAGTCTGCTAAAGTTAAAGGTACCACAACACTTTATGCTGGTGGGACCTGCAGGCAGACAAAGCCACATACTGAGCAGAATAAGAAAAACACAGAGTCTAGAGGTTTCATAGTAGACTCTTCCAACATCCTGGGTCTCACTCTCATGGAAAACTGATACAGGTGACTCTTTCTTCCTGACAGGAGGCCAGTCTTGTCTGGAAAATCTGACTGGGGTCTATAATACCTAAGTAGAATAAAAAGGGGCCATACAGGTAGGACAAGAAACAAGAAAAAAAGAACTGAAAAATTGTAATCTGCTAAACAAAACCTATCCTACAGGTCTAGAATAAGCTGAACTGAATATCAAGGAAAAGATAGACAACAAAGTCATCCAGCAAGAATATTTTAGGTAAAAAAGGGAAAATGATCTCCAGAATAAACTAATTAAGGAAATTAAATGCCTAGAAGCCAGCAAAAAATGACGAATCATACTAGGAAAATTGAAGATATGGCCCAGTCAAAGGAACAAACTGACAATTCAAATAAGATACAGGAGTTGAAACAATTAATTCAGGATGTCAAACAGGCATGGAAAATATCATCAAAAATCGAATCAATGAATTGAGGGAGGATATAAAGAAGGCAAGGGATGAACAAAAGGAAGAAATCAAAAGTCTGAAAAAACAAATCACAGAACTTATGGGAATGGAAGGCACAGTAGAAGAGATGAAAAAAGGGAAACCTACAATATTAGATTTCAAGAGGCAGAAGGTAAGATTAGTGAACTGGAGAATGGAACATCTGAAATCTGACAAGCAAAAGAAAATACAGGGAAAAGGATGGAAAAATATGAGCAGGGACTCAGGGAGTTAAATGACAATATGAAGCACATGAATGTACATGTTGTGGGTGTCCCAGAAGGAGAAAAGAAGGGAAAAGGAGGAGAGAAACTAATGGAGGAAATTAGCACTGAAATTTTCCCAACTTTTATGAAACACTTAAAATTACAGATCCAAGAAGTGCAGCTTACCCCAAATAGAATAGATCCAAATAGACGTCCTCCAAGACACTTACTAATCAGAAAGTCAGATGTCAAAGAGAAAGAGAGAATTTTGAAAGCAGCAAAAAAAAAAAAGCAATCCATCACATACAAGGGAAACCCAATGAGACTATGTGTAGATTTTTCAGCAGAAATCAAGGAGGTGAGAAGACAGTGGTATGATATATTTAAGATACTAAAAGAGGAAAACTACCAACCAAGAATTCTATATCCAGCAAAGTTGTACATCAAAAATGAGAGGGAGGGCAGTGAGATGGTGAATCAGCAGCACAATCCTCACCAGCCATGCTGGAGACCCGGATTCGTTTCCCAGTACCAGCCCATGTTTAAAAAAAAATGAAGGGGAAATAAGAACATTTTCAGACAAAGAATCACTGAGAGAATTTGTTATCAAGAGAACAGCTCTACCAGAAGTACTAAAGGGAGGACTAGAGACAGATAGGAAAATCAGAAGAGAGAGGTGTGGAGAAGAGTGTAGAAATGAAGACTCTCAGGAAAGGTAAAAAGAAGAAAAAGTGGATGTGACATGTAAAATACAAAAGACCAAATGGTAGCAGAAAGCATTGCCCTTACAGTAATAACACTAAATGTTAATGGATTAAACTCCCCAATCAAAAGACATAGACTGGCAGAATGGATTAAGAAACAGGACCCATCTGTATGCTGCCTGCAGAAGACACATTTTAGACCCAAGGACAAACATAGGTTGAAAGTGAAAGGTTAGGAAAATATATTTCATGCAAACAACAATCAGAAAAGAGCAGGAGTAGCTATACTAATATCCAACAAATTAGATTTCAAATATAAAACAATTAAAAGAGACAAAGGAGAACACTATGTATTAATAAAAGGAACAATTCAAAAAGAAGACATAACAATCATAAATATGTATGCACCAAGCCACAGTGCTCCAAAATACACGAGGCAAACACTGAAAAGAGAAATAGACACATCTACAATAATAGTTGGAAACTTCAATTCCCTGCTTTCATCAATGGACATCTAGAGAGAGAATTTGAATAATACAGTAAACTAACTAGGCTTAACAGACATTTATAGAACATTACACCCTACAACAGCAGGATACACTTTTTCTCAAGTGCTTATGGATCATTCTCAAGGATAGACCATATATTGGATCACAAAGCAAGTCACAATGAACTTAAAAAGATTGAAATCATACAAAATACTTTCTTGGATCATAAAGGAATGAAGTTGGAAATCAGTAATAGGCAGAGGGCTCGAAAATTCACAAATATATGGAATCTCAATGACACGCCCTAAAACAGTCAGTGGGTCAAGGAAGAAATTACAAGAGAAATCAGTAAATATCTGAAGGCAAATGAAAATGAAAACACAACATATCAAAACTTATGGGATGCAGTAAAGGCACTGTTAAGAGGGAAACTTATTGCGCTAAATGCCTTTATCAAAAAAGAAGAAAGAGTAAATCGAGGAATTAACTCTTCACTTGGAAGAATTAGAGAGGGAACAGCAAACTAACCCAAAAGCAAGCAAAAGGAAAGAAATAACGAAGATTAGAGCAGAAATAAATGAAACTGAGAACATGAATTGAATTGAGAAAATCAACAAAACCAGAAGTTTGTTCTATGAGAAAAATCAATAACGTTGATGGATTCTTAACAAGGTTGAAAAAGAAAAAGAAGAGAGAGGATGCAAACGAATAAAATCAGAAATAGAAGAGAAGACATAACCACCGACCCCACAGAAATAAAGGAGGTAATGAGAGGATACTATGAACAACTTTATGCTAATAAACTAGACAATGTAGATGAAATGGACAACTTCCTAGAAAGGCATGAACAATCAACATTGACTCGAGAAGAAATAGACGACCTCAACAAACTAATCACAAGTAAAGAAACTGAAGTAGTCATTAAGTAGCTCCCCAAAAAGAAAAGTCCAGGACTGATGGCTTCACATGTGAGTTCTACCAAATAGTCAAGAAAGAATTAGTACTAATCCTACTCAAACTCTTCAAAAAAATTGAAGAGGATGAAGGCTACCTAACTCATTCTATGAAGCCAACATCACCATCATACCAAAGCCAGACAAGATACTACAAGAAAAGAAAATTACAGACCAATTTCTCTAATGAATGTAGATGCAAAAATCTTCAACAAAATTCTAGTAAATCAAACCCAGAAGCACGTTAAAAGAATTATTCTCCATGACCAAGTAGGATCTATCCTAGGTATGTAGGGATGGTTAAACATAAGAAAATCAATTAATGTAATACACCATATCAACAAATCAAAGCAGAAAAACCACATGATCATCTCGATTGATGCAGAAAAGGCATGTGATAAAAATTCCACATCCTTTCTTGTTGAAAACACTTCAAAGGACAAGAATAGAAGGGAACTTCCTCAACATGATAAAGGGAATATATGAAAAACACACAGCTAGCATCATCCTCAATGGGTCATAACTGAAAACTTTTCCCCTAAGATCAGGAACAAGACAAGGATGTCCACTATCACCATTGTTATTCAACATTGTGTTGGAAATTCTAGCTAGAGCAATTAGACAAGAAAAAGAAATACAAGGCATGCAAATTGGAAAGGAAGAAGTAAAACTCTCACTGTTTGCAGATGATATGATGCTATATGTCAAAAAAAACCCAAAAATCCATGGCAGAATTACTAGAGCTAATAAAATGAGTACAGTAAAGTGGCAGGTTACAAGATCAAGACTCACAAACCTGTAGTGTTTCTATACACTCGTAATGAACAATCTTGGGGGAAATCAAGGGAAAAAAATTCATTTATAATCACAACCAAAAGAATCAAACATTTAGGAATAAATTTAGCTAAGTATACAAAAGACTTATACAAAGAAAATTTCAAGAACTTGCTAAAAGAAATCACAGAAGACCTAAATAAATAGAAGGGCATATAGTTTTCATGGATTGGAAGACTAAATAGAGCTAAGATGTGAATTCTACCTAAATTGATTTATAGATTCAATGCAATACCAGTTAAAATTCCAAAAACTTACTTTTCAAAAATAGAAAAATCAATAACCAAATTTATCCGGAAGGGCAGGGTGCCCTGAATAGCTAAAAATACCTTGAGAAAGAAAAATGAAGTCGGAGGTCTCACACTACCTGGCTTTAAGGTGTATTATGAAGCTACGGTGGTCAAAACAGCATGATACTGACATAAAGATAGATACACTGATCAATGGAATCAAATAGAGTGTTCAGATATAGACCCTCTCATCTATGGACAATTGATCTTTGATAAAATGGTCAAGTCAACTCACCTGGGACAGAACAGTCTCTTCAAAAAATTATACATGGAGAACTGGATATCCATATGCAAGGGAATGAAAGAGTATCCATATCTCATACCCTATACAAAAATTAGCTCAAAATGGATCAGAGACCTAAACATTAGATCTAAGACCATAAAACCTTTAGAAGAAAATATAGGAAAATATATTACAAAGCTTATAATAAGAGGCAGTTTCCTAGATTTTACACCCAAAGTAGAAACATTGAAGAAAGAAATAGATAAATGGTAACTCCTCAAAATTAAACACTTTTGGGCATCAAAGAATTTCATCAAGAAGGTAAAAAGACAGCTTACACAATGGGAGATAATATTCGGAAATGATATATCAGATAAGGGTCTAGTATCCAGAATATATAAAGAGATTGTTCAACTCAATAACAAAAAGACAAAAAAACAAATTACAAAATGGGCAAAAGACATGAGCAGAAACTTCTCAGAAGAGGAAATACAAATGGCCAAAAAGCACATGAAAAAATGCTCAACTTCGCTGGCTATTGGGGAAACCCAAATCAAAACCACAGTGAGATACCACTACAGTGAGATAGTGATAATTGCCATTATCAATAAAGCAGAAAACAATAAGCGTTGGAGAGGATGTGGAGAAAGAGGCACAATTATCCACTGTTGGTGGAAATGTCAAATGGTACAACTGTTGTGGAAGGCAGTTTGGCGGATCCTCAGGAAGCTAAGTATAGAATTGTCATATGATTCATCAATAGCATTGCTAGGTATCTATTCAGAAGACCTGAGGGCAAGGACACAAATGGACATTTGCACAACAATGTTTATAGCAGCATTATTTTCAATTACCAAGAGATGTAGTCAGCCCAAATGTCCATCAAAAGACGAATGGCTAAACAAGCAGTAGTATGTGTATAAGATGGAGTACTATGCAGCTGTAAGAAAGAATAAAGTCACAAAGTATGTAACAACATGGATGGACCTTGAGGACATTATGCTGAGTGAGATCAGCCTGAAAGAAAAAGATAAATACTGTATCATCTCACTGATATGAGCTAACATTAATGAATTAACTTGGAGAATTTCAGTTAAGAACAGAGGCGATCTGGAGTTAGAAATATGACAGATACTGAGTAATTGGAGCTGAAGAGATACAGATTGTGCAATAGAACTGATTGTAAAAATTCAGAAATGGATAGCACAATATTTCCTAATTGCAGCACAATAATGTTAGTAAGCTGAATGAAGCTGAATGTGAGAATGATAGAGGGAGGAGGGCTGGGGGCACAAATGAAACCAGAAGGAGGACAGACCATAAAGACTGCAATGGTATAATCTAGGAAGGCTTAGCATGTACAATAATAGTGACTAAATGTACAAGTTAAAGAATGGTTTTGCATGAGAAAGAACAAAGGAATGTCAATATTGTAGGGTGTTGAAAATAGATGGTAATTCATATTTTTAAGCTTTGATTTATGTGTGAAACTGAAGCAAAGAAATGTTTATTTGGTACAAATTTTATATTTTTACTAGTGCATTTCCTGATATAACTTATATGGATAGTTTAATTGAACACCATAAGTACATGGAACCTTGAATAGGGCATGAGATTTTGTAGGTTTGTCCAGAAGAATGCCATGAAAAGTCCCAAAGTGATTTAAATAGTGAATAAAAAAGTATTTGCGAAGTCCCCTTGGGGTAATGACAAGAAAGAGGGGAAATTTATCTTCCCCATTTGGAGAACTGATATCCTCACAAGCAGTGGGGACAACCAGATCAATAGACCAAGCCCTCAATCTTGGGTTTTTTCCTATGAAACTTATTCCTGCAAAGGATAGATTAAGCCTACTTAAAATTATGCCTAAGAGTCACCCCCAGAGAACCTCTTTTGCTGCTCAGAATTGACCTCTCTCTCTCTCTCTGCCAAAATGGCAAGCAAACTCACTGCCCTATCCCCTCTATGTGGGACATGACTTCCAGGGTATAAACCTCCCAGGCAATGTGGGACAGAATTCCTAGAATAAGCTGGGACCCATCATCAAGGGATTGAGAAAGCTTTCGCGACTGAAAGGGGGAAAAGAGAAATGAGATAAACCAAAGTGTCAGTGGCTGAGAGATTTCAAGCAGAGAGGTTATCCTGGAGGTTATTCTTACACATTATACAGATATCCCCTTTTTGGACTAAGGTGTATTGGGCTAGAAGGAAGTGCCTGAAACTGTAGAGTTGTGTTCCAGTAGTCATGTTTCTTGAAGATGATTGTATAATGATATAGCTTTTGCAAGGTGATGTGTAATTGTGAAAACCTTGTGTCTGATGCTCCTTTTATCTATGGTATGAACAGATGAGTAAAACATATGGATTAAAAATAAATAGACATTAGGGGGAACTAATATTAAAATGAAAATGTACATACATTGGATAGATAGAAATACTAGTGGTCAATGAGAGGGAGAGCTAAGAGGTATAGTATGTATGAGTTTTACCTTTTTTCTTTTTATTTCTTTTTCTGGAGTGATGGGAATGTTCTGAAAAATGATCATGGTGATGAATACACAACTATGTGATGATATTGTGAGCCATTGATTGTACACCATGTATGGAATGTTTGTATGTTAAGAATGTGTGTGCTTGTATATTGTTGAACCAATAAAAATTAAAAAAAAAAAAGAAATACTAAACGGAGTTCTGTCAGCTGAAAGAAAAAGACAGCGGAGGGAGGCCTGGAGGAGGGCACAGAATTGAAGAGTACCAGTAAGGGTAATTTAAAGAATACAAAGAGAAAGAGGGGAAAGAATATATAGATCTGGCAAATAAAATAGAAAAGATAAGATGGTGGAATCAAGAAACGTCTTTTCAGTAATAGCTTTGAACGTTAATGGACTAAACTTAACAATTAAAAGATACAGATTGGCAGGATGGATTAAGAAGCATAATCCAACTATTATGCTGCTTACAAGAGACTCATCTTAGACACAAAGATACAATAGATCAAAAGAGAAAGCATGGAAAAAAGATTTTCCACACAAGTTGTAACCAAAAGAAAGCAGGAATAGCTACATGAATATTGGACAAAATAGACTTTAAATGTAAAGACATCATAAGATACAAAGAAGGACACTATATACTAAGTAAAGAGTCAATTCACCAAGAAGATATACCAATCATTAATGTTTATGCTCCCAATCAAGGAACTCCAAAGTACATGAGACAGACATTGGCAAAATTTCAGGGAGTGATAGATGTTTCAACAGTAAGAGTAGGAGACTTCAATACACCATTCTCCTCTATAGATAGAACAACCATACAGAAGACCAACAAGGAAATAAACAAGCTAAATAACTTGATAAACGAATAAACAGAGCAGACATATATAGGTCATTGCATGCCAAAGCACAAGAACATACATTCCTCTCTAGTACACATGGAACATTCTCCAGGATAAATCATATGCTGGGGCACAAAAAAGGTCCTTATAAATTTAAAAACCTTGATATTATACAAAGCACTTTCTCTGATCACATGGGATGAAGCTGGATCTCAACAACGACCAAAGAAAGAGAACATTCACAAATACATGGAGATTTAATAGCACACTCTCCAAGTACCAGTGGGTCAAAGAAGAAATTCCTAGAGAAATCAGTAACTATCTGGAGATGAATGAAAATGAGAATACAACTTACTAGAACTTATGGGATGCAGCAAAGGCTGTGCTTAAAGGGAAATTTGTTGCCCTAAATTCCTCAAACAGAAATCGAGGACTTAGCACATTGGAGGAACTTGAGAAAGAACAGCAAACTAACCCCAAAGCAAACAGAAGAAGAGAAATAAAGATTACAGCAGAGATAATTAAATGGGAGAACCAAAAACAATAGAAAGAATCAATAAAACCAAAAGTTGGTTCTTCGAGAAAATCAATAAAATTGACGGGCAATTACCAAGACTGACAAAGAAATAAAAGAGAGAGGATGCAAATAAACAAAATCAGAAACAAGAAGGGGTGCATTACTACAGACACTGAAAAAATGAAAGAAATCATGACAGGATACTATGAATAACTATACACCAACAAACTAGAAAACTTAGATGAAATGGACAAATTCCTGGAGACACACAAACAAGCTACACTAACTCAGGAAGAAATAGAAGATCTCAACAAACCAATCACAAGTAAAGAGATTCAATCAGTCATCAAAAATTTTCCTACAAAGAAAAGCCCAGGGCCAGAATTTTATCAAACAGGGGAATTTTATCCAACATTCCAAAAAGAACTAACACCAATCCTGCTCAAACCTTTCCCAAAAATTGAGGAAAAAGGAAGTCTACCTAACTTATTTTATGAAGCTAACATCATTTTAATACCAAAACCGGGTAAAGATGCTATAAGAAAAGAAAACTACAGGCCAATATCCCTAATGAATATAGACGCAAAAATTCTCATTAAAATATTAGCAAATAGAATCCAACCGCACATTAAAAGAATTATATTCCATGACCAAGTCGGATTTATACCAGGAATGTAAGGAGAGTTCAACACAAGAAAATTAATTAATGGAATACAGCACATTAACGAATTGAAAGGGAAAAATCACATGATCATCTTGATTGATGCGGAAAAAACATTGAACAAAATTCAGCAACCTTTTCTGATAAAAACACTCCAAAAGATAGGAATCAAAGGTAACTGCCTCAATATGATAAAGGGAATATATTAAAAAATGATAGCCAGCATCATGCTCAAAGGAGAAGGACTGAAAGCTTTCCCCATAAGATCAGGAACGAGACAAGGCTGCCCACTGTCACCACTATTATTCAGCATTGCGTTAGAAGTTCTAGGTAAAGCAATCAGGCAGGACAAAGAAATAAAAGGCATCCAAATTGGAAAGGAAGAAGTCAAACTCTCATTATTTACAGATGATATGATACTATTTCTGGAAGATCCTGAGAAATCTACAGCATTGGTCAAAACAGCATGGTACTGGCACAAAGATAGGAGCATTGATCAATGGAATCGAATTGAGAATGCAGAAATAGACCACTAAATCTATGGTCAACTGATTTTTTGCAAGGCCCCCAAATCCTCTGAACTGGTACAAAGCAGTCTTTTCAATAATTGGGCATGGAAGAGCTGGATATCAATAGCCAAGAGAATCAAAGAGGACCCCTACTTACACCCTACACAAAAATTAGCTCAAAGTGGATCAAACACCTAAATATAAGAACCAGCACCATAAAATTTCCCATATTAGTGACAAACCTTTCCAATATCAAAAATTTAGAATTGTCATAGCCCAAACACCCCTAAAGAGAGGTATGGAAAGATCAAAGGTGATGGTGGAGTTATATAGAGAACATAGGGTTTAACAAATGAATATGAATATTGAATCATTAAATTGATACCTCTTTTAGTCTCCAGTATTCTAGAGCACCTAGAAGTAAAAACCTAAAATTGTGAAATTGTAACTCATGTCAAACTCTGAAATATGTTCTACAACTAAGTGTGGTGCTGTGCTTTGAAATTAATGGCTTTTTTGTATAAAAGGAAAAAAGTCAATTGTGATGATAAAAAATATATATATTTAATCCCTTTAGCCTCCTATATTCTGGAGCAGTTAGGTCGGAAAATGTGAGCAGATCATGTGGTAGCCCATGAGAAACTCTTGGAGCTGTCCTGTAACCTCTTGTTGAAGAGTGCTTTGAAAACTATTGCTTTTTATTTCTTTGGTTTGTATATTTTGTAATATACATTTTTTTAAAAGTTAAAAAAAAATAGAAGTGCACCTACAGCATGGACTTGCCATCCCAAAGCTCACGCCTATTGCCATTGGCACCTCTAACTCCAGGTATACATGGCAGTTGAAGCCAGGAATTCATGACCTGAGTAGTAGGGGCCATAATGGCATAGATTAGAAGATTTGAGGATATAGGAGTTGAATGCAGGAGAAGCTGAGACCACTTTAGTTCACATGAAGTCCTACATCTTTTATCTCTCCTTGCAAAAATTGTAACTTTAGGAAGCCTAGAATTCAGAATGTTATTAGTACCTGGATTGAAGGTTTACTTCTGTTATAACTTAGGAGTCACTGAACAAATGTTTTTCTTCCTTCAGTTCCACATAGTGCCCTTTGTCCCCAGTTCTTGCCTCTCATGGCATAAAGCAGCCTAATTAATGCTTATCCAGTCCTTTTGCAGCATATGAAGAAAAGTAAAACTGAATCCCTAAGTAGGATTGCATACAAAGATGGACAAGAGATGGGTTAGGGAGCTAAAAGTAAAAGGTAATACCATAACATTAATAAAAGATGATGTAGAAAATTATATTTGAGACCAGGAGTTGGAGGTTGAATTGGGGAAGAATTTTCCAAAGAAAACCCTGAAAGACAACATAAAGCAAAAACTTTATTAATCTGAGGATTTTACAATTAAGAATTTCTATCCAACGTAGGACACAATGAACAAAATAAATAGAGAGAAGTGGAGGTTAAAGATATTTTCAATGTCTAAAACCAACAAGGAATTAATACATAGAATATACAAGAACTCTAACAAAGCAACAACCACAAAAACCCCAATAATTCCAGTAGAAAAATGGGCAAAGGATATTTACAATCAATTTACAGAAGAGCAAACTTGGCTAATAAACAGATGTAGAGGTGCTCAAACCCATTCATAGAAATGCAAATCATATAAATGCAAATTAAAACAACAGTAAAATATCACCTTTTACCTATTAAACTGACAAAAATTAGAAACAGAGTCAAGCCAAATACCTGTGGGTACTGGGGCAATACGAACTCTCATTTTGGGAAGAGTGTAGATTTCTACAACCATTCCAGAGAATTAACTGGAAGCAGTTAGTTAGATTTAATGCGTGCCTCATGTTCAAGCAATTTTGTTCCTGAGTCAACATCCCAAGAAAATTCTTACATGGATTCAGGTAGAAGTATGTTCACTGCAGCACAGTTGGTGGTGGTAGAGAGTTTTACATGCTGGTTGAGTGGACGCACATTCTAGAACAAAGTGCAGCAGAAAGAAGCAATGGGTTAGATGTACACAGAGCAATATAGGTGGAGCTAAAAAATCACAGTTCTGAGGGGGAATGAGATATACAACACAATGCCATTTATATGCATTGAAAAATTTGCACGCAACATAATACAAGAATATCTATAAATTAAAAGGTACAATTAAATGCATCAGAACACTTGTATAAGGAGATTGGGGGAAGGAAATATGGGGATAAAATGAAATAAATAAACAAGGGAGGGCATTGCCGAGGACAATGACGATGTAAAAATAAAATAACTCTACCAGGAGGTAATAAATTAGCCATTGTACAGATTTGAAGAACCACGGGGGCCAGATCTCTTTTTTGCTTTTTTATTTCACAGATACTTTTTTATTTTATGCACGAATTACTCTGGGATATATTGGGATTTTCATTAACTTGTCAAAATAACATGATTTCATTCCTTATTCCAGGTTCCATGCAATTATGTTGTTTGAATAAACTGACCATACAGGATAAATTACCTAGTATGCTACAGAAAATACACATCTTGTACTAAATAAACATCTCTTCATTTGATCTCACACAGAAGTTGAAGTTTTAAAATACAGTCAATATCATCCTTTACCCTGTATTCTGGTTTAATTTAGTCCTAACTAGATCAGCTTCATACATATCTCTATTTGAAGTCTGTTCTCTTTTTCAACTTCTTTAACAGTTGTTGTATGAGGTAATGCTGACTTTCAGAGCTGGAGAATTCTAACTCTGAGTCTCAGCTGTCACACATATACCCAAAGTGCCATGGAATGATCAGATTTTCCATGAAGAGCTCAGAATCTCAGAATTTAGAAATAACAGTTAAAACTCAGGAATGAATGTGACTGCTGTAAGAGCTTACAATCCAGGAACTTTTACAATAAGCCTTATTGAACATTTTGTACTCCTTAGTCATCAACTACCCAATCTTTACCCATAATCTATTACCTGATGACCTATGTTCTCAAATTCAATTCTCAGAGATTGCACATTATATTTAGTCCATATTAGTGAGGCCTTACAATATTTGTCTTTTCATTTCTGGCTTATTTCACACAACACAATGTCCTCAGGGATCATTCACCTAGTTGCATGCATCACTTCATTCCTTCCTTTTTTTCTGATTGTAATATTTTTATTGTAAAAACTTAACATACAAATATTCTTGACATGCATACATTCCTTACATAGTGTACAATCAGTGGCTCATAATGTCATCACATACTTGTGTATTCTTCACCATGATTTTTTTTTGAACTTTTGCATCACTCCATCAAAAGAAATAAAAAAAGAAAAAACTCACACATACCATACCCCTTGCCCCTCCCTCTCATTGACCACTAGTATTTCAATCTACTCCATTTATTTTAATGTTTTTCCCCTATTATTTATTTTATCGATATTTTTTACTTATCTGACCATACCCTAGATAAAAGGAGCATCAGACAAAAAGCTTTCACAATCACAAAGTCACATTGTAAAAGCTATTTCATCATACAATAATCTTCAAGAATCATGGCTACTAGAAAACAACTCTATAGTTTCAGGTACCTCCCTCTAGCTGCTTTTAAAAGTTGAAAAAGTGATCAGATATTGAGTAGAGTTATGAATGAAGCTGACCTGGATAGGACTAAGGTATATGGTCTTTCCCATTATATAGATATCCCCAAACCATATAGATATGGTTTGCCATATGATCCTGAAACCCCGTTTGCTCAGCATATACCTAGACTAGCTGAAAGTGGGAAAAGAATGGACATTTGTACACCAGTGTCTCTTGTGGCTGTGTTCATGAATAAAAAGAGGGATATCTATATAATGCATAAGAACAACCTCCAGGATCATCTCTCAACTCTGTTTGAAATCTCTCAGCCACTGAAACTTTATTTTGTCTAATTTCTCTCTTCCTTCTTTTTGTCAAGAAGGTTTTCTAAATCCTTTGATGCTGGTTCCTGGCCCATTCCAGGATTTCTGTCACACATTGTGAGAGGTATTTACACCCCTGGGAATCATAGCTCATGTAGGGGGATGGAGAGCAGTGAGTTCACTTGCATGTCCACTTAGAGAGAGCAATAAAATAGGTTCTCTAGGGGTGACTCTTAGGTCTAATTTTAAGTAGGCTTAGCCTATCCTTTGCCAGGATAAGTTTCATAAGGGTGAATCCCATGATTAAGGGCTCAGTCTATTGATTTGATTGGTAACAACAGTTTGTGAGAATATCAGAAATTCTCCAAAGGGGGAAGTTGAATATCCCTCCCTTTCTCCCCAGTCCACCAAGGGGAATTTGCAAATACTTCTTTTTTCACTGTTCCAATCACTGTGGGATTTAACAGGTCATCACACTAATCTGGACAAACAAGCAAAATCTCATGCCTATTCAGGATTCCATGTACTTATGGTGTTCACTTAAACTGACCATACAAGATAAATTAGGAAAGGCACTATCCAAAATATAAATTTTGCATCAAATAAACATCACTCTCTTTAGTCTCACACAGAATTTGAGTTTTTAAATAGGGATATCATCTTTACCCAGTCTTCTGATATACCTTAGTCTTATCCAGGTCAGCTTCATTCATATCTCTACTCAATGTCTGATCACTTTTTCAATTTTTAAAACAGTTCCTGTATGGGATACTGCTGACTTTCATAGCTTAAGAGCTCTAATTCTGAGTCTCAGGTGTCACATAAATACCTGAAGTTTCTGGGAAAGACCATGTTATATACAAACAGCTCACTATCTGAGAATTTAGAATTAACAGTTACACCTCCTGAATATATGTGAATACTGTAGGAGCTTACACTCTAGGACCCTTTACAATATGCCCCAACCTTATATATTCCATGTTCTCAACTTTAGTTCACTGAATTTTTATATTATAGTTAGTCCATATGATTGAGGCATGGTAATATTTGCCTTCTGGTTCCTGACATTTCATTCAACATACAGCCCTTAAGGTTAATTCACCCATTTGCATGCCTCACAGCTTCGTTCCTTCTAGTGGCTGCTCAGTAGTCCACTGTATGTATACACCATAGTTTCCACTTCCATTCCTCAGTCATTGTATCCTTCATTAACCTCCATTCATTATGGATCATGAACACTGCCACAAGAGACACTGGTGTACAAATGTCCATTCGTGTCCCCACATTCAGCTAGTCCAGGTATATGCTGAGCAAACGGGGTTTCAGGATCATATGGCAAACCAACTCCTAACTTCCTTTGGAGCCATCACACTTCCCTCCAAGGGGCTGCACTTCTTATTTCACTATCAACAGTGAATAGGTACATCACTTTCTCCACATTTTCCAAGGCACTTGTGTCTGTCTGTTCATTTTTAAATAGTTTGATTCCCACATCATACAATCCAGCCTGTGTGTATACATACCTTCACCACCATACCCTATCTGAAGACATTTCCTTTTCTTCCACCAAGAATCCATACCCCTTTTCCAATCTCCCTGTCTGTTGACATTTAGTTTGGGCATAATGCCTTTGTTACATTCATTGGAACCATATTATAATGTTACCGTTGGCTATAGACCCTTGCTTGCATTGATTGTACTTTTCCCCATATACTATTTTTAACACTCTACAATATTGACATTACTTTGTTAAAATGTTTAAAAAACATTTAAAAAATTTTTACATCTAATCACCATGATTGTACACTCTAAACATGCATAAATTATACCATCTCTATTTTTATCCTTTGTCTTTCCTTATGGTTTCATATGTGCTACCAGCCCTTCTTCCTTTATCATAGTCACATTCAGCTTCATTCAGTGTACTTATTGTTCTACAATCAAGTAGCATTCTGCTATCCATGTCTGAATTTTTACAATCAGTCTTGTTGCACAATCTGAACTCCTTTGACAACAATTACTCAATCTCTACCCTATTTCTATCTCCTGATAACCTGTGTTCTTAACAGAAATTCTCCACGTTCACTCTTAATATTAGTTCATATTGGTGAGACCATACAGTATCTGTACTTTTGTTTTTGGCTAATTTTACTCAGCAGAATGTCCTCAAGATCACCAAATTGTTACATGCTTCATGACTTTATTCTGTCTTAACAGCTGCATAATGTTCCATCATACGTATATACCACAGCTTGTTTAGCTGCTCATCCATTGATGGACATTTGGGCTGTTTCCATCTCTTGGCAATTGGAAATAATGCTGCTCTAAAGATTGGTGTGGAAATTTCCATTTGTACCCTTGCACTTATGTCACCTGAAAAGATATTGAGCAATGGGATTGCTGGGTCATATGACAATTCTATACTTAGCTTCCTGAGGAACCACCAAACAGCCTTCCAGAGTGGTTGTACAATTTTACATTCCCACCAAGAGTGGATAAGTGTGACTCTTTCTCCACATCCTCGCCAGCACTTCTCACTTTCTGTTTTTTGTTGTTGTTGTTGTTGTTTTTGGTAATGGACATTCTAATTGGTGTGAGATGGTATTGCAGGTGTATTTTTTTATTATATAATGTAATATATATACAAAGCAAAGAAATAAAAAAGTAATAGTTTTCAAAACACTCTTCAACAACTGGTTACAGGACAGATCAAAGAGTTTCTCATGGGTTACAATATGATCCCTTCCTATTTTTCCTTCCAGCTGCTTCAGGATATAGGAGGCTAGAGGCCTTAAATACTTTTTTGGTCATCACAATCTACTTAATTCTTTCTTTTTTGTGAAAAATAACATATATACTAAAAAGCTATAAATTTCCAAGCACAGCACCACAATTAGTTGTAGAACATATTTCAGAGTTTGACATGGGTTACAATTTCACAATTTTAAGGTTTTATTTCTAACTGCTCTAAAATACTGGAGGCTACAAGAGATATCAAATTAGTGATTCAGTATTCACATTCATTTGTTAAATCCTATCTTCTATGCATAACTCCACCATCACCTTTGATCTTTCCATACCTGTCTTTACAGGTGTTTGGGCTATGGAAATTCTAAATTTTTTTATATTGGAAGTATCTGTCACTCATATGGGGTAGGGAGACGTAACTACCCAATGTTCTGGAGAAGTTGGACTAGGTTTTAAGACTTATCTGGACCAGGGAAAAATCTGGAGATTGTAGGTTTCTGGAAAGTTACTGTAGTGCATGGAACACTTGTAGGATGATATATATTGCCTTAGGTGATCTTTAAGATTGGCTGGAATGGCCTTGGTTGGGGGTTGGCAGGTTATCATAGGTAGCAAAGTCTACCTGAAGCTTGCATAAAAGCAATTCTAGAGTAGCCTCTCAACTCTATTTGAACTATTTCTGCCACTGATACTTTATTAATTACATTTCTCTACCCCCTTTTGGTCAGGATGGAATTGTTGATCGCACAGTGCCATGACTGTATTCATCACTGGGAGTCATCTCCCAAGTCATCAGGAGGACTTTCAGCCCTGGATGTCATGTCTCTTGCAGGTGGGTGGGCAATGATTTCATTTGCAAAGTTGGGCTTACACAGACTGAGGCCACATCTGAGTAACAACAGAGGTCCTCCAGAAGTAACTCTTAGGCATGTCTATAGGTAGTCTAAGCTTCTCTGCTACCAACATAAGCTTTACATGAGTAGGCCTCATGATCGAGGACATGGCCTATTGATTTGGGTGTCCCTGAAGTTTGACACAGTATCAGGGGATTCCCTGATTGTAAGGTTTAATAATTCCATGTCTTTCTACCATCCCTTAGGGGACTTTACCAATACTTTTTGATTATCTACTTAATATACTCTAGGAGGTATCCAGGCATTACAATAATCTATACAGGATTAAAGGACCTCTTATTTATTCTGTGCTCCCTGTGTTTCAATTATTCAAATGAGCTATACAGTTAGGTTGAATTAGATTATGCCAAACTGTTCAGCTCCATTCTTATCTCTAAATATCAAAATCCAGAATTATTAATCACCATTCCAGATGATTAATATGTGTCTGCTCTAAAATCTTACAATCTAAGCCGCTGTTTTCTTATAAGCATTTTCTAAAGGTGACCATACCATTGTTGTTCTTTTGTTTCTGGCTTATTTTGTCTCACCAAATTTCCCACATGTTCATTCACATCGTTGCATGTCTCATGACTTCTTTCCTTTTTGTAGCAGCACAGTCTTCATTCATATGTATACGCCATCATCTGCCAATCTACTTCTCCATCACTGCATCCCTCAGCCACATGCATTCATTGAACATCATGTAGAAGGCCCAAAGTCCACAGTCCATAAACATTCTCAATTTTATATAATTTCATTGTTCCCAAGAGAAATAAAACCAATAAACACACTCTTGCCAAATAGGAAATCTAAACCTCCTCTTAACACTTCTCCTTCCCTCCATTATTTACCTCTGCTGTTGATGTGGTAGTGCTGATGGTTTCCGTTTGAACATAGATCAAAGCATGTAATAGCAATTGCCCCCTGTACCCTGCACTTAGGTACTCTTTATAGAAGAATCATATCTTTGAAGCAATTCTTGCATGAGCTAATTCATATTTCTATTGTGAAAAAGTGGGACACTTAGGTCTATACAACCCCTTTCAATTTTGTTCATCTTCGATATGGTAATATTACTTATAGACCCACTAGAGAATCACCTTCGCTCCTATCTATTCCCTTACATTGGAGTTCAACCTCATTAGCTAACAGTTCACCCATCTCTAGCTTTTAAGTATCTGTAAGTTCCCTATATTACGTATCATAAGTCTCTGATTATACCTTTATTCCAGTCATAGAAGTGGAATTGTACAGTATCTATCACTTTGTGTCTGGCTATTTTCACTCAGGATTATGTCCTCAAGGCCCATCCATCTTGTCATGTGCTTCAGGACATATTTTGTCTTCCTGCTGCATAATATTCCATCATATGTATATACCACATTTTGTTGATCCACTCATCTGCTCATGGGTTTGTTTCCATCTTTTGGTGATTGTGAATAATGTTGCTATGTACATCGGTGTGCAAATGTCTGTTTGTGTCATTGCTTTCAGCTCTTCTGAGTATATATCAAGCAGTGCTATTTCTGGGCCTTAGGACAACTCGATATTTAGTTTCCTAAGGAACTGCAACACAGTCTTCCATAATGGCCGCATTATACGTTCCTATCAACAGTGCATAAATGTCTCAGTTTCTTCACATCCTCTCTTACATTTATAGTTTCCTATTTGTTTAGTAGCAGCCATTCTTATAGGTGTGAGGTGTTATCTTATTGTAGTCTTGATTTGCATTTCCCCTATAGCCAATGAAAATGAGCATCTCTTCATGTGCTTTTGAGCTATCTGTATTTGCTCTTCAGAAAAATGCTTACTCATATCTTTAGCCCATTTTATAATGGGATTGTTTGTTCTTTTGTTGTTGAGTTGCATGTTTTCTTTGTATATACAGGAAATCAAACCTTTATCTGATATTGATTTCCAAATATTTTCTCCCATTGAGTTGGCTGCCTCGTCACCTTTTTTGACAAAGTCTTATGAGGTGCAGAAGCATTTGATTTTGAGGAGCTCCTATTTGTCTATTTTTTATTTTGTTGCTTGTGCTTTGTGTGTAAAGTTTAGGAAGCTACCTCCTATAAATAGGTCTTGAAGATGTTTCCCTACATTTTTTTCTAGAAGCATTATGGTGCTAGTTCTTATATTTAGGTGCTTGATACACTTTGAATTAATTTTTGCATAGGGTGTAAGATAGGGGTCTGTGGTAGTTAAATTTAGTTGTCAACTTGGCCAGGTGAAGGCACCTTGTTTTGTTGCTGCAGATGTGAGCCAATGGTATGTGAACCTCATCTGTTGCTAATTACATCTGCAGTCAGCTAGGAGGCGTGCCTGCTGCAATGAATGACGTTTGACTTAATTAGCTGGTGCTTAAATGAGAGAGCACAACGTATCACAGCCCAAGCAGCTTGGCATACCTCATCTCAGCACTCGCAGCTCAGCCCAGACCTTTAGAGATGCAGAAAGGAACCACCCCAGGGAAAAACGTTGGAACCCAGAGGCCTGGAAAGAAGGCCAGGAGAGACTGCTTTGTGCCTTCCCACTTAAGAAAGAACCTCAGTCTAAAGTTAGTTGCCTTTCCTCTGAAGAACTAACAAAACAAATCCCCTTTTATTAAAAGTCAATCCGTCTCTGCTGTGTTTCATTCTGGCAGCTAGCAAACTAGAACAGGGTCCTTTGTCATTCTCTTGGTTATTGATATCCAGTTCTTCATGCCCAATTATTGAAAAGACTATTTTGTCCCAGTTCAGGGGAATGTGAGCCTTGTCAAAAATCGGTTGACCAGAAGAGTGGCTAAACAAACTGTGGTATATACATACGATGGAATACTATGCAGCTTTAAGACAGGATAAACTTATGAAGCATGTAATAACATGGATGGACCTAGAGAACATTATGCTGAGTGAGTCTAGCCAAAAACTAAAGGACAAATACTGTATGGTCCCACTGATGTGAACAGACATTCGAGAATAAATTTGGAATATGTCATTGGTAACAGAGTCCAGCAGGAGGTAGAAACAGGGTAAGATAATGGGCAATTGGAGTTGAAGGGATACAGACTGTGCAACAGGACTAGATACAAAAACTCAAAAATGGACAGCACAATAATACCTAATTGTAAAGTAATCTTGTTAAAACACTGAATGAAGCTGCATCTGAGCTATAGGTTTTTGTTTTGTTTTGTTTTGTTTTGTTTTGACTGTACTATTATTACTTTTATTTTTGTCTCTATATTAACATTCTATATCTTTTTCGGTTATGTTGCTAGTTTTTCTAAACCGATGCAAATGTACTAAGAAATGATGATCATGCATCTATGTGATGATGTTAAGAATTACTGATTGCATATGTAGAATCGTATGATTTCTAAATGTTGGGTTAATTTCTTTTTTTCCGTTAATTAAAAAAAAAGAGAGAAGGGGTAATTGGAGATGAAGGGATACAGACTGTACAACGGGACTGGATATAAAAACTCAGAAATGGACAGCACAATACTACCCAATTGTAATGCAATTATGTTAAAACACTGAATGAAGCTGCATGTGAGGTATAGGTTTTTTGTTTTTGTTTTTTTTGTTTTTTTTTCTTTCTATTATTGTTTTAATTCTTATTCTGTTGTCTTTTTATTTCTTTTTCTAAATCGATGCAAATGTACTAAGAAATGATGAATATGCAACTATGTGATGTTATTAAGAATTACTGATTGTACATGTAGATTGGAATGATTTCTAATTGTTTTGTTAATTCTTTTTTTAATTAATAAAAAAGAATTACTGATTGCACATGTAGAATGGAATGATTTCTAATTGTTTTGTTAATTCTTTTTTTAATTAATAAAAAGAAAAAAGAAAAAAAAATCGGTTGACCATAGATTTGGTGGTCTATTTCTGCACTCTCAATTAGATTCCATTGGTCAATACTTCTATCTTGGTGCCAGTACCATGTGGTTTTGACCACTGTGGCTTTATAATAGGTGTTTAAGTCAAGGAGTATTAATCCTCCCACTTCGTTCTTCTTTTTTAGGATGCTTTTAGCTATTCAGGGACACTTTCCTTTCAGATGAATTTGGTAGTTCGCATTTCCAAATCTTCAAATTAGGTTGGAATTTTGATTGGTACTGTATTAAATCTGTAGATCAGTTTGGGGAGAATTGACATCTTAACTATATTTAGCCTTCCTATCCATGAACATGGAATGTCTTTCCACTATTTAGATCTCCTTCAATTTCTTTTAGCAATGTTATGTAGTTTTCTGCGTACAAGTCCTGTACATCTTTAGTTAAGTTCATTCCTAAGTATTTGATTCTTTCAGTTGGTATTTTGAATGGGATTTTTTTCTTTAACTAACTCCTCAGCTAGTCATTGCTTGTGTATAGAAGTGTTACTGATTTTTGCACATTAATTCTATATCCCACCACCTTGCTGAATTTGTTTATTAGCTCAAGTAACTTTACTGTAGATTTCTTAGAATCTTCCAAGTATAGTATCATATGATCTGCAAATAATGAGAGTTTTACTTCTTCCTTTCCAATTTGGATTCCTTTTATTTCTTTGTCCTGCCTGATTGTACTAGCTAGAACTTCTAGCACAATACTGAATAATAGTGGTGAGACTGGGCATCTTTGTCTTATACCTGATCTTGGGCAAAAGCTTTCAGTCTCTTTCCATTGAGTACAATGCTGGCTATTGGTTTTTCATATATTCCCTTTATCATGTTGAGGTAGTTACCTTTGACTACAGCTTCGGAGTGTTTTTATTAGAAAAGGATGCTGAATTTTGTCCAATGCTTTTTCAACATCAATCGAGATGGTCATGTGACTTTTCCCTTTTGATTTGTTAATATACTGTTTTCTGTTAATTGTTTTTCTTGTATTGAACCATCCTTGCATTCCTGGTATAAACCCCACTTGGTCGTGGTGTATAATTTTCCTAATGTGCTGTTGGATTCGATTTGCTAATATTTTATTGAGAATTTTGCATCTATGTTCATTAGGGGGATTGGCCTGTGGTTTTTCTTTCTTGTTAGCATCTTTACTTAGTTTTGGCATTAAAATGATATTGGCTTCATGAAATCAGTCTGAGTTCCTTTTTCCTCAATTTTTTAGAAAAGTTTGAGCAGGATTGGTGTTATTTCTTTATGGAATGTTTGATAAAATTCCCCCCTGTGAAACCATCTGGCCCTGGGCTTTTCTTTGTAGAAGAGTTTTTGGTGACTGATTGAATCTCTTTATTTGTGATTGGTTTGTTGGAATCTTCTAGTTCTTCCTAAGTTAGTGTAGCTTGTTTGTGTGTCTCCAGGAATTTTTCCATTTCATCTAAGTTTTCTAGTTTGTTAGCATATTGTTGGTCATAGTATATTCTTATTATTTCTTTTATTTCTTTATGGTCTGTGTTAATGCACCCTTTCTCATTTCTGATTTTGTTTAGTTGCATCTTCTTTCTTTCTTTGTCAGTCTTACTAGTTGCCCATCAATTTTATTGATTTTTCTCAAAGAACCAACTTTTGGTTTTATTCATTCTTTCTCTGTTCTTTTGATCTTCCATTAATTTATTTCTGCCTTAATCTTTGTTATTTCTCTTCTTCTATTTGCCTTGGGGTTAGTTTGTTCTTCTTTCTCAAGTTCCTCCAGGTGTGCTAAGTCCTTGATTTTTGCTCTTTCTTGTTTTTAATATAGGCATTTAGGGCAATAAATTTCCCTCTCAGCACAGACGTTGCCACATCCCATAAGGTCTGATAAATTGTATTCTCATTTTTATTCATCTCCAGATAGCTACAGATTTCTCTAGCAATTTATTCTTTCACCCACTGGTTATTTAAGAGTGTGTTATTTAATCTCCATATATTTGTGAATGTTCTCATTCTTTGGTGGTTATGAGATCCATCTTCATCTCATTCTGATCAGAGAAAGCACTATGAATAATTTCAAGATTTTAAAATTTATAAAGACCTGTTTTGTGCTCCAGCATATGACCTGTCCTGGAAAATGTTCCATGGGCACTAGAGAAGAAAGTATAACCTTGTGCTTAGGGTGCAATTACCTATATATGTGTGTTATGTCTAATTTATTTATTAAGTAATTTATCTTCTCTATTGCCTTGTTGATATTCTTTCTGATTGTTCTATCTATAGAGGAGAGTGGTGTATTGAAGACTCCAACTCTTACTCTTGAAACATTTATTGCTCCTTTAGTTTTGTCAATGTCTATCTCATGTACTTTGGAGTTCCATGATTGGGAACATGAACATTTATGATTGGTAAATCTTCTTGGTGAATTGACCCTTTACTTAGTATATAGTGTCCTTCTTTGTTTCTTATGATGTTTTACATTTAAAGTCTATTTTGTCCAATATTACTGTAGCTGCTCCTGTTTTCTTTTGGTTACAACTTGTGGGTAAATCTTTTTCCATTCTTTCACTGTCAATCTATTTGCATCTTTGTATCTGAGATGAGTCTGTTGTAAGCATCATATAGCTCAATTATGTTTCTTAATCCATTCTTCCAATCTGTGCTTTTAACTCATAAGTTTAGTCCATTAACATTCAAAGTTATTACTGAAAAGGCATTTCTAGATTCCACCATCTTATCTTTTTATTTTATTTGTCAGATCTATATATTCTTTTCCTTCTTTCTCTTTGTATTCTTTAAATTACCCTTAGTGGTACTCTTCAATTTTGTACTCTTCTCCAGACCTCCCTCTCCTGTCTTTTTCTTCAGCTGGAAGAACTCCTTTTAGCATTTCTTTTAGGGCCGATCTCTTGTTGACAATTTCTTTCAGGACTTCTTCATCTGTGAAAACTTTAATCTCTCCCTCAGTTTTGAAGGACAATTTGGCTGGGTACAAAATTCTTGGCTGGAAGTCTTTCTCCTTCAGGATCTTGAACATATCATACCACTGCCTTATTGCCTCCAGGGTGCTAATTGAATAGTCTGAACTCAGTCTTATTTGGTTTCCCTTGTATGTAGTAAATTGTTTTTCTCTTGCTGCTTTCAGGATTTTCTGCTTCTCTTCAACATTTGACAGACTGTTTAAGTATGTGTCTTAGGGAAGGCCTATTTGGATTTATTCTGTTTGGAGTTCATTGGGTTTCTTTGACTTGTATATTTATGTCCTTTACGAGGGTTGGGAAGTTCCCCCCATTATATCCACAACTACTCTTCCTAGCCCTTTATTCTTCTCTTCTCCTTCTAGGATACCAGTGATTCTTATATTTGTGTGCTTTGTTTTGTCTATCAATTCCCTGAGTTCCCATTCAATTTTTTCCATTTTTTTTGCCATTTGCTGTCTTGAGTCTTTGAAGTCAATTATTCTGTCTTCTATATCATTTATTCTATCTTCTGTCTCTTCAGATCCGGTGTTGTGTGCCTCTAGTATGTTTTTTATTTTGTCGACAGAGTCTTTATTCTCTGTGATATCCACTATTTTTCTATTTATTCTTTCAAACTCCTCTTTATTATCTGCTACTGACTTCTTGATCTCCTTTATGTCATTTGCTATCCCACTTATTTTATTAAATAGAGTTATATAACATCTTTGATTAGTTGTTTCAATGTCTGTGTCTCCTCTGTTATTTTAATTTGGTCATTAGGCAGGGCTTTATCAGTCTGCATTGTGATATACTCAGTGATCTTCTGCTGTCTTTGTGGCATGTAAACATCTTGATTTATTTACTTTGAGAGTTGATTCCTTTCAATTGTCTAAAGCCTTGTGTTTGCCAGATGGTTATACAGCATGGAGCAGGGTACTGAGTGGGGCATTCAGTGTGGTGATTTGTTTCAGGGAAGGTATAGACACAGGTTGGGGATGTTATGCTGATGCCTGTGAATATGGGTGACCAGCAGTCAGGGAGGATGTAGCTGTGTGGGTGTACCAGTCTCGGTGGCATAACCCTGGTGTGCACTGTTCTAAGGCACAGAGCCCTTTGTGTGCATGCGTAGAGCTGTGGCAGCAGGTCGACATTGTGCCTTCATGGATTGAAGGCAGATGTGACCCAGATGTGCAGGTCAGCACTTTCTCAGAGCTGGAAGCATGTGTGGTTCTATGACTGCTGTGACGTGTGGTTCCCAGAGCTGAATGATGTGATTGGGGGCCCGTGTGCATGTGTGGGCCTGGGAGTGCTGTAAGCAGATGCACAGAGCTCAGGCAGAATTGAGTGAGGCTTTGTGACACTATGGGTGGGGGGGCAGAGGTAGCCTAGGTATGGAGGTTAGTGCCTGCTGTCTTTATGGACTGGCAAAAAGCTGCAGGGAACAGGGAGGGGGAGGTAGTGCCTGCAATGGGTTCAGAAGAGGTGGGTTGGGCTGCACTTGCAGTGGAAGTGGCAGACAGTATGTGCACTGGGGGCTGGTGGGGTGGGGGCACCTGGAGTGTGGGGAATGGGAGCAGGTGATGGGTTTCAGGTGCGTGGATTTTGGGGTGAGTTGCTGGTCACAGGGTTGTGCTGGTGAGGGTAGCTTGCCCAAGGAATGCAGCCAGGCTTACTTCCTGGTCCTGATCTCCCATCCATGCACTCCCGTGGGCTCCACACCTCTGTGCCTCCACACCAGGCTCCAGCTTTCTGCCTCTCATTTCCTCAGCCTCTGCAACCATGGCTGCCCTATGTGGTACAGAAGGCTCTCCCAGGTCAGCTGCACTCCCGAATCACCACCTCAGTTGCTCTCCTGTCACTTCTCTAACTTTTCTGTGGAGCAGACCTAATCTCAAGCCACTCTATTTGGCCATCTTTGGAATTGGAAACCAGTCTTTTAAAATGCTGAACTCACACTAGGGTGTCTGTGGAATGAAATTCTCTCATTGTGGTTTTGATTTGCATTTCCCTAATAGCCAGTGAAGTTAAGCATGTTTTCATGTGCCTTTTAGTCATTTGTATTTCCTCTTCTTAGAAGTGTCTGTTTATATCTGTTGCCCATTTTAAAAATTGGGTTGTTTATCTTTTTGTTGTTGAATTGAAGAATCTCTTTATATACTCTGGATACTAAACCCTTATCTGATATGTAGTTTCCAAATATTATCTCCAGTTGCATAGGCTGCCTTTTTACTTTCTTGTCAAATTCTTTGATGCACAAAAGTGTATAATTTTGAGACTTCCTATTTTTCTATTTCTTTCTTCGATGCTCATGCTTTGGGTGTAGATTCTAGGATACCACCTCTTATTACAAGTTTTATAAGATATTTCCCTAAAATCTCCATGGTCTTAGCTCTAATATTTAGGTCTTTGATCCATTTTAGTAACCTTTTTTTTTTTTTTTTTTTTTTTTTTTTTTTGCATGGGCAGGCACTTGGTCTCCAGGTCTCTGGCATGGCAGGCAAGAAATCTGCCACTAAGGCACCATTGCACCAGCCTCTTTGATCCATTTTGAGTTAATTTTTGTATAAGGTGTGAGATATAGATCCTCTTTCATTCTTATGAATATGGATATCCAGTTCCCCAAGCACCGTTTATTGATGAGGCTGCTCTGTCCCAGGTGAGTTGGCTTGACTGCCTTATCAAAGATAAATTTTCCATAGATGAGAGGGTCTATATCTGAACACTCTATTCTATTCTACTGGTCAATATATCTATATTTATTCCAGCAGAATGCTGTTTGACCATTGTAGCTTCATTATATACTTTAAAGTCAGGTAGTGTGAGACCTGCCACTTCATTTTGATTTCTCAAGATATTTTCAGCTATCTGGGGCACAATGCCCTTCCAAATAAATTTGGTTATAGGTTTTTCTATTTCTTAAAAGTAAGTTTTTGGGATTGTAATTGGTATTGCACTGACTCTATAAATCAATTTAGATAGAATTGACACCTTAACTATATCTAATCTTCTAATCAATGAGCACGGTTTGCCTGTCCATTTATTTGAGTCTTCCATGATTATTTTTAGCAATTTTTGTAGTTTTCTGTGTATAGGTCTTTTGTATCCTTAATTAAACTTATTCCTAAATGTTTGATTCTTTTGGTTGCAATTTTAAATGTAAATTTTTTCTTGATTTCCTCCTCAGGTTGCTCATTATTAGTGTATAGAATCACTTCTGATATTTCGGTGTTGATCTTGCACCCTGCCACTTTCCTGTACTCATTTATTAGCTGTAGTAGCTTTGCTCTTGATTTTTCTGGGTTTTCAACATATAGTATCATATTATCTGCAAATAGTGAAAGTTTTACTTCTTCCTTTCCAATTTGGATGCCTTTTATTTCTTTTTCTGTCCAATTGCTCTGGCTTGAACTTCCAACACAATGTTGAATAACAATGGCGACATTGGATATCCTTGTATTGTTCCTGATATTAGGGGGAAAGCTTTCAGTCTTTCCCCATTGAGGATGATGCTACCTGTGGGTTTTCATATATTCCTTTTATCATGTTGAGGAAGTTCCCTTCTATTCCTGTCCTTTGAAGTGTTTTCATCAAGAAAGGATGTTGAATTTTGTCACATGTCTTTTCTGCACCAATCGAGATGATTGTGTCTTTTCTGCTTTGATTTGTTGATATGGTGCATTATATTAATTGATTTTCTTATGCAAGGTATTCTTTCATACCTAAAATTAACCCCACTTGAGCATAGTGTATAATTCTCTTAATATGTTTCTGGATTTGATCTACAAGAATTTTGTTGAGGAATCAAGGATGGGGCAAGATGGTGGCTTAGTGAGGTGTGAAATTTAGTTCATCCTCCAGTTTGTCCTTGAGAGCAGCTAATAAATAGCCAGGAAAACTATAGAACAACTTCTGTGGCTACATCAGTGACCAGACACTCAGCATACACCAGTCTGAACAAGCTGGACTGGCTGAGACCGTACACAGAACTGTAAGTCCTCCAAACTGTGGAAGCCAGCGCCCCTCCCCCATGTGCATGTGGCATTCTGGTTCCCAAAGAGGGAAAGAAACAGACTTTACTAGCAGCAAGTCCTTAGCTCAATGAAGCTCCACTTGTGGAATTAATTAGCAAATTCTGACTACTGGAAACAGGCCCCCAGCACAGAGAAATCTGGAATAAGCATTAAAGGTAGTAGCAGTTTTTGCCCTGGCAGAGAGAGGGCCAGGCTGTCAGGAAAAAAAAATGAGGCTTTTTTTGTAGGAAAGCACAAAATACTGCAAAATTCCTGGACCCAGGGTTCCAGGAAGATGGTGGAATAGGGGTTCTGGGAAGATAGTGGAATAGAATATGTTGAGTTCACTCCTGATCCAAGGAACAACTAAAGAAGGGATATGAAGGTGACTGAGATGGTGATTCCAGGCTGTAAGTGACCCAGGAGAGTCTTGCACACCACATATGGAGGCCCTGGTTACAAAAGAAGGTTGCTGATGATTTTTGCATCTATATTCATTAGAGAGATTTTCTTTTCTTGTAGTATCTTTGGCTTTGGTATGACAGTGATTTGGGCTTCATAGAATGAGTTAGGTAGCCTTACCTCCTCTTCAATTTTTTTGAAGAGTTTGGTACTAATTCTTTTTTGAATGTTTGGTAGAATTCACATGTGGAGTCATTTGATCCTGGACTTTTCTTTTTTGGAAGCTTCTTGATGACTGATTCTATCTTTTTACTTGCGATTGGCTTGTTGAGGTCATCTATTTCTTTTAGAGTCAATGTTAGTTGTTCGTGCCTTTCTAGGAAGTTGTCCATTTAATCTATGCTGTCTAGTTTATTAGCACATCATTGCTCATGGTATCTTCTCATAACCTCCTTTATTTCTGTGGTGTCAGGAATATGGAATGTTTCCTCTTCCATTTCTGATTTAATTTATTCATATCCTCTCTCTTTTTGTTTTTGTCAACCATGCTAAGGGTCCATCAATTTTACTGATTTTCTCAAGGAACCAACTTCTGATATTGTTGATTTCCTCAATTGTTTTCATGTTCTCAATCTCATTTATTTCTGCTCTAATCTTCATTATTTCTTTCCTTTTGTTTGCTTTGGGCTTAGTTTGCTGTTCTTTCTCTAGTTCTTCCAAGTAAACAGTTAATTCCTCAATTTTTTGCTCTTCTTTTTTTAAGAAAAAAAAGGCATTTAAGGCAATAAATTTCCCTCTTAGCACTGCCTTTGCTGCATCCCATGAATTTTGAAATGTTGTGTTTTCATTTTCATGAACCTCAAGATATTTACTTATTTCTCTTGTAATTGCTTCCTTGACCCACCGGTTGTTTAAGAGTGTCTTGTTCAAAAGGTGGTTCAGTGGCAGAATCCTTGCCTTCCATGCAGGAGACCCAGGTTCAATTCCTGGACCATGCACCTGCCCCCTCCAAAAAAAATGAGTGTGTTTAGCTTTCATATATTTGTGAATTTTCTGGCCCTCTGCCTGTTATTGATTGTTTACTTCATTCCTCTATGATCCAAGAAAGTGTTTTGTATGATTTCTACCTTTTTAAATGTATTGAGATTTGTTTTCTTTGGACTCAGCACATGGCCCATCCTTGAGAATGATCCATGAGCACTTGACAAAAATGTATATCCTGCCGTTGTGGGGTGTAATGTTCTGTAAATGTCTGTTAAGTCTAGTTCATTTTTTGTATTATTCAAATTCTCTGTCCAGTCCTCCAGTTCACTAATCCTTCTTTCTGCCTCTTCAAATCTATCCTTGTAGGTCTCCACTGTTTTTTTCATCTCTTCTACTGTGTCTTTCATTCTCATAAGTTCTGTGATTTGTTTTTTCAAACTTTCATTTACTTCTTTTTGTTTGCCCAATGCCTTGTTTATATCCTCCCTTCACTTGTTGATTTGATTTTTGATGAGATTTTCCATGTTTGTTCGAACATCCTGAATTAGTTGTTTCAACTTCTGTATCTTATTTGAATTGTTTACTTGTTCCTTTGACTGGGCCATATCTTTGATTTTCCTAATATGACTCTTAATTTTTTGCTGGTGTCTAGGCATTTGATTTCCTTAATTTATTCTGAAAATTGTTTCCCCTCTTTTACCTAGGATTCTCTTTCTGGATGGCTTCATTCTCATCTGTTCTTTGACAGTCAGCTCAGCTTATTCTAGGCCCCTAGCATAGGTTCTGTTTAACTGATTAGAATTTTTCAGTTCTTGTTTTTCTGTTTCTTGCCCTGCTTAAAGAGAGCCTTTTTTTTTGAGGAAGGTCTACTCAGATATTATAGACACCAGTCAGATTTTCCTAGACTGGACTTGCCTCCTCTCAGGAGGAAAGAGTTGCCTGTGTCAGTTTTCCCTGAGAGTGAGACCTAGCAGTTTGACAGACTTTCCTATGAAGCCTCTAGACTCTTTGTTTTACCTATCCTGCCCAGTATGTGGTGCTGCTCTGACTGTGGCTTCCCACCAGCTTAAAGTGATGTGGTGCCTTTAACTTCACACTTTCCTGCTAGGGCCATGGGTGAGGCAGAGGTGAGGTTGTAGGTTGGCATTAATTTCCTCAGTTTTCTGTCCCTGGGGCCTGAATTCCTTGACAGAGGGGTTCCACTTGAGCTGGACCCCACCTTTCTCTTGCAGAAGGTACAGCTTTCAGGGAATTAACTCCTTTCACCAGACTAGCTACTTTGTCTCTCAGGGGAGCTTAATTCCACCCTTGCCTGGGGGCAATTCGAGGCTGAGAAGCCTTGCCTTTCTATCTAATGAGCTGTTAAGTAGTAGAAACAAAGCAAAAAAAAAATCCTTTTCAAAGCAGGGCCCATTCCTCCAGTTTGTTAATCAAGAGCTTAAGTTGGTAGTTGCTCTGTGTATCTCCAGGCTCTATGTGCCCCTCTTTTTTTTAGGGTCCAACCCTTTTCAAGTATTTGGTGCTGTCAAACTCAAAAAGCCTCTTTTTTTCCCATCAGCCCTGCCCCCTCTCTGCTGGGGCAAAAACTCCTAGTACCTTTAGCTTTTATTCCAGGTTTATCTGAGCTGGTGGCCTATTTTCAGTAGTCAGAATTTGGCAATTAATTCTGCAATTGGAGCTTGGTTGAGCTAAGGCCTTGCTGCTAGTAAAATTTTTTCTTTTACCCTCAGGGAACCAGGCTGCCATGCCTGTGGGTGCGGAGCATTGGCCTTGGCTCCTTGGGGAATTTACAGTTCTCTTTGGGGTCTCAACCAGTCCAGCTTGTCCAGACTGGTGTGCACTGTGTGTCCAGTCACTGATGTGGCCCCAGCACTTATTCTGTATTGTTTCTGGCTATTTACTAGCTGCTCTGTGGGATTAACTAAATTCCACACCACACTAAGCTGCCATCTTGTCCCCACTTAATTTCAGAGGCCAGATATCTGATTCTTCAAATAACAGAAAGAGGTGGATTTAATGGTCCAGCCTAAAAGTCAAGCTGATAAAGAAAAATACTGAGAAATGATATCCTAGATAGAACTAATGCTGCCAAATATTGGAGTAACATCATTCTTTTCTTTTTAGTGCTTCTACTCTCTTTTCCACGTCTGTGTTTAGACACGGGATCTATTTTGAATTTAGAGTGTGGAGCTGGAACTCAAACACCTATCTTTTACCCCCAAGATTTTAGGAACTTAAATGTGAAAAAAAAAGAATTTTATAATAACGAAGCCTATTTAACATTAGCACCTATGATTGAGGGATTTGTTTCCCTGAAATCTAAGAACTAGAAAATATTCTGTTTTCCAGGTTGATTAAAATCTGTGCACTATATGACATGTCTATGTCACCCAGTCTAACTGTAATTTGCATGTCTTATCCCTCAAGCAGTCATTTGAGTCTACTACATTAAGTGAAATATGCAGAATAAGAAATAATATAGTTCCTTTAGTCTCAGGTTTTATCCAGATCATGATATAGAAGTAAATTCCTTCCTCCACCAATAGATTATCACTTTTATTTAGTAAGGAACAATAATAGACATGACAAGGTGCTGCAGTAGTTGCTTAGCTGCTCTGTGGCCACTACCAGACACCCTAGTTTTTACAAGGGCCCACTCTATAGTTGGCCACACACTTTAACATGAACTAAATTTGGAAAACTCACTTATACTCAATTTAACACTAGTAGGCACTAGAAAATACCATCTCCCTGGATTCATTTATTCATCCATCCAACAAATATTTATCTGGTGCCTATTGTTATGCAAGGATGAGGCTAAGGGTATAGCCAGTTGATTAGAGGATGTGAAATATATTCTGTAGGGGTACAGACTTTGCCAATGGTTTAGGAGGTTCACAAGACAAGGGAGTGAGTGAGGCTTTAGGATTTAGTTCTAAGAAAGTAGCTTTCAGTAAATGAATTGCTTAGATATCTTAGAATTCTCACTTGCTTCAGCACCAGCCCCCAAATTTTCTTCATTACAAGAGAACCCCTTGCATCTCTCCACAAAATGTAAAGCATAGAATTTTTAGCAGTATTTCTCCCAATATAAGATCTGAGGTGAATGAAGGACTTCAAAGTGGGTTAGGGTTTTAATTATTTGCAAACAGCAGTTCCTAGTTAATGGCTTGCAGAAGGCCTCACTAGGGTTCTCTGCTATTAAATCTTTGTTGAGAGTGGGGATCCTGCTGCCAGGATTTTATGTGAGTCTTAAATATGGCTCATTGATGAGCAGAGGGACTATCAACCCAAGGCCTGCTGTATGACACTTTAGATTTAAATAGTAACATTTTATACCTTGGCAACCCTGTAAATAGGTAAGAAGTCAAGAGCATTAGTTTATCCCCAGGTACAGCCTTGAACAGGTTAATATAATGAGGCAGTATAAACTCACAGTTGACCAATCTGCCTAGAATTTTAAACTCCCACCTTTTCAGTTCCCACTTAACTGTCTAAAAGCATCCTACAGAAGATTTCAAAGTCAATAATTCTCTATCAAAGACTTTTAGGAGGCAAAAGAAGCCCTCCCCATTTACCTGATGTATCCCTGATGGAAGGCCAGAGTCTTGATTACTCACCAATCCATCTCCTCAGCCCAGCTGCAACTATAACTAAGGATAAACCATAATATGCCTTTAAAATATCCTCCACTTTCCATGCCTTTCTTGCACTGCCATTACTATTTTGAAAACAATCACATCTTCAAGAGCTCAAATTGGGTCTTTATTCTGTCCTCCTCTCTCTGATACAAAAATATGTAAA
The DNA here is from genome assembly GCF_023851605.1 of Tamandua tetradactyla. Classification (NCBI taxonomy): domain Eukaryota; kingdom Metazoa; phylum Chordata; class Mammalia; order Pilosa; family Myrmecophagidae; genus Tamandua; species Tamandua tetradactyla. Next base: position 95,837,509 of record NC_135353.1, read on the forward strand.
TCCTTGAATTCTGCTGTCTGATTCTGGAGAACCTGTTAGAGCACATTAACAATTTAGTAGTTGGAGGGATTTTAACACTCATTCCCTCTTAGGTACCTGATATACAAAACTTTGTACTCATCTCAATTTGTAGTGGAGCAAGGACTTCTGTAGAAGAGGAAAGAAAAATATGACTAAAGATCTACAAACCTGTCCTGTTTGCCATCCTCCCTGCAGGACAAGACCCTTGTCACTTCATCTCATTTAACAATGACCTGTAACAAGAAGCCCAGAGTTGGTACTGACAGCTCATTTACCTGTTGCCAGGGTACATGGCTTTTTATTTTAAAAATTACATTAAAATGCCCAGACAAGCTAATTAGAACCATAGAAGAGTTGGACTAGACCAATCTCCTTCATGCAGGTACAGTAGAAGAAAATAATTGCTTGGGCTGAAATTGGCAAACTTGACTGGTATGACCCCAAATCTTTTATGGTCACTCTGTACCTTAGCTTTGACAAGTATTGGCAAAAACAAAGCACTGTTCCTTTTCTTATCATATGGCAAAAGACCTGAGGATCTGTAACAATTTTCAAAAACCTTGCTTTCACTTTTTATCTCATTACTGATGAGAACAAGGATGGCATATATAAATATGCATGCCCACATATGTACATAGGCTTCTATGCATGCACATGCACAAGTCCAGTTAAGCAACATTTATTGAATGTAGAACAAATGTGGCAGGAAGTACCAAGGGAAATTTTAAAAATCACCTAATCTCTGCCCACATGATAGCTACAATCTGATGGACAACTTGCAATGCACAGGAAGAAGAGCAAACACTATCCTAGAGAGAAAAATAGAACCTCTCTCTTTTTTGTAGCATATGTGTTTTTTTCTTTTGAGTATGAAAGTAAGGCACAGTTGTTTTGATTTTTTTTTTGCAAAAACTTGGAAAATAACCTGTAATCTGTAATGCCAATACTCAGAAATAAATGTTAACATTTTAATATCCTCCCAGGCTTGTTTTTCCTATGCTTATAAATTATGTTTTTGAAACAAAATTGGGACATTGAGGGGGTTGGGGCATGATGGCAGCATAGTGAAGGGTGGAATTCAGTTAGTCCTTAAGAGCAGCTAGTAAATAGCCTGGAACTATCTGGAACAACTCTTTGGGGGGACTTCAGTGACAAGACAAACCTTGTACATCCATCTGGAATGGGTGGAACAGCCAAGATCTGACACAGAACTGTAAGTCTCCAAAGTCATGAAGGCTGCTACCCCTTCACCACTAGCACAGTAGTCTGTCTCAGAGTTTGTTCCTCAAAGGAAAATCAATCTCTTTTTATTAGGAGTATGGAAGGTAGTTCAACCAGCTCCAATTGCAGAAGTAATTAACAAAGCCAGGCTACTGAACACAAGCTTCAGGTACAGATAAGCATGGAGCAACCATGAAAGGAATGAGGAAGATTCACCTTGGTAGAGAGAGGGTAGGGGTGACAAAAAATAAGAGGCTTTTTGAGTTGGATGAGCTCAAGATACTGGAAAAAGGCTGGGTCCCAAGAAAATGGGCACATAGAGCCAGGTACTAAACTCTGGTGCATGATTGGCAAAACCAGGGGGTCAAATTCTGAAAAGGATTTTTTCTCTCCTATTTTTTTTAACTTTCTAATAGTTCATTAGCTAGAAATGCAGGCATTTTTTGCTTCATCACTGCCCAAGGCAAAGGCAGAATTAAAGAATGTCTGAGAGAGAAAGTAACTAGTCAGATGCAGGGGATAATTCACTAAAGGGCATATCTTTAAGTAGTCTCTACTGGGAGCAAGGGAAGGTAGTCTAGCCAAGCTCCAATTGCAGTTTCAATCCATGAAGAGGAGCAGAGCTGATGGGGAAAAAATAAAATAAAATAAAAATGAATAAAGATGGAGGATTTTGGAGTTGGCTGAGTTCAGAGTACTGGAAAGGGGCTATGACCCAAGAAGGGGGGCACACAGAGATGGGTACCAACCTTGGCTCTTAACAGGTGAAAACTGGAGACAGGGGACTGGCTCTGAGAAGGGATTCTTATTCTGCTGTTTAAAAATTATTCCAATTAGCTCATTAGAGAATGCCGCAGGCATTTTCAGTTGTCAACAGGACCTGGGCAAGGGCTAAGGCACTGTTCTAGTTTGCTAGCTTCCAGAATGCAATATACCAGAAACAGAATGGCTTTTAAAAGGGAAATTTAATGAGTTGCTAGATTACAGTTCTAAGTCTGAGAAAATGTCCCAGTTAAAACAAGTCTACAGAAATGTCCAATCTAAGGCATCCAGGAAAAGATACCTTGGTTCAAGAAGGCCGATGAAATTCAGGTCTTCTCTCTCATCTGGAAAGACACATGGTGAACACGGTCAGGGTTTCTCTCTCATCTGGAAGGGCACATGGCGAATATGGCATCATCTGCTAGTGTCTTCCCTGGCTTCCTATTTCATGAAGCTCCCTGGGAGGCGTCTTCCTTCTTCATCTCCAAAGGTCGCTGGCTGGTGGACTCTCTGATTTGTAGTGTTGCTCTCTCTGAATCTCTCTGAATCTCTCATTCTCCAAAATGTTTCCTCTTTTATAGGACTTCAGAAACTAATCAAGACCCACTCAAATGGGTGGAGACATGTCATTCCCTAATCCAGTTTAACAACCATTCTTAACTAAATCACATCAACCAGGGAAATGATCTCATTACAGTTTCAAATATACAGTATTGAATAAGGATTATTCTACCTTTAAGAAATGGGATTTATATTAAAACATGGCTTTTCTTAGGGGGCATACTTCCTTTCAAACCAACACAGGCACTGTTCCTTAGATAGATCTGAGAGGCAAAGTAATGAGTGAAGTGGGGGAGATAATTCCTTAATGGGTGTATCTTCCCCAAGAAAAGTGGGGGTGGAGCCCAGCTCAAGTGGTGAGCCTCCTTCAAGGAATTTAGGCCCCCAGGAGCATGAAAACAGAAGCAACTTAAGTCTGCTTTCTACCTCAGTATCTATCTCAGCCATACCCCTTGCAAAGATGGTCTGCTGAGAATTAAAGGCACTACATCATGTCACACCAGTGGAGAGCTGGAGGCTAATGAGCACAACCTCCTGGGCAGTTCAGGAAAAGCACAGAGTTAAGAGGCTTCATAGGAAAGTCTAATAACCTGCTGGATCTTACCCTCAGGGAAACTGGATACTGATTACACTCTTCTCCTAAGACCTGGGTTTGTCCAGTTAGGGAAATTCTGATTGGAATCGATTATATCTGGGGAGACTCCCCTCAATAAAAGATTCCATATTGGCTGGGCAAGAAACAGAAAAACAAGAGCTGAGCAATTTGTATCAGTTAAACAGAAGTCAGGCTGGAGATCTAGAATAAGTTGAGCTGAACCCAAAGAACAAATAGAGAATATAAGCAACGAATAAGAAAACCCTAGGTAAGATGAAAATGACCTCCAGAATAAACTAATCAAGGAAATCAGATGCCTAGTCATCAGCAAAAAATTATGAATCATATTAGGAAAAACAAAGATATGGCCCAGTCAGAAGAATAAACTAACATTTCAAGTGAGATACAGGAGATGAAACAACTAATTGGATAAAAATCCAATCAACAAATTGAGGGAAGATAAGGCAAGAGAGATAAAGGAAATAAAGAAGACAAGGGTGAACATAAAGAAGAATTCAAAAGTTTGAAAAAAATAAGTGGCATAATTTATGGGAATGAAAGACACAGTAGCAGAGATGAAAACCACAATGGAGACATATAACAGCAGATTTAAACAGACAGAAGAAAGTATTATTGAACTAGAGGACAGGAGGTCTGAAATCCAAAAGAGCCGATATGGAAAAGAATTTTAAAACATGAGCAGGGTCTCGGGGAACTGAGTGAAAACATGAAGGGCATGAATATATGCATTATTGGTGTCCCAGAAACAAAAGAGAAGGGGGAAAGTACAGAAAGAATAATGGAGGAAATTATCCTGTAATTGGAGGTGGTTTCCTTGACCTTACATCCAAAGCATGAGCATTGAAAAAAGAAATAGATGGGATCTTCTCAAAATAAAACACTTTTGTGCATAAAGAGCTTTTTCAGGGAAGTTAAAAGGCAGCCTATGCAATAGGAGATAATATTTGGAATCCACATATTAGATAAGCATTTAGCATCCAGAAAATATAAAGAGATTCTTCAACTAAACAACTAAAAGACAAACAACCCAATTTAAAAATAGGCAAAATATATGAACCAACACGTCTCAGAAAAAGAAATACAAATGGCTAAAAGGCACATGAAAAGATGCTCAATCTCGCCTTCTATTAGGGAAATGCAAATCAAAATCACAATGAGATATTGTCTCATACCTACTAGAATGGCCATTATCAAAAAAGAAAAAAGAAAAAAAGAAAGAAAGCAAGTACCAGAGAGGATGTGGAGAAAGAGGCACACTTATTCACTGTTGGTGTGAATGTAGAATGGTGCAAACATGCTGGGAGGCACTTTGGTGGTTACTCAGGAAGCTAGGTATAGAATTGTCATATAATCCAGTAATCCCATTATTAGGGATATATTTGTAGGAACTGATGGACATGAATGGGCATTTGCACAATGATGTTTATAGCAGAATTAATCATGATTGCCAAAAGATGGAAATAGCCCAAATGTCCATTTACAGACAAGTGGATAAACAAATTCTGGTATATACATACAATGGAATATTATGCAATGATAAAAAAGAATAAAGTAACAACCCATGTGTGTTGGTTTGAAAGGATATATGGACCCTAGATAAGCCATGTTTTAATCAAAATTCCATTTTGTAAAGACAAAATAATCCCTATTCAATACTGTATGTTTGAATCTGTAATTAGATCATCTCCCTGGAGATGTAACCCAAATCAAGAGTGGTTGTTTAAGCTGGATTAGAGGAGAAATGTTTCCACCCATTTGGGTGGATCTTGATTAGTTTCTGGAGTTCTATAAGAAACATTTTGGAGAATGAAAGAGATTCGGGGAGAGCAGAGAATATTGCAGGACCACAAAGCAGAGAGTCCAGCAGCCAGCGCTATGGAGATGAAGGTAAATGCATCCCTGGGAGCTTCATGAAACAGGAAGCCAGGAGAAGAAGCTAGTAGATGATGCTGCGTTCATCATGTGCCCTTCCAGATGAGAAAGGAACCCTGACCGTGTTCACCATGTGCCTTTCCAGATGAGAGAGAAACTCTGACTGTGATTGCCATGTGCCCTTCCACTTGAGAGAGAAACTCTGAACTTTATCGACCTTCTTGAACTGAGGTATCTTTTCCTGGATGCCTTAGATTGGACATTTCCATAGATTTGTTTTAATTGGGACATTTTCTTGGCCTTAGAACTGTAAACTAACAACTTATCAAATTCCCCTTTTTAAAAGCCACTCAGTTTGTGTTATATTGCATTCTGGCAGCTAGCAAACCAGAACACCATGCAACAATGTGGATGAACATTTAGGACATTACGTTGAGTGAATTTAGCTAGAAATGAAAGGAGAAATACTGTATGGTCTCACTACTGTGAACTAACATTGAGCAAACTTTGAAGTTAAAGTTAAAAGCACAGGTTTTCAGGGATAGAAACAGGGTAGAGATTGGGTTTTTGATACTGAAGTACAGAATGTTCAACAGGATTGATTATATAAGTCCAAATGCATAGCATAGTGTCATCAGAGGGTAGCACAATATTGTAAGTACACTGAACAAAGGTGAGTGTGAGTATGGCTGAAAGAGGAAGTCTGAGGTATGTATTAACACCAAAAGGAAAGATAGAAGATAAAGACTGTGACTGTAAAGTTCAGTGAATCCTAGAGTGGTCAATGATAGGGATTAAATGTACAAATGAAAGAATGCTTTTACATGAGGGAGAACAAATGAATGTTAACATTGCAAGGTGCTGAAATGGGATGGTAAGGAAACAAATACTATCAATGCAACCAAGAGTCTGTAGTTAATAGTAACATTGTAATATATGTCCAGTAAATGTAACAAAGGTAACATACCAAAGCTAAATGTCAAGAAGAGGGAGATATAAGGGAGAAGTATGAGATTCTTGGTGGTGTTGGTGGTGTTTCTCCTTTTATTTTTATTTTTTATTCTTCAGTTTTCCTTTTATTCCTATTTCACTTCCATTGAGGAAGAAATGGAAATGTCCTCATGTCGATTTTTGGTTATGAATGCATAACTAAGTGATTATGCCAGGAATCAGTGATTGTTTATGTAGGATGGATTATATGGTGCATGAATAAAACTGTTTAAAAAATAAACAGAGACCATGATAAAGGTAAACTCAGAGTCTTATAATATAGAATATAGGAGATCTAGAGATATACAGAAGATAGAGATGGGTGAATGAACATCTAATGAGGTTGAACTTAAATATATGGGAATAGATAGACGTAATAGGAGTTCATTAGTGGATTTATAGGTAATACTGCCATAGAGAAGGTGAATATGATTGAAAGGGATTGTATAGAGCCATGTATCTTACCAAAAACACTACAAATATAAATAAGTTTTTGCATGAATCACATGATCGATATGAATCTTGTACAAAGAGTCAATAATAGAAGGGTATGGGGGAAAACTACTATTGCATTATATAGCCTATATTTAACAGTACCACAGCAATACTAGGGTTAAATAATTGGGGGAGGAACAAGAGTTAAGGTGAGTTTGGGATTTTCTATTTGATGAGGGTGTTTTTATCTGTTATTTTTCTCTTTGGAGGCATTAAAATTATCTAAAGATAAGAATGATGATGATGATTGCACAACTAAGTGAGGATACTGTGAGTCATGGGTTATTTATTTTGGGCATTCATGATGCCCAATGGATGGAGCTGACCAAAGTGTACAATGATTGAGAAGCAGAAGGGTGAATTATGGTGTATACATATGATGGAATAATGTGCAGCTACAGAAAGGAAAGATGTCTTGGGGCATGCAATGAGGTGAATGAACCTTGAGAACATTATGTTGTTCAAAATAATCCAGAAACAAAATGACAAATGTCGTATGGTTTCTTTTAGAAAATACTCATAAGAAAATTTGGGCCTATATTGCAAGCTCTTGTAGCAGTCACATTTACTTCTGAGTTTTAAGTGTTATTTCTTCATTCTGAAATGTTGTGCTATATATGTATAACCTGATATTTCCCTGGAACTTTGGGTATCTGTGTGATACCTAAGACTCAGTGTTGGATTTCTGCAGCTCTGAAAGTCAGCATTGCTCCATACAACAACTGTTAAAGAAACTGAGATAGAGATCAGGCGTCAATTAGAGATATGAACAAAACTGATCTATTTAGGATGAGGGTAGAGCAGAATACAGAGTAAAGGATGACAGGGTCTGTATTTTAGAACTTCACCTTGTGTATGAGACCAAGGAAAGAGAGTTTTATTTTGTGCAAAATGTGAATTTTCTGTAGCACACAATCTAACTTAACCTGTCTGGATAGTTCATTTAAACAACCCAAATACATGGAGCCTAGAATGGGAATGAGGGTTTGTAATTCTGTATAGCTTAATGTAATTCCTGAATACATCCCAGAATATAATTTTAAAGTATTTTCAATGTCCCTTGAGGGACTAGAGAAAATATATGGCACTATTAAACTTTCCCATGTGGGAAAACCCAGATACTCTCTCAAGCATAGGGATTCCCAAGTTAATAGGCCAAGCCCTTGATGTTGAGGCTTGCTGTTGTGAAATTTATTTCTGTAGCAGAGAAACTAAGCCTACCTATTATTATGCCTAAGAATTACTTCCAGAGAACCTCTTTTGTTGCTCATATGTGGCCCCTCTCTCTCTAAGCCCAACTCTGCAAGTAAAATCATTACCATTCCCACTATGTGGGACAAATGTCCAGGGGTGTGAGTCTCCCTGGCAATGTGGGACATGACTCCCAGGGATGAGCATGGCCCTGGTGCTGTGGTATCAGCAAGTCCTTCCTGACCAAATGGGGGAAAGAAATGTAGCAAAATATGGTATCAGTGGCTAAGAGAGTTCAAATATAGTTAAAAAGCTATTCTGAAGGCTACTCTTATGCAAGCTTCAGCTAGATATTGCTAATTGCCAATGTTTGCCAAACCCCACACAGAATCATTCTTGTTAACCCTAAAGAATACCCAGGGTTCTATCTGAGATCCAACAAAAGTTTCATGCACTAAGTTTACTTTTCAGAAAGCTAAAACCTTCAGATTGCTTCTAGGCCAGATAATTCCTGAAACTCAAAGGTGCCAGTCTCTCCAAGAATATTAACCACTTCCATCCCCCTTCCCATACTGTCAACACCCCTTTTCAATATGAATAAATTTAGAATGGGCATAACCCAAATATCCCTAAAGTTTGAGAGGAGGATCAATGGAGAAGGAGGAGTTATAACAGAGAAGTTAGAATTTAATGAAATGAGTAGGATATGGAATCATTATATTGATCTTTCTTTTTAGGCTCCAATATCTTGGAGAAGCTAGAAGGAAAAACTGAAATTATGGAACTGTAGCTGATATGAAACCTTGAAATCTGTTCTATAAGTAATTGTTAAAACATACTTTGAAAATGTATTGCTTTTTTTGTGTATATGTTATATCTCACAATAAAAATTAAATAAAAATGAACAGAAAGATACAAGTGCTGGGAAAAATGTGGAAAGTTGGATGTTCTGGTCCCTATTCACTGTTGGTAGAAAAGTAGAATGGTGCAGCCCATCTGGAGGGCAGTGTGGTGGTTCCACAGAAGTCTAAGTACAGGATTGCTGTATGATCCAGCAACCCTGTTATTAGGTATATACTAGGAAGAACTGAAAGCCGGGACATGATGTGACAGTTGCACACTAGTGTTTATGGTGGCAGTATTCACAATTTGCAATGGATGGAGATGGCCTACAGGTACATTGACTGATGAACAGAAGGGTGAACTATGACCTATACACACAATGGAATATCGAGCCTCTGAAGAAGGACTGAAGTTGTGAGGCATACAACTAGGTGAATGGAGCTTGAGGACAGTATGTTGAGTGAAATAAGCCAGAAATGAAAAGACAAACATTATAATGCCTCACTTATATGGACTAACTAAAATGTGCAAACTCTGAGAATTAAACTCAAGAGCACAGGTTATTGGGGGAGGATTATTGTAAAAGGTTCCTAGATTGCAAATTCTTACAGCAGTCATATATTCCTGAATTGTAACTGTTATTCTAAATTCTGAGATTCTAAGCTCTTTGTATATAACCTGGTCCATCCCTGGAACTTTGGGTATCTGTGTAACACTGAGACTCAGAGCTATAGTTCTGCAGCTCTTAAAGTCAGCATTACATCATACAGCACCTGTTTAAAACACTGAAAAAGACGTCAAACTTCCATAACATGTATGAATGAAGTAGATCTGATTAGGCCTAAGGTAAATCAGACTAAAGGGTAAAGGATGATATTAACTGCATGAGATCAAAAGAAAAGATGTTTAGTTGGTGCAAAATCTATATTTTCTGTAGCATATCATCTAATTCATTCGAACACCATAATTACATGGAACCTTGAATAGGGAGTCAGATCTTGTTGGTTTGTACAGGTTAGTGTGATGCCCTGATACATCTCAGAGTAATTTGGACAGAGAATATAAAAGTATTTACAAAGCCCCCTTGAGAGACGGGGTAAAATGTGGAACTATTAAACCTCATCATCTGGGAAATTCCAGATATTCTCACAAGCATTGAGACCTACCAATTTAATAGACCAAGCCTTCAATCTTGGGGCTTGTGCTTATAAAAATTATTCCTGCAAAAGAGAAGCTAAGCCTACTTATAATTATGCCTTACAGTCACCCCCAGAGAACCTCTTTTGTTGCTCTAGTATGGCGTGTCTTCTTAAAACCAACAAGGCTGGTAAAGCCACTGCCTTCCGCCCCTATGTGGGACATGACCCCAATAGGTATAAATCTCCCTGGAAATGCGGTACCTGACTTCTGGGAATGTGCCTGGCCCTGGCATCATGGGATTGAGAAAGACTTCTTGACCAAAAGGGGGAAAAGAAAGGAATAAAATTAAAGTTTCAGTGGCTGAGAGATTTCAAATTAAGTTAAGCATTTGGAGATGCTTGGAGTGCCGACAGAGAGAGCAGATGCCCAGACATGAAAGTTTGGAGATGCAGAGCCCAGTAGACATTGCCATGTACCTTCCCATGTGATTCTAAGTAAACCAGAACCCAAAGTTGTGTCCCAGGAGGAGCCAGGTGAAGGCCCACAGATGCTTATAGAGAAAACCACTGGCTTCAGAAGCTGGAAGCAACAGAACCAGGAAGAAAGAACTGCAGATCCCAGCCACGTGCCTTCCCATGTGACAGATATTGGCCTTTCTTGAGTCAAGGTATCTTTCCCAGGATGCCTTAGCTTGGACATTTTTATGGCCTTGGAACTGCAAATGTGTAATTTAATAAATTCCCTTTATAAAAGCCAACCCATTTCTGGTATATTGCATTCCAGCAGCAGTTAACAAATTAATACACCATTCCTGCAATATATTCACTGCACCATAATTTATGTAACTGATATGGTACTTTTGAGTATTTAGATTGTTTCTAGTTTTGCATTATTATTAACAATGCTTTGATGAACAATCTTATATATACAGTTTTGTGCACTTGCATGATTATTTCCCCAAGATAAATTCCCTTTTGTAGAATTGCTGAGTAAAAAAGCATGTAAGGTTTTTGGGATACATTGCCAAATGTCACTTCAAAAACCATGAACCCATATACACATACTTTCACCTGTTCTAGGAGTTACATTTTTATGTTCAAATTTAACTAATTGTCTCAATATCATCTACTTAATATTAAGCTATTATTCACATGATGTAAATGTCACTTTTATCAGATATTTACTTGGGATATTTGGACCTGATCTAGATTTTCTATTTCTTCCCATGACTTATTCATTCTTGCATCCGGTACCACTCTTTTGACAATTAATCTATAATACATTAAATTATCATTAAAAAGTAGTAACATACCTCTCTTGCTCCCAGTTAGGGTCTTCTTTAGGTATTCAAGTCTACAGAATTAACCTTACCCATACTAACAGCCTACAGTGTTATTTGATAATTGTCAACAAGCGTTCCCATCTCTTCTCCATCAATCTGCAATAGGCTTCCAAAAAGGATCTACCTTTTGCTTATACCAAAGGTCCCTAACAGGTTACATATTCAAATTACTTGGGGAGTTTTCTTAAAATACAGACATCTAGACCCCTCCCCAAAACTACTGAATGAGATTTAGCAGGGAAGGCTCTGACACCTGATTTGGATGTTTGAGCACCAAGATTTAGATGAGAAAGACAGCAATTATCCTAAGAAGGCAAGAGTTAAAACCCACAGGTACTACCTGAAGGCAGTCCTTTCAGTCCTTTTTCCTAAGCTAGAAATTAGTTCATTTAATTTGAGCAAATTATCACTTTGGAATAGGCCATCAGGGAGGTCTGAGCCCTGAGAGGAAAATCTATAGAACTGGCTCAATTTGGAAGGGAAGAAGGAGCATAACGCAATAAGCTCTGGAGGGCATAAAGTATCAGCCAGAGGGCTCAATCCATAAATATGGTTTCCCCTTATATCTTTGGTGATATGCAGTTGAACAGTTTGTGTTTTAATAATTATGCATTGATTTTTCTGATTACCTTCCATTTCTGACAAGTGACGTGGATTTTCTGTTTATAATAGTGGTACAATATATCCTTTCAAATAAATATATTGATATTTTAAAAGGAGAATCAATTTAAAGAAAAATATCACTGACAGTATATCGAGAATATAACAACATTTTCTAACATGGTTAAGAATAACTCAAGTTGAGAAAACACCGACTGTGAGATTCTTGGGGTAGATGATCAGAAGTCTAGTGGAGGGAAGGATGCCAACAGAACAACCAAAATAAGGTTTTTCTGTCTGGAAAATGCTCAGGATCAGAGATAATGCCAATTACATTGGCCTCTCTTAGCTTTTCCCACTTCAGCTTATATTGGTCTTTCCATATTTATTCAGCTGGCTGCATGAGTCAGTCAAGCTATACAATTTCAAGTTCATGCTGATGGAAAGTAACCAGTCCGTCTACATTGCTGCCCAAGTCTGATGTTCTACTTATGACTTTAGGCTTCTTGCTAGAACAAGTTCTGAACCAAAGAAGAGGGTAGGAAATCTAGTTGTGTGGTGATGAAAATCATGTTACTGCATATCTTTTTGCAGATCTTCTTCAAAACGTGGAACACTTTCTGAGACTCTGACATTCAGGATCAGAAGAGAAAAGATTCCTTACTCTTGCACTTTAAGAGATGTAGAGTAGGGTGTGCTGGATTGAAACTGTTGTGTACCCCAGAAAAGCCATGGTCTCTTTCCTAATCCAATCTTGTTGGGGCAGAACTATTGTTTAGGGTGGGACCTTTTGATTAGGCTATTTCCATGGAGATGTGACCCTCCCAATTGTGGGAGGGATCTTCTAATTAAGTGGCTTCCATGGAAATGTGTCTCCCTCCATTCAAGCTGGGTCTAAATCCACTTACTGGAGTCCTTTAAGAGGGAACCATTTTGGAAAAATCTTGAGAGCTGACAGAGACACAGACGTTTGGAAAAGCAGAAGCCACAGGAGATGCCAGGAGCTGAGAGAGCTGACAGAAGCTAGAGAGGAACCAGAGCCCAGAAGACATTCTCAAGTGCCCTTTTCATGAGAAGCTAAGCAAGCCAGAACCTGAAGAGAGTCTAGAGAAGCTAAGAGAAGAAATCCAGAGTTGCCAGAAAAGACCAGCATATGCTGGTCATGTGCCTTCCCAAGTGACAGAGGAAATCCAGACATAGGCATTTCTTCAGAGTTAAGGTATCTTTCTGTGGATACCTTAGTTTGCATATTTTCAAGGCCTTAGAACTGTGAACTTGTAACTTCATAAATCTCCTTTATAAAAGCCTATTCATTTCTGGTATATCACATTCTGGCAGCTTTAGCAAACTAAAACAGAAGGCTTGTAGGTGTTCAAAATCATGCAACATCAAGCAATAATATTTCCTTCCTTCAAAAGTGCAAGTGTCCCAGCATGGGAGTGAATGAGATACTATGATGGAGAAGGGCACAAATGAGCACAGCATACTTCCTTTGCTCAGTGCTCAAATCACTGCAGGTCAACCACCACTCAACATGAAAGAGCCATAATGGGGGTGGCACTTAACATGTGAAAAATGAATGCATCTGCTGCCCCAGTACTCCATGGAGAAAATAAAAGCTTAAAAAAAAATACTGTATTCCACTTCCTGTTCTGAATCAGGTGGATGTGTCTCTTTAATAACCCATTACAGGTTTTATCTGTCTAAGGGGTGATGTTTTTCTGCAAGGCTGGTTTGGAGGTTTGATGGAGTGGTTAAGCACATAATTTATACTCTCAAGTCTTACAGACTTGGTTTATATCCCTGACTCCTCCATTCAGTAGCTGTATTGCTCCAATAAATTTACCTTAAACTTTAATTCTTTTCACCTGTAAAATGGGTATAATGAGAGTATCTACGTGTCAGGTTTATTGTGAGCCTTAAATAAGATCCTCAGTGTTAGTACCAAAGCCTGGCACATAATTCAATAAATATTACTTTCATTACTTTCTTATATGTGTAAGTAGTAATGTGTATTTTTAACCAGCATTATCTTTTCTCCTTGAAAAACAGAGTTATGGAAGATTGATAGCCATTTTCTCACTGCTATGTTATCTTTGAGGGCTTGGATGTAGGTGAGCACTACCCATGATTTCTTGAAGTTACAAACTGCATCCTTTTTCTAGATATTTCCAAGTACTTTTGTCCTTCCAAAAGAAAAAAAAAGTGTCAAGTATCTTTCATGAGTTCAGGTCAGGCCAGACATTTTATTTTATTTTATAAAATCACTGGAGATGAAATTGGATCCTCTCAGGATGCCTTTCTTGGAACAAAGACTATAACTTTTATATCTAAAGCCCCAGGGCCTGTCACAGTGATATGGCACACAATAAATATTTGATGAATGAATGACTTAACTGAGTGAATGAATGAGTGAATCTCTGATTCCCTTTCACTCTTCTCTTTCTGTCCCGCTGTCCGCTTCCTCTGGGTAAACTAAAGAAAACATTTAGAATTTATTCATATATCAAATTGTATTGTGAACTCCTAAAGGAGTGAACGGCAACAAAACAGAAATGCTAAGAGGCAGACATTGGTTTTCTGATTAAATTGATTTGGGCCAGTTATTCTGACTGAAAAAGATAAAAAGATTCTTAGACATTACAGGCTGTATCTAATTTAAGTAGCTATTTCATGGGAGTCATTTTTGGAAACAAAGTAAGTCGGGTTTCTTAAAGATGAATACTGGAATCTTAAAATGGTTGAGTTTATCCGCTATAAAGGGAAACACAGTCTCAACCATGAGCAGCCATAAAGCTCTTAAACAAACAAAAGCTTTGTATCATGTGGTTCTTCTTTTCAATGACTTCGCATTACTCTTAGGTTAAGATCCAAAATCTCTAATACGAACTGCAAGTTAATTCATTTATTCAAGAAATATTTATTGGGCACCTGTGATGTATTTTAGGCTTCTAAAATACAGTGGTGAAGGGTGCGAGGGTAGCTTAGTGGTAGAATTCTCACCTGCCATGTAGAAGACCTGGGTTTGATTCCTGGCCCATGCACTTCCCAAAGCAAACAAAGAAGCAAACAAATGAAAAGGTAACAAAAATTCAACAAATGGTGCTGCAATAATGGGATACGCACATGGAAAAAAGAATGAAATGTGACCCCACCATTCAGCATGCAAAAAAAAAGAGAGAGAGACAGCAGTGAAGGGGTAGGGCAAAGCCACAGTTTTCATGGAGCTTACAACTGTGTGGGGTACAGGTGAGTCAGTGGGAAGACTGATGGAATATAAACATATACATAAAATCAATAAAAAAGTTAATAGGTAAGATAAATTCCAAAGTGAGGAGTGCAATGAGGAAAACAGCTATTGCTAAAGAAAATTAGTTTTTTCAGTTCCCTGGAGCTTCATTTTCTTCCCCTTAGGTATTTGCACAGACTGTTCACTCTTGCAGGTATCCTCCCTCATCTCCCTTCCTTCCTTTGCTGGTTTGAGAGGATTTATGTACACTAGAAAAGCCATGCTTTAATCCTAATCCCATTTTGTAAAGGCAGCTGTTTCTTCTAATCCCTATTCAGTACTGTATGTTGGAAATTTTAATTAAATTATCTCCATGGAGATATGACTCAATTCAGCTTGGGTATTAAACTTGATTAGGTGGAGATGTGTCTCCTCCCATTCCAGGTGGGTCTTGATTAGTTTACTAGAATACTATAAAAGAAAAGTATTTTGGAGAAAACTTCAGAATGACATAGCCACAAGAAGCAGAGAGTTCACCAGCCAGCGACCTTTGGAGATGAAGAAGGGAACCACCTACCAGGGAGCTTCATGAAACCAGAAGCCAGGAGAGAAAGCTAGCAGACTTCACCCCATGCCTTTCCAGCTGAGAGAGAAACCCTGAACTTTATCGGCCTTCTTGAACCAAGGTATCTTTCCCTGGATGCCTTAGATTGGACATTTCTATAGACTATCTTTAATTGGCCTCAGAACTTTAAATTTGCAACTTACTAAATTCTCCTTTTTAAGAGCCATTCCATTTCTGGTATATTCAGTCCAGCAGCTAGCAAACTAGAACACTTCCCTAACCCAGAAATGGCAACTTCTCTGGGTTAAATGTTTCTTTCAAACACCCCCATGGTACCCACATGACTCCTTTGGAAGGCTCACTACATTTATACAAATTTGTTTAAATTTTGTCTTCCCACAAACACTGGGTCTTCTTGTCTGTGTGACTGGTGTGTAAATATGATCAATAAATTTTGTTGAATAAGAGAACAGAATGAAGGTTGGGAATTCCTGTTTTTAATTTTTTTTCCTTTTAAGACAAAAAAAAGGTAAAAATAATTTGATGATCACAAATATGAAAAAAAAAAGTATGTGGAAGGGAAATGCAATTACACTAAACAGAAACTGAATGAAAAGTATTCAGTAGTTGCTTCAATGGGCTTCTACAGTGGTAGCGAATGCCATCCTGGGATAAATTTTTTTTAGAAGAACTGGGTTATTTTCTAGATATTGGAAGGAAGCAGCTCCATGCTTATAATGGTGCATGGAAGAATACTCAGAAGAGGAAAAACAGAAAGAAAGTGTATAGCTGAACGAAGCATTGAGGGAATAAGTGGGGGAAGTTTGTCGGTTTGAAAGGATTTGTACCCTAGGAAAGCCATGTTTTAATCCTGATCCTATCTTGTGGGAGAAACACTGAGCCCTATTCAATATGGTATGTTGGAAATGTGATTAGATTATCTCCACAGAGATGTGACTCATCCAACTGTGGGTATTAACTTGGATTAGAGGGAGATGTGACTCCACCATTCCAGGTGGGTCTTGATCAGTTTACTGGAATCTTTTAAAAGAGGAAGTATTTTGGAAAAGGCTGGAGATTCTGAGTATGACAGAGTCACCAGAGAGTCTGGAGAACCATAAGAACCAAGACAGCCCATGTAGCCAGAGACCTTTGGAGATGAAGAAGGAAAACGCCTGCTGGGGAGCTTCATGAAACCAGAAGCCAGGAGAGAAAACTAGCAGATGATGCCATGATTACCATGTGCCCTTCCAACTGAGAGAGAAGGCCTCACTATGTTTGTCATGTGCCTTCTCACTTGAGAGAGAAACCCTGAACTTCATTGGCCTTCTTGAACCAACGTATCTTTCCCTGGATGCCTTTGATTGGACATTTCTATAGACTTGTTGTAATTGGGACATTTTCTTGGCCTTAGAACTATGAACTAGCAACTTATTAAATTTCCCCTTTTAAAAGCCATTCTGTTTCTGGTATATTGCATTCCGGCAGCTAGCAAACTAGAACAGGGGTTAAAAAGGAAGTTAAAATGACCAAAAATCCCACTACATTGCATTTGCCTGTATATTCATCATCTAGACTTTTTTCCTATGCATTATTTACACATTTATTTTTAAAGTGTGCAATTCATTATTTATTTAAAGAGTTGCACAACCATCACTGTACTTTTTTTTCCACTTTTTTATTTTTAAGTAACTTCAAACTTACAGGAAAGTTGCAAAAATAAGAAAAACTCCAACAATCCCCTAACCCAGATACCCAGATTTAATAACTTTTGACATTTTGACACATTTGTTATATCATTCTATCTATCTGTCTATTTGTCTATTTTTTAAACGTTTGAAAGTAGTGAGCATACATCCTACTCCTCTAATACAACGCTTTCATGTACATTTCCTAAGAAGGATACTCACTGATGTAACCACCTTAAATACAGCTATCAAGTTTAAGAAATATAACATTCATATAAAGCATACTTTCCATATTCCAATTTTTTTCATTTGTCCCAATAACGTCTTTTTCTTTTTTCTTTTTTTTTTTTTTTTTTGCATACGTAGGCTCTGGGAATCGAACCTGGTTCTACGGCATGCCAGGCAAGAATTCTGCCACTGAGCCACCATTGCACAGCCGAAGAGTGTTCTTTTGGACGTTTTTCTTGCCATTATTAATTCCAGTCCGGGATAATGTGTTGCATTTGACGTCTTTTTACTGTTAGTTTTTAATTGTAGTAGCATATATGCAACATAAAATTTCCCATCTCAACCACTCTCAAGCATACAATTCAGTGGCATTAATCACATTCACCAAGTTGTGGTACCATCACCATCACACATACCAGAACCTTCCATCAGCCGAAACAAAAATCCTGTAAAAGATAAGTGCACATGTGAGTTATTGTTCTAGTTTGCTAGCTGCCGGAATGCAATATACCAGAAACGGAATGACTTTTAAAAGGGGGAATTTAATAAGTTGCTAGTTTATAGTTCTAAGGCCCAGAAAATGTCCCAATTAAAGCAAGTCTATAGAAATGTCCAATCAAAGGCATCCAGGGAAAGATACTTTGGTTCAAGAAGGCCAATGAAGTTCAGGGTTTCTCTCTCAAGTGAGAAGGCACGTGGCAAACACAGTCACAGTTTCTCTCTCAGCTGGAAGGGCACATGGCAAGCAAGGGATCATCTGCTAGCTTTCTCTCCTGGCTTTCTGTTTCATGAAGCTCCCTGGGAGGTTTTTTCCTTCTTCATCTCCAAGGTTGCTGGCTTGTGGGCTCTCTGCTTCTTGTGGCTATGTTGTTCTCTGCTCTCTCTAAATCTTTCATTCTTGAAAATGTTTCCTCTTTTGTAGGACTCCAGTAAACCAGTCAAGAGCTACCCAAATGGGTGGGCCACGGTGGCTCAGCAGACAAGAATGCTTGGCTGCCATGCCAGAGGACCTGGGTTCGATTGCCAGTGCCTGCCCATGTTAAAAAAAAACAAAGACCTACCCAAATGGGTGGAGACACTTCTCCCCTAATCCAGTTTAACAACCACTCTTGATTGGGTTACACCTCCAGGGAGATGATCTAATTACAGATTCAGATATACAGTATTGAATAGGGATTATTCTGCCTTTATGAAATACGATTTTGATTAAAACATGACTTTTCTAGGGTCCATACATCCTTTCAAACCAGCACAGTTATATACATACCTTTCAAATAGAAAAATGAGATTATACATGCTATTTTTTAATTGCTTCTTTCATTATAACCTGAATTTATTTCTAGATCTAGCTATTCATTTTTAATGGCTACATAGGAATCCATTATGTAAATGTACTGTAACTAACTCCCTGCTGCTGAATTGTTTTTTTTTTGATTTTTTAATATTATAAAACACACTATGATTAGCACCTTTATACATTCATTACATATATCTTTGTGAACTCGTCAACCTCTTTTCTTAAAATAAATTTCTGTATGTAAATTTGCTGGTCAAACAGTAAGCATTTAGCAAAGTATTTCAATTTGCATTTTTACACTAGCATACAAGTGTATGACTACTTAGTATTATCAGTCTTTTTTAATCATTGACACTCTGATAGGCAAAATAACAAATCACTAGCATTATTTTAGTTTTTGATTACTAATAAGTTTGAACATATTTTCATATGCTTACCTGTCAAGTGTTTTCTCCTTTATGTTGAATTGCCCGATCATATCTTTTGTACATTTTTAAATTGGGATATTTACCTTTTTAAAAATCAATTTATAATAGCTCTTCATAGACTAGTGATATTAGTCACTTGCTTTCATATATATTGCAATTATTTTTTGCCAGTTTGTCATTTAATTTTATTACAAATTAATATTAACTCTTAATCTGTCATATGAAATTATTTTTTCTCAATTTATCATTTGTCTTTTTACTTTACTAAGCTTATATTTAATGATATTAACCCTTAGTCAGTCATATGTCACTCTAAGTTATTTTTCTCAATTTATCATTTCACGTATTACTTTACTAAGCTTACATTTTGACATTCAGTAAGCTTTACTTTTGTTTATGAAGTCATATTTATATGTCTTTCCCTTATGGACTTTGTGACATGTTTATAAAGTTCTTCTGCACCCCTAAGATTATAGAGATATATACCCACATTTTCTTCTCTTTCTTTTATGATTATATTTTATGTTAAGCAGCATTTTACTCAAGAATACGTCAAGTAATGGCTAATGGGTATCACCTTGCAATATGGCAGAAAATGGTTATTTTGAAAATCGAATTAATGTTATCACCTCTCTCAGATAATTATATTTATGTATACGTATAATTTAGCATAAAATTTCAGGGGGGGTGAGGGTTCTTGAAATCATCTATAGATCCTAGTTAAAAATCTGTGCTTTAAGTGATTTTAATACTTTTGCCTCTTCCAAGTCTTGGATATTTACTTATTAAGCTGCAAGAAAAACGTAATTTTAAATTAGCTACTGGTTTTCATTTATTTGGTGATATAAAGCTAAGTGTCTTAAAAAATAGCTGTTGATGCTTTCTTCATGATATATCTTCGGTATTTCTTATTTGTAGTCTTTTGGTCCACAATAGTGCTGGACAGGAATGGATGGTACAAGTTCCTTATTTAGTTCAGTGGACTAAGCTATTAAGGCACTAAACTAAAAGTATGGCTGAGGCAGCAGAAGCTTTAAATCTATTAGATAATGAGTGTATGGCTGCAAGGGGGGGTCAAACATATAGAGGCAATAAGTATCCAGCTTAGCTAATTTATAGCATTCCAATACTCTGGCTATTTGAATCACTCAAGGCCCATAGCTAGGAATCCTTTCCGAGTTCTTCCTATCCCTTTGTCTACCGCAGCCATCCCAATATATCAGCCATTTCTTTCCATCTGTGCTACCATCATGCTGGTACTAGCCACTATCAATTCTTACATGAATTCTTACCTTACTCTTTGCCTCCTTATTCTGTGTTTAAAGTGTTCTCCCCAGTTATTCTTTCTCAGATCACCCAGATTTATTTCCCTTGTAGCACTTATTATAATTTGTAGTTATTTTGTTCATTTATTTGTTTATTGTCCAGCTCTCCCTCATCCCCACTAGACTGTTAAACTGTATTAGGGCAGGGATTTTTCCTTATTCACAGCTTCATTGTCAGCACTTAACACAATGCCTGGAACACAAAAGGCACTCAATAAATAATTATTGAAGGAATGGATATGTTTTTAAAGCTGTATTTTATCTGGAATTGCTATAGCTTCAATATCAGACATTAGCAGTTGCAGGCCACTGAAATTTTCATTTTCCGTGTTCCAGGTAAATGTTCTATTGCATATACATTCTAGTATATGATTATGAAAAATCAGACAAAAATGAATAAAGACACCTAAATTACATAAACATACTGTTAAAAATGACATTGATCCTGCTGGGAAGTCAAGCAGGTTAATATGAGTGGTATTGTTTTAATTGCTTGGAGTGAAATACTTCACTTATATTTCAGGATGATGAAATGGCCATCATATTGAGGGGGACATTTTCTGAAAATATGTATGAGGGCCTACTATCAGCTTGCTGGTGACACAATAGTGAACAAAACAACAGGTTGACTGCTCTTAAATAATGAATTAAACAAGTAACATACTTTCAGATTAAGCACCTTTAAGAAAATGAAGCAGGGAAGGAGAAATCATTATTTTAAATGGGTGATTCGGGAAGGCCTCTCAGGGAAGATGACAATTGCGAAGGTGCCTGAAGACTGAGAGCAAAACTGAAGGGGAAATAGCCTAACCCATGTAAAGTTGTCGAGGTGGGAATATATTTGGTTTGTTGGAAAAATAGCAAGACAGCCAGTATAGCTGGAGTGTACTGAAAACACGGAACACAGGAAAATGGAAAAAGGCATAAACACCCTAAAAGCTTTGTTAAGGTTGTAATCCTTTAACTATGAAAATGGGAATGCATGCTATGTGGCTTATTCCCTCGCTTCCTTCAGGCATTACCTTCTGAGAAAGTCTTTCTGAAGGGCCTTCCTTAACCGCCCTTTTACAAATTCCAACTTTATCAGATTTTCCCACCCTTTCCCAGCCACCGCCCCTTCACAAATATTTCAGTTATCTTAGAGAGGCTTCTTCTTACCACTCTTTTTAAAACAGCAATTCCCTTTTGCACCCACCGGGCACTCTTCGATACCCTTTCCTCGCTTTCTCCCTAGCATTTATCACCTACTAATGTGACAAATGTTTTTTAAACATTAAAAAAAACTAACGTTTTTTAAAAATTATTATGTGGTGCTCCCACCCCCTGCTTCCCAGTACAGCATAAAGATCCTTGATGCCGAAAGACAAATCAGAATGGAGTTGCAGTTTACATGAGAACTAGGATTTGGGTCTGTTTTAATTTCTTCGGTCTCCTCAGCATCTACAATAATGCTTGACATACAGTTGGCGCTCAATGTTGAATAAAAATTAGGATGCTGTGCGAGCTAGTCCGGATTAATTGTGTGAATCGACTCTAGGTGAGGCTAGTATCACATTTGTCTTTCTCAAAAGAGGATTTCAAACAGACACATTATGACGTCGTTCACTTTTCAAAATGGGAAAGTGAAGATTCCCACAATTCTCAGAACTCGAACTGCTTGCCACAGTTCAAAATGGCGGAGGAGGGTGGGGCTGGTCACATGGTGGGCGTAAGCGTAGCTTTCCTTTTCCAAACCTCCGTCCGCCGTGCCGCGTCGTCTGCCATCCTCCCTCCCCCTCTCGCTGAGTATTTTCGAGGAATCGACTGGGATTGGCTAATGGGCCGGGAGCAGGGCTCCGAACGTGGACGCTTAATCATCACTTCCTGTTGTGGGCAGTCGTTTCCTGCGCTGCTTGGTAACAATGGGGAAGATAATGGCTGCCTGAGCAACGTCTGGGAGCAGGCGCTGGGCTAGAGGCGGGTCTCAACCAGCGACTCAGCGGAGGCGGGCTTGAGAGCCGCGGTAGAGGAGGCGCGAAGGAGCCTCGGCGGCGGTGGTCCAACCGACCGAGTCAGATCTTGACACTAAAACCGAGTAAGTGAAGAATTGGGAATCATATGAAATGGATGTAGAGAGAGAGGAAGACAGCGGAGCCTCTGCTGCCGCGTTCTCTCAAAATGGCCTATGTGGCGCATCGTGGCGGAGGCTCAGCGCCGCTTCCGGACCCCAGGCGCCCATTGCTGTGGGGGGCTTCTTGGCGTAGTTGCCGCTGCCATTTTAGTTGGGTAGTGTAGTCGGCAGGTTCTTTGAAGAAGGGGAAGGAGGTGGGTAGGTGGGTAGTACTTCCTTTCCAAGGCCGCGCTGAGCCGCAGCCGGGGCCCTTTAGAGCCTTAGGAATTTGGGGAGGCGGTTTCCAAGTGTGGGCCTTAGGCCTGAGAATCTTTTATCGTCCAGGTTTTTGTCTTCTCCAGAGGGTTCCCTCGCCTCCCCGCCTTTTACATGGCGTGCTTGTGTTAGTGAAAAGGAAAAAAAACCAGGCCGCAGTAATTCAGATGCAGGGAAACTCTTGGGCCTTTGAATTTCCCAGGATTTGCATTTTTCAGGACCCCATTTTGAATCCTGCCGGACACTGCCCATTGCCCCATGGGGACACGATGACATCTTCCCAGGACCTGAGGCAAATGTGGCTTACTCCCTGGCTCGAACTGAAAACTCTAGCGTACCCGTTGCCAGATAGGAGTGGAAGGAATAGCCTTCCCACCCACCCATCCCCCGCCCCAAAAGGGAGGGAAAAGCTGTTGCGTATTTGTTGTCTTTCCCTGGGTAAGGTTGGGAATAGGGCCAAATTATTTTCAAATTAATTTCCGTTCTATCAGCCAACAACCCAGCCCTTCCCCCTCAAGGAAAAAAAAAAATAAGGGTCTCAGCTTCTGCGGGCGGTACCTGCCACGTACGCCATAGCTTAGTAACTAGTATTATCCGGTTGGGCTTCTGCTTCCTGAATACTCAGTCCCCTTTTCCCTTATGCTGATTAATTTCAAGATGGAGGAGACAGCCACGTTCCTTCCTTAGACAGTTTCACCATACTTATTCCACAGGTTAGTCCACGAATTTGAGGCCTAGCAGGGCCTTACTTATTATTTAGGTCATTTTTTTTTTCCAGCTCTGGGCAAGAGGAAGCATTTATACTAGATTGTCATCTACCGTTTGCAGGGTTCCACTATATATATATATTTATAATATATAATATAATATTATATATATATATATATATATATATATATATATAGTGCTGGAAATAAGGAGTCTGCATTTCCTGAGTCAGAATTAACCGCATTGGTTTTAGATGATTGAATCAAGGAATAAATAATAAATGTACTACTACTAATCATTTCTTTGGCTCTTAGTGATTAAAGGGAAAATTACTATGCATATCCCCCTGTCAGATATCTTGTCTGTACTGGATGACTTGAAAGAAGGCAGGCAATATTATAGCCAATAGTAGTAATGAATTTTCTAAATTGTAGAAATAGACTTAAGTGCCCAGGAAGACCAACTTAACAATTTTAAAAATATGATTTTAGGACATTCTCCACTGACTTAAAAACGTTTCAAACATTCTTTAGCTTAGGATGTCCTGATATTTTAATACCTTGGTTCCTGCCTTTGGCTAATATAATGTGCTGAATAAGTCCTTGAAAATGTCTATCAAAATCTGAAAATAATTACTGGTTTGATAAGGAAAGGCCTACTTTAAGCAACCTTCTATTAAAAGGTAGTTTGGCTGTCAGCCTTTTTTTAAGGAAGTATTAACATCTAAATCCTGGTTCCCTCTGAACTTGGTTTCCCCAAATACCCTAATACTAATACCAGGTTGGGTTATGGTGTGTGTGTGTGTGTGTAACTAAAATACATAGGATGTCAATTTTTTTAGGATGTTTCTATTTCAAAGAAAATGTATATCTTATAAAAGAGAGAATAATGGATTCTTTTTTTTTCTAGAGCAGAGAGTGAAGAAAACTAAAATCCAGTTTATTGTATTTCAATACTATGTCATAACAGTCAGGTAATTTATTTTTTGTTGCGTCTCCTGATGATTTATTTATGTGTAGAATGCATGTTAAAACTATTCTGTAATAGAATGGGCTCATTGATATGTTAGTTGGTGTTGGGTATTTCTTCATGATGAGAATGGGTACTTTGCACTGAGAATTCAAGGGGTAATGTTCTGAGTAGCTGGAAATCACCAGTAATTTTCCTGTGAATTTTCTTCTTTTAAACTAATGCCAGAAATTTGCCCATTACCTGTGTGTAGAACAGAAAAAACAAAAAAGAAATTTGATGTCTTAAATCGTTGCTGGAATGAGATGGATATGAATAAATAAAATAGTGTTAAATGTTTATTGCATAACTAAATGAAAGATCAGTAACTATCTAAGAGGAATATAATCTTTTGCATGGCATTTTTTACTTTGAGATTCAAAAGTCATAATTGATGCATAATACTCTAATTGATATAACTCCTTTCATTATCATCACCATCATCATTGCTAATGTCGCCACATAATTTATTGTTCTAACCAAGACACTTTGAGAGCAAAAGAGACATTAATAGTTATACCTGGACGACAGGTGCAATGCAAACCTGGATTGCCCAAACAGACTGGGGGGAGGAGAGTTAGCCTAAATTTATAGCAAACACCTATTGAATGCTTAGGTAGTAAGCCCTTTGTTTTCCATGCATTATTGTATAATCCTCATCACAAAGCCTTATGAGTATGTTAACTATTTTACAGAGGAAACTGAGACTTGGAGAAGAGGTTAATTTATCCTCAGTTAAATAGCTACTAAGTGGTAGAGTCCCCATTTGAACCCAGGTCTGCCTGTTGTCGAAGTCACTAAAAGTTAATTCCTCTAGACTTGGTTATTCTCTAATTAGATGAAAAATACAATAAAAATTAAATTACTAATGTTTTAATTTAGAACTCTATAATTTGTTATACCAAAAACTTTCAACACTAGGTCTGCTTTGTGAAACAGGTGAGACTTATCTAGGAATTGTCTTTTTTGGCTTTTTCAGCATTTAGCATTCTTGATGTAATTTGAAAATTAATTTTTTAATCAGATTTAATTTGAAATTAGAAATGGTTTTAAGAAATTACTTAGTGAAATAATATATAGATCTGTTAGGCTGGCTGGATATTCTTTTAGGTTAGTGAGCATGTAATGAAGCCTTAAATAATACAGTAGGTCAAATGGGGCAACTGCATTTATGGAATTGTAATGCATATATATTTTTTCCTTAGCACTGGTGGATTGGGATATAGAGCAAATCACTGACCAGCCTCCTATCCATAAGAGTGGATAACAAATTAGAAAGTGAAAAGTCCTCCATCAAACCCCAGTGCAATGAGGTACTAGAATTTTGGGCCACTGCCTAGGACGGGGACATGTTGTTCTTTTGTAAGTTTGGTTTCTTAACATTTCTGTATAACACAAAGATTTCCAAACCTTTATGGCCCATTGATTTAAAAATTTATCTAGGTTACATAATCACTTGAAACAGTAATACCTTGGTGTCCAATTTTTCCCTTGTTAATTTTTTCTTATTCTTGAATGTAGAAGTTTCCCAGATTTGAGTAAGTTGGAAATACATTTAATGAACTTGTGGTTTTCAGCTTAAAAGAGATAATTGATATTTTTGCTGTAGAATTTTCTCATAATTTAGAGTTCCAAACCAAGATTTTAATTTCATTAGTCACATGTAGAACCTACATATGTGGGCGACAGATGTCTGTAGACAGTGTTTAGGGTGTATATAGATTCATGGACCTCCTGCAATAATTTCACGATGATATGTTTGGCTGCTATTACGTTTGACAGCCTTAATGGTTTTTGCATGGTGATAAACATACTTTCTGTGAGACAAAGGAGATATTTATGTTTAATGTTTTTAATTTTTTCTGGAGTGAAAAAGGCCTTTTCCTCTTGATCTCCAGTTGACAGGAAGAAAGGAGTTGAATTAACTGCAATTTTCAATTTTTATTGATCAGTTTCCTTTAATATTGATTTAACTAAGATGACTGTAGAAATTCTCTAAACTTAGGATGCTTTTGAGAGTGAAAGACAGCCATATTACTCCAGAACAGCAGGTGTAAATCTGGACAAACCAGGAATATGTGGTAAATCTTGTCTTATCATTTCTATGTAGGAATACTAGTTCAGGAAGGAGAATTGTCAGCATGGTTGATCTTAAATACAAAAATGTTTTCCTGATAACATAATTATAACAGTCATTGGTGTAGATAAGTAATATTTTCTTTTACGGTTAAGTGATTTTAAGTTTTTTAATTGGCTTTAACAAAGGTTTTTTGATGGAACACTCTTGTGTCCTTAAAATAGTAGTTTAATTACTGGTGAGCATTGCCAGTAATAACAACTTACTTTTATAAACATATGAATCTTTGGCATTTTTGAGTCATTTTTTTGACTTCTTGGGAATAATGAGACCAGCAAGTCAAAATTGAGTTCAAGGATAAGACCAAATTCTAATTTAGTGATGTAGCTTGTTAATGAAAGAACATGAGATGGATAATTGAAGGTTAAATTCACTGTCAAAAAGTACTTGAATGAGATGAAATGTCATTATAATGGTTTCCTCTTTTATGCTAACTTAATCATGAATTGGCGTGGGGTTTTTTTCTGCTTTGATATGTTAACATTCTTAATACTCTTGGTTTACCTGTTTTGGAGGGTGTAGAAGTCATAATTCTTTTCAAGCTGCAAATTAGTGTACTTCCTGCCAAGAGATAAAAGTGGCATTTCTGAGTCCTTTTAGTTTCTTTTTTGTTGTCCTCTTCAAGTGACAAAGAAAAGTGAGGTTAAACTAACACTGCCATTCAGATAATTTTTTTTATAATCTCTTACTGCTATAGCAGCATCAGCAATGATAGCATCCTGTGATAAGCCAATAATAGAAATAATCAACATTGTATTTCTGGTGAGAGGTATCATAAAATGAGAAATAAAGGCAGTGAAACTACAACTCTTCCCTGTTTTGTTTTATAAAGAAGGTCCTTTATATTTCTCTTCAAAAAGATAAGATAATCACGAAAGGGGAGCTAGAAGTGCACAATGAGGGAAATGGTAGTGAGAAAATCACAGTTTCTAGATCATAGGACAGTTGCAAAAACAACTTTTAAAACCCAGTTCAAAAACTTCATATGTTGTTTCTTAAGCTTTATTTTTCTGACTTATTATGAATTGTGACCTGGGCTACATCTTACTCACAGTCACAAATGCATAGAACTGGAAGTTACTTTCTAGATGATTTATCCAATCCTCTGCTATTGGTGGAGAGATCCTAAGGCACAAGAAGTTAGATAAATTGGCCCAAATGACATAGCTAGTTAATGTTACAGCCAAAACTGGAACCTGGTGTCTCCCATTTTTTCCTTTCTTAAAGCTGAATTCCCCCATAACCATGTGTAGAATTAAAAAGCTGTCTGGTTGTTATGAACAGCCTGTTGCAAATGATGTAAAATTTTAATTAAACATTCTATCTTTGAAGAATCTCCAGTGACCTTTTGGTGTCATGATGCATGATGGTGCTTTATATCTTGATCTCAAATTCAGCAGTTCTTAGTGATTTAACTTTTGTTGTGCTTTTACCACCTTATGCTTCATTTTAGTGGTGGTTTTATTGAACTGATATTTTCTTTGAATTATTGACAAGGGTCACATGACATTAATTCTGATCTCCTTTATGAAGTTCTTAATGAAACTCTTAAAAACAGAATGATTCTTGCTTTCTCTTCAATCTGATAAATTTTTGTATGGAATACTTAATGATTTTTTTAAAAATTGGCATGTTATACTTTAAAATGGTATTGATTTGGAGCTTGGATGAGCATATGGAGAAGTTGAAGATGCAGAGCATACTTTAGTAGTTGATGTTAGGTTACCTTGATTCCTCCCTCTCTTTTTTTTTTTAAAAAAGGTTATTTTTTTCAGACTTTATTTATAGACATGGTTTATTTTTTTAATTGATAAGCATTTGACTTGAAGTTTATTATTTCAGTTTTGTAAAAACTGTTTTGTTGACTATATTTTTGATGCCTTAAGTCTCCTTGATTGGTGCTTCTATGCATTGTGTCCATCAAATATAATGAATATGTATATACTTTTATACTTAACCTCAAATCTCCTCACTCATTAGTACTGAACAGCAGTGTTCCGGTGACTTTTTGCCTTAACCTCATAAGACAATTACATTTTTAAAAGATTAATGTACATTGATTTGGAAAATTAAATGTGATACTACTTTTGGCAATAGAGATTTGCATAATCTCTATTAATATATAATAATGACTATGGGAGAAATGAAAATTACTAACAATGCTTTAAAATTCTCAAGGTGAGAAAATCTGTTTTAAATTACCTAGTTACTAAGTGAATTTCAGGTTTTTTTTTACCTGACTTTTCCTCCCCAGAAGTAAATTTACCTGTGCATATATTCATTGACAAAAATGAGTGGGTTTTTTAAACAAATGGGCAGAATTTCTAATTTGGCTGCTTGTTTTCAGGAATGTACTCTGAAAGAAATAAGACTAATACAATATATTTATCTAAGGGGCAACAATTTAAAAGAAAAAACTAAACTAAATTTTATTTATTTAAAAAGAAGTCCTGCTGGGTTCATGCTGCTTTATAAAAGGTGTTCGTCTTTTTGGGATGTTTTCATACAAGGAACAAGCCTGGTATAAAAAAGTCAGTGAAGTTGAAGTGAAGACTTGCCTATTGAAATTGAAGGAATATATTTTAAAGTATATAGTCTTGAGATACATTGGAAGGCGGTTGTAGTTTAGTGGGAGGCTAACTGGTTTTGGAATCAGGCAACCTAGATTTAATTACTAGCTCTTTCTACTTACTAGCCACATGGTCTTTGGTAAATCATTTATTCTCTCCCTGCTTCTGTTTCTCATCTGTAAAGTAGGGTAATGATTCTTCATAGAATTGTTGTGAGGATTAAATGCAAAATAGGTGAAAGGGCTGTGTAAATATTAGGGTAGTGATTTACTTATAACTAGGGGGAGAGCTTAGTGGTTTAAAAACAATTATATATTGGGGGTGTGAGTGTATTTCAGTGGTAGAATTCCCACCTGCCATGCAGGAGAACTGGGTTCGATTCCCAGCCCATGCTCTTCCCCAAAACAAACAAGCAAGCAAACAAATGAAAAACCAAACAAAAGCAAAACTTCAACAAATGGTGCTGCAATAAGGGGATACTCACATGGAAAAAGAATGAAATGTGACCCCTGCCATACAGCATATAAAGAAAAGAACAATTATATATTCATTCTCTTAAATTATGTTTTTTAAGGAAGCTTTTCATAGAAATATGTAAGTTTAGAAATAGCTGATGCTAATAATCATTCTCAACCCAAAATTTCTGACTTAGGCCATAGGAATACTATAATTGAGAGTAAGATAAATAAATTTAAGATTCTCTCTTTTATGATGTTGAAGGGATTCCTTTTTGCTCAGAATAAACTGGAAATGTACCACAGTGTTGTTCACTATAGAGTAGAATCTGAAGATCCCTCTTGTTAACATATTTCTTCCCTGATATATTCACACCAGAATGGAGAAGGCATTTGATGATCATTTGGACTCTTCTTCCTTGACATCTTTGGGGTGTTAGCCTTTAAAATGTTTGATTTCAGTTAGAGAATAGTGGCATTATATCTACCAGGGACAGAACTTGTTGTGGTTTAGAGATACTATGTTTCTTCACTTATATTGCTTAAACAATGAAGAACTGCTTAAAATGAGGCCAGGCTCATTGAGTTTGTGTGTGTAAGGTTATTTTACAAGGCATTTGAAGGTATTCAGGAGTGCCTTTTATTTCTGAAACTAATTACTTCTAGTCCAGAGGACTTCTGCAGTTGTTTGAACCAAACTGACCCTTTAAAATGTCCCTATAGGTTGTTTTTTTTTCCTGTCCCCTAACCAACTACAAGGAACAAACTGTTCCTTTAATGGAATCCTCTGCCTTACTAAAACAGTGTGTGCACTGTTAATAAAGCCTTGCCAGTTTGGGTGCAATTTTGAAGTAACGTAAGTGTGCTACAGGGATATCATGTGGGGAAAATATTTTCCTTGATTTTCTCTATGTTTGGGAGGATTGAGGGAAATGCGCAGCATGCAATGGAAGTAATGGTAATTTGAATTTGTTTACTTGTTGCTTTGTGAGTGTATCTTATTGTTAAAATTTTGTGTTAAAAATCAGACGAAACCAAAATAAAAATTCCTCTTGCTTGGAATAAACTTAAACTCATGCTCATGAGGTAGGAAATGTTCAAGATTAAAAAGTCTTTAAAATTACAGTATTAGGAGAGTTTTGAAGGTATAATGCTTTGTCTACAGTTTCCATGTAGGAAATTACAGAAATTCTAAAAGGTCAAGAGTGAATGTTGAAGATTGGTGAACATAGGAAAGAATAATCTATTCTATATATACTTGTAGCATTCTCAATGTTATTACTTTATTTTCATAAGACATAAAAGGAAT
Source organism: Tamandua tetradactyla (assembly GCF_023851605.1). NCBI lineage: Eukaryota > Metazoa > Chordata > Mammalia > Pilosa > Myrmecophagidae > Tamandua > Tamandua tetradactyla. The sequence goes on from NC_135353.1 coordinate 95,868,475, forward strand.
GTATATATGGTCAGTTTATGGAACATGAATAATATATTAAGAATTCTTGGAAACTCTTTCCATATGTGGGATATCTTTACCTTAGAAATGCCTTAAAACTGCACTGTCCATTTTGGTAGCCACTAGCCACATGTGGCTACTGGAATTGAGTTCTTAATTTTATTTAAGTTCCATTAATTTAAATAATTTGAAGCAGTTTAAAATATTTTTCCATTAAACACAACATTGTTTTGGTAGGACTGCATTTCACTTTAGCAGTTGAAAATTTACTATCTGAATTGAGATGTGCTATAAGTTTAAAATACCCACCACATTTTGAGGACTCAGTATTAAAAGAGGTAAAACATCTCACTAAATATAAAATTTTTAATTTTTATATAGGTTAACATGTTGAAATGATAATATTTTGGATATGTTGGGCAAATAAAATATATTATTGAAAATAAACTTTTTTTTTTTTCATTTTTAACATGGCTGCCAGGGAAATTTAAATTGTATGCATGGTTGGTGTTATATTTTATTGGAGTGCTGCTTTAGAGAGTTAGAATATTTAGAGAAATGAACTCATTGGATTCAATTAAGTCATTTTTTTTATTAATTAAAAAAATTAACTAACACAACATTTAGAAATCATTCCATTCTACATATGCAATCAGTAATTCTTAATATCATCACATAGATGTATGATCATCATTTCTTAGTACATATGCATCGATTTAGAAAAAGAAATAGCAAGACAACAGAAAAAGAAGTAAAATGATAATATAGAGAAAAAAATAAAAATAAAAATAAAAAATACAAAAATATATAAGAAAAAAAACTATAGCTCAGATGCAGCTTCATTCAGTGTTTTAACATAATTACATTACAATTAGGTAGTATTGTGCTGTCCATTTTTTTTTTTTTTTTAGAAATCATACCATTCTACATATGCAATCAGTAATTCTTAACATCATCACATAGATGCATGATCATCGTTTCTTAGTACATTTGCATCGGTTTAGAAGAACTAGCAATATAACCGAAAAAGATATAGAATGTTAATATAGAGAAAAAAAATAAAAGTAATAGTAAGAACAAAACAAAACAAAATAAAAACCTATAGCTCGGATGCAGCTTCATTCAGTGTCAATTAAGTCATTTAAACATCTCTGGTGGGCAGTGTTGTGCTAGTGGCTTTTTGATGCGTTTAAAGAGCTATAATTCTGATTCTTTCCCTAAAGGAAACTATTTAGGAAAAAAAGACACATAAACCTTAAAAAATATGAAAGGTTGTATAAAGCCAAAAGTGCCGCTTTAGTGGCACACATGAATGTTATATGCAGAGATGGATGGAAAAATTTCTAGGTGGAATAGTAATGTTTCTTAGGAGGTAAGATTCATTGAACCTTGAAGGATGAATGAAATAGGGAGAGACTAAGAAGGGGCTGATGGAACACCATTAGCAGAAGTGTGAAGGTAGCAAAACACAAGGTATGTTGGCGGGTGAGGGTGGGGCAAATTAAGTGGATTGGTCGAGCCAAGAAAGTGTTGTAACAAAATTGTGTTGTGCAAATATATAGCTTAATATGGCCCTAGGCCCAGAATGGAAAACCAAGAGTCTTTTAAAATCAGTCTGTCCAAACTCCCACCTAATAAGAAATCCTCTTTAATATCCAGCCTCTGCTTGAATATTACCAGAGGCCAATAGTTTACTTGCTTCAAGAGGCAGGTTGTATCTCCATTTTTGAACAAGTTTATTAGACTGTTGTATTAAAAAGGAAGAGTTATCCGCTTTCATGTTTCTTCACTGTTGGCTCTAGTTCCACCCTGTGGTTCTGCTCTCATGTTACAACTTTCCAGGTATTTGAAGATGGTAATCATGTCTACTTTTAGTCTTCAGGCTAGACATTTACAGGTAATTCAGCCATTTATTTATGATGTTCCTAGGCTTTTCACCATCTTGGTCACTCTAGATACTTTCTTGTTTGTCAGTGTCCTTTCAGAGGGTTTTAAAAAGTTTCAGATACTCCACATCTAGTCTTGCATGGTAAGCAACCTGTGACAATGTTAGGTTTCTTTAGCAGTCAGGTCAAACAAGCTTCTTATTGAGCTTGTGTTAACTGAAAACTTCAGATCTTTTTCATGTGAACTGCCAAGACAGGTTCTTCCCATACTGTACACTTTTTCCATGGGTTATTTTAGCTTGTTAACCCTTAATAACGTGCAGGGCAGCTCATAACATCGTCATTTTTGGTTGATTTCAGCCTATCCTCACAGTCCACTGAGAATTCAGAATATTTACTTACCATATATATCTTTTTTTTTACTTTATCATATACGTCTTATATACTAACTCCAAGCTTTTAGTTTTCAGTGGGTTTGGTAAGCATGTCCTTAACAGAATCATCCAGATGGTTCATTTTAAAATGCTAAAATTTATAGGACTTTTTGGCTGGTTAAGACTCATCCATAATCTTTAATAATCTTAATAAACAGCTGAATCTGTTTACTATATTGCTGTCAAGCTCTTAGCGACTCAAAGTTTATTCTAGAATCAGTAGCATCAGTATCACCTGGAGGCTTATTAAAAATGCAAAATCTCAGGGCCTCAATCCATACCTACTGAATCAGAATCTGCATGTTAGCAAGATTCTGTGTGTGCGCTGAAGTTTGGGAAGTGCTAAACTAGTCCACATTTCTCCACAACTATAGGATGAGAAATCATCTCAGATCCTGTATGAAAATGAAGCTACAGTAAGTCATCAATTTTATCATGATGTCCCTATCACAGAGGTTCTCAACTGTGACTGCGGATTACCCATAGATGTCTGGCCAACCCCAGGCAAAGCTCCTCCGGTGATTCTGATGTGCCAGACAAGGTTGAGAAGCATCTGTATGTAAAGCAAATGCGGTTAATTTGGCAGTGAACCTTGCTTCTGGTGAACATATTTTTTTTCTACGTCTGCAATAGAAAAATCTATTGCAGAATTTTTCCTTGGGTTGATTGTCAGATTTTGCTGCTCTATAGTTTCTAGTCTTTGCTTTATTTTAAAGATGAGATAATTTTTAAAATGTAGTCTAGCATCTCCTATGGTTTCAGCATTAGAAATTTTGTAGGCTTGGCTTTTGATTCTCTCTTTGAAAGGAAATTCTTCTTGTTAAATAAAATAAAAACAAAATAGGAGTTGAATGACTCCACCTTCTATCTTTTATTAATATGCCAACTACCCCCTCCACTCACTTCAAGACCCCTTTCTTGTTTCAGATTCTGTTTTTTAAAGCCTTTTTTTTTTTTTTTTTTTTTTTTTTTACATATTTCCTTTATTTTTGCAAGTTTCTGCTCCTGGACTTTAACCTTCCTGATGCTATTCTTAAGACTTTGTGTCACTCTTCTTACTGTCCTTGGTATGTGAGTTTTCTGTTATCTTTGGTTCATGTCCTTCAAATGTATGAAATTAGCAGAGGTTTTTGGCTTCTTTGAAAGATTTGTATTTTTAGAACATTTCAACCCTACTGAGTTGTGTTCTTTTAATAAATTAATTTTCAGAACTATCCTTTCTACTGATCTTTCACACATGGATTTTGTCCTAACTTTTGTGTTGCTATCGTTCAGGATATTAAGTGCTTCAGGACATTAGCCAGATGTTACTGGTGTTTTCTTTGTTTGAGGAAGAGTGACTGAAGTTTTTTTCCTTTGTGCTTTTCTGTATTTTTGTTGTTATTATAATTACCTGCTTACCATTGCAGAATTGTGTAACTTGGGATACGTGTGAAAATATTTGGTGGTTTTGTCTGGCCCATATAACTTTTATAAATGGCTTCATTTAAACTGCTGATTTCTAGTCTTCTCAGAGTTTTTGGTTATTGCAAAATCAAAAATTCTATAAACATTTCTGTGAGTTAGTCTTACCAAAATTAAGGAATCTTAGTTGTGAGATTTGTTTTTTATATCTGAAAAAGGATTTGTTTTTATTTTTCTCATTAGTATTGACTTCTGAACATTCTGAAACTTCATATGGTGTGTGTGGCATGTGTAGGAGTTAAAACCTCGTACCAATCATGACTACTTCTTTTCTATCAATCAGATTTTCATGTTTTTGGAGTTTTTTTTATTATATTGAAGTTAAATAAGATGAATCTGGTGTTAGAAAGAAAAAGATTAGAGAATGATTTTTTTATTTGTAGTCTTCTATTTTATATTCTTTACCATTGCTTTCAGTGTGGTTGGAAATGTGCCAGTAATGTAATTTACATACAAATAATGAATGATAAACAATTTTGGCTATATGTATTACTTAGAGCTGAAGTTTGCAAATGTTTTATATAGCTAGATAGTAAATATTTTAGGCTTTCCTGGCCCAAAGACAAAATTGAGGACATGTGTAGTTACTTTTATAAATAGAGAAAAGCCGAATTTCTACAACTTATTGCTGATGAAATTCAAACTGTAATAATAATTGAGTGCAGTGTTTTATGATTGAGGTCTACTAATGACAAGAATTGCTTTCTTTTGGGGGGATAGTATTTTGCTTAATTGGGGTTCATAGTGTTCCTTATAAAATTATTTGTTCACTCATTAATGCCGACTTGAAATGAGATTTTACATGTTTCATCTTTGAAAATGTCTTTTCACACTTACAGGAACTGCCAAATATTAATATCAGTGCACACACATATAATTTTTTTTCCTTTTTTTTGTATGTTGTATGGCAGGGGTCACATTTCATTCTTTTTTCCAAGTGAGTACCCCGTTATTGCAGCACCATTTGTTGAATTTCGTTTGTTTTGAGGAAGTGCATGGGTCAGCAATTGTACCGGGGTCTCCCACATGGCAGGCGAGAATTCTACCACTGAACTACTCTTGCACCCCCTAAGCATATAATTTTAATGATGCATATTCATCCCTTAGAAGGCATTTGTCGAATTGTGTTAGATTTAGATTCTTCTCTTGATATTTGCCTTTTATCATGTCATTACACTGCAGAGTTATCACTTCCAGTCAAAAGTTAGGTGGAAACTCCTTAATTGTACTGTTAAATTTGAAATTTCCTTTGTATTTGCACTGAGGTTCAGAAAACGGTGCTATAACTGCAGTTTGTACTCAGAAAATATATCAACTATAAATCTGTATGGGAATGCAGGTCTCTTCTTATAACTTTTGACAACACAGTAAGTGTATAAAGCAGCCTGATGTTACTTGTGATTCCAGTGTTAGAGATCACTGAAGTGACCTTAACACAGCATAAGTTTCACGTATAAGCAGTATTTTGTCTTGTGATATTAGGTTGAATTCATTAAGAAACATTATCAAGTTAGTAGCAAAAGCTAATTTCCCACACCATCTGTTGTTCTGTAATAGTTTTCTTATTCAAAAAACATTTCAGGCTCAGCCTTGGGCACAAAAAAATCACAGTAAAACCTTACCATTGCTAAGCTGTCAGTCGGCAGTGTGTTAGAACAAGTCAGGATACTCAGCTTTATTTCTGTATAATTCACCAAACTGATGATGGTTAAGTCCCCAAGAGTGAATGATGTTCAGCATTGACACGTAAGGTTCAATAACATGACAGATTCAAATATTTTCTTCAGAGTACCTGCTGATAAATAATACAGTGAATAACCATAGACTTTACATATCTTATATTTCGCAAGCTTTGTAAATTTCTCCCACATTTTAAAAGACATAGACATCCATTGTAAAAATTTTGACAAAAGCATAGCAAAACTAATGAAACCTATACAGAACCACTTGAATTTTAGGTGTATTTTTTTCCTAGTATTTGTATATATACTGTTTAGATAGCTCTTTAGTTAACAGGAACACTTTCCTGTCTTTAAATATGAATTCATAGAAATCTCTCATTTGACCACAGTTTTTTTTTTTTTTTAATATTTACTTCCTTTTGTTCCTTTATTAACATTGGGTTATTTTTTTTCCTGCTCTACACATATTTTTACCACTGTTTTGGTTATATCTTAGCAAATTCCACTTCAGTTTGTACTGAATTAGTGTGTTCTCAAGTTTGAAAATATTCTCACCTGCATTTGTTCCAATCAGACTATTTATAGAGCCTAATTCTTCAGTCACTTCAAATTCTTTGACACATAACTGAATAGTGTCGATAACATTTGCATCAAGGGCCAAGAAAAATTACTTAAAATTATTTGCCCTTTTTCTCTTCAATTGTTAATTGACATTGCTTCCAATGTCCTCAATTTTTTGAGCATCACTCACCAAAATGCTAATAATCTTGTTTATTTTCTCTGGACACATTTCTTTAGCTGCTTCAGTCAAACATGATCCAACTCAGATGGCTTTCCTTGCTTAGCTCACAGATGAGCCACTTTGAAACTTACTTGGTTAAAGACTCATTTTCATTTTCTATTTTTGAGATGAGATATTTAAATTTTCAAATTTTTCATATCATAGCTTTCCTGTGACTTGGAAACATTGTGATTAGTGCTAGTAATGTCAGCGTTTAGTTTATTACTTCGGCATATAGTGTTGCATAATAAACAATACTTAACCATCTAATCTAATCAAATGCTCTACACTCCACTGTGTCTTTAGCATGACATTCAGTCTGCTTTTCTTTTGACATAATAAGTATGCACTGGTAATAAAAAATGTTGTAGTGTGGTGATATGTTTGGCACTTGAAAGTCTGTCAAGTTATAACTGCATCACTATGATTTTATAGTGTGCAAAAAAGTGCAAAGCAATGAGAATGCCACATTCTTGTGGCAAAGTCTTTGTCACAACTAAACTGCCATCAAGCATGAAAGCAGTCATAAAATATATAAATGAATGTGTATGGCTGTGTTCCATAAAACTTTGTGGACAGCGAAATTTGCATTCCATGTAATTTTTACACATCACAAAATATTATTCTTTTGTTTTTTAAAACTTTAAAAAATGCTTTGAAAGTGTAAAAACCATGGTTAGCTCACAAACATAATAAAAACAGGTGGTGGGACTGGATTGGCCCACATACTATAATTTGCTGACCCCTGCCCTAATCCTTTCCTAGTATAACATTGCTTTTCAAGAGTTTTTCTGTTATAAAATTTCATTCATTTGAGGTCGTAAAATCCACATCTTGAGCCACATTCTGGATTTTCACATAATTGAAACTGCTGTATAGAATACATGCTAGCTATTCTGTTTTCAAGATTAGTTTCCTTTCTCCTTTTAGATAATTTTCCACTTGTTCATCAAGATGGAAAACTCCGATTCCACTGATAAAGGAAGTGGTGATCAGTCTGCAGCACAGCGCAGAAGTCAGATGGACCGATTGGATCGGGAAGAAGCTTTCTATCAATTTGTAAACAACCTGAGTGAAGAAGATTATAGGCTTATGAGGGATAACAATTTGCTAGGCACCCCAGGTATGCTACATGTAATTTAAGAATTTATGTATGTAATTTACTGGTTTTCTAAAAATCTGTTTCTTTAGCCATTATTAAATATGATTTTAATACAAGGGATATAGAATAACATTTACTGCTGTACTTATTACCTGATTCCTTTTGCTCACATTTGGAATTATTCTATATCAGATTTTTAGGTTGTGAATTACATTATGAATTTATAGTGAACTGAATTGAAAAGCATAAAAGCTGAACAGTCTTTCTGTTTGTTTTATTTAACTTACTAGACATGGATCCAAGTATGAAATGCTAATGAGAATTTCAAGACTTTTGGACAGACTTGCTTTATTTTTTGTCATCTCTCATTCCTTGAATATGTCCCAATGGTAATCCTCCAGGACCAGCCTTCAGTGAAATTGTCAGTTAGAGCTTTGTGCTTGGTTGTTTCTCTTTTAGGTCCCATTTTTTATCCTAGTTTAGAATGCACCCTCTCTCTTCATCCTCCATTATATTTAATTCTAACCTTTTGGTGACTGCTTAAATTTTAAAGGGGAAGGTTTTTTTTTTTTTTTTTTTTTTTTAAAGAGGGAGGAAGGGAAGGAAAGACAGAGAGAAGGAAGGAAGGAAGGAAGAAAGGGAAACATCTTTAAACATTTTCTTGTTTTATTGTATTTTGTTTGTTTGTTTGTTTTTTACATGGGCTGGGGCCGGGAATCGAACCGAGGTCCTCCGGCATGGCAGGCAAGCACTTTGCCCGCTGAGCCACCGCGGCCCGCCCCTAAAGGGGAAGGTTTTAGCATGACTTACGAGAGGGTGTATGTTTTAAGCCAGCAGTTCCAGACTTGAATGGGAATGCATAAGTTGGAGTTCTGGCCCTTATTTGGGTATGGCTTCTGATAAATGTGTCTCTTACTGAGTCTCAGTTTCCTCCGTTTAAAATGCAGATAACAATATCTGCTATCTCCTGGAGTTCCAGTTTTTGAAAATTATATATTGTATGCAGAAGCACTTTGTAAACTGGAAGAAACTTATATAAATACAAGTTGTAATATTATGCTACCAAAGAACAGGTTTTACCCAGGTTGCTGCTTTTTAATTTCAATCTCAGAGGGTTAAAAATCAGTCACTAGTTTTCATTTGTAATTTGACAAACATTTTAAAACTGTTTTCAGGTGAAAGTACTGAGGAAGAGTTGCTGAGAAGACTACAGCAAATTAAAGAGGGCCCACCACCACAAAACTCAGATGACAATAGAGGTATATTTTGCTTTGGAGGTGGGGAGATGGAGTGGATATGGAACTTCATAATAGTAAATGTCAGCCAAAGATTATCCAGAAATGGTGTGAATTTAATTTGGGCCTGAGTAACTGCTCATAAAAAGAGCTGGTATTTACTTGATGTTTGGTGAAAATGTCACATGTTTTTTTTCTGTTTCACCTTGGGGTTATTTTGTGTTAATTGGGACATAGAAATAGCCTATTTAAATGTGATTTTTTTCTTGGTTTTCCACTACCATTGAAATTTCCATATACTTACTGAAATACTCCTTCTACATGGACATGTGACTTTCTTACCAGCAAAAGTAAATGCTCCCTGTTCTAACCCAGTGGATCTCAACAGGGTATGATTTGTGTCCTCCAGGGGACCTTTGTGATATCTGGAGACATCTTTGGGTGACATACCTGGGAGAGGGGTTGCTACTGACATCTAGTGGGTAGAGGCCAGAGATGCTGCTAAACCCACTGCCCCACACAACAAAGAATCATGTGGCTCGAAATGTCAAGAATACTGCTGTTGAGAAACCCTACTCTTACCTCAGGTCTGGGTTTCCCTCACATTGTTACGTAGGGACTTTTGACTAACTTAAGAAGCTATGAGAACATTCTGGCTCTTGAATATGCCATTATAGGTACTATGCTAGCATTAGACTATTCATTTACTATGATCTTTGATACCATATTGATTTAAAATATTGGTAACGTTAATAAATACTTTCAAGCTTGTAAAGCTTGTTTATGTTTTGCAACATCTACAGCAATCTGGCATTTTAAAACAACCTTTGATATTCTCAAGGCACTTAAATCAAGAGCTTGGTCTAGTAAAGTAGATCAAGGAAAATTTGAATTAAAATATTAGCACTGGTGTTTACTGTTTACCTTTTTGATTGCATTAATGTTTTGACAGTAGATTGAAAAAATGTTGTCTTCTGAAAGTCCCACAGTGGATTTGCTAGGTTCTACATATAAAATACTGAAAATAGACTTCCTCCAGTTTCCCTTTTTAAAAAATAATTATCTAAATTTCTGTAGGATTAACCTGCTCTTTTCAAGTGGGATTGAAACTTTCCTGCGTTTACTTGCAAATCTATGTACAGTGTGGTAATGGGGTAATCTGTCCATGACTTTTAAGTTTTTTAATACAAAGTTTCAGAGTGCTATTATGATTGTCCTAATTTTGGCAGTTCCTTTCTCTTCCTCTTCCCTCCGCCCTTTTTAAACAGGTGGAGACTCTTCAGATGATGTGTCAAATGGTGACTCTATAATAGACTGGCTTAACTCTGTCAGACAAACTGGAAATACGACAAGAAGTGGGCAAAGAGGAAACCAATCATGGAGAGCAGTGAGCCGGACTAATCCAAACAGTGGTGATTTCAGATTCAGTTTAGAAATAAATGTTAACCGTAATAATGGGAGCCAAAATCCAGAGAATGAAACTGAGCTATCTGCTAGACGCTCTAGTGGAGAAAATGTGGAAAACAACAGCCAAAGGCAAGTGGAAAATCCACGATCTGAATCAACATCCTCAAGGCCATCTAGATCAGAACGAAATTCAGCTGAAACATTAACAGAAGTCCCACCTACTAGAGGTCAGAGAAGAGCAAGAAGCAGGAGCCCAGACCATCGGAGAACCAGAGCAAGAGCTGAAAGAAGTAGATCACCTCTGCATCCAATGAGTGAAATTCCACGACGATCACATCATAGTATCTCATCTCAGACTTTTGAGCATCCTTTGGTAAATGAGACTGAGGGAAGTTCTAGAACCCGGCATCATGTGACATTGAGACAGCAAATAACCGGACCTGAGCTGCTAAGTAGGGGTCTTTTTGCAGCTTCTGGAACGAGAAATGCCTCTCAAGGAGCAGGTTCTTCAGACACAACTGGCAATGGTGAATCCACAGGGCCAGGACAGAGACCTCCAACCATAGTCCTTGATCTTCAAGTAAGAAGAGTTCGTCCTGGAGAATATCGGCAAAGAGATAGCATAGCTAGCAGAACTCGGTCAAGGTCTCAGACACCAAACAACACCGTCACATACGAAAGTGAACGAGGAGGTTTTAGGCGTACGTTTTCACGTTCTGAGCGGGCAGGTGTAAGAACCTATGTCAGTACCATCAGAATTCCTATTCGTAGAATCTTAAATACTGGTTTAAGTGAGACTACATCTGTTGCAATTCAGACTATGTTAAGGCAGATAATGACAGGTTTTGGTGAGTTAAGCTACTTTATGTACAGTGATAGTGATTCAGAGCCTAGTGGCTCAGTCCCAAGTCGCAATATGGAAAGAGCAGAGTCACGGAATGGAAGAGGGGCTTCTGGTGGTAGTAGCAGCTCTGGTTCCAGTTCTAGTTCTAGTTCCAGTCCTAGTTCCAGTTCCAGTGGTGAAAGTTCAGAAACTAGCTCAGAAATATTTGAAGGCAGTAATGAAGGAAGCTCATCATCAGGTGCCAGGCGAGAGGGTCGACATAGGGCCCCAGTAACATTTGATGAAAGTGGCTCTTTGCCCTTCCTTAGTCTGGCTCAGTTTTTCCTCTTAAATGAGGATGATGATGACCAACCTAGAGGACTCACCAAAGAACAGATTGACAACCTGGCAATGAGAAGTTTTGGTGAAAATGATGCATTAAAAACCTGTAGCGTTTGCATTACAGAATATACAGAAGGCAACAAACTTCGTAAACTACCTTGTTCCCATGAGTACCATGTTCACTGCATCGATCGCTGGTTATCTGAGAATTCTACCTGTCCTATTTGTCGCAGAGCAGTCTTAGCTTCTGGTAACAGAGAAAGTGTTGTGTAATTAAGATCTGAACTCTCAGCTATATAGCTGGTATAGTGATGGGCAAACAGGAATCACTTGCTTTATGCCCACTTTTTGAGTGGTGCTTAAATGTAAAGTAACAACCTGAATTGAGTCATTGCTTTCTGAGCGAACTGTCCTTTCTCCAGTTTCTGTTCCAGAATAAAAGGAAATATTTGAGAAGCAACGTTTTAGGACCTAAAAATCTGATTTCAGTACCAGTTGAATCAATAGCACCTCTATATTACTGGTAATTTATCATTCATACTTGTCAATTTCTCCCTTGTTATCTTAAAAAGATCTGCCTTAGCAATGGCTCCTGTCTGTTTCATGTTGATCTTTAAAGTTTCCCATGCCATAGAGAGGGGCAAAGGAAATTCCCAGTTTAGACTAAGTTACAGTACATGTTTCATAAGTGATTGCTTAAAGCTAAACCATTCCCAGTTATTAGTTGACACAAATTCAGCTACATTATGAGTACCATTTGTTCACCTTTCAGACTAGGTGATACTGGACATGTCAGTGTAAATAACACTAAGGTTAGGATCTTCTAAGTGTATAACTGTTTTCCTAAGCCCATCACTGTGGCACACTGTAGAGTGAGCTTATAGTTTAATTGAGATATTTATCTTGTGGAAATATTAAAAAGCCTATGCTTGTGTAAGTGAGAAAATCACATTCATTTGTTTAAAAATGTAAAGCTATTTTGTAGAGGCTCAGTACTTTTTCCAATGCACTGTTGTATTAATGCATTAAAAATTGTAAAGTACCATGCTTAGAAATGAGAAAACTGCTTTTTGTGAGCCAACATAGTAGAAAACACACCAAACAAAGTACAAAGCTGCTTTTGTAAGTGTGTAGTTGTCAAGAGCAGAACATATCTAATATTTAATGTGTGTGAACAGCTACTGTAATGTGCAGAGGAAAGAACAGAGTGCAGAATTTAGCTGCATTTTAAAGACCAATGGAAATTGTGTGTTTTAACTTGGATTTAGGCAGGAAATGAAAGATGGGAGGAGTAAAGAAATCTGTTCTGAAGAATTTAGACTTTTCATGAACATGGTAATAATATAGACATGAACTGTTATATGCAGTGAGGTTTGCAGAAGCTTGACACAGTATTCTTGAGTATATAAAGTAGATCAGCAAATTTGTTAGAGCTTTGGTTCAAGAGAAACAGACCACTACAACCTAGCGCAAGTTAAAGTGATGTTCTCATAAGTCTGCTCCTCAAAAGAAAAACAAAAAGGTGGAGGAAAGAGACTGTAAACCACTTTTAGCATAAGAATCAAAGTTGGTACAGATGTGTGTGCTAATAGGCAGGTCTCAAATTTGCATTGCTTTTTGAGGTTTGTCATTTAAGGTACCAGTGCACACTTGTTAATGTTTCATTACAATCTCTATAACACAGACCTAACATCTCATATTTAAAGGCCAGTTATTAAAGAACTAAGGGATTTTTGTCCCTCTTTGTTGAAAGTGAGTCATGTTGGGTTATTTGAAATTTAAATTTTAATTGTGCTGCCTGTATTTGAAGGTGAGACTGTTGACTCACTATGGGACAGGCATTTTTTGTTGTTTTCTTAGTAGTAAGAATAGATTTGTGAAGAACCCCAGTATTCTTGCTGATTTCTCTTTTGAAGCTGGTTGGGGTTAGGATTAATCTGACTGGAGCAGATGTTTGCTTTTCTGGGAAAAGTTATCGGGCCCAAAGAGGGATTGAACATGTCCTTGACCCTTAATAAAGTGAGCTAACTACCAGACATGGTTAAATACTTTACAAAATAAACAAAAAATCTGCTTTAGAAATTATCTGGCTACCTTAATTGTTATCAGCTTAGATGTAGAGATTTTTTCAAAACTCATTCTCACGTTTTCCTCTAGCTTTCAATCCTACCTAAGTATCAAGGAAGTTTACTTGTAAACTTGGTAGTTGTTTACTAAGGATATGTACTGCTCTTGCAAGGAAATAATGTCGAAACAAAGCTTCATTTATTTTTTTTAATATAAGCAAATTTCACTGTTTATGGCGCTTATATAATACATTTTATCTTTTAAAAAATTTGTCCATGTAAAAGTCAGGATTCCTTTATATTTGTGAGCCTCCTTGTCTCCAAAGGGTATAATCTATGGTTTTCAGATCTGCAGGATAGTCCTTGATTTGCTAAAAACAAATTCATTTTTCTCCTGGTATAAAATATTTTCCATTATTACAAGGGTGATAATTTGAAATAGTTTTTCAAACAACTGCAGCACATTCTAAGCATAAAAGAAGGTTATTGACAACAGGTACCTCCCTACCCTCCCAAAATGTATTGCTCATTTGTGAAGTATTAAAGTAAGAGATAAATCATTAGAACGTTGGTTATGAATGTAGATATTGACGCTATTCATAAACACTGGAATAGAATTTTAAGTTTTTAACCTTAAGTAAATGCACATATCTGACATGTGCATGTGGACACCTTTTCGAATAGCACTCATTAAATTCCAATGTTTTGTGTAGAATGAATGCAGATATTTTAGTGGAATTTGCTACTTAAGTTTATTATTTTGCAAAGTCCATGACTAATATATACTTAATATGGTTATGGATATTGAAGACAAGGTCATTTGTAGGTGTCAGATGTAGAAGAACAAAAATCTTTTCCCACCAGCATCTACACACCTATTTACTTAAGGGAGCATTTTCTTGGAAAAGACATTTCATGTTGTATCTTTGCACTTTTTCTTCATTACAGAAAGATTCTGTCTTAAAGATCTGGTTTGAACTTCATGCAGTAATAGGAATAAGTAAAAACAATGTTGGGAGGTTACATTGTTCAAAGCATAGGGAAAAGTACTAAAAACTATTTCCTTGAATATTTCAGGTTTTTTGAATGTCCACTTACTAGTATGAAATGTTTGAGGTGTTTTATTTAAGCCCAAGAAACTGACAAGGTTGAGATTTATTAGTACTTAGAAACAGAATTGAGTAAGTTAAATTAAAAGTTTGCAGACTTGATCTGTAGCAACACTAAAAGAGCAATGCTGTTAATTTGGAATATTTCCTCTAAAACAAAACACATTAGTTATACCTCAGTGGTGTTAATGGAGGTGGGTATTGAAAAATGTTCACATTAGTGTTGGAGTGTAATAATTGTAGAGTTAACAAGAAAAACGTTTATTGTCAGGAGATTATATATAGTCTCCTTTAAAACATGATTATTGGAATTCATCCATATTTTAAGATTAGGAAACTGGTTAGCTATTAGTGTTACCTCCAGTAATGTTCGATTTTTTTTCCCCTGAGAAAACATATCCTCTTCGTGCCAAGTGTTCTATCCTAGTGTCAGTGTCTCAAATTTCTGAAGGGTTGTCAGTCAATGTACTTTGTATTTAACCACCTGCTTCCCATATATCCATAACATGAAAATGGGTCAAGCATCAGCCATGGCTTTCAGACATTTCCCAAAATACCCATGTGATAGGGAGGTGAATGTTGCAAAATGCCTCTTAAAAAAAAAACATTTTTACAGCTTGCTGGAATACAGTGGCATCTTGTGGTTGTTGTTACTTTTCTTTTAAAGATGGAGAAAAATTTTATTCCCCCTTTTTTTCTCCTTTGTTCTTTGTGAACGAAAAAAGATTCATGAACTGCCTTATTTTATTCTTTAAGTTTTACCTTACTGGCTTCCCTGTCAAATGTATTACCAATATTAAGTACATAGAAGCCATGTTTGCAGGGCACTTTTCTTTTATTCTTTCCTTGTCTTAAAAGATTATGCTGATTGCTACTTTCTGAAGTATTCTATACCTTAGTAATCAAAAGATTGATAAGGCATGTGTTAAAGTGTCAGGTTTATTTCCCTTAAGTATAGTATAATATTTCAGTATGTTTAACAATAACAGTGTTGTAATTCATTGAGTTAACTAGTAAATTGCATACTTTTGGAAAAAAGCATTTGAAAATGTAAACATAGTGTGCTTCATTTGGAAAGTTAAAGCACAAGATCCAAGGAACTAGTATTTCAGTTATTTTTAAATCACGTTTTTACAAGCA
The DNA here is from genome assembly GCF_023851605.1 of Tamandua tetradactyla. NCBI lineage: Eukaryota > Metazoa > Chordata > Mammalia > Pilosa > Myrmecophagidae > Tamandua > Tamandua tetradactyla. Next base: position 95,883,946 of record NC_135353.1, read on the forward strand.
ACTGAGAAACAGCTGGGGGTTCAGTACCTACCCTTTAAAGATTTTAGCATACTGAAATTAATTCTTTTTTAAAAAAAAACAGGAATAATTCTAAAATATTATCACATATTCCCAGTAAGTAATTGATTTTACTTGCTTTAACCCTGAATGTCTACAGTATAGAATAGAACTCTTAATGGGGTTTTAGAATCCTGAAGGGATAATAACAGAATAGTGCATCAGTGTTATGATTCTTTTCACAATTATATAGGTGTTTTGATTCAATTCTGAAGGAAATAGGCATAGCCTCCTATACTCTCAAATAAAAATTACAGTGAGATATTTGGTTTTGATTAGGATTTGTTTACTATAGACCCACAAGCTATTTTATAGTCACTTGGATTGAGTGACAAACATCTTAAAGACAAGCAGTAAAAATGAACTCCCATCATACCACTGTGCCTAGTTATTTCAAGTTTCCTCTCAGTTCCTCATCTTGCAGATTATTCCAATACCAAGGTATGGTTGAACCAGCTGCCCAGCCTTAACTCTATATTTAGTGCCCCTTTACTAACATCCTTCTAACTGATTTGTGTATGTTTTAACTGTCCAATGTTTGGAGTTTACCTCTTGAGAGCTCCATTTATCCGTGGTGCTGCTTTTAAGATGTAGGGCCATGTGATCAGGTATCAAGTTCAGTAGGTACGCAATTGGCCTGGTTATGTATCTGTGCCTCTTCTCTCCTCCCAGAAAGAGCTGCTTTGGTATAGATGTTTACTTGGATTCATATAAATGGGCAGCAATCTTGGAAAGCTTTCTGAAGCCTGTAGGAATCTGAAGGGATTTGGAGGGGGAACAGCAACAAAGTTGCCTTTATGTCTTTGAACATGAAGCACATAAATAAATGTATGTTCTGTAAAGACTAAAGTGATTGTTATACCAGGGCTTCCTGATCTCTGGGAGAGACTTTCAAAAAAGCAGAAAGGAGCACAAGTGAAGTTCATTTGGTTGGCTTGCTTTATCTGGTTTCTCATTCTTTCAATTTAAACCTGAACATAACACCCATCTCTAATCTATCCAGCAGACTCCTGGTTGGGAAGCCCTGTATTAAATTTCGAAAATGTACCCAGTTTTCATTTTTTGTACAGTGCTTTACACTTGCTAAAACTTGTTTAATGCAAAACAAGACCTTGAAAGGTCAGTCATATTAAAGTTGATTTGATTATTAATAGTTATCTTTTAGGAAGAAGCTTTTTCCCTATGTAAGATGTCATACTGCAGATTTAAAATATAGACTATCAATAAAATGCATGAAGTGATCATTTGTGCTTGATCATCTCTCCTTGGGCTTTTCTTTAAAAGGGGGAATATGATAAGGGTTCTGTGGCTTCAATGTCAAACTTGATTTTTAGAATCAAGTGAAATTACAGTGAAATCTTAATTTTGATTCCCCTCACTAATATGGGTACGGACAGGTACTGATTTGTGTATATCTGTGTTGTGTAGTTTAATGACTTAATCTTTAAGTGGTAAAATAAAAAATTGTGTCCTGGTACAAGAATCCTGGAAAGATGTGAATGACATTTTAAGTAGGTGCATCTTTGCTGTTTCTTGTATTCTCCCCATTGCCTTGCTGGATCCCTATATACAGAAACTTCAGGTGTGCATGTGTGCTCTTGCAGCTTGTCATTCATCCACACCTCCAACCTCTTATACATGTTGCCTAAGCCACTAAGATGCCCTTCCAAGTGGATAGAAACATTGTGATACTTGGATGAGACTTCTCCTTGGATTTATATTCATTCAGCTGGTGGTGAAGTTTATAATAGTTTCATTTCCACTGGTTCCTACAGACCTATTCTACCATTGGTGATGGGACTCAGTTCCTTGGGGTTATTTTGATGGGAACATGATTTAAATCTTCAGGCCTTGCAAGCGAATTACTGATAGCTATATTGAAAAATAGCTAAAATTTACTCAAATATTCATCCCAAGTCCTAGACTAGGTTATGTATGAGACATGATTTTGTAACATCAGTTTTGGCTGGTTTACCAAGGAAACCTTAAAAGCAATAAAAAGAATTTTCTTCTGAGGAGATTTAAAGTTACTAAAAATTCTGTAAATCACTGGGCATTACCAAGTTCACCTAAGCACTATGAATAATGCGAACCTCTATCTTAGCAGGTTAAGTGTATCTTGTAATCAGCCCTAAAGCAAAAGGTTTTTCATTTCTGAAAGTTTGGAAATAAACTAAAATAAAAGTTTTGGGAGAATCTTTAGTGGTAATGGTCATCTCAAGCCCCTTAATACATATACTACTCTTGACCCCAATTATGACTTGGTTTGAACTATGTTTTTACAGGCCAGCTGATTATTGCCATCCAAGTAAATTCTCTTTTAAGTTACCTTGGGTAGCCACAGCCATTCCGAGGATGTTATTGCTCAGGCGATATTTAGAACTTTTTTGAAATTGCTTTCAAGACCAATTTTATGAGCCACTGAGATGCAAGCCTTACTCAGTTTGCTGATTTGGTCACCCTTGAGGTGAATCTTGACTTGTCAAGAATTACCCTTTTCTCAATGAATGGAGATTTTTCACCTTTAAGCATATTCAGAAGGTACTATGCAGTCTGAAGTTAATTGCAAACAAATTATTTCAAATAATAGTATTTAGCATAAATGGCAGTTGTTGCACTGAGCACTTTGAAAAAAATTATTACACCTAATTTCAGCATTATGAAGCATGCTGGAAAAGATAATCCCTACCCATAAGAAGCAGTGATTTCAGTGGGGAGACGTGTAAATAATATAAAAAACTTTTTAAGAGAGATGCATACCATAGTTATCCAATCCCATTCAAACATGCCGTAAGTACTAGAGCTGGTGCAGTATTTGAGGAGAGCAGTAAGAATGAACAAGGAAGGACTCATCTGAATTTAAGGTTTGCAGAAGTTTGCTTTCCCAGCTAATAGGAGATAATTAATTGTATTGTGATTGTGCTCCTACTACAGCCAATGCATTGTGCCAGTCAGAGATTTCTCTTCCCTTTGTTTCTGGCAGAACGGAAGCCTGAAATCTTTGAAATATTGCTGGATTTTTCAGCAGACACTGTTGGTGACTAGTACTTAACTTTCTCAAAAATTCACAACTTGTCTACTATGTGCACCAAATGTTCTAGAATAATGCTGTTCAGTGGAAATATAATGCAAGCCACATAGGTAATTTTAAATTTTCCAAAAGCCACATGACAAACTGTCAAAAGATACAGGTGAAATTGATTTATATATTTAACTCAGTAAAGCCAAAATATTATACAATGTAAAAATTATATATTTACATAGCTTTTTTCATAGAGTCTTCAAAAACCAATGTGTGATTTAACACTGATCACCTCAATTTGTACTAGACACCACAATTCAAATGTTCAATGTCCATAGGTTCTAGAAGTTCTAGAAGAACATGGGAGAGATTGAAGTGGGTACTTCGCAGACGGCATTGTATTTTAAAACCTTATCTATGAATATGTAATGGGTCACTATTTGCTCACCTACACTACCCTTCAATGAAGTAAGCATCATTCTTTTAATTATGTGTCAGAGCTGTGGTTTAAGGGTATCTAGCCAAGCTTACTAAACTATCTTTCTACTTCAGTTTTTTTTTGAGATTAAAAGAATATACTCTTCCCGGTGCCTGCCCATGCAATATATATATATATATATATATATATATATATATATATATATATATTCTTAACAAAGCTTGAAATCTAGCCATTAAGAATTAGCAAAAGTCCTTAATGGTAATGGTTGAGAGTCCCATGTTGAAAAGTTGGGAAACAACTGCAGCATTATGTAGCACTCAATAGATAGCGGTTGTCCATTTGTTGCAGGAATGAACCTCCAAAGTTTTTGCATGGAATCTCTCAATTCAGATCTAAATAATTTCCGAGCAGTTATTCTGTCATCCAAAATAGTTTTGTTGTAGTATTCCTGACATTTGTTAAAAATGGCTCACCTGGATTTACAATCTGATTCTACTTTGTAGTTAGAGTAGATATTAAGTGATAACATATATGTTTGTTTATGTTTAAGTGAGTTTCTTAGGGTGAAGAGGGAGAAGCTGACAATTTGAGAACAGAGGCTACCAGATCAGATTTCAGCCCCAACGAGAACAAGTATTTCCCAACACCCAGTCTGATCCATTGCTGAAACTGGATGATTTTCTTATGTTTGACAACATGGAGTGAAATATTAACAGCCTTGTGATGAAGGAGCCTTTGGAGTTGAGGCTGTGGAAAAAGCTGATTCATTTGGCTTGGCTCTACTCATATTTTCTGTGAGGATATGACATAACATTTCCTGTGGACTTTTTATTTAAGAATCTGAAAACCTATATAGTAGTAGATGATGGAAGTTGGTTTCTAGATTGACTCAAACCAATCTCTAGCACTTGAATCTGACCGCTTACTTGGAAGAAGCCAGAGGAGCATATTGGCCAGGTTTTTGTTTTTGTTTTGTTTTCAGAATCTTGGGTGTAGCTCCTCTGGATTAAAGCTGAAAATTAAGGAAATTTCATTCTGTTCTTCCTTGGCCCCACTGTTTCCTAGAAGAAGGAAAGGAATGGAACACTGTCCTGAGGCTCTATTAGTACAAAAGTATCAGATTGTTCCTAAAAAAGAAGAGACCAATTTGGCAGCAAAGCCCAAATTCTGCCCTACTCCCCTGATGAAAAAGAAGCCTTCCCCCATTGATTAAGATATCTTCTTCAGCATTTGGTTAATCCCTTTTCTGCACATTTGGGGACTAGTAGCATTCACATATTTATAAGCAGGAAAATCACTGAGCCTAATCTGCTAAATAGAAATACATTCCAAGCTTCATTTTACTAGAGATGTTGTTTAATAGCCATTGCACAGACATGGGCACGATTGGCCCAGTTCTCTTTTTTTTTAAATTCTGAAGCCAAAAACATGGAAAAAAATGAAATCGAGGAGGCCCTTCTTGTTCTTTCCCTCCATCCCACCCTAAGTTGTTCCCTTCAATTCACACTATTGGTAGATATAATTGTTTAAAATTCAATTTTATTGAGATACTCATATACCATATAATCATCCAAAGTATACAATAAATGGTTCACATTTTCATCATATAGTTGTGCATTTTCATCACAATAGATTTTCGGACATTTTCATTACTCCATAAACAAGAAAAATAAAAGTAAAAAAGAACACCCAAAACCTCCCTTACCCCCTAACCCCCAATTATTGATTTGTTTGTTGTCTTTATTTTCTTACTCATCTGCCCATACACTGGTTAAAGGGAGTGTCAGTCACAAAGTTTACACAATCATATGGTCACACCATAAAAGCTGTAGTTATACAGTCATCTTCAAGAGTTAATGCTACCAGATTCAGGCATTACCCTCTAGCTACTCCAACACACCAAAAACCGAAAAGGGATATCTAATGCATAAGTATAACCTCCAGAATGACCTCTCAACGGTATTTGCTGTCTCTCACCACTGAAACTTTATTTCTTTTCCCCCTCTTGGTCAGGAACTCTTCCTCAATTCCATGATGCCAGGGCCAGGCTCATCCCCAGGAGTCAGGTCCCACGTTGCCAGGGAGATTTACACCCCTGGGAGTAATGGCCCACATGGGGGGTGGGGTGGAGGGCAGTGAGTTTACCTGCGGAGTTGGCTTAGAGAGAGAGAGACCACATCTGAGCAACAAAAGAGGTTCTCTGGGAGTGACTCTTACGCAGAATTGTAAATAGGCTTAGCTACTCCTTTGCAGAAATAAGTTTCTGCAAATTTGACCCATCAAATTGGTAGTCCCCAATGCTTGCAAGGATATCTGGAATCCCCCAATTGGGGAAGTTTAATATTTCTACATTTGTCATCAGTCTCTCAAGGGGACTTTGTAAATTCTATTTAATCTTCTGTCCAGATTACTCTGGGCTGTATCAGGACATCACACTAACCAGTACAAACCAACAAGATCTCACTCTTTATTTAAGAGTCCGTGTAATTATAGTGTTCAAATAAACTGACCATACAAGTTAAATTAGTGTACTACAGAAAATATGGGTTTTTAAATTTTTTATTGTGAAGTATATATACAAGAAATCAATAAATTTCCAAGTACATTTTAGCAAGTAGTTATAGAACAGATTTTAGAGTTTGATATGGGTTAAAGTTCCACGGTTTTTCACTTTTTCTTGTAGCTGCTCCAAAACACTGGAGACCAAAAGAAATATCAATATAATGATTTAGCAGTCATACTCATTTGCTAAATTGTATCTTCTCTGTTACACTCTTTTTTTGTGACAAATAGCATATATACAAAAAGCAATAAATTTCAAAGCACATCGCAACAATTAGCTGTAGAACAGATTTCAGTATGTAATATAGGTTACAGTTCCACAATTTGAGGTGTTTATTTCTAGCTGCTCTAAGGTACTGGAGACTAAAAGAAATATCAATATAATGATTCAGCAATCATACTCGTTTGTTAAACCCTACCATCTCTAAAACTCCTCCATTCACTTTGATCTTTCTCCCACTCTTTAGGGGTATTTGGGCTATACCCCTTTTAAATTTTTCATGTTGGAAGGGGCTGTTGATAATATGGGATAGAGGGATGGAACTGGTTGGTGTTCTGGAGAGGCTGGCCCCTCTGCATTTCAGGATCTATCAGGTCCAGGGACCCATCTGGAGGTTTTAGGTTTGTGGAAAGTTGCCCTAGTGGATGGAACCTTTGTAGAATCTTATATAATACCCTTGGTATTCTTTACAATTGGTGGGGATGGTTTTTGTTGAGATTTGGCATGTTATGATAGGTAACAATGTCTAACTGAAGTTTGCGTAAGAGTGACCTCCAGAATAACCTCTCAACTGTATTTGAACTCTCCCTGCCACTGATACCTTATTTGTTACACTTCTTATCCCCTTTTAGTGAAGATGGCATTGTTGATCCCACGGGGCCAGGGCCAGGGCCAGGCTTATCCCTGGGAGTCATCTCCCACGCCTCCAGGGAGAATTTCACCCCTTAATGTCATGTCCCATGTAGGAGGAAGGACAATGGTTTCACTTGCAGAGTTGGGCTTAGAAAGAGAGTGGCCACATCTGAGCAACAAAAGAGGTCCTCTGGACGTGACTCTTAGGCATACCTAATAAGTATGCTAAGCTTCTCCACTACATATATAAGCTTCACAAGAGCAAGCCTCAAGGTCAAGCCTGTTGATTTGGGTGTCCCTAATATTTGACACAGTATCCGGGGTTCCCCTGGTGGTAAAGTTTAATAGTTCCATATTTATAAAATATGAACTTTGCACCAAATAAATATCTCATCCCTTGGTCTCAACAAGAAGTTGAAGTTTTTAAAATAGTCAATATCATTCTTTACCCTTTAGTCTCATTTACCTTAGTCTTAATCAGATTAGTTTCATTATATCTCTAATTGACATTTTATCTCTTTTTCAGCTTCTTTAGCAGTTGCTGTATGAGGCAATGTAACTTTCAGAGCTGCATAACTTTAACTCTGAGTCTCAGGTGTCCTACAGATACCCGAAGTTCCAGAGAATCACCGGATTACACATAGGAGCTCAGCATTTCAGAATTTAGAAATAACAGTTAAAACTCTGGAATAGATGTGACTACTGTAAGAGTTTATAATCTAGAAATCTTTAGAATAAGACTTCTGATAACCTATGCTCTCAAATTCAGTTCTCACAGTTGCGCATTGTAATTAGTCCATATCAGTGAGGTATTATAATATCTGTTTTTTTTGTTTCCATCTTATTTCATTCAGCATACTGTCCTCATGGTTCATTCACCTAGTTACATGGCTCACAGCTTCATTCCTTCTTGCAGCCACTCAATATTCCATTGTAGGTACATTTGGTTTTGAACACCTTAGAAGTTAACTGTCCAGCATATAGTAAGTAAGATTGGCTTAAGTCTTATTTCCTGTTCAGTAATGCCAGTTTATAAACCTGAGCTTTGAAACGAGTAGAGTAGATTTCTGACTACCTGACAGCTTTGTGGATGACTGATGTATCTACCCACAATTGTTTGAAAGAGATATTGTGGGAGCCACTATAAAGCATACTGTGACTTACAGCACCCACTCCCTCCAATCACCACCATTCTTTGATCCCACTAAATGGCTAATGTTAACTGTCAGCATAGCTCTGGCCTTGAAATGGACAGTGGGAGTAGGGAGTGTGGAGAGATGGTTATGGATTTATAAGTAGATCATACAAAAATATGTTGAATACCTATTTACCAGCCAGGCTCTTTCACATTTGTCCTCTTACTTAGCAATTTGGGGGCAACTGGATGTTTGCATTTTGTAAATGAAATACAATCAGAGGTAAGTGATATGCTTCAGGTCCCAGGGTTGGCATTGCAAGTTTGAAAAATACTGTATTGTTCCAGGTACAGCGGTTACTGAAGTGAACAAGACAAAGGCCCCTGCCTTCATGGAGCTTATATTCTAGTAGGGAGAGGCAGATAATATATTTGTAAATACAAATCCAGATAGTGATTAAATGCTTGGAGGAAATTGAAACAGGGTAGTGTGATTGTGACTGAAATGGTGTAGGGTAGCTGGAGCAGGCCTTTCCAAAGAAGTAATATAAATGGAGAGATCTGAATAGATAAAAGGAAGCAGAGCATTCCAGTCTCAGGGAATGAGCTCAGTTCATTATTTGGAGGAAGAGAAAGGAGTAGTGTTAATGGCAGAAAGCAGTAAGAGATGAGGCCTATTCATAGATTGTTCTATAGCCCATGGACAAGAGATGGGATTTTATTTGGATCAGAAGCTGTTAGAGAGTCTTAATCATGGGAATGAAGCGCTTTGACAAATAACCACTAAATGGCAGAAACAGGGCTCGAACACACATTTGGATCTATGGCCACTTCATGTTCCATAATACCACAGCAGAAGCCCTGCCTGCTCTTTCCTCTTTCCTTCCCAAAGTGAAAGTGCAGGGTAGCTGGGTCCACAGAAGTCTGGAGACAGCATTGCAGTACTGTAGCCTTTTAATTTCTCTTTCCAAGTTTCCTTGTTTGTTTAGGTCCTAAGGAGCTTGGTTTGTAGGATTCATATAAAGAGAAATGTGACTCTTTGTGCTAATTTAGTCTTGTCTGATTTGAACAACATTTTTCTGCCATCACTGAGAAAATCCTCAGATGATGGGATGCAATACCACAAATGAAATGGAACTGATGACTCCGCCACCATTTCTTAGCTGATACCTGTAGGGAGCAGGGTTGCGCATATAATAAATCAAAGGGACTGCTGAGGTTTTAACTTTTTTTTTATTAATTAAAAAAATTAACTAACAACATTTAGAAATCATTCCATTCTACATATACAATCAGTAATTCTTAATAGCATCACATAGATGCATATTCATCATTTCTTAGTACATTTGCATCGATTTAGAAAAAGAAATAAAAGGACAACAGAAAAAGAAATAAAATGATAATAGAAAAAAAGAAAAAAAAAGACTATACCTAAGATGCAGCTTCATTCAGTGTTTTAACATAATTACATTACAATTAGGTAGTATTGTGTTGTCCATTTTTGAGTTTTTGTATCCAGTCTTGTTGCGCAGTCTTTATCCCTTCAGCTAGGTTTTAACTTTTTAAAGAGCTGGCTACACAAATCCTCCTAATTGAATACCTATTAGTGTTTACTTATTAGTAATATTACTGGTGAGTAGACTAAATTAAAAAAATTCAGATCAATCTAATAAATTTAACATACATTTATAGATTAGCTAATATGTCCTGACATTTTAGGATTGGCAATCACCCAACTGCCTGCAGAGGTGGCCAAAAAATGGAAGACTCTGGATTGAGTATTTCCAATTATTAAGCAGATAAGCGACCTAACCTCAGTGACCAGGTCCATAGCTCATCTTCTGGGTTTCAGATATAGGAGCAAAAGTGTAAGGGCAGCTTTGGAGCCAAAAGAAATGCAGTTCCAGGCTACAGCATAGGAATCAGGCCAAGCTCCATGGGAATTGGCTCCTTTTCTGCTTGTTATGGTGGCATACGTTGCTAGGTAGGTCCATGTTGTAGTCTTATTTTGTCTCTCTGTCACGTCACCACTAACTGGTAGAGTGAGTCTGATGGTAACTTCATATTCATTATTTCCTCTGGACCCCAACAAAATCCAGGCATTTTCAAGATTGCAAGTGAGTACATGTGAAACCTGACCTATCTGCAGAGGTGCCTTCTCAGGCTGAAATTTTAGAAAGAGGTCCTAGTTCGGTGGGAGTGGAAAGAGCTACTGATTCTAAACTTTACTCCCTGACTTGTTATAACAAAGGGCTCTACAGATAGCATATTTGATATAGACCCTAATCCTGTGTAAGACACTCACCTAGGAAAAGGGCATTTTTGTCTCCTCAAACTTCCCTCTATCTTTGCTCCTTCAGAAGAATCTATTCCACTTGAAGATCTAACTGAATTATTAGTATTGTGTCTGGATAAGGACACATGGCTTCAGGAATTTTAAGAGGTGATACAAGGGCCCAGGGCCCTAACAGTAATGAACAACAACAATCCTGTTGAGCAAATGGTCCATGGAGAGGTGAGATGAGGTCTTAAAGGTGCAGTGAAAAGAAGACGTTTAAGAGCCAGTCAGACTTAGTATTATATACCTCTTACCAGCTGTGTGATTTTAGATAAGAGATCCTCTCTGAGTTTCCATTTTCCTTTCTGCAAAGTGGGGATAATGATGCTTACTTTGTTGGGAGGCTTAGATATCACATAAGGAATACTCCTAGCACTTAAATGATGGAGACATTCTATTAAGCTATTATAAATAAGATAGGAAGGCAATACTGCCCCGCATGGGAGGAGGTGTCTGGGCCAATTTCCAGTGACTGTGAAATAGGTATACCTGACTTTGAGACATTTAACAAAACTGTGGTCTGGAATTTCAGCTTCAATAAAGATGAATGCATCTGGCCCAAGTTCTTTGGAAGTCCAAAGAAGCCTCCTAGATATGTGGGGAAGAGACGGGAAGGGAGACAGATACAGATGCTATGGAATAAGATGGGGTCTGTCCATTGTATGAGAGTGAGAGAAAAAGGAAAAAAACACAAATAATCCCATAAAAGAGATCCCTGCTTTACCAGGTAGAGTTGTAAACTAGGATTATACCTAATTGCCTGTGAAGAAAAAATTAGTGGCTGAATATTTGTTACTATGGCAACCTTTTTATGCTTGGCCACTATTTAGAAGCTAAAACAGGAGCTGGATAGGGAAATAATTAGATACACCATGTACAAAAATATCTGGTGAAATAGGATAATTGGCTAGAGACGCATGCGAAGACAGTTTATTTAAAAACCTGCCTATGTCTCAACAAAAGACTACATAAATGTTGACCAATGCTAAAAAAAAAAAAAAAAGAAATCTTTGATTCAGTTGGAAACAGACATTATAGCCGAAGGAAAAGAAATGTGAAAAGTGTAGATCTTAGGCCCAGTAAGAACTCTTGATAGAAACCAGGGACTCCTAGAAACTTGCCTAAAATTTCTCCTGTTTCCCCTCCTCCTTTAATTTGAGAGTCCTCTTTGCTAGGAATAGCAGCCCTCCAGTATCCTTTAGCATCCATTTAGACATTGTATCTAACAGCTTTCTATCTAGTCAGCATTCCCAGTTCTGAGTTGAACCATGAGTTTCCCTTATTCTAAAAGGAGTGAAGCTACTCCTAGGTCAGAAACAACCTGTAAAAAAACTGCAGAGGCAATTGCTCCAGAGGGAACCTTTCCTCGCATCACTCCACTCACCACACAAAGCCCTGCTTCTTCTCTCAACATGCCCAGGGTGGTTTAAAGCTTCAGCCATTAGAGATCGTGGCTCATAGAAAGAGTACCATACCCTTCATTCTTCTCCAACATTATTTCCATAGGTGGCTTCACCCACACCCATGGTATTTTTCCTTTAAGTAAGAATTGATTACAGGAGATATTTCCCACAGTTTTAACTATTCCCCATACTCCAGTGACTTGTACAATATTAAAACCAAAAGACATATTGATTCAATATGTGTGTGTAGTTCTGTGTCATTTTATCACAGGTGAAAATTCATATAGCCATCACAGCTTAGATACAGAACTATGCAATTTCCCTCATGTTATGCCTTTAGATTCATATCCATACCTTCTTCCCTCTCCCTCACAATCCCTAACCCCTGACAATCATTAATCTGTTCTCCATCTCTATAATTTTATCATTCTGAGAATGTTTTATAATGTTATATAAATGAAATCATACAGTATATGACCTTTTGAGATGGGTTTTTTTCACTCTGCATTGTGCCTTTGTGATTCTCCAAGTTGTTGCGTATATGGCTGGTTCATTTCTTTTTATTGCTGAGTAGTATTTCATAGTATGGATGTATTACAGTTTAACCCTTCTTCTGTTATAGGACATTTTCATTGCTTCCGGTTTTGGGCTATTATTAATAATGCTGTTGTGAACAATGATGTAGTGGTTTTGTGTAGATATATATTCTCACTTCTTCAGGGATAGATGGCCAGGAGTGCAATTGTTGGGTAGTATAGTAAGTGAATAATTAGCTTTACCAGAAACTGCCTTTCCCTATAAGGACTGAAAACATCAGAAATCACGCCAAAGAGATGGGTGGCACAAAACTCCAGGGTCTGAGCCCAACGAAAGGGATGGGGTGGGAGTGGGGAATGAAAGCCACCTCAGGCCAGGAAGATGTGGTGAGGGGACCAGCAGGCTTTTTCAGACCCCGACTTCAGGGAAAACTTCAAATGCTACTTTATCACCTTTGCAAGAGAAGAGGTTCAGGTTAAAACACCTCCCTCATAGCATTCCATGGTCTTTTGATGACTGTGGCTTTGTAATAAGATCAGGAACTGTGAGTCCTCCAACTTCATTCTGCTTTTTTAAGAGGCTTTGGCTATTTGGGGCCCCTTATCTGAACATATCAATTTGATGATTGTCTTTTCCATTTCTACAAAGAAGTTGTTGAAATTTTGATTGGGATTGCGTTGAATATATAAACCACTTAGGGTAGAATTGACATCTTAACTATATTTAGTCTTCCAATCCATGAACTCGGACTATCCTTCTGTTTATTTAAGTCTTCTCTGATTTCTTTCGCCAATGTCTTGTGATTTTCTTTGCATCCTTGGTTAGATTTATTCCTAGATATATGATTATTGCTATTGTACATGGAATTTTTTCTTGATTTTTTATTCCAATGGTTCATTGCTTGTGTATAAAAACACTGATTTTGGGGTGTTAATCTTGTACTTCCCACTTTGCTGAAATAATTTATTATCTCTAGGAGCTTTGTCATGGAATTTTCAGGATTTTCTGTACATAGGATCATGTCATAAGCAAACAGAAAAAGTCTTTTTCTTCCTTTTCAACTCAATGCCTTTTATGTTTTTTCTTGCCCAACTGCCCCGGCTAGGAATTTCAGGGCGATGTTGAGTAACAGTGGTGACAGTGGCATCCTTGTCTTGTTCCTGACCTTAGAGGGGAAGCTTTTAGTCTTTCACCATTAAGTATGATGTTCGTTGTGAGTTTTTCAAATATGCCCATTATTGTGTTGAAAAATTTTCTTTCTATTATTTTTCTAGGTGTTTTTATCAAAGAAGAACGGAGAATTTTGTCAAATGGCTTTTCTATGTCAACTGAGATGGATCATGTTTATTCCCCACTTCATTCTGTTGATGAGATGTATTGCATTAATTGATTATCTTATATTGAACCACCCTTGCATACCTGGGATAAAACCCACTTGGTCATGATGTATAATTCCTTTCATGTGCCACTGGATTCAATTTGCAAGCATTTTGTTTAGGATTTTTTGCATCTATATTCGTAAGAGATATTGATCCCTAATTTCTTGTGGTATCTTTATCTGGCTTTGTTATAAGGGTGATGTCCTCGTTGAATGAATTATGGACTACTCCTTCCTCCTCAATTTTTTGGAAGAGACTGAGCAGGATTGGTGTGAATTCTTTGAATTTTTGGTGAAATCCCCCTGTGAAGCCACCTGATCCTGGGATTTTTTTATTGGGAGGTCTTTGATCACTGATTCAATCTCTTGACTGGTTATTGGTTTGTTGAGATCGCATATTTCTTCTTGATTAAGTGTAGGTAGTTTGTGTGCCTCTAGGAATTTGTCCATTTCATCTAGATTATCTAATTTGTTGGCTTACAGGTTTTCACAGTATCCTCTTATAGTCCTTTTTATTTCCGTGGGATTAGTTGTAAAGTCCCTTTTTCTCTTCTGATTTTAGTTATTTGTACCCTCTCTCTTTGTCCTTTGTCAGTCTAGCTAAAGTTTTGTCAATTTTATTTGATTTTCTCAAAGAACCAACTTTAGGTGATTTTCTCTATTTGTTTCTATTTCATATATCTCTGATCTATTCTTTGTTATTTCCTTCCTTCTGCTTGCTTTGTGCTTAGTTTGCTCTTCTTTTTCTAGTTCTTTCAGTTTTGAGGTTAGGTCTCCGATGTGATATCTTTCTTCTTTTTTGATGTAAAAATTTAGAGCTATAAATTTCCCTCTCAGCAGTGCCTTTGCTGCATCCTATACATTTTTGTATATTATATTTTCATTTTCATTCACCTCAAGATATTTCCTAATTTCCCTTGTGATTTTCTCTTTAATCTATTGGTTATTAGGGTAGGTTGTTTAATTTCTACATATTTGTGAAGTTCCAACTTCTTCCTCTGTTATTGAATTCCAGTTTCATTCTGTTTTAGTCAGAGAAGATACGTTGCATGATTTCAATATTTTCTTAATGTATTCAGACTTGTTTTGCGACCTCAGATACGGTATATCCTGGAGAATGATCCATGTGCATTCTAGAAGAATATGTACTCTGTTGTTGGTGTGTGATGCATTCTATATACATCTGTTAAGTCTAGCTGATTGAGGTAACATTCACTTTTTTCTATTGTTTTATTGATCTTCAGTCTAGTTCTTTCTAATATTGAGAATGGTGTATTAAAGCCTATTATTAATGTAGAATGTCAATTCTCCCTTCAATCTGACAATATTTGTTTCATGTATTTTGGGGCTCTGCTGTTATTTATAATTATAACATATTCTTGTTGAATTGACCCCTTTATCAGGATATGATGACCATCTTTGTTCCTTGTAAGTGTTTTTTGCTTAAAGTCTATTTTATTTGATATCAGCACAACTACCCCAACTATTTTTTGGTTACGGCTTGCATGGTATATTTTTCCATCTATTCTCTTTCAACCTGCTTCTATCTTTAAATTTAAGGTGAATCTCTTGAAGATAGCATATTGTTGCTTCATGCTTTTTAAAATCTATTTTCTCAACCTCTGCCTTTTGACAGGAGAGTTTAATCCATTTACATTTTAAAATAACAACTGATAATGCAGGACTTTCTTCTTCCATTTTGCCATTTAGTCTTTGTAAGTCTTACACCTTTTTTTGTCCCTCAGTTCTTACATTAATGCCTACTTTTGCATTTATTTGATTTTTCATGTTGTACCATATTGAATACCTTCTGATTTGTATCTGTATATATTTTTCACTATTTTCTTGTGGTTGCCATGGGGTTAAATGTAACATGCTAAATATATAACAATCCTATTTATTTTGATCTCAACTTGACTTCAATAGCATACATATACACCTTTTCTATACCCTTCCATTCTCCCCACCCTTTCTTTTTAAGTTTTTTATTGTATAGTATAACATATATACAAAGCAAAGAAATAAAAAAGTGACAGTTTTCAAAGCACTCTTCAACAGGTAGTTTTAGAACAGATCCCAGAGTTTGTCGTGGGCTACCAAATGATCCTCTCAGATTTTTCCTTCTATCTGCTCCAGAATATGGGCTAGTAGCCTTAAATACTTTTTTATAATCACAATTGACATTTTTCCTTCTTTTTTTGTGAAAAATAGCATATATACAAAAAAGCAATAAATTTCAAAGCACAGCACCACAATTAGTTGTAGAACATATTTCAAAGTTTGACATGGGTTACAATTCCATAATTTTAGGTTTTTACTTCTAGCAGCTCTAAGATACTTGAGGTTAAAATATATATCAATTTAATGATTCAGCATTCATATTCATTTGTTAAATCCTATCTTCACTGTATAACTCCACCATCACTTTTGATCTTTCCATCCCTCTCTTTAGGGGTTTTTGAGTTATGGCCATTATTAATTTTTCATATTGGAAGGGTCTGTCACTAATATGGGGTAGGGAGATGGAACTCTCTGATGTTCTGGAGAGGCTGGGCCCTCTAGGTCTCAGGACTTATCTGGACTAGGGACCCATCTGGAGGTTGTAGATTTCTGGAAAGTTACTCAAGTGCATGGAACACTTGTGGAAACTTATATATTGCCCTAGGTGTTCTTTAGGATTGGTTGTAATGGTCCTGGATGGAGTTTACCAAGTTATGATAGGTAGCAATGTCTAAATGAAGCTTGCATAACAGTGACCTCCAGAGTAGCCTCTCGACTCTATTTGAACTCTCTCTGCCACTGATACTCTATTAGTTACACTTCTTTTCCCCCTTTTGGTCAAGATGGAATTGTTGATCCCATGGTGCCAGAGCCGTATTCATCCCTGGGAGTTATCTCCCATGTTACCAGGGAGACTTTCACCCCTGGATGTCATGTCCCACATAGGGGAGAGGGCAATTATTTCACTTGCAGAGTTGGGCTTAGAGAGACAGACCACATCTGAGCAACAGAAGAGGTCCTCCATAAGTAACTCTTAGCATGCCTATAAGAAGTCTAAGCTTCTCTGCTACCTACATAAGCTTTATACAAGTAAGCTTCAGGATCGAGGGCATGGCCTATTGATTTGGGTGTCCCTAAAATTTGACACAGTATCAGGTCTCCCCACCTTTTTGTGCTTGTTCCCAATTTTATCTTAGCACATTGCATGTACAAAACCACAGATTTATCATTACTTATTAAGCATTAGTATTTTAGCACCTGTAGGAAATAAGAAGTGGTATTACATACTATAAAATATATGACAGTAATACTGGCATTAATAATTACCCAAATGGTTACCTTTATCAGAGTTCTTTATTGCTTTATGTCTAGTGTCCTTCCCTTTTAGTCTGAAGAACTCCCTTTACCATTGCTAGTAGGGCAAGTCTAAGGTGATAGACTCCCTCAGGTTTTGCATCTCTGGGAATGTCTTAATCTCTCCCACTTGTTGTCCAATTTTATTGAGATATATTCATATAATACATAATCATCCAAAGTATATAATCGATAGTTTACAGTATCATCATATAGTTGTGCATTCATCATCACAATCAATTTCAGAATGTTTTCATTTTCTCTAAAGATAATAAAAATTAAAAAAACACCCAAAACATCACAACCCCTTATCCCTGTTATTTATTTAAATTTTTGTCTCTGTTTTCTTACTCATCTGCCCATACATTGGATAAAGGGAGTATCAGTCACAAGGTTTTCACAATCACATAGTCACACCATAAAAGCTATATAGTTATACAATCATCTTCAAGAATCAAGGCTATTGGATTACAGTTCAACATTTTCAGGTATTATTATTATTATACACTGACCATAAAGGTTAAATTAGATAGTGTGCTATAGAAAGGTTAAATTGAATACACTGACTATAAAGGTTAAATTAAATAGTGTGCTACAGAAAATGTAAATTTTGTGCCAAATAAACATCTTTTCCTTTGGTCCACACAGAGGTTGAAGTTTTGAACTACAGTCCAATATCATCTTTTAAACTGTATTTTTTTAAATGAATTTTTTTTTAATTGTGAAGTATAACATATATACAAAAAAGCAATAAATTCCCAAAAAATTTTTAACAAGTAGTTATAGAACAGATTTTAAACTTTGGTATGGGTTACAGTTCCATGATTTTTTCATTTTTTCTTGTAGCTGCTCCAAGATACTTAAGACCAAAAGAAATATCAATGTAATGAGTCAGCAGTCATAACCATTTGTTAAACCACATCTTCACTGTTATACTCCTCCTCCTATTTTTTTCTTTTTTTGTGAAAAATAACATACATAAAAAAAGCAATAAATTTCAAAATACATCACAACAATTAGTTGTAGAACAGATTTCAGAGTTTGGTATGAGTTACAGTTCCACAATTTCAGGGTGTTACTTCTGGCTGCTCTAAGGTCCTGGAGACTAAAAGAAATAACAATATAATGATTCAGCAATCATACTCATTTGTTAAACCCTACCTTCTCTGTATAACTCCTCCATCCACTTTGATCTTTCTTCCACTCTTTGGGGATATTTGGGCTCTGCCTGTTCTAGTTTGCTAGCTGCCATAATGCAATACCTCAGAAACAGGATGGCTTTTAAAAAGGGGAATTTAATAAGTTGTTAGTTTACAGTTCTAAGGCTGAGAAAATGTCCCAATTAAAACAAGTCTATAGAAATGTCCCATCAAAGGCATCCAGGGAAAGATATCCTGGCTCAAGAAGGCTGATGAAGTTCAGGGTTTCTTTCTCAAGTGGAAGGGCACATGGTAAACACAGTCAGAGTTTCTCTCTCATCTGGAAGGGTATATGTTGAACACAGTGTCATCTGGTAGCTTCTTTTCTTGGCTTCCTGTTTCATGAAGCTCCCCGGGAGACATTTTCCTTCTTCATCTCCAAAGGTCACTGGTTGGTGGACTCTGCTTCTTGTGGCTATGTCGTTCTGCTCTGCTCTCTCTGAATCTCCAAAATGTTTCTTCTTTTATAGGACTCCAGAAACTTATCAAGACCCACCCAAATGGGTGGAGACATGTCACCTAATCCAGCTTAACAACCATTCTTGATTAAATCACATCTCCAGGGAGATGATCTGATTACAGTTTCAAACATACAGTATTGAATAGGGATTAGAAGAAATGACTGCCTTTACAAAATGGGATTAGGATTAAAATGTGGCTTTTCTAGGAGACGTACATCCTTTCAAACCAGCACAATGCCCAGTCTAAATTTTTCATGTTGGAAGGTGCTTTTGATAATATGGGTTGTGGGGGATGGATTAGTTGATGCTCTGGAGAGGCTGCCCCTCTGCATTTCAGGACTTGTCAGGCCCAGGGACCCATCCGGAAATTGTAGGTTTCTGGAAAATTAATTTAGTGGATCGAATCTTTGTAGAATCTTATATAATGCCCTGGGTATTCTTTACAATTGGCAGGAGTGGTTGACATTGGGGTTTATCAAGTTATGATAGATAGCAATGTCTAACTGAAGCTTGCATAAGAAAGAGCTCCAGAGTAGCCTCATTTTAACTCTCTCAGCCACTGATACCTTATTTGTTATGCGTCTTTCTCCTCTCTGGTCAGGATGACATTGTTGATCCCACAATCACAGGACCAAGCTCCCTAGGAGTCATCTGCCATGTCGCCAGGGAGACTGTCACCTCTGGATGTCATGTCTCATGTAGCAGGGAGGGCAATGGTTTCACATGCAGAGTTAGGCTTAGAGAGAGTAAGGCCACATTGGAGCAACAAGAGGTCTTCCAGAGATGACTCTTAGGATACCTATAGGTAAGCTAAGCTTCTCCACTACACACATAAGCTTCACAAGAACAAGCTTCAATATTTAGGGCTTGGCCTATTGATTTGGGTGTCCTTAATGTTTAACACAATATTCTAACTTTTTATGTTGGAAAGGGCTGTCAATAATAAGAGGTAGGGAGATGGAACTAGCTGATGTTCTGGAAAGACTGGCCCCTCTAGGTTTCAGGACATATCTGGTCCAAGGACCCATCTGGAGGTTATAGGTTTCTGGAAAATTACCTTAGTGCATGGAACCTTTGTAGAATCTTATATATTGCCCTAGATGTTCTTTAGGTTTGGCTGGAATGGTTTTGGTTGGTTTTTCTCAAGTTATGATAGGTAGCAATGTCCAACTGAAGCTTGCATAAGAGTGACCTCCAGAGTAGCCTCTTGACTCTATTTGAACACTCTCAGCTACTGACACTTTATTTGTTACAATTCTTTACCCCTTTTGGTCAAGATGGCATTGTTGATCTCATGGTACCAGGGCCAGTCTCATCCCTGGGAGTCATCTCCCACATCGCCAGGGAGACTTTTATCCCTGGATGTCTTGTCTCATGTAGTGGGAAGGGCAATGATTTCACATGCAGAGTTGGGCTTAGAGAGAGTGAGGGCACATCTGAGCAACAGAAGAGGTCCTCCGGAAGTAACTCTTAGGTATACATACAGGTAGGCTAACCTTCTCCACTACATACATAAGCTTCACGAGTAACAAGCCTCAAGATTAAGGGCTTGACCTATTGATTTGGATGTCCCTAATGTTTGACACTGGGTTTCCCTGGTGGTAAAGTTAAATAGTACCATATTTTTTCTCCCATCCCTCAAGGAACTTTGCCAATAATTTTTGTTATCTGCTTAGTATATTCTGGGATATACCCAGGCATTATCTTAAGCTATACAGGGTTAAAGGCCCTCATTTTTATTCTGGGCTCCCTGTGTTTCAATTGTTTAAATGAGCTGTCTAGACAGGTTGAGTTTGCTACAGAAAATTTATGTTCTGGAAAAAATAAGCCTTTCTTCCTTTGGTCTCAAAGAGCAGGTGAGGTTCTAAAATATACACAATGTGTTCCTTACCCCTGTGTTCTGAGTTACGTCAATCCTGACCTGATCACCTTTGTTTTTATCTCTGAATACCAGGTTATAAATATATAAAATAGCCTCTAAAAATCCAGAAATAATAATTACCACTCTGGAATAAATGTGACTGCTACAAGAGCTAACAGTCTAGGCCATTGTTTTCTTATAAGCATTTTCTAAATGAGACCATTTAATAATTTCTCTTTTGTTTCTGGCTTATTTTGCCTCACCAAATGCCCCATAAGTTCATTCACAATGTTGCATGCCTCACGACTTTGTTCCTTTTTGTAGCAGCACGATATTCGATCATATGTATACACCAACATTCGCCAATCTACTCAGTCAGTGCATCCTTCAGCCACCTGCATTCATTAGGTATCATGTATAATGTCCAAAGTCCAAAGTCCATCAACACTCTCAATTTTAGGTAATTTCATAATTCCCAAAAGAAATATAACCAATAAACACATCTTCACCAATTGGAAATCTAAACCTCCCTTAACTCTTGTCCCTCCCCCCATTATTTACCCCTGGTGATGCCATGATGTGATTGATGTTTTCTTGTTTAATATATCCTGTAGCATGCAATAGCAGTTCCCCCCATACACTGAACTTAAACACTCTTTGTACAAGAATCATAACTTTGAAGTAGTTCATGCAAGAACTTATTTATAATTGTACTGTTAATCTGTGGGACCCATAGGTCTATACAAACCCTTTCAATCATGCTTACCTTCAATATGGTAATATTTATAGATCCACTAGTGAACCACCTTCACTTCTATCTAGTCCCTTAATTTGACCTCAACCTCATTAGCTAACCATTTACCCATCTCTAGCTTTTATGTATCTCTAAATCCCCTATATTTGATATTATAAACTTCTGATTTTACTTTTACCATGGTCATAAAAATGAACTCATACAGTATCTATCCTTTTGTGTCTTGCTAATTTCACTTAGCATTATGTCCTCAAGGCTCATCCATCTTGTCATGTGTGTCATTTCATCTTACTGTTGCATAATATTCCATCTTATGTATATGCAACATTTAGCTAATCCACTTATCTGATGATAGGCACTTGGACTGTTTCCATCTTGGTAATTGTGAATAATGCTGCTATGAACATCGGTATGCTTGTGTCACTGCTTTCATCTCTTCTGGGTATATACCAAGTAGTGCTATTGCCAGGTCATAAGGAAACTATACTTAGTTTCCTAAGTAACCGCCAAACTGTCTTCCGTATCAGCTATACCATTATACATTCCCACCAGCAGTGGACATGTGTCTCAATTTTTCAATATCTTCTCCAACATTTGTAGTTTCCAGTTTGTTTAATAGCAACCATTCTTATAGGTGTGAGGTGGTATCTCATTGTAGTCCTGATCTGCATTTCCCTTATACCTAATGAAAATGAGCAAGTCTACATGTGCTTTTGAGCCATCAATGCTTGGTCGTCAGAAAAATGCCTATTCATATCTTTAGCCCATTTTATAATTGGGTTGTTTGTTCTTTTGTTGTTGAGTTGTATGATTTCTTTATGTATACAAGATATCAAACCTTTGTCCAATGTGCGATTTCCAAATGTTTTCTCCCATTGAGTTGCTGCCTTTTCACTTTTTCGACAAAGTCTTTTGAGGTGCAAAAGCATTTGATTTTGAGGCATTCCCATTTATCTATTTTTTCTTTTATGGCTTATGCTTTGGGTATAAAGTTTATGAAGCTATCTCCAATTACTAGGTCTTGAAGATGTTTCCCTACATTTTCTTCTAGAAGCTTTATGGTACCAGTTCTTATATTTAGGTATTTGATCTACTTTGAGTTAATTTTTGTATAGGGTGTGAGGTAAGGGTCCTCTTTCATTCTTTTGGCTATTGATATCCAGTTCTCCCATGGCTATTGATTTCCAGTTCTCCCATGCAAAAACTATTTTCTCCCAGTTCAGTGGATTTGGATCCCTTGACAAAAATCAGTTGACCATAGATTTTGTGGTCTATTCTGCACTATCAGTTTGATTCTATTGGTTAATACTTCTATCTTTGTGCCATTACCATGCTGTTTTGACCACTGTGGCTTTATAAAAATTTTTAAAATCAGGAAGTGTTAATCCTCCCATTGATTCTTCTTTTTTAGGATGCTTTTAGCTATTCAGGTCTCTTTCCCTTCCAGATGAATTTGTTAACCAGCTTTTCCAAGTCTTCCAAATAGGTTGTTGGAATTTTTATTGGTACTGCATTGAATTTGTTGATCAATTTGGATAGAATTGACACCTTAACTATATTTAACCTACCTATCCATGAGCACAGAATGCCTTTCAACCTATTTAGATCTTCTTTGATTTCTTTTAGCAATATTATGCAGTCTTCTGTGTACAAGTCCTCTATGTCCCTAGTTAAGTTCATTCCTGGTACTTGCTTCTTTTCATTGCTATTTTGAATGAAATTTTTTCCTTAACTCAGTCTTCAGGTAGGTCATTGCTTGTGTATAGAAACGTTTTTTTATTTTTGCAGATTACTCTTATATTCTGCCACCTTATTGAATTTGTTTATTCGCTCAAGTAACTTTGTTGTAGATTTCTCAGGATTTTTCCAAGTATGTCATCTGCAAATAATGAAAGTTCTACTTCTTCCTTTCCAATTTGGATGCCTTTTATTTCTTTTTCCTGCTTGATTGCTCTAGCTAGAACTTCTAGTACAATGTTGAATAATAGTGGTGACAGAGGGTATCCTTGTCTCATTCCCGGTCTTATGGTGAAATTTTTCAGTCTCTCTCCATTGAGTACAGTACTGGCTACGGATTTTTCATGATGCCATTTATCATACTGAGGAAGTTACCTTTGATTCCTACTTTTTGAAGTGTTTTTTCAAAAAAGGATGGTGAATTTGTTGAATGCCTTTACAACATCAATTAGGAAGATCATGTGATTTTTCCCTTTCGATTTGTTAATGTGCTGTATTACATTAATTGATTTTCTTGTGTTGAACCATCTTTGCATTCCTGGTATAAGCCTCACTTGGTCATGGTGTATAATTCTTTTAATGTGTTGTTGGATTCGATTCGCTAGTATTCAGTTGAGAGTTTTTGCATCTATGTTCATTAGGAAGATTGGCCTGTAGTTTTGCTTTCTTGTAGCATCAATATCTGGTTTTGGTATTAAAGTGATGTTAGCTTCATAAAATGAGTTAGGCAGTATTGCTTTTTCCTCAGTCTTTTGGAAAAATTTGAACAGGATTGGTGTCAGTTCTTTTTGGAATGTTTGGCAAAGTTCCCCTGTGAAGCCATCTGGCCCTGGGTTTTTCTTTGTAGGAAGATTTTTGATGACTGATTGAATCTCTTTATTTGTGATTGGTTTGTTGAGATCTCTATTTCTTCCTCAGGTAGTGTAGCTTACTGCTGATTTCTCTGAAATCAGATAGTGACTGATTTCTCTAGAAATTTCTTCCTTGACCCACTCATTGTTTAAGAGTGTATTATTTAATCTCCATATATTTGTGAAAGTTCTCACTCTTTGATAACGATTGATTTCCAGCTTCATTCCATTGTGATCAGAGAAAGTGCTTTGAATAATGCGGATGCTTTTAAATTTATAAAGACCTGTTTTGTGCCCTAGCATATGATCTATCCTGGAGAATGTTCCATGTGCACTAGAGAAGAATGTATATCCTGGTCTTTTGGGGTGTAACAACATAAATATGTCTGTTATATCTAATTCACTTATCAAATCTCTATTTCGTTGTTGATGCCGTGTCTGGTTATTCTATCTATAGAGGAGTGTGGTGTATTGAAGTCTCCCACTATTATTGTTGAAACGTCTATCACTCCCTTCAGTTTTTCCAATGTCTGTCCCATGTACTTTGGAGCTCCTAGAGTGGGAGCATAGACATTTCCTATTGTTATTTCTTCCTGGTTAATGTCCCTTTTACTAATATATAGTGTCCTTCTTTGTCTTTTCTGATGCCTTTACATTTAAAGTCTATTTTGTCTGATATTAGCATAGCTACTCCTGCTTTCTTTTGGCTACAGTTTGCATGAAACCTCTTTTACCACCCTTTCACTTTCAATCTATTTGTGTTCTTCTGTCTTAGATGAGTCTCTTGTACATAGCTTATAGCTATCTTATATATCTTAATCCAGTCTGCCATTTTAAACTTGTATCTTTTACTTGGTTAGTTTAGTCCATTAACACTCAAAGTTATTACTGTAAATGCATTTCTTGAATCCACCATCTTCTCCTTTGGATTTTAATAGTCAGATCTATATATTCTTTCCCTCTTTATCCTTTAAGTTATCCTAATTCGTTCTCTTCAATTCTGGGCCCTCCTCCAGAACTCTCTCTCCTGTCTTTTTTTATTTCAGCCAACAGTACTCCCTTTAGTATTTCTTGTAGGGCTGATCTCATGTTGACATTTTCTTTCAGTGTTTGTTTGTGAAAATTTTAATCTCTCCCTCAGTTTTGAAGCACAATTTGTCTGGGTACAGAATTCTTGGCTGAAACCTTTCTCTTTCATGATGTTAAATATATCATACCAGTGACTTCTTGCCTCCATAATGTCAGTTCAGTATCTGAAGTCGGTCTTATATGGTTTCCCTTGTATGTAGTAGATTGTTTTTCTCTTTCCACTTTCAGGATTTTCTGTTTTTCTCTTTAACATTTGACAGACTGATTTGTATGTGTCTTGGGGTAGGCTTATTTGGATTTATTCTCTGTTGCTTGTTGGGCTTCTTTGATTTATTTATGTCTTTTATAAAGGTTGGGAAGTTTCCCCCCGTTATATCCTCTGCTAGTCTTTCTAGCCCTTTATTCTTCTCTTCTCCTTCTGGATCACTGATGATTCTTATATTTGTGCACTTTATCTTGTCTATCATTTCCCTGAGATCCAATTCAAATTTTTCCACTTTTTTGCCATTTGCCTTTTTGTGCATTTGAAATCAGTTGTCCTGTCCTCTAGTTCACTTGTTCTTTCTTCTGCCTCTTCATATGTGCTGTTGTGTGTCTCTAGTATATTTTTAATTTAGTCTACGGCATCTTTACTCTCTGTGATATCTGCTATTTTTCTATTTATTCTTTCAAATTCCTCTTTATGCTCTTCTAGTGTCTTCTTGATCTCCTTTATGTCATTAGCCATCCCACTGACCTTATTTAGTAGAATTATGTGTACATCTTTGATTAGTTGTTCCAAAATTTGTTTCTCTTCTGGTGTTTTAATTTGATCATTCAACTGGGCTATATCTGCACCTTCACATGGTTAGTGATTTTCTGTTGTTTTCACAGCATGTAAATATATCGATAGGATTACTTTGGAAGTTAATTTCCTTCAGTAGTCTAAAGGTTTGTATTGTGGGATGGGTGAAGAGCAGGATCCATGGCGTGAGCAGGGGCACAACAGTGTAGTGACAGGTTGTGCTATAGATACATGCACCAACTGAGTATGTTATGCTGGTACCTGTCAGTGTTGGGTGCGTATCGTGGGGTTGTGGAGGTGTAGTGCAGGGGCCATGGGGTGAGGTTCAGCTCAGGCAGGTCTTGGTGCACAGGAGCAGGATGTGACATGGGGAACACAGTGGTGGGGCATGGTGGGAGGCAGATGGGGGTGCTGAGTGAATGTGGCTGGGGCTGGTACATGGGCACATGGGGTAGCTGCATGAAGCATGTGGGTCATGGGTGCCAGGGTGTAGGGTACAGGGCACAGAAGTCAGGGCACAGGGAGGGTCTAGGTGGGCCTTGATGCAGAAGTGTGTGTGTGTTGGGGCTAGGCATAGGTCATGGAGGTTGTGGGACATGGGTCAGTGGTGGGTGATGTTGGGGTGGGTGAGGCCCTGGCATTGGTGCACAGGTGTGACGGTAGCATTGGTGGCATACATGTGCAGGGCGGTGGCTATGTGGCAGAGATGTGCATGAGAGCACCTGCCAGGTTTGGGAGAAAGACACGTGCTAGGGGGTGGGTCAAGAGTGTGCACGTGTGCCAGGAAAGGGCGATGAGGTGCAGGGTTCAAAAGTTCAGTGAACAGATATGTGGGTGCCGAGCAGGGAAGATGTGGCTGTGCCTGTGCTTGGGTCTTGGGGACAGGGCCCTGGTGTGCATGTTCACAAAGCTCAGGGGTAATGGGGTGGGATTATGCCTGCATGGGTTGGGGGCAGATGTGGCCCAGATGCGCAAGTCAGCACTTGCCCAGAGCTGAGGGGGCATGGTGGGAGTGGGTACATGTCCATCCACATGTCTGGGGGGGGGATACTGATGTGCACGTGTACAGAGCCCAGGAAGAGGGGGGGGTCAGGTTTGAAAGACTGTATGGGCTGGGTGTGGGTGTTCCCAGGTGTGAAGGTGAGTGCCTGCAGCCTGGAAGTGCAGGTGACTGCCTGCAATGGGCAGGGAGGAGGAGGAAGGTTTTGAGGGGCTGGATGTGGGTGCATGGGGTCTCAGGAGGGGCAGGGCGAGACTGTGAGCTTGTGCAAGAGAGTTGGGTTGGGCTGGGACAGGGTCGAGGTGTGGGGCAGGGATGTGAGGGGGAGGGGCATCAGGACATGAGTGTCTCAAGCATGGTGAGGGGGCGAGTGACAGGGTTCATGTGCATGGGGTGTGAGGGGAGTTGCAGGTTATGGGGCGGGAGCAGCACGTGAGGGTCGCACTTTCAAGGAATGCAGATTAGTTTACTTTCTTGTCCTCATCTCCCCGTCCAGGCACTCCTGAGGGCTTCAGGCCTCCATTTGGAAAGGGGTGTGTTCTAGTCTGCTGGCTGCCAGAATGCAATATACCAGGAATGGAATGGCTTTTAAAAGGGAGAATTTAATAAGTTGCTAGTTTACAGTTCTAAGGCTGAGACAATGTCCCAATTAAAAGAAGTCTACAGAAATGTCCAATCTGAGGCATCCAGGGAAAGATACCTTGGTTCAAAAAGGCTGATGAAGTTCAGAGTTTCTCTCTCAAGTGAGAGGGCACATGGCAAACATGGTAAGGGTTTCTCTCTCATCTGGAAAGGCACGTGGCGAACACAGTGTCATCAGCTGACTTTCTCTTCTGGCTTCCTGTTTCATGAAGCAACCTGGGAGGCATTTTCCTTCTTCATCTCCAAAGTTCGCTGGCTGGTGGACTCTTTGCTTCTCGTGGCTATGTTGTTCTGCAGCATTCTCCAAAATACTTCTTTTATAGGATTCCAGTAAACTAATTAAGACCCACCTGGAATGCATGGAGACACATCTGCATTGAGAAAATATAATCAAGCTTCCAACACACAGTGCTAAATAGGGTTTAAGAGAAACAGTTGTTCCCACAGGATTGGATTAGGATTGAGGGATGACTTTTCTAGGGTACATAAATCTTTTCAAAGCAGCACAGGGTGCATTAGCTGTTTGCACAAGATGGATGGTCTCTGGTTCTCAATTCTGCTTTTTCAACCAGGGCCTCCTTATATGGTGTAGAAGTCCCTCCATGGTGACTTACGCTCTGGAATCACTCTCCAGGTCATTTTTTGTGTCACTTCTCTAACTGTCCCTTGGAGCAGGGGTGAACTCAATGTATTCTATTCTGCCATTTTTCTGGAATTCTTCCTTGAATGCTTGGTAGAATTCACATGTGAAGCTGTCTGGTCCTTGAATTTTCTTTTTTGGGAGTTTTTTGATGACTGTTTTGATCTCTTCACTTGTGATTGGTTTGATGCAGACTTCCATTTTTTCTTGAGTTAATGTTTGTTAATGCTTTTCTAGGAAGTTATCCAATTCATCCAAGTTGTCTAGTTTGTAAGCATACAGTGGCTCATAATATCCTTTCATTATCTCTTTTATTTATGCATGGACAGTACTGATGTCTCCTCTCCCATTTCTGGTTTTATTTATTTGCATCCTCTCTTATTTGTCAGCCTACATAAGGCCCACCAATTTTATTGATTTTCTCAAAGAACCAGCATCTGGTTTCGTTGATTCTTTCTATTCTTTTCATGTTTTTAATTTCTTTGTTAATTTTTTTCTTCCATTTGCTTTCTGGTTAGTTTGCTGTTCTTTCTCTAGTTCCTCCAGGTGAGCAGTCAATTCATCAGTTTTTATCTTTATTCTTTCTATTCTCTTTTTTAAATTCTTTTTTAGTATAGGCATTTAGGGCAATAAATTTCCCTCTCAGCACTGTCTTTTCTGTATCCCATAAGTTTTTGATATGTGTGTTTTCACTTTCATTAGCCTCAAGATATTTATTGATTTATCTTGTAATTTCCTCCTTGTTGTTTAACAACGTGTTGTTTGCCTCCATATATTTGTGAACTTTCTGACCTTGCACTGGCTATTGATTTCCAACTTCATTCCATTATGATCTGAGAAATTGTATAATTTCAATCTTTTAAAATTTATTGAGACTTCCTTTGTGATCCAACATGTATTCTATCCTGGAGAATGATCCATGAGCCCTTGAGAAAAATATGTATCCTTATGTTGTGGGTTGTAATGTTCTGTAAATGTCCATTAAGTCTAGTTCTTTTATTGTACTATTTAAAATATCTGTTTCCTTATTGATCCTTTGTGTAGATATTCTATCCATTGATGAGAGCAGTGCATGAAATCTCCCACTATTATTGGCTACTTCTCCTTTTAGTGTTGTTAGTGTGTACTTCATGTATTTTGGGCACTCTGGCTCAGTGCATAAATACTTATGATTGTCATTTTTCTTGACAAATTGTCCCTTTTATTAATACATATTGTCCTTCTTTGTCTCTTTTAATTGTTTTACAGTTGAAGTCTAATTTGTCTGATATTTGTATAGCTACCTCTGCTCTTTTCTGGTTGTTCCTTCTGTGAAATATCTTTTTCCAACCTTTCACTTTCAATCTGTTTTTGCCCTTGGCTGTAAAGTGAGTCTCTTTTAGACAGCAGATAGATGGGTCATGTTTTTTTTTTTAATTAACATTTTTTATTGAGAAATCTCCACATACATATACTCCAACCATATTTTATTATCAACGGCTCACAGTATCATCACATAGTTGTGTATTTTTCACCATGATCATTTTTAGAATAGTTTAATCACTCCAGATAAAGAAATAAAAAAAACTCATACATTCCATACTCCTTACCCCTCCCTGTCATTGACCAACAGCATTTCAACCTACACAATTTTTACCCTTTATCTCTCCCTGTTTTTTATTTTTTATCCGTAGTTTTTTAAATTTTTTACTGTTCTGTTCATACCCTTATTGGATAAAAGGAGCATCAGGCACAAGGTTTTCACAATCACACATTCACATTGTAAAAGCTATATCATTATACAATCATCTTCAAGAATCAAGGCTACTGGAACACAGCTCAACAGTTTCAGGAATTCACTCCAGCTGCTCCAATATACCATAAACTAAGAAGGGATATCTATACAGTGCATAAGAATAACCTCCAAGATAAGCTCTCAAATCTGTTTGAAATCTCGCAGCCACTGAGACTTTATTCTGTCTCATTTCTCTCTTCCTCTTTTTGGTCAAGAAGTCTTTCTCA
This sequence comes from Tamandua tetradactyla, assembly GCF_023851605.1. Taxonomy (NCBI): domain Eukaryota; kingdom Metazoa; phylum Chordata; class Mammalia; order Pilosa; family Myrmecophagidae; genus Tamandua; species Tamandua tetradactyla. The sequence goes on from NC_135353.1 coordinate 95,914,046, forward strand.
GATTTGGTGCTTAATATCATGTGGAGGTAGGAAAATATCACACAAACCAACAGACACAAATTGAAAGTTCATAGCTTCAATTAAAAAAAATTACAGCCATGCATCAGACATGAAAACCCAGAAATACAAAACTCACTAGTTTGTGTAAAAGAGCTTGCTTTCTCTCCTTGCCCAAATTTTGTATTGTTATCAGGGTTTTTGTTCTTGGCAGATGGGAAAAGTTGAGATTATTATTTATTTAATCTAAGGGGTAAAGCTTTCTTATAGTAATTTGTGGAGGAGATTTTTAAGATTTTCTTTGTACTGATGTAAAATTTTACAGAAACTTTGCCTTATTTCTCAGGCCTATTTGACTTTCAGATTTATTGTGGAGAGAGGACTCTTGTAGGTTTTAATCCTGGTCAGTCCAACCAGATCTTGCCTTCCGGGATTTAGCATCTGAGGTTTTGACCAATACATGTACAAGCTGATATAGGTCAAGCAGACCAGAATCTCAAGAATTCCCCTAAGGATTCCCCAAAGTTCTTCTATGAATATTTGCTGTGCTATTTGGGGAAATCTTTAATGTTAACTGTTAATTCAGTTCAGTTCCAAGGTTTAAATTCTGCTGTAGTAGGCAGCCAGTTTCCACAAGAGTCTTAACCATTCAGGGATTTAGACTAGATCATTTTCCCTCAGGGTATCAGGAGGAACCAACTAGAAGAGCTAGGGAGGAAGGGTTGGGTACAGCTAGATGGGGAAGCTGGGGTTTGATTGAAAGTTCTCTCGCCTTTGTTCTGTTTTGGGCCTTTTCTTTTTCCTAATGAAACATTAAGTGAAACCATTGTGGAGACAGATTGTCCTTTAGCAGCCTCCAAGTACCGGTCTTGGATCCCACTTCCCTTCTCTCTTTTTTTAAGGCATCTCTCAAGTGTCACTGCAAAGACAAATCAGGCTTCCTCAGATCCATCCATGAACAAAAAGTCACAGGTCCATAATGCCAGTCTATCTGAGAAGCAGGAGTTTACCCAGGAGGAGGAGAGAAAGACTTACAGCAGGAAGAACATTATGCTGTGGTCAGATCAAGTCTCTCAGCTCCAGGCCATTCTCTGCTGAGCTGCTTGTATACTGCTCTGATGTTGCCAGCACACCCCAGTGAGTGAAAGCTCCAGGTGGGAACTGAACAAAGGCAGCATAACGGGTAGAAAAGGAGGCTCATTACACAGAAGGGAGAGGACTGGCCAGCCACTTGCCATGACCCAGGTTGGGAGTTGACTGAAAGATCCTCATGGATTCCCAAACCCCAGGTCTTCCAGAGAGACAGAAAATTAAAGTTCCGAAGGGAGAAAGAAAATTAAAACTAACGGAAACTCTGATGATAAGAACTGAAACGAAACCCAAACCAAAGGTACCTCGACCAAAGTCCCAAATGAAAAGCAATTGAACTCAAAACAAATTGAGGAGTTTAAATATAAGAGGGGTTACCTGAGGGGATGCAGTCTTGATGATAGCACATCAGACACAAAAGCATCCTTTGTGGAATCCTCACCAGGCTGGTTGCTGGAGCCAGCGGCCCCAGAGGGCACTTTCTATATCTTATTGAGGCCTCTGAACTTCTGAAAAACAAATTGAAGTTTGTAGGTACAATGTTTTACATGGGACACCAAGATTTTGCTGGAGCAAAATTGTAACTGTAACTTTTTAAATTTAATCTTAAAACTGTAAGCAAGCTAGAAATTGTAATAGTAGTCTTTAAATGTAGCAACTGTGAATGTGAGCACTTAGTCTCACAAAGGAGCAATATGTAAATGAAAAGTCTGCAGCCAGATTTGAATGAGCTTTCATCTACTGCCTCAGATGAATAAGCTTCTCTTCTATCTCCCTAGATCTAGAAGTCCTTTCCCAGGTGTCACAGAGGATGTAAATCCTGAAGGAAGTAGGAAAAAAGTGAGATGAACTACAAAACTTCTCCAGATCTCTGTTACCTGTTAACTAAGATAACTATCTCTATTTTTCTCTGGTGGGTATAAAAACCAATTGAAAAATCTTCTCAGGGAGGCAGATTTGGGAATGAAGCCAGTGAGCCCGTGGAAACAAACCTCTTTTTTTCTCCTCTGCCATTCAGCACATCTGTATGTTTGACTGCATGGACAGACAAACCCGGATTTGAGTGTGCTCCATCTACAGTTTGGTTGCTGTCATGGGGCATAATGTCTGAATGATGTGATGCTTGGTGGATTCCTGGACCCCTAAGATAAGACATTTGCAAGTCTTAGCTCCACAGATGACAGAGAAGCTTTTCTCTAAGAGTTGGATGAGAGAGTTTCCTGCTCAGGGTGTCTCGAATCCCAGTGGTGGCTGACTGAGGAGAAAAACAGGTTTGGTAAGTGAGTGTGAATGTCTTGTGTGTTTGTTTGGGACCTGTTTGGTTTGGTATTCAGTGACACACGCTCCTGCCCAAGCTGTATCAGGAGACTGCGCTTGGTTATTTGGACGGTCAGTTGCACATGTATTTATGCCAAAGCCAGTTTTAGAGGGTGTGGCCCCAGGCATAGGGGAAAGCCATTTAGACTTGTTTGGAAAGGCAGCATCCCCTGGCATAAAGGAAGGTCACTGAATTTGGTGTCTAGGTTTAGATTCCATTATTTGGGTGCTCAGTGGCACATAAAAGCCATTGAGACTTGGGCGCCTAGTGACCAAGATCACATGGTTGAAAGCTTTAGGAGGAGAAAGGGTGAGAAAGAAGAAAGGTAAACCAGGAAATTTAAAGTGGGTGGGAGGGTTATTTCTGTGCTCCCGGGCAGAGCTCACCAAACCCAAGATGGAAGGAGGTGAGTGCATGCACGGGCTTCGGCATGGGCAGCCTCCAAGGATGGAGGTCAGGCGACATCTGGAAGGGGCAGCTCACCGGTTCTGGAAGTCAGGCCGGGAGGGGCAACACAGCCCCCGCAGCTCAAAATACAGCACCCCTCCCCATTCCCCCGACCCAACATTCCAGCTTTTTTGTGATAATAGGGTGCTGAGATCTTTCTGGCTACTTCCTGCTGTAATGGGGTGGTGTGGTGTTATAGGCTGGAACCGTCATGGCCAGGGGAGTGGGGAGGCTGGCTGTAGGAATCTGGTGAGGAGGGCAGATGATGATAATGATGCAGGAGCATTTGGTTGACTGCTACCCGGGATGGTTCCTTCATGTGTCCCTGAAGGAAGTTGAGGAGGCAGGGAGCTAGGAGAAAAAAGAGACAGATTAGGATACCTGGTCCTAGTAGCAGGAGGAGCCATGTCGCCAGAGGAGAAGAAAACCAGCCTAAAGCAGGGTTGGTTCCTTGCTTTCTGTGGTAGAGACCATCTCTTAGTTTGTTTAGGGTTTGGATATTTTGTTCCACCAGACCTGACTCATTGACGTAATAGCAGCATTCTTCTTGAAGGAATATGCACGTTCCTCCTTTTTCAGCTGTTAGCAGGTCTAAGGCCCATCGATTTTGAAGCGTTACCTGGGCTAGTGAGGTAAGTTGACATTGTAGAGTGGAAAGGGATTCTGATGTCGATTCCAGGGCTACCTGTAGTTGAGTCTCAAAGTTTTGAGAGGTTAAAATACCATGTCCCAATGCCCCTCCTGCTGCGGCTGAGGCTGTGACTGAAGCAGTTAGGCTGATGCCTACTAGGATAGGAAGAAAAGCAGCCCTTTTTGAGCGAGGAGAGGGCAGTAGCCAAGTTAGTCCAGACTCCCCATAGAGGGTCAATTGAGGGACAATAGTTACCAGGAAGCATGGTCCTGGGGCAGTGGAATTAAGACACTTGGTAAGAGTTTCATTACACCAGAAATATTGTCCTTTGGGGGCATGGGTGGTGTTGCGGATAGTGATGTTAGTCTGGCACTTGCTATGAAGTTTTGTTTGAGGGTGTTTTATCCAGTGCAGTGAGGCTCTTAATTTGGCAAGAAGATCTTGCCCCATTAGCAGGCTGGGGCAAGAGGGCATTACTAAGAAAGAGTGTGTAATGGGGTACCCTTCTATTAAACATGTAAGTGGTCCAGTAGTTAAGGGGCGCGAAGGACGGCTGTCTATGCCCATAACTGTGACCTGGGAAGGAAGGAGCTGACCTGAGTAAGAGGGGAGGACAGAAAAGGTAGCCCTTGTGTCCACTAAAAAGGAGGTGGACTCACCCGCTACCTTGATTGTTACCCTGGGCTCGACGAGGGTGACTGGTGTCGCTGAGGCTGGGCATCTAAGGCCGTCGGTGGCCAGGCCCAGGACTGCTAGCGGTGGGTTAGGGGTTGGAAGGACGGCCCCTCCATGGCCAGGCGCCGAGGGGCAGTCACTTTTCCAATGTCCCTTTGTACCACAGAGAGGGCATGGTCCCTTGGGCGGTAGAGGATTGGGGCACTGGTGGGACCAGTGTCCTTCGAGGCCACATGTGAAGCACTTTCCTGGTGGTGGATTAGTCGTAGCCGGCTTCTTCTCCATTGAAGTGAGCCGCAGAGCCGCAATCAGGGATTGGGTTTGTAAATTCGCCTTTCGGCGGTCCTGGGATTCCTGTTCTGCCCTCTCTAGTTCATCATGAGTATTAAAAATTTAAAGGCTGTGTTTACCAGGTCACGGATAGGGGCCTGAGGACCGTCCTCAATTTTTCTAAGTTAATGCCTTATATCTGGAGCCGATTGGGATATAAAGTGTGTGGCTAGAACAGTTTTACCAGCCTCCAAGTTGGGGTCTAGGTGGGTATATTGGGAGAGGGCTTCTGTGAGCCGGTGTAGAAAGGTGGCCAGGTTTTCATCAGGACCCTGGGTAATTTCCCTTAGCTTATGGAGGTTTACTACTTTATGTGAAGCTTTCTGCATGCCTACTATGAGGCATGTAAGCATTTTGTCCCGTGTAGTCCACCCTTTCCTCCCCACTGGAGTGTCAACCTGGTATTCCCACCCTGGCTCTTGGTCTGGCACTGCCTCGGCCCCTACCGGCATGGTGTGGTCGGTGATATGCACCTGGTTAGCATGGGCCCTGGCTGCATTGAAAATGCGGCCCATTTCATCTGTGGTGAGGGAAGAGGAGCAGATTACATGAATGTCATGCCAGGTGAGGTCGTAAGTGTTAGCCAGATACTGGAATTCTTTAGTATAGGTAGTTGGATAGTTGGCGAAGGAGGAAGAGAAAGGCAAGATGGTGGCAGAAGTGCCACCGGGGCGGAAGGGGAGAGAGGAGGGCAAGATGGCGGCTGGGACGTCGCTGGAACAGAAGGAGGAAGAGAAGGAGAAGATGGCGACTGAGATGTTGCCGAAGCAGAAGCGGGGAGGGAAAGGCAAGATGGTGACTGGAGCGCCGCTGGAGGGAGGGGAGGGTAGAGTGAGGGAGAGGAGGATACAAAGGGAGGGGCGGGAGCGCAGAAGGAAAAAAGCCTGGACATAAGGAATTTCGGCCCATTTGTTGTTCCTCTGGAAAAGTTGCGAAGGTTCGTAAGGATATTAAAATCGAAAGTCCCATCCTCAGGCCCATGAGAGAGGACCTATTGCCCATACTGACGGGTCTCACAGGAGAAAGGACTGGCCCAGGGGATGTCAGCATCCCAACGCCCTGAGAGAGTCCTCGGAGCGCTTACGAGTGGGGGCTCGTCTCCCCAGGGGACGTCTCACCGTGGTTTGAGGCCCTTTCAGGTCCCGGACCTGAATTTGGGAGAGAAATGAGAAGCTGGGTGTCCCCACAACTTCTCAAGTCCTGGGAAAGGGAGTGAGGCTTGCAGGCATCCCTGTTCACCTCAGCCCTCAGAAGAGAACCTGATGTGAATTCACGATTTTGGAGAGTAATTAACGGACAGGCTCTCTTGGAACGGTGAGACCCGGCAGCAGGGCTAGGAGGGAAGGGACTTACCCAATCTGTGGTGGATGTAGCAGCAGGCTGAAGGATTCCTTGTTGCTGGCCATGTGGAGAAAGGAGGAGAGAGGAAGCCAGGGCACCTCTGGCCAGGCAGGTGGCTCCTGTGCTCCTCTCCTGGGTTTCCAGCATCAGATGAAAGGTTTAGGAGGTGAAAGGGTGAGAAAGAAGAAAGGTAGACCAGGAAATTTAAAGTGTGTGTGTGTGGGGTATTTCTGTGCTTCCAGGCAGAGCTCACCAAACCCAAGACAGAGGGAGGTGAGTGCACCTGGGTCATGTTTTTAAATCCATTCTGCCAGTCTGTGTCTTTTTATTGGGGAGTTTAATCCATTAACATTAAACGTTATTACTGTTAAGGCAATATTTCGTTCTCCCATTTTGCCTTTTGGATTTTATATCTTATTTTTTCCCTCTTTTTACCCTTACTGAGACTCTCATTTCTAAACTATTCTCCAGTCCTCTCTCTCCTATCTTTTCCTATCTGCCTGTAGTGCTCCCTTTAATATTTCTTGTAAAGCAGCGCTCCTGTTCACAAACCTTCTCAGGGTCTGTTTGTCTAAAAATATCTTAAACTCTCCCTCATTCTTGAAGGACAGTTTTACTGGATATAGAATTCTTGGTTGTCAGCTTTTCTCTTAAATATATCATACCACTGCCTTCTCACCTCCATGATTTCTGTTGAGAATCCACACATAGTGTTATTGAGCTTCCCTTGTATATATGTGTTGGTTTGAAACTGTTATGTACCCTGGAGAAACCATGTTATTTTAATTCAATTTGTGGGAACAGACCTGTTGTTGGGTGGGACTTATTGACTATGTTGTTTCCATGGAGATGTGACCCTGCCCATTCAAGGTGGGTCTTAATCCACTTACCGGAGTCCTTTAAGAGGGAGATATTTTGGAGAAAGCACAGATGTTTGGAGACAGAAAATGCCCTGGGAGGCTAAGCTAGGAGATGAAATACAGAGTTTGCCCCAGAGGACCCACAGATGCTTAGAGAGGAAAATTGCCCCAGGAGAGTCCAGAAGGACCCACAGGAGCTGATAGAGCAATTTTGGAAAATAACTGAAGAGAGAAGGACCAGCAGACTTCACCATGTGCCTTCACATGTGACAGAGAAACCCTGGACTTTCCTCCCTTTATTTTTTAAAAATATTTTTATTGATAAATCTTCATGCACATACAGTCCATACATGGTGTACAATCAATGGCTCACAATATCATCACACAGTTGTGTATTCATCACCATGATCATTTTTAGAACGTTTGTCTCACTCCAGAAAAAGAAATAAAAAGGAAAAAACTCATACATCCCACACCCCTTACTCCTCCCAATCATTGACCACTAGTATTTCCATCTACCTAATTTATTTCAGCCCTTATCCCTCCTATTATTTATTTATTTTTATCCATTTTTTTTTTCTCATCTGTCCATACCCTGGATAAAAGGAGCATCAGATACAACATTTTCACAATCACATAGTCACATTGTAAAAATATCTTCATAAATCATCTTCAAGAATCAAGGTTCCTGAAACACAGCTCAACAGTTTCAGGTACTTCACTCCAGCTACTCTAATACACCATAAATTAAAAAGTGATATCAATGTAATGCATAAGAATAACCTCCATGATATCTCTAGATTCTGTTTGAAATCTCTCAGCCACTGAAACTTTATTTTGTCTCATTTCTCTCTCCCCCCTTTTAGTCAAGAAGGCCTTCTCAATCCTGTGATTGATAAGCCTTTCTTGAATGAAGGCATCCTCTTGTTGAGTTCAATTTGGGCATTTTCATGGCCTTGGAACAGGAAATTTGTAACCTGAGAAATCCCCTTTGTAAAAACAAATACATTTCTGGTATATTGCATGCTGGCCGCATTAGCAAACCCGTATATTATGGATCACTTTTCTCTTGCTGCTTTCAGAATTCTCTCTTTGTTTTTTTTTTTTTTGTATTTGATAATCTGATTAGTAAATGTCTTGGAGTAGGCCTATTCAGATCTGTTTTGTTTGTGGTATGCTGCACTTCTTGGATCTGTAATTTTATGCCTTTCCAAAGAGTTGGGAAATTTTCAGTGATTATTACCTCCATTATCCTTTCTGCCCCCTTTTGCTTCTCTTCTCCTGGGACACCTATAACACACATATTCATTTTGCCATTCAATTTCCTGAGATCCTGCTCATATTTTTCCATTCTTTTCCCTATCTGTTCTTTTGTGTATATGATTTTAGATAATTGTCCTCTAGTTCACTAATCCTTTCTTCTGTCTCTTCAAGTATGCTGTTGTATGTCTCCATTGTGTTTTTCCTGTCTTCTATTTTGCCTTTCATTCCCGTAAGTTCTGCTATTTGTTTTTTCAGGCTTTCAAGTTCTTCTTTATTGTCACCCAATGTCTTCTTTATAACCTTAATCTCTTTTGCTATATCTTCCCTCAACTCATTTATCTGACTTAGAAGGTTTGTTTGAACATCTTTAATTAGTTGTTCAAACTCCTACATCTCATTTGAAGTGTTAGTTGTACCTTTGGGCCACATTCTTATGCTTCTTAATATGACTCATGATGGTTTGTTGGTGTCTTGGTGTTTTAGTTTTCCATGCTGCGAGAATACAGTACACCAGAAATGGACTGATGCTTTTAAAGGGGATTTATTTAGTTACTGCTTTAGTTTGCTAAAGCTGCTGGAATGCAGTATACCAGAAATGGAACAGCTTTTACAAAGGGGAACTTATTAAGTTGCAAGTTTAAAGTTCTGAGGCTGTGAAAATGCTCAAAATAAGGTATCCAGGTAAAGAAACCTTGATTCAAGGAAGGCCGATAGATTTAGGACACCTCTGTCAGCTGGAAAGGCACAAGCCAACATCTGTTAGCTTTCTCTCCTGGCTTCTTGTTTCATAAGGATTCTCTGGGGGTGTTCTCCTTTTCTGCATCTCCAAAGATCTCTGGCTGCATGGCTCCCTCAGCTCTCTGTTTTTTCTAAGATGTTTACCTCTTAAAGGGCTCCAGTAAGCAACCCCACCTTGAAAGGGTGGAAACACATCTCCATGGAAACCATCTAATCAAAATTACCATCCACAATTGGGTGGGTCACATCTCCATTGAAACAATAAAAAATATCCCACCAAACAATATTGAATGAGGATTAAAAGACATGGCTTTTCTGGGGTACATAATAGCTTCAAGCCAGCACAGTTATGAATTCATAGTTCTTCAGAGGCAAGGCAGGTAGCTTTCATTTGAGTTCCTCTGTCACATGGGAAGGCACATGGTGACCTCTGCTAGGCGTCTTTCCTGGCTTTTGGTTCAAATGGGTTTCCTGAGGGGGTTCCTTTCTGCATCTCCAAACTTCTGGGTCTGAACCACCACTGAGCTCTGAGCTCCATTGTACTGGCCTGTTCTGAGCTCCTTGGAGCTATGCTGAGCTGTTTCTCTCTCCTCTGACTTCTCTTTTAAAGCCTCACTCATTGTGGAATGCACTTCCCTTAGCCAACTGCAGACATAATCAGCCATAAATGAAATTCACTTGCTGATGATTTAGGTCCACAGTAACAGAACTGGGCTTCAATACCTGTCCAAGTTGACACCTGAGCTTAACTACTACACTATGCATCTGATTTCCTTGTTTAGTTTATTATGGAAAATATTTTCTCTCTTTTACCTAGTGTTTTTTTGTTGTTGTTGTTGGTTGGCTTTGTTCTCTATCTGTTCTCTGACATTCAGTTGAACTTATTGTAGACCTCTAGCATAGCTTCTATTTAACTGATCTGAATTTTTCATCTCTTGCTTTTCTGGTTCATACTCTGCCAATATGGAATCTTTTAATTTTTTTTTGAGGAAAGTATTCCCAGATATGATCCACCCCCATCAGATTTTCCCGGACAATACAGACCCACATCTCAAAAGGAGGGTATAATCAGTATCAGCCTTCCCTGAGGGTGAGAACCAGCACATTGCCAGGCTTTCCTGTGAAGCCTCCTGACTCAGTGCTTTTCCTATCCTACCCAGAATGTGGTGCTTGTCAGCCTGCAGCTCCCCACCACTATAAAGTAATGCAGTGCCTTAAATTCTCAGCAGAACTTGTCCCTGCCAGCATTGTGGTTGAGACAGAGGCTGGGGTAGAAGGCAAGCTTAAGCTGTTTCTGTTTTCCATACTCTGGAGTCTGAATTCTCTGAATGAGAGCCACTACTTGCTCTGGGCCCTTCTCCCTTTTTCTTGGGGAATATATACCCTTTAGGGAATTATCTTTTCACCTGATTACTTACTTTGTCTCTCAGACATATCTTAACTCCACCCTTGCTTTGGTCAGTGCTGACAATTGAAAGTGACTTAGGCTTCCTTTAATGGACTGCTAAGAATAGCTAAAAAGAAAAAGAAAAAAGAATTGCTTTTCAGAAATGTTCCCTAGACCCTGGCTTCATCAATCAAGAACCAGAGTTGGTATCTGCCCTAATGTGTCCCTTTTTTGGGGGCACAACCCTTTTCCATTATTCTGATCTCAGCCAGCTCCAAAAGCCTTTGTTTTTTTGTTTTTCATTAGCCCCACCTCCTGCCTGCCAGGTAAGACCTCAGGGTTCTTTTCATGCTTGCTCTGGGTTTGTTTGTGCTCAGAGTTTGTATTCAGCAGTCCTAATTTGTTAATTAAAACCACAATTGGAGCTTGATTGAGCTACCTTCCCTTGTTCCTAGTAATGACTGCTTCTTTTTCCCATGGGCAAGTGTCTCCAAAACAGCCTGCCATGCCAGTGGGGAGGGGTGACAGCTTCCCCCTACTTACAGTTCTGCACTGGGATATTGGTCTTACCATCCTTTTCAGACTGGTGTATGATATGTGTGTGGTCACAGATGTCCCCCAAACAATTGTTCCAGATAGTTCCTAGTTATTTATTAACTGCCCTAGAGGACTAACTAAATTCCATACCTCCCTATGCCACCAGCTTGCCTGCCTCTCTCCTTCATTTTTGAAATAAAGTTTTGCTAGATATAGAATTCTTGGTTGGCAGCTGTGTTTTTTTTTCAGTGCTTTAAGTATTTTAACCCACTGCCTTCTTGCCTCCATGGTTTCTGATGATAAACTGGCAATTCATTTAATTGGGACACCCTTGTAGATACCTTGTTTTTGTCTTGCAGCTTTCAGGATTCTCTCCTGGTCCTTTTCATTCAATAGTCTGATCAATATGTGATGTAGTGTATTTCTTTTTAAGTTTATTCTGTTTGGTGTTCTATGAGCTTCTGGTATGTGCATATTCACATCTTTTGCTAAATTTTGTTACTTCTCTGTCATTATTTATTTGAATATTCCTTTTGCCTCTTTCTTCTCCTTCTGGCACTCCCATGATGCATATCTTGGTACTATTGATGGTGTCCTAGCTTTCTCCTAGGCTATTTTCATTTTTAATAATTCTTTTTTCTTTCTGCTCCTCACCCTGACATTTAAATTATCTTTCTTTTGAGTTTGCTGATTGTTTCTTCTGCCAGCTACAATATGTTGTGGAAACCCTCCTGTGAATTCTTAATTTCAGTTATCATCATCTTCAACTTCAGTAGCTCTGTTTGGTTCTTTTTTAAAATTTCCATCTCTTTATTGAGATTCTCATATTGTTCATTCATCATTTTTCTGATATCCTTTGGTCCTCTCACTTCATTTTCTTTCATCTCTTTGAGCATATTGAAGATCACTTTTTAAAAGTCTTGGTCCAGTATGTCCACAGTATGTCTTCTTTGTGAGTGTTTTCTGGAGTTATATCCTCTTCCTTTGGATGGGGCGTCACTTACTGTTTCTTTGTTTTGTACTTCTTTGTTAACATTTTAAAATGTTAACTCTTGTATTTATTCCCTAAGATTTGTGTTTCTTGAGTTTGTATCCATCTGGTTATATGACAGGGATTTTCTTGAATGTCATCCCTCCTATCAGGAAGGTCTGCAAAGATAAATGGAAAGTGAAGGGTCCTCCATGTCTTTTCGGGCCTGTGTCTTGTCCTGGGATTGTGATTGCTAGTTGACTAAGAGTTCTCCTGTTTACAGGAGTTGGAATACTCCTTTTATGTCACATGAGGCAGACCTTCTCCCTCTTAAAGTTGGTAAGTCTCTGTCCTAGGCCACCCACCTCAATTATTTTTTGTACTGCTTTTGTTGTCTTATGCTGCTTTTTGCCTGGAGGGCAAATTCTGGGAGGGGTCCATGCTGGAGAGAAGTTTCCCAAGTCAGTCTTTCCCAGCTGGAACAAGGCCAGAGGCCCACAAAGGGAGTGTAAGCAGACTCCAAACTGCCCTGGAGAGGGGATGAGGGGTGGGGCTAGGATGGGTACCAGGAACTACTTCCATAGCTCTCACTAATTGTAGTTTCTTGACCTTCCCAGGAAATGCAGCCCTTCAGCTGTCCTCTACAGCTCTGAGGAAGCTTAGTGTCTTTAAGTTTCCATTGCCACTTTTGTCTTGGGCAGGGTGGAACAATGGCCACCTTCAGAGCTGGGTCCTCAGTGACCCAAAATCACCAACCAAAAGCCAGGATCAGCAATCAGCTCAAGCACAACTCAGGTCTTAACCCTTTTCTTTCTTTCTTTCTTTCTTTCTTTTTGCATGGGCAGGCACCGGGAATTGAACCTGGGTCTCTGGCATAGCAGGCAAGAAGTCTGCCTGCTGAGTCACTGTGGCCCACCCCACTTCAGGTCTTAGAGAAGTGGATTTTTATGTTTCTATCTGGCACCAGCAAAGTACACCAGGGGCTGGAATCCACTGCTGCCTTCCTCAAGAATGGGGGATGGGTGCTGCTAATTATTATGCAGACAACTCAAATTATCATAATTTACCAGCCTCTTCCTCCTTCTCTACCCTAGATGGCACACAAACCATTCTGTTGGACTCTTTATTGTCAAAACAGTTGATTCAGACAGATTCTGCCTGTTTAATAGTTGTTCTGGTGGAGGGAATGATTCTGTAGCTTCCCACACTATCATTTTCCCACAACAGGACCATAGTTTTAAAGCCACTGTTCCAGGCCCTATTTTTTTTTTAAGTGGCAACTCCAGTTTCAATGTATTTGCAGGCATTACAAGGCTTATTTTCCTTACAGTGCTTATTTGATATTTTTTCCACTTCAGGGTCATGTACATAGACCCAAACTTTTGCAAGAGGATCAGACTTCTGAAGAAAAGAACAATTTCTGAGGATGTTACTGCCTATTAAATGAGTTCAACATAACTCTGAAAATTGTCTAAATGTTTTTATTTGAAACAAATAATTTCACCAAGTAAGAGCTAACTTTCCCCTCTCCAAATTAAAACAGAGTACAATACTGGTAAACATTCATTAGGCAGAGCAATCTTAATATGTGAACATTCACCTACACGTTGTGGTTGATGTGTCTTTATTCATATTTTTAATCGGTTCTTCTACCAAATATCAACCATAAACTACTAGTATCACACCAAAAGAAGTGGTCTTAATTTCATGTGCTGGGGAGTATGTTCTATAAATGCCAAAAGGTGGGAGAAGCACAAACACAACCGACTCTTGAAAAAAGCTAAATAGTTCAAAGTAGATCTTTCCGTTCCCACCCCCCTTTCTCCCATAATAAAAAGTTAGCCCTGGGATCTGGCACACAGATTTGTTTTTTATCCTGACCATTTACAAAGTATTCTACTCTATGACTTGCATCATGAGGGCTATGGATAATAGTTCATTCACTTTGAAGAGAGATGCATCTATTCCTCCTCTTCTTTCCTTTATGGTCATATCCCTTGGGATGGCTGCTATCTGAGGGTCTTTTTTTTTTTTTTCATGACAATACAAATTTATTGAACTGCTGATGCTAAGTTATACAAAATTGCACCACTTTTAATTAAGGGTTTTAGCTAACATTTGGCCACTTCAAAGTAGTTGTAACATTAGTTTGGTCTTTTAGAGCTACAATGCTGTTTGGCTTATTCCAAAAACTTGTCCAAACCAAAAAGATCTTCCTCAAACTGACTGATCCTTCTCAGCCTCTATGTCTATGACCTGAACTAGAAAACTCCTTATCAGGAACAAATCTGTTGGCCTTTGTTCTGGCTTCTAGGTCATCACCATACATGTCCTTGTCCAGATTTTACTGGGCCTATAAGTACACTGGGCCATATCTTTACTTCCTCTCCTGGCATGATTGTAAACACTGTAAATTTCATTTTCTCCACCTGCAAAACCACTGTTCATACCCTTGGATTGGTTGAAGAGCCTTTGGTCACACTGGACTTCACGGGAATTTCAAGGATTGGGCACACCAAGAGCAAAGACTTCACTCAGATCTCAATTTTCATTTCTCTGCAGTTTTGACCTATTTTCAGGAGCTGCTGGAAAGATTCCAGTCATGCTGCCTCGCTTTCCACCTAGCATGTCAGATTTCATCCCTCTCACCAGCCTCCCCATCCTCTTTTTCCACATGGGTTTTGATCACAGCACTCCTCTCCCTGGCTTTTTGGGGCATTTCTCTAAGTTTTTCTTCATGTTTCTCCTTTTCTTTTTTTTTTTTTTTACTTTGTTTTTAACATTTGTTATTGTGAAATATAACATATATATATAAAGCAATATATTTCAAAGTACATTGTAACAAAGAATTATAGACCAGGTTTCAGAGTTTGGTATAGGTTACTGTTCCACAATTTTAGCCTTTTCCTTCTAGCTACTCCGAGACACTGGAGGCTAAATGAAATATAAATATAATGATTCAGCAGTCATGTGCAGCTTTGTGTGTGTGACACATTTGTTTCTTTAATTGTAAAAAATAACATATATACAAAAAAAGCAATGAATTTCAAAGCATACCACAACAATTAGTTATAGAACAGATTTCAGGGTTTGGTATAGGTTACTGTTCCACAATTTTAGTTTTCTCCTTCTAGCTGGTCCAAGACACTGGAGACTAAAAGAAACATAATGATTCGGCAGTCATACTTATTTGTTAAATCCATAGCTTCCCCCCCTCATTTTTTTGTGAAAAATAACATATATACAAAAAATTTATGAATTTCAAAGCACAGTACCACAATTAGTTGTAGAACATATTTCAGAGCTTGGCATGGATTAAAATTTCACAATTTTAGGTTTTTACTTCTAGCTGCTCAAAACTACTGGAGACTACAAGAGATATTAATTTAATAATTCACCATTAATATTCATTTGTTAAATCCTATCTTCCCTGTATAACTCCACCATCACTTTTGATCTTTCCATCCCTCTCTTTAAGGGTGCTTGGACTATGGCAATTGTAAATTTTTCTTATTGGAAAGGTCTGTCACTAATATGGGGTAGGGAGATGGAACTATCTGATGTTCTGGAGAGGCTAGCCTAAGTTTCAGGACTTATCTGGAGCAGGGACCCATCTGAAGCTTGTAGGTTTCTGGAAAGTTGCTCTAGTGCCTGGAACCCTTGTGGAATCTTATATATTGCCCTAGGTGTCTTTTAGGTTGGCTGGAATGGTGCTAGTTGGGGGTTGGCAGGTTATGATAGGTAGCAAGGTATACCCAAAACTTGTGTAAGAGCAACCTCCAGAGTAGCCTCTCATCTCTATTTGAACTGTCTCTGCCTCTGATATTTTATTACTTATACTTCTATTCCCCCTTTTGGTTAGGATGGAATTGTTGATCCCATGGTGCCAGGTCTGGATTCATCCCTGGGCGTCATTTCCTATGTTGCCAGGAGGACTTTCAGCCCTGGATGTCATGTCCCATGTAGAGGGATGGACAATGATTTCACTTGTAGAGTTGGGCTTAGAGAGACTGAGGTCACATCTGAGCCACAAAATAGGTCATCCAGAAGTAACTCTTAGGCATACTTAGTCTAAGCTTCTCTGCTACCTACATAGGCTTTAAACAAGTAAGCCTCATAATCGAGGGCATGGTCTATTGATTTGGGTGACCCTGAAGTTTGACACAGTATCAGGGAATTCCCTGATGGTAAGGTTTAATAGTTCTATATTCTTTCTCCCATTCCTTAAGGGACTATGCCAATACTTTTTGATTATCTGCTTAATATATTCTAGGATGTATCCAGGCATTACAATAATCTCTACAGGATAAAAGGACCTCTTTCTTATTCTGTGCTTCCTGTGTTTCAATTTTCAATTGAGCTATACAGATAGATCGAATTAGATTATATACTACAGAAAATTTCAGTTCCAGACCAAATAAAACTTTCTTCCATTGGTCTCAAAGAGTATGTGTGGTTCTAAAATATAGATACTGCCTTCCTTACCCCTATGTTCTGAATTACTTTAACCCCAACCTGTTCAGCTTCATTCTTATTTCTAAATACCAGGTTATATATAAACCAGCCTTTCAAAATCCAGAAATAATAATCACCACTCCGGACTTAATGTATCTGCTCTAAAAGCTTACAATCTAGGCCCCTGTTTTCTTATAAGCATTTTCTAAAGTTGACCATATCATTGTTGTTCTTTTGTTTATGGCTTATTTTGTCTCATCAAATGTCCCACATGTTCATTCATATGATTGCATGCCTCACGACTTTTTTCCTTTCTGTAGCAGCACAGCCATCATTCATAAGTATACATCATCATTCACCAATCTAATTCACCATCAGTGCATCCTTCAGCCACCTGCATTCATTGGGCATCGTGTAGAGGCCCAAAGTCCACAGTCCATCAATATTCTCAATTTTAGATAATTTCATCGTTCCCAAGAGAAAGAAAACCAATAAACACACCCTTGCCAATTAGGAAATCTAAGCCTCCTCTTAACTCATGTCTCTCCCCCCATTATTTACCTTTGCTGTTGCTGTGGTAGTGCTGAAGGTTTTCATTTGAACACAGCTCATAGCATGCAATAGCAGTTTTCCTGCTGTACCCTGGACTTAAGCACTCTTTGTACAAGAATCACATCTTTGAAGTAATTCTTGTGAAAGCTAAGTCATATTTCTTGTGTTAATCAGCGGGACAGGTAAGTCTATACAATATCTTTCAATCTTGTTCATCTTCAACATGGTAATATTACTTATAGACCCATTAGAGAACCAGCTTCACCTTTATCTGTTCCCTTACATTGGAGTTCAACCTCGTTAACTAACGGTTCATTCATCTCTAGTTTCTATGTACCTCTAAGTCACCTGTATTCTGTAATATAAACCTCTGATTATACCTTTATGCTGGTCATAAAAGCAGAATCATACAGTGTCTATCCTTTTGTGTCTAGTTAAGTTCATTCAGCATTATGTCCTCAAGGCTCATCCATCTGCATGATATTGCATCGTATGTATATACCACATCTTGTTGATCCACTCATCTGTTCAATGGCATGTCAGTTGTTTCCACCTTTTGGTGATTGTGAATAATGCTGCTATGAACATCAGTTTGAAAATGTCTGTGTCATTGATTTTAGCTCTTCTGGGTATATGCCAAGTATGCTATTGCTGGGTCATAGGGCAACTTGATATTTAGTTTCCTAAGGAGCCACCAAACAGAATTCTATAGTGGCTGCACCATTATACATTCCCACCAACAGTGTCTACGTGCCCCAGTTTCTCCACATCCTCTCCAACATTTACAGTTTCCTGTTTCTTTAATAGCAGCCATTTTTATAGGTGTGAGGTGGTATCTCAAGTATTCTTGATCTGTATTTCCCTTATAGCCAAGGAAAATGAGCATCTCTTCATTTGCTTTTGAGCTATCTGTAGTTGCTCTTCAGAAAAAGTGCCTATTCATATCTTTAGAACATTATATAATTGGATTGTTAGTTCTTTTGTTGTTGAGTTGTATAATTTTTTTTGCATATACAGGAAATCAAACCTTTGCCTGATTTGGGATTTCCAAATATTTTCTCCCATTGAGTTGGCTGTCTCTTCACCTTTTTTGAAAAAGTCTTTTGAGCTGCAGAAGCATTTGATTTTGAGGAGGTCCCATTTATTTATTTTTTCTTTTGTTGCTTGTGCTTTGGGTGTAAAGTTTAGGAAGCTACCTCTTATTACTAGGTCTTGAAGATGTTTCCCTACATTTTCTTCTAGAAGTTTAATGGTGCTAGTTCTTATACTTAGGTGTTTGATCCACTTTGAGTTAGTTTTCATATAGGGAGTAAGATAGGGGTCCTCTTTCATTCTCTTGGCTAGCAATATCCTGTTCTTCCATGCCCAATTATTGAAAAGACTATTTTACCCCAGTTCAGAGGATTTGGAGGCCTCATCAAAAATCAGTTGACATTAGATTTGTTGGTCTATTTCTGCACTCTTGATTCAATTCCATTAGTCAATGTCTCCAACTTTGTGCCAGTAGCATGCTTTTTTTGACCACTATGGCTTTATAATAGGTTTAAAGTCAAGTATTGACTTTTTCTTAAGGATGTTTTGAGATGTTCAGGTTCTCTTTCCCTTTTGGATGAATTTGGTAATTAGTTTTTCCAAATCTTCAAAGTAGGTTGTTGGAATGTTGATTGGTACTGTTTTGAATTTGTAGATCAGGTTGGGGAGAATAGACATCTTAAGTATATTTAGTCTTATCCATGAGCAGGGAATGTCTTTCTACCTATTTAGATCTCCTTTGATTTAGTTTAGCAATGTTATGTAGTCTTCTGTGCACAAATCTTTTATGTCCCTAGTTAAGTTCATTCCTTAAGAATCATTGATTCTTTTAATTGCTATTTTGAATGCATTTTTTTCCTTAACTGACTCTTCAGCTAGGTCATTGCTTTGGTGTAGAAATGTTACTGATTTTTGCACATTAATTTTATATCCCACCACCTTTCCAATTTGGATGCCTTTTGTTGCTTTTTCCTGCCTGATTGCTCTAGTGTTCTAGTTTGCTGGCTGCCAGAATGCAAATACCAGAAATGGAATGGTTTTTAAAAGGGGAATTTAATAAGTTGCCAGTTTACAGTTCTAAGGCTGAGAAAATGTCCCAATTAAAACAAGTCTATAGAAATGTCCAATCTAAGGCATCCAGGGAAAGATACCTTGGTTCAAGAAGGCTGATGAAATTCAGGGTTTCTCTCTCAAGTGGAAGGGCACATGGCAAACACATAGTTTCTCTCTCATCTGGAAAGGCACATGATGAATACGGTCCATGTTCCTCTCTCATCTGGAAGGGCACATGGCAAACACGGTGTCATCTGCTAGCTTCTTCTCCTGGATTCCTGTTTTATGAAGCTCCCTGGGAGGCATTTTCCTTCTTCATCTCCAAGAGTCACTGGATCCTGGACTCTGCTTTGTGGTGCTATAGCATTCTCTGCTCTCTCTCCTAATCTCTTATTCTCCAAAATGTTTCCTCTTTTATAGGACTTCAGAAAGTAATCAAGACCCACCCAAATGGGTGGAGATACACCTCTACCTAATCCAGCTTAACAACAGCTCTTGATTAAATCACATCTCTGGGAAGATGATCTAATTATAATTTCAAGCATACAATACTGAATAGGGATTAGAAGAAATGGCTGCCCTTACAAAATGGGATCAGGATTAAAACATGACTTTTCTAGGGTACATACATCATTTCAAACCAGTATATGTAGCTAGAACTTCTAGTACAATGTTGAATATTAGTGATGACAGTGGGCATCCTTGTCTCATTCCTGATCTCAGGAGGAAATCTTTCAGTCTCTCTCCATTGAGTACAATGCTGGCTATTGGTTTTTCATATATTCTCCTTATCATATTGAGGTAGTTACCTTTGGTTTCATCTTCTGGAGTGTTTTTTTTTTATCAGAAAAGGATGCTGAATTTTGTCGAATGTTTTTTCAGCATCAATTGAGATAAGCATGTGATTGTTCCCTTTTGATTTGTTAGTGTGCTGTATTACATTAATTGATTTTCTTGTGTTGAACCATCCTAGTATTCCTAGTATAAACCCCATTTGGTCGTGGTATATAATTCTCTTATTATGTTGGTGGATTCGATTTGCTAATATGTTATTGAGAGTTTTTGCATCTATGTTCATTAGGGAGATTGGCCTGTAGTTTTCCTTTCTTATAGCATCTTTACTTGGATTTGGTATTAAAATGATATTACCTTCATAAAATGAGTTAGGTAGAGTTCCTTTTTCCTCAATTTTTTTGGAAAAGTTTGAGCAGGACTGGTGCTCGTTCTTTTTTGAATGTTTGATAAAATTTCCCTGTGAAGCCATCTGGCCCTGGGCTTTTCTTTGTTAGAAGATTTTTGATGACTGACTGAATCTCTTTACCTGTATTTGGTTTGTTGAGAACTTGTATTTCTTCTGAGTCACTGTAGTTTGTTTATGTGTCTCCAGAAGTTTGTCCATTTCCTATAAATTGTCTAGATTGTTGGTGTGTAGTTGTTCATAGTATCCTCTTATGATTTCTTTTATTTCTTCAGGGTCTGTGGTAACACACTCCTTCTCATTTCTGATTTTATTTGCATCTTCTCTTTTTTCTTTGTCAATCTTGTGAGTGGCCCATCAATTTTATTGATTTTCCCAAAGAACCAGCTTTTGATTTTATTGATTCTTTCTATTGTTCTTTTGTTCTCCCATTCATTTATCTCTGCTTTAATCTTTGTCATTTCTCTTCTATTTGCTTTGGGGTTAGTTTGTTGTTCTTTCTCATGTTCTTCCAGGTGTGCTGTTAAATCCTCAATTTTTGCTCTTTCTTGTTTTTTAATATAGGCATTTAGGACAATAAATTTCCCTCTCAGCACAGCCTTTGCTGCACCCCATAAGTTCTAGTAAGTTGTGTTCTCTTTTTCATTCATCTCCAGATAACTACTGATTTCTCTAGCAATTTCTTCCTTGATCCACCGGTTCTTAAAGAGTGTGTTATTTAATCTCCATATATTTGTAAATATTCTCATTCTTTGGTGGTTATTGAGATCCAGCTTCATCCCATTGTGATTAGAGAAAATGCTTTGAATAATTTCAATGTATTTAAATTTATAAAGAACTGTTTTGTGTCTCAGCATATGCTCTGTCCTGGAGAATGTTCCATGAGCCCTAGAGAAGAATGTATATCCATGTGCTTTGGGGTGCAATGATCTATTTATGTCTGTGAGGTCTAATTCATTTATCAAGTTATTTAACTTTTTCTATTTCCTTGTTGATCTTCTGTCTAGTTGTCCTATCTATAGAGGAGAGTGGTGTATTGAAGTCTCCTACTGTTATTTTTGAAATATCTGTCACTCTCTTTAGTTTTGCTAATGTCGGTCTCATGTACTTTGGAGCTCTTCATTCGGAGCATAAACATTTACGATTTTTTATCTTCTTGGTGAATTGATCCTTTAATTAGTATATAGAGTCTTTCTTTGTCCTTATGATGTTTTTACATTTAAAGTCTATTTTGTCTGATATTAGTATAGCTTCTCCTGCTTTCTTTTGGTCACAACTTGTGGGAAAATCTTTTTCCATCCTTTCATTTTCAATCTATTTGTATCCTTGTGTCTAAGATAAGTCTCTTGCAAGGATTATGTTTCTTAATCCACTCTGCCAATGTGTATCTTTTAATTGGTAAGTTTAGTTCATTAACATACAGAGTTATTACTGACAAGGTGTTTCTTGATTCCACCATCTTTTCTTTTTAATTTTATTTGTTAGATCTATATATTCTTTTCCCTATTTCTCTTTGTATTCTTTAAATTACCCTTAGTGATACTCTTCAATTTTGTGCCCTCCTACAGACCTCCCTCTCCTGTCTTTTTTTTCAGCAGGAGGAACTCCCTTTAATATTTCTTGTAGGGCAGGTCTCTTGTTGACAATTCTTTCAGGACTTCTTTGTCAATGCAAACTGTAATCTCTCCCTTAGTTTTGACGGGTAATTTGCCTGGGTACAGAATTCTTGCCTGGAAGTCTTTCTCTTTCAGGATCTTGAATATATCATATCACTGCCTTCTTACCTTCAGAGTGCTAGTTGAATAGTCTGAACTCAGTCTTATATGGTTTCCTTTGTATGTAGTAAGTTGTTTCTCTCTTGCCACTTGCAGGATTTTCTGCTTCTCTTCAACATTTGACAGACTATTTAGTATGTGTCTTGGAGAAGGCCTATTTGTATTTATTCTGTTTGGAGTTCATTGGGCTTCTTTGACTTGTATATTTATGTCCTTTATGAGGGTTGGGAAGTTTTCCCCCATTATATCCTCAGCTACTCTTCCAGCCCTTTACTCCTCTTCTCCTTCTGGGATACCAGTGATTCTTACATTTGTGTGCTTTGTTTTGTCTATCATTTCCCTGAGTTCCCATTCAAATTTTTCCATCTTTTTTTGCCATTTGCTGCATTGAGTCTTCAAAGCCAGTTATCCTGTCCTCTATAGCACCTATTCTTTCTTGTGTCTCTTCAATTCTGGTGTTGTGTGACTCTAGTATGTTTTTTATTTGGTCAACAGAGTCTTTAATCTCTGTGATATCTGCTATTTTTCTGTTTATTCTTTCAAATTCCTCTTTATGTTCTTCTACTGTCTTCTTGATCTCCTTCATGTCATTTGCTACCCCACTTATTTTATTAAGTAGAGTTGTCTGGACATCTTTGATTAGCTGTTCCAAGGTCTGTGTCTCCTCTTGTGTTTTAATTTGGTCATTAGGCAAGGCTATATCTGTCTGCATTATGATATGCTTAGTGATCTTTTCCTGTCTTTGTGGCATGTAAATATCTTGATTGGTTTGCTTTGGGACTTGATTTCTTTCAGTAGTCTAAGGCCTTGTATTTGCGGGATGGTTGTACAGCAGGGAGCAGGGTACGGAGTGGGGTACTCTGTTGCGATGATTTGTTTCAGGGAAGGTATAGGCACAGGTTGGGAATGTTATACTGATGCTTGTGAACATGAGTGCCCAGCCGCCAGGGAGGATATAACTGTGCGGGTGCAGTGGTGTGGGGGAGTGTAACCCTGGCGTGAGCTGGTCTAAGTCACACGGCCCTTAGTGCATGTGCGGAGAGCTGTGGCAACAGGTCAGCATTATGCCTTCATGGATTGGGGCCAGATGTTACCTGGCTTCCTAGGTCAGCACTTTCTCAAAGCTGGGAAATGTGGCTGAGAGCTGTGCATGATGCATGATTCTAAGACTGCTGTAAGGTGCAGTTTCCAGAGATGAATGACATGATTGGGTCCCATATGCATGCGTGGGCCTAGGAGTGTGGTAAATTGATGCACAGAGCTCAAGGGGGGCAGGGTGGAGTGAGGCTGTGCAACACTATGGGCAGGGAGACAGGGGTTGCCTGGGTATGGAGTTTAATGCCTGCAGCCTTTATGTGCTGGCAACAGCTTGTAGGGAACAAGGATGAGGATGTAGTGCTTGGGAGGGGTGCAGGAGAGGTGTTTCAGCTGTACTTGGTGTGGGGTTGTGGGGCAGGTACGTGCACTGGGGGCTGGTGGGGTGGGGGCACCTGGAGCATGGGGAATGGAGCAGGTGACAGGGTTCAGGTGCATGAGGTATAGGGTGAGTCGCAGGTCATGGGGCTGCGCTGGTGAGGGTGGGATGCCCAAGGAATGCGGCCTAGCTTACTTCCTAGTCCCCAGCTCCCGTCCGTGCACTCCCACAGGCTCCGCACCTCTGTGCCAGGCTCCAGCTTTCTGCCTCTCAGTTCCTTGGCCTCTGCAACCAGGGCTGCCCCCATGTGGTACAGAAGGTTCTCCCAGGTCAGCCGCACTCCTGAATCACCACCTCAGTCACTCTCCTGTCCCTTCTCTAACTTTTCTGTGAAGCAGGGCTAATCTCAATCTACTCTATTTGGCCAGCTTCCAAGAAGTCTCTCCTTTTCTTTTTGAGCCATTTTTCTCTCCACTTGGCCATGCATTTCCACAGCCTCATGAGGCTTCTGATCAGAAATGTGAGGACTTCAACCAATTTGGCAAGATTTTCATTGAAGTGAACTGTCTGCAGTCCTCTTCTATCTGCAGCCAGATGTTTGTGTAATGGAATTGTATAACCATTTCCATTTTTCCAGTTTGAAATACAAGGAGGAATCTTCCACTGTTGTTCCTTCATGGTCATCTTTCAGCTAGGAGAATCCAGGACAGGTGCAGGAAGAGAAGGTGGTCCCCAAGAAATTCTCATATTAACTTTGAACCTTTGAGACTCCTTTGGATCTTTCTGAATTTCTACCATCTACATGGCCCTTAGTTTAGCTCCATCATTAAAAGTCACTCCTTGGTGAGATTGGTGCATATCAGATATACTGAGCAAGAGCCAGCTTATTAGCAGCTTGAATTGGCATGACTGCATAATCTTGGGCAATACAGATTTTTTGAAGTCTACCCTTGTCTTTTCTGGTATCTCTTTAATGGCTTCTTCATCAGCTCTTTGCAAGTCTGGGTCATCTGCATTCATAACTTCCTTGGGAACTAGGTCAGTGTACTGCTATAAATGACTGTCTTTTGACTGTCCTCGTCAAGCAATTGCAGCATATTTGATCTTTCCTTCAGCAGCCACCTGAATCGACAACACATTTGACATTTTTTTCTTTCATCCCATATCCAGTGGATACTGGATCACATGGGTCTCTGGAAAAGCCCTGCCATCTCCAAAATCCTCTAACAACCAAGGTATTCAACCTTTCTCGTACCCATATGGGGAGGTTCTCTTTTGAAGGAGACCAGTGAAGTCTGCTGTGATGTCTGGGATTTTGCCTTTCTTTCTTCAGCCTCAAGTTGGTCCTGAGATAGCTGAGTTGGTGCAGGTAAAAAGCTGGTGAGTGCCACCTCCAAGCTTTACTTTTTAAATAATTTTTATTTATTTATTTTTTGGAATGGGCAGGCTCCAGGAATCAAAGCCAGGTCTTCTGCATGGCAGGTGAGAACTCTACCACTGAGCCACTGTTGCCAGCCCAGCTCTACTTTTTAATTGCTATACTTAGATCATTTAAATTTAGCATAATAATTGATTGTTATTACTTAAGACTGTCATTTTGCAGTTTGTTTTCTGTTTGTTTCCTCTTTTCTCATTTCTGTTTTCTTTTTCCTGTCTTTCTGTGGGTTGCTTTTACCTTTTATAAATATGTTTGCTATATCTATAGTGTTCTTTGAGTATATCTCTTAGTATAGCTTTTTAAGTGATTGATCTAAGTATTATATGTACATAATTTATAACAGTTTATATTGTTGATATTTGGCCAGTTTGATATTTGACCAGTTTGAGTGAAGTATAGCAACCTTACCTCCCTTTATGTCTCTTCACCCTCCTCCATTTATAGTTGTTATCAAAGAATCCTTCTATATACATTGAAAACTACGTCAGGCATTGTGCTAATTTTTGCTTCAGCTGTTTAACATAATTTAGAAAACTCAAGAGGTGGAAGAAAATCCATTGTATTTACCCATATTTTTAGTCTTTCTGCTGTTGTTTCTTCCTTCCGTCCTGATTTCCACAAACTTCCATGATTCCTTTTACTGTCATTTCCTTTCTGTTTAGAGAACCTCCCTTAGCTCTTGTTTTATTATACATATGCTGTAAAAATAGTTTTCTTCATTTGAGAATGTCTTGATGTCCCCTCCATTCCCAAAGGATATTTTCACCAAATATACAATTCTAGGTTGATAGGTGTTTATTTCATTTCAACATCTATTGAAAAAATGTGCCACTTCGTCCTTCAGCCCTATATGGTTTTTGCTGAGAGATCCGTCGTCATTTGAATTGCTTTTTCCCAATAGTTAAGGTGTCATTTCTCTCTCACTGCTTTCAAAATGTGTGTGTGTGTGTGTGTGTGTGTGTGTGTTAAGTTTTCAGAAATTTGACTATGGTGTATTTTAGCATAGATTTCTTTGAATTCATCCTATTTGACATTTGCTCAGCTTCTTGTACTGGTATGCTTGTCTTTTGCCAAATTATTTATTTGCATATGTTTCCAGCCCCAGTCTCTTCTTCTGGGACTCTAACATGAGTCTTAGCTCTTTTTTCATAGTTCCACAGTTCCCTGAGCTCTGTTCATTTTTCCCTCTCTTTTGTTCAGTCTGGATAATTTCTACTGTTCTGTATTTGAGTCTCTGATTCTTCTGTCCTCTGCATTCTGCTGTGGCGCCTATCTATTGAGGTTTTTATTTCAGCTCTATTTTTCAGTTTTAAATTTTCATTTGGTTTCCCTTTGTACTTATTTGCTGAGGCTTTCTAATTTTTCAATGGTTTCAAGTATATTTGTAAGTATTCACTGAAGCATTTTCTTTTATGATGGCTGCTTTAAAATACTTGGCAGACAATTATGATTTCTGTGTCATTTTAATGTTGACATCTGTTGATTGTCTTTTCTCATTCAGGTTGGTATTTTCCTGGTTTTCAGTATGACTGATTTTTTTTTTATTGAAAGCTGGACATTTTGAGCAGTATGATATAGCACTCTGGATCTTATTTAAATTTTGTGTTTAGCAGTCCTTTTCTGACACAGTACTGGTGAGGAAAGAAGTGTATTAGCTCATTACTGCCAGGAGAAATCTAGGTTCTCCACTCAGTCTTGGTTGAAATCTGGGTGGTGAAGGGCTCTTCATAAATTCTGGGGTAGAGTGGGAGTTTAGGTACTCCACTAGGCTTTCACTGATACCATCCTGGCTGGGAGGGTTAGGTGTGCCTTGTTACTGTCCCCCCACGTGTTTCTGGTGAAGCTGGAAAGGTGGGGCTACAATTATTTCCATGGTATTTGGGTGAAGTGCTTATAATCTAAAAGTTTTCTCTCTTGCTAGGTTGTACCTTTCCTGGTTCTTTGGCCAGAGAAAGCAAGCTTTCCTTGGGACAGTTTTTTTTTGTCTGCACCCATTGGGGTTTCTGGTTTGCAGGCTTCTCCAACACCAAGTCTTGCATATGTAAGGTAAAAAAATAAACCCAGAGAACTCAACAGTGTGTTGCTCTGTGGATTCTGAGGTCCTTATCTAGTCTGCCTACTTCTGTCCACCTTTCAGAGTTTTTATAATATTTATTTTATGTACGTTGTCCAACTTTTTTTTTTTTTACATGGGCAGGCTCCGGGAATCGAACCCTGGTCTCTGGTATGGCAGGCGAAAATTCTGCCACTGAGCCAACGTTGCACCACCCTGGCCAACAGTTTTAGCTTTGCTTCACAGGAGGGATAGGGAAAGATACACATAATAAGTCTTTCCAAAAGTATAAGTCTTAACTTGGAATGCCTTTTTAGAAATCATTTTATATTTTTTAAATGTAAACAGCAGAATCCCTTCTTCAATGTAAAAACCAATTTACTCTGATTGAAAAGAAGGGAGAAAGGCCCAGGAACCCACAATCTGCTCTCTTCCAAGATATTTCATTGGATCCTGAGTTACCTCTGTATAGGGGATTTGTGCTGTGTTTAAGCTGTCATGTACCCCATAAAAGATCATGTTCCCTTAATTCCCTGTGGGGGCAGACCTATTGTGGGTGGGAACTTTGGGCTAGATTGTTTCCATAGAGATGTGGCCCAGCCCATTCCAGGTGGGTCTTAATTCCTTTGTGGGAGTCCTTTATGAGAGGATGAAAGACAGATGAGACAGAGTGCTCAGAGAAAGACAACACCTCGGGAGAATCCAGAAGGACCCATAGAAGCTGAGTGAGCAATTTTGGAACCAGAATCCAGGAGATAAGGACCAGCAAATGTTATCATGTGCTTTCCCATGTGACAGAGGAATCCTAGATGCCGGCAGCCTTTCCTCAGAGAAGGTATCTCTATCTTGATGCTTTAGTTTGGACATTTTCATGGCCATAGAACTGGAAATTTGTAACCTAATAAATCCCCTTTGTAAAATCAATCCATTTCTGGTATATTGCATTCTGACAGCTTTAGGAAACTGAAACATGATTCGTAGAACACCATTTGAAATTACTGGACCTGAAGTTCTTTCTCTACGGTTTCAACTCTGACCTTCTATGTTTTCTCCCCCCGATTGAATAGCCCTCAACAGTGTTGACCAAGAATTGTGAAGAACACAGTTGGCTAGAAAAAGGTAATTAATGTAAGTTTGTTTGAAGCTTCTGTGCTTTGTCAACGTAAGGTTAAAGTGCTTCTGGAGTTCAACAGTTACGATAATTTGCATAACTACTAAACTAGATATAGTTCTACCTGGAACTTGACTCCCTGAAAATTGGCTCTCCCTGCTTTTCAGGCCTAGCCATTGTGGTTGACAAATGCTCCTAACCTTGGAAGGATCTGGCTTTAATTCTTAAAGCTATTCATCCTGAAGGACAGGCTAACCCTCTTGGGGGCTTGGAATTGGAGCAGATCTCACTCTGTCCATCAAATAATGTGGTATTGGGTGGCAGAGGGTTCCTAGAGGACACCAAGCTCTCCTGCAGATACTGGGAATCTCTCAACTGGTATGGGGGCATTGAGGAGGAGGATTGGCCTCAGTTGCTAGGAGGTGCATACTGGACAAGGCCAGCTCACTGATGGGAGATTGTAGTGTGTAGGCAGGAGTTTATGTATGTTCTCTCCTGTTCCCTTTCCTCAGGTGCTACCTTGGGAGCTCCCCCACCTTAATTGCATGAAGTTTGCTGCTCCTACCCTACCCATCCCCTCCCTGTAGATTGGGGCAACACTGGAAGTCTAGAAGAGAGGGAACCCAGATCTAGCTGGTCTTAACCTCTCAGACATACTTATCCTTTCCTATGGAAGCAGAAATTCCCAGGAGCTGTTTCTTGTTTCCCCCTTCCCTCCTCTCCCCCTCTTCCCCTCTTCCCCTCTTCCAGGACTTCCAATTACCAACCCAGACAAAGGACACTTTGATGATCTATGGGCATCAAATAAGGCCCTGGAAATTAGCCCTCAGTGATGATAATTTCACTGAATAATGAAGGAGGTTTTAAGGAGCATGGTACAGGAGAGCTTATTTGGAAGCTTTACCTCCATTTTGAGGGGGAGAAGAACCCAGAAGACAATGGGAGAGGCAGATCAGAAATACCCAATTCCTCATGCACACCCCCCTCCCTATTTCTCTCCCTCCATAGCAGAGGCTGTGATGGGAGAGGGAGCACGTAGACTGTGGTTCAGCTTCTGCAGCCCTCCATGCCTCCACCTTGGGGCTGTGGCACATTCTCTGCTCAGAATTTTCACGGGGTGGGGTGGGGGGGATGTCAGTGTGTGTCTGGGAGTAGCAGGTGTTGACTCCAAGGGCAGCAGGAAGGCTTTCGGAGAAGTGAAAGGGAACGGGAGATTCACTCATATCCTTACTTTCTGTGAGGCGGAGGTGGAAAGGGTCTTGGAGAAGGGGTTTGAAACCTGGCATTCAAAAGCAGGCCTGAGCTGGGAGCTCTCACCAGCGTGGTTGTCTTGTGAGTTCCGGGATATTTTTTATGGAGACTTGGAGGGTTGAGGGTTGGGCCAAGTATGTGGCAGAAACAGCCCCACCTGGCTAGCTGGTGCCTAGAAGGCGACCCCGCGGCCCCGAGGAAAGAGGCAGAAGTTGGCGAGGAGAACGAAGGAGGACTGCCTTCCCAGGCGGGAGCGTTCCCTCGTGGCCATTTCAGTCCCTGGCCCCCTCCTCCCAGTGGGTTTTCTGCCAGACATCCTTCAATAGCTGCCATGCGACCCGCCCTGAGGCCTTGGGGACGGAGGTGGTGAAGGGAGTTGAGGATGGGGCCGCTGGTTGGAAGGGACTCTATGCGGGCCCAGCTCGGATTACCTCGAGGTCTCTGGACCCACCGAGAGCTTGGTGCGAGCGCCATAGCCGCTGCAGAGGAGAGTTTGAGAGTCCCGGGCGGGCGCGGCGGGATTCCGGTTTGAGTAGCGGGGCAGATGCGTTTCCGAGGCACGTCTTCTAGGTTATTATCCCTTTTAGATGGGGAGATGGATGGAGGCCCACAGACAGGCAGCAAAGTGCCCCCATATAAAGGTGACCCGAGGCCGGGGACAGAACCAAGAGCAGCAGCCAGGTCCCCGACATTCCCGGACTGTGGGGTGAGCGTGGGGACCGGGTCGGGGATGGGACGGATTAGCACTCCCTAGCCCTGGATCCCTGGGCCTCGTCGCTGCGAGGTCGGTGTAAGGTGGGTGTGCGTTGGGAAAGGAGGATAGGAGTGATGCAACCTTCCCCTTCTCTCCTTTCCTGCACATTCCAGCTCCGAGTCCATGAATCACAGGGACTGAAACCTCCCCGCTCCACCGCGGTGGGGACTCAGTGTGTGGGGGAGCGCTGGAGTGAGGAGGCACTGCGCCCAAAGGGAAGGGGTGGGGCGCAGGACACGTGCTATCAATCTATCAGTTTAGCCCCTGCGGTGGAGGACCTGGATCCTCCTGATTAGATATGAGCAACGGGCTAATTTTATTCAGCCTGGGCACATCAGGCAGCCAACGCTGAAGAGCCTAGCCCTTCCAGGGGGCTCTGGACCCAGGCAAGTGCGTCATGGGGAGGGAGGGATGAGAGATGCTCCCGTCACAGTCCAGTTGGAGGCCTGGTGGCCCCTGACTCCCCCCAGAAAGGACCTAGTTTTGATACTAAGGTTGATATGCTCTGGGCTGCTGGAGCCCAGAGAAGGAAAAGATATCGTGGAAAGAAAATAGTACAAATTTCTTCTTGTGTTCCTCTCTTTGCTTTCTATACCTCTGTTCTTTTCATTCTTGAAGTCCCCGGATCCTAGCAGAGTGTCCAACACATAACATGTCCCTAGGAAATATTGCTGAAATGACTTGAAAAGAAGGCATGGAATTCTGCTTCTATTGACTACTAGAGAGACAGGGATCAAGGGTCCATCTGAAGCAAACCTCCATCCTCAATCCCTGCAGGACATGGGTCTCTAAGCCCTTTCCTTGTGTCTCTTGTCTTCTCCACATTTCAGTTTCTGAGAATTTCAGAATCTGCTTTAAGGGTTTTTTTCTTTTTTCTTTTTCTTCTTTGCATGGGCAGGCACCGGGAATTGAACCCCGGTCTCCGGCATGGCAGGCAAGAATTCTGCCACTAAGCCACTGTCGCACTGTCCAGGGCTCTTGTTTTAACCAGTACCTACCCTATCTAGACATCTATCAGGCACCGAGGATTTCCTGGGGTACCTGTAATCCTGTCAACTTGTCTGCTCTGCTGCTGTGGAGAAATTGTCAGGGAGCTGCTGGCTGCCTTTTCAGACATGAAAAGCCCCTAGAGGAGAGTATATGATCATAAAAATTATGGGATTCAACAGCTTTGAAATCTAATGATCCTAGGTGATCAAACACATCCTGGGGCTTTGGAATTGCTGGGGGAGGGACTGAAAGGGGCAACAGACATTGGATGGTGGAGCCTGGGGCTGGGTGAAGTGGCAGAGCAAATTAGCCTCAGTGGGAGAAACTGAAGAGGCCTGCAGCCAGAAGGTGTCTGGAACTGAGTCAGAGAAGAAACAACAATAGGAAACCAGTCCCCTCCCTACAACCCTTCGCCAACCCAGAACATGGCCACAGGGAGACGGACTTTGTACCTCTAGGGTTGCTGGGGGTGAAGGGCAGTAGGTAGGACCAACTTTCCAAAGCCAAGTGTGTATGAAAGTCTGGAGTGTCTGAGAAAAGTGAATATCAAAAATGCATGTTGGTCGGGGGGTGATGGGTGTGGTGAAGAGATGAGGTGTGCCAAAAGTCAGACTTTACTCAATTTTCATTTTTGGTCAGGGATGGACCTCCTGACACCATGCTGGAAATGGGTTCATTTCTGAGATGTTGAATGAATGAAGGGAGCAAGTCAATTTCTCCTTCTTGGTCAGGTTTCCTCATCTGTAAAATGGGAGGTTTGAATTGGACCAGAAGTTCAAGTCTCAGCCTGATCTGTCACTGATGGTCTGCCTGGACCTGCAGCAGTTCCTTCTTCTCTTTGGGCCTCAGTTTCCCTACTTAAAATCAATGCAAATGATGGACAAGGGGGTCACTAAGGTTATTCCCAGCTTGTCATTTTTCGGCATCACACTCAATTCCAGACTCTGTTGCTGCCTGACTGTGTGACCAACTATACCAGTCCCTTCAGGTTCCTCATCAATAACATAAGGAGGAGGAAAGGGAGGTTGTATTACATTATTGCTAAGTTCTTGGCCTGTTTTCAACATGGCATTTTTGCAATAAGGTGGTGGTTTTCACAGGGTCTCCACTCTGATTCAGCCAGTGATCATGTTCCTGTTTTGTGAAGGAACCACTTTTCTCTTCAAAGTTCCCTAGAAAATCCAATCCTGAACAGTCCACCCCACTCCAAGCCCTTATATAGCTCTTTTCCAATTTCTGCTCCAACAGACAACATAGATCCAGATGGAAATTTGATTTGAAATGACAGTTAACTCCTGAAGCCAAACCTGTTACTTTTAACCAGGTTAAGACTATACTACCCTTGTAGGCAATGGACATACCAAGGCTAGATTTTTAGATCTGTTTATTTTGTTCCAAACCCCTTGAGGATTTAAATTTCCCAGGTCTTGAGTTCTGAAATTTTGTTCATTCTCCTAGATTCAACTGCACACCTAAGAGGCTGCATCTACCCTAAATAGTAATACTGTGTTGCTTTCACCAACCAGCCTTCTCTCCAAAAGCGTATAAGTCCGCACATGTACATGTACATGCACATATGTGGAAGAAGTAAACTGACACCCTTATGTTATGTGACCAACTGACTGGGCAGATTTGGGATCTGTGAATATGTTTTCTTCATCTGGAGAGAAGTGAATGGCTTCCACACCATGAGCAAAAAAGGATGTCTATGAAAACCATTCTCTGGTGACAAAGTGGGGGTAAGGCAGGGAGAAATGGAAGCAGGGTATTTGCTGCTCCAGCATTTTCAATTGTCTTTCCTAGGATTTACAGAACTCTTGGGGCTCAGCTTCTTCTGCGCCACTGCTATTTGGGCTAACAGGTTAGTAACTGGGCCCCTTCCCATCCACAGAACCAAGAACCAGTAGGTTGTCCTTTGGGGAATTGATAAAAGCTGGACTGGGACCAGTGAAAGGGGCACAGGACTTTGGCCTTGAATGAAACCATCAGAAGCCAGCTATGCCCCAGCTGCCTGTTTGTAACGGAAAAAATCATGGGTGGGGATCACTGTCCTTTTTGGAGCCTGTCAGAAGCAACCTCATCCAGGGATGGCCCTGGCTTGGGATGGTGGGTTACTGTTAACTCTGAATGATAGCCGGGGATGCCTGGCAAAAACATGATAAAAAGTTGGGGTGACAGAAACACAACAAAGGCCAGGGAGGGGAGAAAAAGACACAGAGGTACAGAATGAGGGCAGAGGCTGAGTTTCTAATGAGCTGAGCTGTGCTGGCCGGACGCAAACTGGTAGTTCTCTCTGTCCCTAGTCAGAACACTGGGGATACTCTTCAACAAGACTGTTGCCCAGAGCTTGAGCACAGGGAAGCAGCTGGCACCTACTTCAGAGGGATGCAGGTAGTCCAGGTCCACCTTTCCTTGCATCT
This sequence comes from Tamandua tetradactyla, assembly GCF_023851605.1. Lineage (NCBI taxonomy): Eukaryota > Metazoa > Chordata > Mammalia > Pilosa > Myrmecophagidae > Tamandua > Tamandua tetradactyla. Next base: position 95,947,125 of record NC_135353.1, read on the forward strand.
TTCATGCCTACTGGAGATGTGGCAAGCCTTCTAGGCAGAGTGGCCCCTAGTGCTCCGGTTAAAATTGCATCCCCTTCCTAAAAGAAATTGTTCAACCCCATGTATAGCTGCTGCCTGTACCGTTTTGGGATTCATGTTGAGAATGGAGTTTTCCCTGGGGCAGTCTCATTCCTGGCCTGGCCCAGGTGGAAATAAATGATCTGTCATGAATAATGAGAGATGAAGGAGTTGGTCATTCACAATGTCATTAACTACTGCCCCTCCTCCCACCATGCCATCTCCCTGTCATCAATCCTTCCTGCCTGCTGAGATGAAAGGAGTTTCTTCACATTTGACAAGTGGATATCAAGGTGGGGATCTGTGAGGGCCTCCAGATTAGTGCATTGGCCTGGAAAGTCTATAAAATCAGTGAGTGAAGCTCTATGGTGTAAGGTCTTTCCTGATATATGCTACTTTTCCAGTCTATGATTCTATCAGCTTGAGCCCAAAAGATGTGGCTCAGCCTGAGATGAGTGGATTGATGCTAGTGTCAGGGTAGGCTGGGCCAAGGTGAGACTGATTGGCGCACCCTCTGGGTCCTTCCTTTCTCCAAGCACCTATGTGTTTATGGCAGTCATAAAAAGAAAGAGAAGGAAGAGAAGACAGAGAGGGAAGTAGAAGAAAAAATGGAGGAAAGCCATATGATGGGGAGACTGCCTGTATACTTTTAAAATGATGGTACCCACAGCTCTTGAGAAGCCATAGCTCTCAGACTCTGAGGCTAAACAAGGCCACTTGTCTCATTTTGCCTCTGACTTCCCCCTACCTAACCCCCACCAATAGCTCCCAAGGATGGATGACAATGAACCCCTCTACACACAGAGGCTTGGGTCTCCCCACCAGGCTCCTAGGACACAATAGCACCTTTGAGAGTTGCTTTTGGTAGGTGACTAAAAACCTGGGGTCAGGAAGCTCCCTCTCTTTCTTACCCCAGGGTTGGAAAGTATATGGAGAGGGTCCAAAGGCCAGGGGGTCTGATCTTAAGCTTCCCTAGATTCTGGGGGGACAAGGGCCCTAGCAAGATAAAAGGCATTCATGGGGAGAATTTGGTTAATGAGTTTGGAACACCTGGAGTTTGAGCTCCAAGGGGATGGTCAGGTGACTAAAATGCTGTGTACATAGGTTTGAGTACAAGTGTGCTGGTGGCAAAAATGTAAATGCTGAGTGCGGTTGGGTGAAGTTCAGGAAGGGCTTGGGAGAAGCACACAATGGCAAGAAAGAGGCATTAAATGGGTTCCTCAGGGGTGGGGGAGCCAGGCAACAGCTCCCCATTGGGGTCTGGATCAGGACTCAACATCTTATCCTTGCTGGAATCCCTCTGCTCTTTCTTGAACATCCTTTGATGCATCAGAGGGACGAAGAAGAGGATTACAGCCCCGATGATAGGGGGTATACCGGCAAAGTAGAAGGCCACATGGTAGTCCCCAAAACAGTTGCGGAGGAGGCCTGAAACAATCAAGAGAGAACAGTCAAGCTCAGTTTTACCTTCCTTCTCAAACGTGCTCTGTTCCTCTTGTAGGGGCCATAATAATGCCTGTCCAAGGAATCTTGGCCAGCACTTCCTTGACTCAGGAGCCCCCTAAACTCAAACAGTCCTAGAAGAAAGAAATAAAACCTCTATAACAAAGGCAGGCACCCGTTCACTGAGGTACTAGGACTGCAGGCCTGTAGTACTGGGACCAGCCTAGGAGAGGCTAGCCCATGAGTCAAAGCTTGCAATAAATCATTTAGAAAGGAAATGAAGTTCCCCTTTCACTGGTTTTCCTTGTTTCCTTTGTTCCACTGGGGTGTGAACAATGATCTTCTGGGAGAGCAGAGAGAGAATCTGAGAGTTCTGAAAGATACCAAACCACCACTTGGCCTTGGAGGTGAGCCCCATTGGCCCAGTTCTGGGGTTTAACTATAATAGAATCTCATCCACAAGCTCAGTTCAGAAGCCATTAGAAGAGGAGAGGCGGGTATCTGTAAATCTGAATAAAATCAGAAAACACTTTTTATTCTTTTCCTACCCACCTTCATCAGGAATAATCACTTACCCTTTGAGGGAGATAGAGGATATTGGATCGATAGAATTTTCAGAAAGCCTAAACACATTTCATTCATCCCCTCCTGGAAGCAGCCATGTTTTCTACAATAAACCCCAATGAAACAGATATATAGCCATGGAAAACCCATTTCCTCAAATGAATTCATGTAGTATACATGCTTAACTTTCTCAACAAGTTTCATGCACTCTGACAAGGCTGTTTAAATACAGACTAAGAAGTAACGGGGAGGTCCCCAACTGACCTCTCTGGAATATCAGCCTCACCTGCAATGGGGGGTCCAGCAATCATTGGTAGAGCCATCATGCCCAGGAGGTAGCCAATGGCCTGCGAGGCCTGCATTGGGCCCACGAGCTCAAAGGCAATGGGGGCCATGATGGTGATGAAGAAGCCGTCGCACAAACCCAGGAAGAGGCAGACAACGATGAGGCCCCAGAAGCCCTGGCACAGGGGAATCATCATGGACATCAAGCCCAGGAGCAGGAAGGAGATGACCTAGAGGAACAAGGGTCTGAAGTCATGATGGGCTGGCCAGCCAAGTCCACATAGCAAATTGCATCTCCTTTCTCTGGGCCTCATTTCTACCATCTATAAAATGTGTTAGGAGAGTGTCAACAGGGAAAGCAGTTGGACCAGATTGAGGCGTATTCTAAGTCTTGCACCTGAAGTATTTAAAGTCTTTAAGAGAGCCCCTTCAAAAGGGGACAGGGACATGACCCCTGGCTTCAAAAAATTAATCTTTGAACTGTACAATGAGATAAAGGGAATTGCTATATCTGTTTTCTGATCACGTGTTTTGGCACCCAGGAGTTATTATTATTGTTATTATTATAGTTATTTGCATCCCATGCCTTTAAGCCAGACTGATGACCAGGTCTGCAGCCAGAGAAAGAAGCCCACCCTCCCTCCCCCCACTGACTACAACTAGCAGAGCCAGGTCTTTCCAAGGCCTAGGCTAAGATCTGACCTATCAATCAAGGCCTTAACAGGGCCAAGGATTTTCCAGGAGTTCACAGAGTCAAGCTGAGTTACCCAAGTGTACATGGAAGAAGTGGGATGGTCAAGACTCTTTCATGCTTTAAAGAATTTTTGTGTTATTGCTGGCAGTGGGTTTGTTAGGTTGGCCAATTGGTTTCTGGAGAGAAGGAATGTCCAGACCATGCCATCTGAGGACATCTCTCTTGTTGAGAGAACTTTGAATTTTGCCCAGGCTGTTTGGGGGTAGCCAGGCAGAAGCCAGGAATAAGAAATCAGTCATCCCCAGCTTCTCCTCTAGGAAATTCACACTACAGAAATATGAGATAAAATCAGGTTCACCTATCAGCCAAGCCCATTAGGGCAATTAAGAGTTAATGCCATAAAAAAAGAATTAATAAAACCATGCAACACAAAGGACCCTATTAAATGATTTTCAGCTCTAATTACTACCTGTTGCATTTAGCTACCTCTTAACATCCTTCAGGAGGACTCTCCGAGGTTCTAAAAGTAAAAGTCCCTCTTGGAATTGAGAATCAGTCCTCAATAACTGGCCCAAAATGAGGGATGTCCTCCAGACTGTCACCACATTCTTTTCTGCCAGATAGTCAGGCAGACTGTTTGGAGGCTCAGTGCCAGACACATGTGCCTGTCCTTGTCAACAGCAGGAACCACAAAGTCTAGTGGATCTGGGCTTGGTGTGGGTGGTTCTTGGAACCTGGAACTGTGTACACTACTTTCTTTTCCCAGGCCTTTATTCCTACATCTGACTGAGAGAGAAAGGGAGGCAGGGGTAGTGACAAGCTGCTCCCAAATTCCTGTAATGGAATGTCCTGAGGAGCTCAAGAGAAGGGAGAAGTTTATCCCTTTCACGTTTCTCAGCCTGAAACACTCATTAGTGGAATAAGTTTGGACAAGTCACTTTCCCAATTCATAAAATGAGAACATTGGACTAAAAGTTGATGCAAATATGTTTCAGCTATAATGTTTTAAGATTATTTGATATTAAGTGGTAAAACTAGGTCATTTAAGAGTGAAAAAGGGGAGAGAGCTGTGAGGGTGTGGGAAAAGTTGTTAGCAGAAGCACTAGATCCTGAGCCTCAGTCTGCCTCTAACTAGCTAATGCCTCCCCCTTGGAAAGCAAAGGCTGCTAGGGCCCTATTTCTCTCCTAGGGACTGTAGTAAGAATCAAATGGGCTATATGGCCAGGCAGGAGTTGCTACCTCTCCTCAATATAAAGCCCTGGCCCAAGGCCACTTCATCCTAATTTCTAGAACCCTTTGGCATCTTAGAGCTGCTGATACTGGCTGGGAAAACCCACAGGATAGCATGTAGAAGAGGCTTGGAAAGCCACAATATTCCTATACAAAAAGCCACCCAGATAAGGCATTGGCTGATATTTGCATAGGAATTCCAAATTTCATAATTGGTTTATCTCAATCATAGCCTCTTTGACCTTGGCCAAATCACTTATCATCTCTGGGGACCGTGCTGTGCCATCTATCACTTAGGGTAAAATGGAATATGAGAAGACTACTGGAGGTCAGTTCTGCCAATAATGGCTGTATGAGGCTTTCCCTCAGTTTTTCCATCAGTGTAATGAGAGATCGGCCTGGATGGGCCATAAGAACACCTTTACCTTTGACAAAGCAGCTCCTGCAAATATAACAGAGTTAAAACACCACAGGAAAACCATAATCATATCCTTGAACAAGACATCTGAGGACTATTTGGGAAAGCACTTGGGGCTGTCAGAAGAAAGAGAAATCCTTGTCATGCGTGTAGTCAGGGTCATTTGGAAGTTCTATTAAGGCTTCCCCAGGAGACAAATGAGTTAGAGCTCAACCACGTTTTTGATGACTTATTTGCGACCACTTGTTTTCTGGGGTTGACATCATCCCTGCACAGGGTTTTATACTTGGGCACCTCCTGTCATGCTCAGCTGCAGAAGCAAAAAGCGATCCTGGTTAGAAAGGCTATATTACCACAAGGTAGACGAATATAGACAGCCTGAGTAGTAATCTATTTTGAAACCAGAGCAGAATCCAGTTCACAAGGAAAGTGACCTCTGGACTATCCACGTGGCTACTGCCCACAATATGAAGTTACCTGTGTCATTGTCAGAAGGATCAAAGCCTTGTGAACCTGTAACATTTTTTTTTTACCTCCCAAAGCCTGTTCTCATATATGTTTCTTCTGATCCTCACATGCAGGGTGAGACAGATAAGGCAAGAATTATTCCTGTTGCACAACGAGGAAACTGAAACCTAGAGAGCATAAGTGAGGTCTGGCCTTTTGGACACATTTTGGTGTCTTCACTGATAGGATGGCATTTGGGAACCAGTGCTTAGTGCTGGAAGAGCAAGAGGTGATGGACCTGGGCCTGGACCTAAATGAGAGAGACATTGCAATGGATACAGATGCCCAAGACCCTCCAAGATAGTGCAGGTTAGCAATAGGGGGCAACATCTAACTCCTGGCACTAGTTTCCCCTTTCAATGAAAGAGACATTGTTAATAAAAATTTCCTCTTAAAGTGGAAATTTAAAGAGGTTCCATACACACTGTTCTCACTGGATCTTTAATCCATCTTGGTGAAAGAGGGCATAACAAGGATGATTGTCTTCATATGAAAGCAGATGAAACTCAGGCACAGGGAGTTAGATCGACTTTCTCATGTCATACAACAAGCTAGTGTCATAACTGAGGCTTGGGGCACAACAGTGGCACACCCTACCATGTTATCCCAAAGGCTAAGGATAGCCCATCATCCGTGGTGGGCTGTTTCTTCCCCACAGTGGACAGGGTGGTCACACTCACCTGCAAGTAGATCTTCTTAAGTCCAGGAATGGAGTCGCTGACACGACCTGACACAAGACGCCCGAGGCCTGAGGTAGCCCCAATACACACCAAGAGCACCCAGGTCTCCTTGATTTCCAAGAACTCCTCTTCCACATATTTCATCTGAAATCATAGCACCAGACCCTCCAGGACAGGAGGAAGAAGAGGAACTGACTGGTTAATTGTGGGTATATACAGAAGCCTCAACTCCTTACTTTCCTGGGCCAGGTCAAGAACCCCCTCCCCTATATCTCTAGCTCCAGGACAAGCTCCTTGGCTGCTTCCAATAGTCTAAAGGGCTGCATAGACTTCTCTTGAATCCCTGGATTCAGGACTTCTAAGCAGCATTGTGGGGGTGGTGTTTTCCCAAGCCCCTTCCAGGTCCTGGTAGGTTAGAACACAGCCCTAACAGCTGAGAAAATTCAAGGGTTCCTCTGAAATCTCCCCAATCCCAGAACCAGAACTGACAGCCTTGGGCAACACCAGGTCACCAGGGAAGAAGGATCCACCAACTTCCAGGCAACTCTCCCAAAAGTATGTTCTAAGAAATATGAAGTTTGTGGAAGATAAAACTGGGCTACAACCAAGAAGTCAATGGCACTTAAGTTGGTTGGATGCTGGGTTAAACAAAGCTGAACAGGTTTAGTTTACTGCAGGAAGTTTTAGAACATTTAAGAGAGTACTGCACATTGTGTAGCTCCAAGAGAAAAAGAGCAAGATCTGGTATATTACATATCTTACACAAAATCCTATAATGACAAAGACCAGCATTCCACAGGGCACACTTTCAGAAAACCCTAATCTTGGGTCATCTGGGCCAGTCTCCTATACCCAGGCAATGCTTATATCCTCCTAAAAATCTATCTAGATTTATCAGAGGGGAGGCTTTAGCTAATGGGGCCTCCCCCTGTGGAACTTCCTCCATTTCCCATTGAGGTTCTCCCTCAGCCTGTGCCCTTCCCTTCTTTGGGTTTCCAACCACTGTTTTGTCTCTTTTTCCAAAGGTTTCAGTTTTGCCCTTTCAATACCCTCTACCCCCACCCTCTGACTGCAGGCAGGGTGAAGGCAGCTGCTTGGGGCCAGGTGAGGCAGGCCTACCCTGGTTTTCCTCACCAAGTGTACATAGGGAACGAAGTAGCCAAGGGCAGCAGTAGCAATCCCAAAGGCCCAGATGCGGTAGGTACGTTGGCGGAACACTCTCATGTTGAAATACTTCCTGAGCTGGGCCAGAAAGCGCTGGCGTAGGGTGTGGACACCCCTCTTGCTTGGAGTGTCCTGGGAGTTCGGCAGGAGGGGCCGGTAGGTGAGTGAAAGCAGCATGAGAACAAACATGAAGGTACTCAGCACCTGGAACGTTTGGGCCAGCTTGATCTTGGTTCCCAGCATATTGATGAGGAAAGGGAAGGACATGGAGAAGATGCTGCTCCCAGCAGACACCACGCCATTGGCCAGACCCAGTCGGCGTTGAAAGTAGTGGCCGAGGATGACAAGGGATGGCTGAAAGGCGAAGGAACAGCCACAACCAAAGAGAATCCCATAGGTGAAGTAACGCAGGCTTAGGGAGCTGAGGGAGAGATACCGAGAATTTTCCTCAGCAGCCTGACCAGTAATCTACCTGCTCTTTCCCGTTCAGCCTCCTGATACCTCCCTTCCCACACCCTTTAACCCACAGCACCACCTACACCACCGCCTCAGAGAAGGCAAAGAACAGGGTCTTCTGATACCCATTTTGCAAGTGGGAGAGCAGAGGCTCAGAGAGGTAAATTAATTTATCCAAGATCACATAACTAGGAATCAGGAAAACTTGGACTTGAATACAGGCCTGTGTGACTGTAGTATGCATTCCATAGCACCCCATCAAAGAGTATTTATTGTTCAAAAGAAAGCCAGAACAACCTATTCAAATGAGGCTGGATCAGTGACTACAGGGTATAAGTCAATGCCTTAGAACAGTTTCATTCCTGCTCTTCTAGAATTGGCTAAGCCACAGTTACTATCTATCATATGCCTCCACATATTTTGCAGTAGCCCTCACTGATCACTTGATTATCTAATACTCTCCATGGTCAGGCATTTCTTCCCCTTAGATAGACTCAGTCCTCACACTAAGGACTGGGCCTATCTGCAGAGATTACGTAGTACTAATATACATGTTTCCAAGACAACCATTGCTCACCGTCTTCTTGAATTTACTGGACATGAGAAAGGGCCTCGGTTTCAAAAGAGTTGGCTCTAATTGTAACTTTATAACTAAGCCAACTGCTCTTCTGTCAGGATCCTTGAAGCCTGCCACCATTAGATTCTTAAATTACTCTGGGATTGGTTGGGTTGGGGGCCTTGTCTAAGGGAGAGGAATCAGACCTTCAGCAGGAGGACCAGTGGGGCAAAGCATGGAATTCAGTTCAGGGTGCTATGCAGTGGATATTCTAGTTGGACCCCAGGACAGGAAGCCCCTGATTTAGGCTTTCTAAAGCCTTAGCACCCCTGCTTGAACATTGCCCCATTCCATGTCATCCAAAGGAACTCAGAATCCTGACTTAAACAACAAGAAAGATGACTTGGATTTCTAGCCACAAGTGGAATCACTTTTTCACTAGACATGAAGTGATCCAGAAAACTTCTTGGCTCTGAAGATGATCTTACAGGAAGGATAAAAAGGAGGGGTGGCAGAGAGGGGGTTAAGGGCTGAAGAACAGAATGCCTAGCCCAATGTGCTTGGAGAAGGGCACCAGAAGAAAACACCACATCTGAACAACCTCCCCTCCTGTAACTGAACCAAGTGTATTGGGAAGGAAATGGGATCCGTATGCTGTTAATTTGTTTATTTGCTCTTCTCAGTCTTATAAAACAGACCTCTGCTGGGTAGTGCTGGAACTAGACCTGCCTCTGAGATCTTTGCTTCTCCCCATAAGGATCCAGACAACAGCCTTGCTGAAGGCAAATGAGGCTGACCACCAGAGGGATCCTGGATGGGCTAAGCAGATTCCAGGCAGGACATGTATTTTTCCTTCTCTATCCCAACTGAATAGGCCAGTGTCAGGAAACCATTGTGGGCCAAATCCAACCTCTGTTGTGGTGAGGTAGGGGGTACTGGAAATGCTTGGTTCATAAAGAAAGCTGGCTCACCCTCACAGGGCTCAGTTGCAGCAGAGCATAATTATCATTCTCCACTGTGAGTGGAACTTTTAGGCTGGAGAGTATAACCATGCTCCTTCTCTAGGGAGCCAAGCTCAGAGAGTAAGTCCCTGACCAGTTAGCTCTGCCCTCATTCCACACATGCCACTCTTGTCATTTTGTGTCTCCAGGCCAGGATTGTCCTACGTCAGCCCAAGAAGACTGGAAGGAGAAGGTACCATAACTTCCAAAGTGTCTTTGACAGAGAGTCATGGTGTTCTGTAGGAATCCCACATTCTTTAGGTTGTGATGCAAGGTCTTCACATTCCCCCTCCCCTAAATACATATTATGGAGGGCTGGCAGAAAAGAACTTATTGCCTGCTCCTTGCCTGACACTACTAATCTGTCAGCTGGGTTCTGGGTTTGTACCTCAGTGAGGGATGTTGCAAAATATCCCTTCTCATGGCCAAGAAATGAATAGTTATCGGTCCCAAATGTCCATGCATACATAGCCAATGATATCCAGGAAAGAGCCAGAAATGCTAGACAGTCTTGGGCTCAGCTAACCTTCTTTATCAGCATAAGATTTCCTTGAGAATCCTGTAATGGCTGATTCTTATATAGCTGCACTCGAGAAACTCATTTCCAGGATGGAAATTGAGGTCATGAGGCTCCATGGCATATTGGAAGGGAATAATGGCAAGGCTGGAGGAGATGTGAAAAGACCATCTGGTCTAATCCCCTCATATTACAGATACAGACATTGAGACCCAGAGAGGGGCATGGATGTATGCAGTGTTCCACAGACATTCATGGCCTAAACTGATTTGGGATCCTGCCCTCACTTTGCAACTCTTGAGTCCTCTTTGGGGATATTCCCTACCAACATGTCCTGGGGACCATACCTAGATGAGTCCCATTGGACAATGAATCCTGGGAGCAAAGACTTTGAGAACCCTCCAGGGAAGCTGCAATGAGAAGAGTGTCTGCAGCTGAAGCCCAGAAAGAAGCCAGCACCCTCTAAACTTACCTGGTGAAGGAGCTGGTATGGAGGCCGATGAAAGCAATGGCAGCCCCTGTAGTCGCTGTGATTCGGCAGCCCAAACGATCGGTGAATATACTCACAATGGGAGAACAGAAGAAGATCATGCCCATTGCAAGGGCGCCTACCCATGCTGCAGAGAAAGGAAGCACAAAGTCACCTTACTTTAATGTGGTGCCTAGTAGTGTGGCCACTGTCAGTTCTTCTCTGGCCTTTAAGAGGAGGCATTGCATTGGCCTGTACTGCCAGCCTGCTGGTTCCTCATGGAAAGAAAGGTTAGGCGACTTTCAAGTTGCCTGAACCAGACCATATAAAAACCAGTAATCTAGTTCATAAACATACCTAGAACTTCAGAACCGGGGCATGGAAACTAGCTATGATTAAGTCTATTCTTTCAAAAATAGGCTGTTTTAAGCACCAAATCCATTCTTTCCTTTTACCTTTGCAGACAGCTACACTACATTTCTAAGCCCCTTTGATTGTTGAATGTGGCCATGTTACCGAATTTTGACCAACTAAACATGGACAAAATGTGATATGCACCACTTTCAGGCTTGCACCATAAAAAAAAAACTTCATGAACTTTCTACCTTCTTGTGGGTTACAACTGCAGTGTCACCTTGGAAGCCATATGTTGAATCTGGCAGAACTGCCATTAGCCTGAGTCCCTGTATAACTACACATAAGGTACCCTTTCACTCACTGATTGGGAATTCCTGCCCTGCATATCATGTGAGAAAGAAGGAAACTTCTTGTTCTTCAAGAGACTGAATTTTTGAGGACCATTTGCTATAGCAGCTAAAGCAACCCAAACTAAAACACATAGACTCCTCTACCACCATTTTAATGATGCAGAAGCTGAGGCCCAGAAATCTAAAGGAACTTGCCAATGATCACAGGGCAAGTTAGTGGAAAAGCTGGGACTCAAACCCAATTCTTCTTATTTCAAGTCCAAGGTTTATTTTCATTATATCTCCTATTGGGCAGAATGAAGCTTCTTGTCACTGGAGGTGTGCAAGCAAAGGCTAGTTGTAAATTGGGATTCAAGAAGTGGAATCAGATTTGGACTAGCCAACATTTCAAGCCCATCCAGGGATATTAAGCTAGATTCACAGACTTAAGCACTAGACTACTTGACTTCAGGGAAAAGGAACATGGGGGTAAGTCTTCAGGAACTAAGCTAAGACTTATCTGGTCATTGGAACATCTCTTGAAGATGCTGGGATAGGAAATAGGACAGGACACAGAAGAAAGTCTGCTGGAACTGTACTAGGACACAGGGCTGGTTCAGGAGGTACCCAAAGATTTCTAAGGCCTCTGCAAGAGTGTCATACAATCCTTGTGCTGAAGTCCTTCATCAGAGCCCATGTTTGGCAAATCTCTGACTCCAAATTTAAATAAGAGGAGTGTATTAGTTTCATAGGGCCACCATAACAACTATTCACAAATTGCATGGTTTAAAACAACAGTAATTTATTCTCTCAAAGTCTAAAGGCTAAAAGTCTGAAATCAAAGTGTTGGCAGAGCCATACTCCCACTGAAGGCTCTAGGGAATAATCCTTCCTTGTCTTTTCTCATGGTTCCAAGAGATACTTGGCATTCCTTGGATTGTAGTTGAACTACTCCAAACTCTGCCTCCATCATCACATCACCTTCTTCCTTTTGTTGTCTCCTCTGTGTCCAAATCTCTGTCTCTTATAGAGACATTGGTAATTGGATTCAGAGCTCACCCTAATCCATTATAACCTCATCTTAACTGATTAAATCTATACGACCCTATTTCCAAATAATGTCACATATTAAGTTTCTGGGTGGACATGAAGTTTGGGGCAACACTATTCAGCACACTACAAAGCATTTGTCCTCTTTTTAAAGGACTGTCAAGTATCTGTAACAATCTTCACCAGGAAGAAAGAAATTTCCCCTTTTATTTAAAATTTTCCAGCCCATTTTTCCTTAAAAGTCCTTAGAATGAAAGCCCAAATTTTCTTGGTTTGAAGATTGTTATCAAGTTGCATCTTGGGCCACTCTTTTCTAGGCTAAATAACCTTGGTTGCCTTAACTTCTTAGCTTTAATTTCTATCCCTGTAATTACTTCCTGCAATTACTTTCAGAGCTTTCCTCCGAACACTTCCCAAGACTTCATCATCATCATCAGTAAAGCACTTATTGAATGTCAACTGAGCAGGCACTGAGACAGTTTCTGGCTTCCTTAAGTAGTGGAGCCCAAGTGGGCCAGAGGAAATTTAGTCTGAGTAAATCTGGGGCTGGAGATAATGGAAGGTGACCTCCTGTCTTGGTCAGGGTTAGTCCACCACCTGTGTGTGATACCCCCAGTGGGGATCTTGCTTTGCTGGGGTCCCATTCCAAGCCCTAACTACCTGGATCCAAAAGTACTGACTTGAGAGAGCAGGAGACCTGGGCTTTCATGGTAATTTCACCTGTCACCCTGCAATTTCACTTCTTACCAACTGTAGGACCTAGAGCAAGTTACTCAGCACTTTTCTAATCCTCAGTGTTTCATTTGTAAAGTGAGAATTAAAATCCTTGCTATGCCTTCCTCAAAGTTTTTTTTAAGTGATTTTGGATGCAATTGTATGTATAAGAGAGTTTTGTAGACCGGTAATCACACATATACAAATATTAACAGAAAATGGGTCAGAAACTTAAAGGTAAAACTTAAAGCTATGCAACTTCTAAAAGAAAACATAAGAAAAATTTTGACCTTTGGTTGGGCAAATATTTCATAGATATTTACAAAAAGCACAGGCCGTAAAAGGAAAAAAATGATAAATTAGACCATTAAAATTAAAACTCTTGCTCTCCTAAAAACACTGTTAAGTAAGTGAAAAGGTAAACCATAGAGTAGGAAAAATATTTGAAAAACAGATGTCTGATAAAGGACTTGTATCTGAAATATATAAAGAACTCTTACATTTCTTTATCAAGAAATAACAATGCTCTTATTTCTCAATAAGACAACAACTAATCCAATTTAAAAAGTGACAAAAGACTTGGACAGACATTTCATACACACACTACGAATGGCAAATAAGCACATGAAAAGAAGTTTCATATAATTATTTGAGAAATGCAAATTAAAAGCACATAAGATACCCCTACACACTCACCAGAATGGCTTTAAAAATGACAATATTATAGATATTGTAGTGAGGATGTGGAAGAACTGGAAATTTCATACACTGCTGGTGGGAATGCAAAATGATACACTTTGAAAAGCAGTTTGGTGTCTTCTTATAAAGTGAAACACACATACACATGACCCAGAAAGTCTACTGCTAGGTATTTACCCAAGACAAATGAAAACCTGTACCCAGATTATCATAGCAACTTTTTTTTTTCATAATTGCTCCAAACTGGTAGCAACCCCAAAGCCCTTCAACTGATGAACAGATAAACAGAGATCAATCAATACAATGAAATAGAACTCAGCAATAACTAGGAACAACGTATTGATACAGGCAACAAGTTGGATGATTTTCAAAGGCATTAATGCTAAGTGAATGAAGCTGGATTCACATGTTGCCAATTATATGGAATTCTGGAAAATGCAAAACTATAGAGATAGAAAAACAGATAAGTGCTTGTCAGGCGAAGTGAGGGAGGGGTAGGGAGAGGATTGACTTCAGAGAGGCACAAGGAAATGTTTTGGGGTGATGGAAATGTTATATACCATGACTTTGGTGTTCATATACTTTTGCCAAAATTCATAGAACCGATCCTTTAAAGAGGGTGAATACTAGTATATGTAAGTTTACCTCATATATATATATCTGATGTTTTTTAAAAAGGGAGAGACCAAGAGAGCAGAAAGGACCAGGGCAAGTTTATGATGTGTGTATTTTTCTTTAAGCCAGATTTTCAATAAAATATCCCAGGTAAAAAAGGAGGAAAAATTTTTTAAATTCAGTAAATTATTTTACTGACATTTTATCAACTAGAACTCTTGGCCTTTCTGAATGTCTGTATACAATGAAAACTGATGATCAGGCTTGTAAGGTATGTTTTGTATAGTAAAGTTTAAATTATATTTGATGAAGTTTTAAATTTTTTAATCTGTTGTTAAAAACTTTCTAGATTTTGAAATAATTATACATTCATGGGAAATTGCAAAGATAGTCCAGAGCGATTCTGAGCACCCTTCACCTACATTCCCCCATTACAATATCGAAGCCAGGAAATTGACATTGGTACAATGTGCGTGTATAGTTATGTCATTTTAGCACATATATAGATTTGTGTAACCACCATCACAATAAAGATATAGACCTATTCTATACCACAAAGGTCTCTTTTATGATACCCCCTTATAGTCACAGCCAGGCTTTTTCCCCCACCATCGCTAACTACTGACTACCACTAACTTGTATTCCCTCTCTATAAATTTATTATTTCAGGAAAGATATATAAATAGAATCATACAATATGTGGTTTTTGAAATTGGCTTTGTTTTACCAGCGTAATTTCCTGGAGGTCCATATTTGAAGTGAGTTTCTTACAGACAGAATATACTTGGGATATATTATTGTTTTATCTACTCAGCCAATCGATGTATTTAGACCACTCAAATTAACAATATAGTTTTCATTGAGAAATCTTCACATGCATACAGTTCAATGTATATAATCAATGGCTCACAGTATCATCACACAGTTGTGTATTTATCACCATGATCATTTTTAGAACATTTGCATCACTCCAGAAGAAGAAATAAAAAGAAAAAAGAAAAAATATGCACATCCCATTTCCTTTACCTGCCTTCTCATTGATCACCAGTATTTCAATCTACCTCATTTTTTTTTACCCCTTATCCATCCCCAGTATTTATTTATTTATTTTTCTTTATTTTATTACTCACCTGTCAATACCCTGGATAAAAGGAGCATCAGACACAAAGTTTTCACAATCACATGGTCACATTCTAAAAGCTGTATAGTTATACAATTGTTTTAATAATAAAGGCTACTGGAGCACAGTTCAACAGTTTCAGGTAATTCCCTCCAGCCACTTGAATACACCATAATCTAAAAAGGGATATCTATATAATGCATAAGAAAACCTTGCAGGATAAACTCTCAATTCTGTTTGAAATCTCTTAGTCATTAAAACTTTATTTTGTCTCATTTCTCTCTTCCCCCTTTTGGTCAAGAAGGCTCTCTGAACCCCAGATGCCAGGTCCCAGCTCATACCAGGAGTCCTGTCCCATGTTGCCTGGGAGATTTACACTCCCAGGGAGTCATGTCCCATGAAGGAGGTGGGAGGGGACTGAGTTCACCTGCCAAGTTGGCTTAGAGAGAGAGGCCGTATCTGAGGAACAAAAGAGGTTCTCTGGAGGTGATTCTTAGGGATAATTATAAGTAGGTTTAGCTTCTCCTTTGCAGGAATAAGTTTTATAGGGGTAAACCTGAAGATTGAGGGCTCAGCCTATTGAATTTGTTGTCCATAATGCCTGCGAGAATATCAGAAATTCCCTTCCTTTCTCCTCAGTCCCCCAAGGGGACTTTGCAAATAATTTTTCATTCTCTGCCCAAATTACTCTGGGATATATCGGCACATCACACTAACCTGTACAAACCAACAAAATCTCACACCCTTTTCAAGATTCCACATCATTATGGCACTCAAATAAACTGACCATATAAGTTAAATTAGATTATGTGCTATCCCAAACATAAATTTTGAACCAAATGAATATCTCTCCCTTTGGTCTCACTCAGAAGCTGAAGTTTTAAAATATGGGCAATATCATCCTTTACCCTGTATTCTGATTTACGTTAGTCCTACCCAGATCAGCTTCATTCATATCTCGAGTCGAAGTCTGATCACTTTTTCAACTTTTTAAATAGTTGCTGTATGGAGTAATGCTGACTTTCAAAGCTTCAGAACTCTAACTCTGAGTCTCAGATGTCACATAAATACCCAAAGTTTCCAGGAATGACCAGGTTATATACCAGCAGCTCATTATCTCAGAATTTAGAAATAACATTTGCAATTCTGAATATATGTGAGTGCAACCTAGGACCCTTTACAATAGACCCCAACCTGATAACCCTTCTCTTGACTTCAATTCTCTGAGTATATTATAGCTCATCCACATGAGTGAGGCATGCTAACATTTGTCTTTTTGTTTCTCACATTTCATTCAACATAATGTCCTCAAGTTTCATTCACATAATTGCACATCTCACTTCATTCCTTTTTGCAGACACTCAGTAGTCCATTGTACGTATACACCACAGTTCCCCCTTCCATTCCTCAGTCATTGTACCCTTAGGCCACCTCCAGCCATCGAGAATCGGGAACAGTGCTGCTATAAACACCAGTGTGTAAATGTCCATTCATGTCCCCACTCTCAGTTCCTCCAGGAATATACCTAGCAGTGAGCGTGCAGGATCATATGGCAACCCCACATCTAGCCTCCTGTGGAACCACCACACTACCCTTCAGAGGGGCTGCACCTCTCAGCTTCTCTACCAACAGTGAATAGGTACATCTCTTTCTCCACATTTCTCTAACACTTGTTTCTCTCTTTTCGTTTTGAAGAGTTTTATTTGCACATCATATAATCCAACCTAAGTAAATAGGCATGCCTTCACACCATAATCTATATGAAGATATTTCCTTTTCTTCTTCAAAGAATCCATACTTCTCCCCCATATCCCCCATTTGTTGACATCTAGTTTTGGCATAATGCCTTTGTTACATTCAGCGGAAGCATATTACAATGTTACTGTTGACTAAAGATGCTAGCTTGCATTGATTGTATTTTTTCCTGTATACCATCACATTTTCAACATCTTTCAATGACGACATTCATTTGTTCTACCCCATGCAAAAATGTTTTTATATATTTGTACATTTAATCACCATCATTGTCTACTCAAAGCCTTCCTAAGTTATAACATCTTAGACTTTATCCTCTATCTTTAGTTGATGTCATACATGCCCCCAGCCCTTCTCCATCAACCATACTCACATTCAGCTTTATTCAGTGTACTTATATTATTGAACTGCCAACAAATATAATTGTACTTTCCATTTCTGAGTTTTTACAATCAGTTCTGTTGCACATTCTGTATTCCTTCAGCACCAAATACCCAATTTCTACCCTCTTTGCAGTTCCTAATAATCCATGTTCTTAACTTTATCTCTCAACCTTTACTCATTAGAGCTGACAGTGTCTTCAGACCTTGGAACTGACACAGATGCTGACACTTGGACAACAGAGACACAGATGTTTGGAGATGCTTGAGCCAAACAGATATCACCATGAGATTTTAAGCAAGCCAGAACTTGGAAAGAGCCAAGGAAAACCAAGAGATGAAAGTCAGCCACAGAGAAACAGTGAGGAACAGCACAAGGACAGAGGCAGAAAGCAATGGAGCCCAGGAGCAAAGGACCAGCAGATGCCAGCCACGTGACTACCCAGTTGACAGATGTCTTCTGGACCCATCAGCTTTTCTTGATTGAACGTAACTTCTTGTTGGAACCTGAAACTGGCCCTTTTACTTCCTTAGAACTGTAAACTTTTAATTTATTAAATTTACTTTTTAAACACCAAAAAGTGGTTCACTCATTAACATTAATTCATGTTACTGAGACCATACAATATTTGTCCTTTTGTTTCTAGAAAATTTCACTCAGCATAATATTCTCAAGGTTCATCCAGGTTATTTCATGCTTCAAGACTTCATTATGTGTTACAGCTGTGTAATATTCCATTGAATGTATATACCACAGCTTGTTTAGCCCCTCATCCGTTGATGGACGTTTGGGCTGTTTCCACCTCTTGGCAATTGTAAATAATGCTGCTTAAGCACCAATGTGCAAAAGTCCATTTCTGTCCTTGCCTTCAGTTCCTCTGAATATATACCAGTAATGGTATTGCTGGATCATATGGCAATTCTATACTTAGCTTCCTGAGGAACTGCCAAATTGCTTTCCAGAGTGATTGCACCATTTTACATTCCCACCAAAAAATGGATAAGTATGCCTCTTTCTCCACAACCTCTCCAGCATTTGTCATGTTCTTGACAAATGATAAAGGCCATTCTAGTGGGTGTGAGATGATATTTCATTATGGTTTTGATTTGCATTTCCCTAAAAGCCAGTGAAGTTGAGCATCTTTTCATGTGCCTTTTAGCCACTTGTATTTTCTTTTCTGAAAAGTGTCTGTACATGTCTTTTGCCTATTTTTAAATTGTGCTGTTTTTCTTTTTGTTGTTGAGTTGTAAAATTCTTAACATATTCTGGATATTAAACCCTTATCTGATATGTGGTTTCCAAATACTGTTTCCCATTGTGTAAGCTGACTTTTACTTGCCTGAAAAAGTTCTTTGATGCACTAAATTTAGAGGACATTCCATTTATCTATTTCTTTCGTCATTGTTTGTATTTTGGGTGTAAGGTCTAGGAAACCACCTCCATTACCAGATTTATAAGAAATGTCCCTACATTTTCTTCTAAACGTTTTATGGTCTTAGTTCTAATGTTTAGCTCTTTGACCAACTTTGAGTTAATTTTTGTGTAGGGTGTGAGATGTGGATCCTGTCTTTTTTTTTTTTTTTTGCATATGGATATTCAGGTTTCCAAACACCGTTTATTGAAGAGGCTGCCCTGCTCCAGTTGGGTTGGCTTGACTGCCTTGTCAAAGATCAATTGTCCATAGGTGAAAGGGTCTATTTCTGAACACTCATTCGATACCATTGGTCAGTTTATCTATCTTTACCCCAATACCATGCTGTTTTGATCACTGTAGCTTTGTAATATACCTTAAAGTCAGATAGTGTGAGACTTCCCACTTCATTTTTCTTTCTTAAGATATTTTTAGCTATTTGGGGCACCCTGCCCTTCCAAATAAATTTGGTTATTGGTTTTTCTATTTCTTCAAAGTAAGCTGTTGGGATGTTAATTGGTATTGCATTGAATCTATAAAGCAATATGGGTAGAATTGACATCTTAACTATATTTAGTCTTCGAATCCATGAACACAGTATGCCCTTCCATTTATTTAGGTCTTCCATGATTGTTTTTATTCTTTAGCAATTTCTTGTAGATTTCTGTGTATCCTTAGCTAAATTTATTCCTAAATATTTGATTCTTTTGGTTGCTTTTGTAAATGGAATTTTTCTGGAATTCCTGTTCAGATTGCTCATTACTAGTGCATAGAAACACTACTGATTTTAGGATGTTGATCTTATACCCTGCCACTTTGCTGTACTCATTTATTAGCTCTAGTAGCTTTGTTGTGGATTTTTTTTTTTTGGATTTTCTACATATACTTTCATATATACATGATTTCTACATATAGTTTCATATCATTATCTGCAAAGAGTGAGAGCTTTACTTCTACCTTTTATTTCTTTTTCTTGTCTAATTGCTCTGGCTAGAACTTCCAGTACAATGTTGAATAACAATGGTGACAGTCAGCATCCTTCTCTGGTTCCTGATCTTAGAGGGAAAGCTTTCAGTCTTTTCCCATTGAGTATGATGTCACCTGTGGGTTTTTCATATATTCCCTTTACTATGTTGAGGAAGTTCCTATTTCTATCCTTTGAAGTGTTTTCATCAAGAATCGGTGTTGAATTTTGGCAAAAGCCTTTCCTATTTCCATCGATTTGATCATGTGGTTTTTCTGCTTTGATTTGTTGATATGGTGTATTATATTAATTAATTTCCTTATGTTGAACCCTCCTTGCATACCTGGAACAAATCCCACTTGTTCATGGTGTTTAATTCTTTTAAAATGCTGCTGACTTCAATTTCTGATATTTTGTGGAGGATTTTTGCATCTATATTTATTAAAGAGGTTGGTCTGTAATTTTCTTTTCTTGTAATATCTTTATCAGGCTTTGATATTAGGGTGATGTTGGCTTAATAGAATGAATTAGATAGCATTCCCTCCTCTTCAAATATTTTGAAGAGTTTGAGCAGGATTATTTACTAATTCTTTCTTGAGTGTTTGGTAGAATTCACACATGAAGCCATCTGGCCCTGGACTTTTCTTTTTGGAAGCTTCCTGATGACTGATTCAATCTCATTACTTGTGAAATTGGGTTGTTGAGGCCACCTAATCTTCTTTTTTTTTCTTTTTTTAAAATTTTTTTATTAATCAAAAAAAAAGAAATTAATACAACATTTAGAAATCATTCCATTCTACAAATGCACTCAGTAATTCTTAGTATCATCACATAGATGTATGATCATCATTTCTTAGTACATTTGCATCGATTTAGGAAAAGAACTAGCAAAACAGCAGAAAAAGATATAGAATGTTAATATAGAGAAGAGAATTAAAATAATAATACTAATAATATATATATATATATATAAAGGAAAAAGAAAAACAAAAACAAAAGATACAAACACACAAACAAACAAACAAAAAACCATATTTCAGGTGCAGCTTCATTCAGTGTTCCAACCTAGTTACATTACACTTAGATATTATTGTGCTGTCCATTTTTGAGTTTCTGTATCTAGTCCTGTTGCATAGTCTGTATCCCTTCAGCTCCAATTACCCATTATCTTACCCTGTTTCTAACTCCTGCTGGTCTCTGTTACCAATGATATATTCCAAGCTGATTCTCGAATGTCGGTTCACATCAGTGGGACCTTACAGTATTTGTCCTTTAGTTTTGGGCTAGACTCACTCAGTATAATGTTCTCTAGGTCCATCCATGTTATTACATGCTTCATAAGTTTAGTCTGTCTTAAAGCTGCATAATATTCCATCGTAGGTATACGCCACAGTTTGTTTAGCCACTCGTCTGTTGATGAACATTTTGGCTGTTTCCATCTCTTTGCAATTGTAGATAATGCTGCTATAAACACTGGTGTGCAAATGTCCGTCTGTGTCTTTGCCCTTAAGTCCCTTGAGTAGACACCTAGCAGTGGTATTGCTGGGTTGTAATCCATTCTGCCATTCTATGTCTTTTGATTGGGAAATTCAGTCCATTAACTTTTAGTATTATTACTGTTTGGATAATATTTTCCTCTACCATTTTGGCTTTTGTATTATATATATCATATCTGATTTTCCTTCTTTCTACACTTTACTCCATACCTCTCTCTTCTGTCTTTTCGTATCTGATTCTAGTGCTCCCTTTAGTATTTCTTGCAGAGCCGGTCTCTTGGTCACAAATTCTCTCAGTGACTTTTTGTCTATAAATGTTTTAATTTCTCCTTCATTTTTGAAGGACAATTTTGCTGGATATAGGAGTCTTGGTTGGCAGTTTTTCTCTTCTAGTAATTTAAATATATCATCCCACTGTCTTCTAGCTTCCATGGTTTCTGCTGAGAAATCTACACATAGTCTTATTGGGTTTCCCTTGTATGTGACAGATTGTTTTTCTCTTGCTGCTTTCAAGATCCTCTCTTTCTCTTTGACCTCTGACATTCTAACTAGTAAGTGTCTTGGAGAACGCCTATTTGGGTCTATTCTCTTTGGGGTGCGCTGCACTTCTTGGATCTGTAATTTTAGGTCTTTCATAAGAGTTGGGAAATTTTCAGTGATAATTTCTTCCATTAGTTTTTCTCCTCCTTTTCCCTTCTCTTCTCCTTCTGGGACACCCACAACACGTATATTTGTGCGCTTCATATTGTCATTCAGTTCCCTGATCCCCTGCTCAAGTTTTTCCATTCTTTTCCCTATAGTTTCTGTTTCTTTTTGGAATTCAGATGTTCCATCCTCCAGTTCACTAATTGTAGCTTCTGTCTCTTTAGATCTACCATTGTAGGTATCCATTGTTTTTCCCATTTTTTCTTCTTTGTCCTTCACTCCCATAAGTTCTGTGATTTGTTTTTTCAGATTTTCTATTTCTTCTTTTTGTTCAGCCCATGTCTTCTTCATGTCCTCCCTCAATTTATTGATTTGGTTTTTGAAGAGTTTTTCCATTTCTGTTCGTATATTCAGCATTAGTTGTCTCAGCTCCTGTATCTCATTTGAACTATTGGTTTGTTCCTTTGACTGGGCCATATCTTCAATTTTCCGAGCGTCATCCATTATTTTCTGCTGGTGTCTGGGCATTTGATCAGATTTCCCTGGGTGTGGGACCCAGCTGGTTGAAAGCTTTTTCTGTGAAATCTCTGGGCTCTGTTTTTCTTTTCCTGCCCAGTAGGTGGCGCTCATGGCGCTCGTCTGTCTGCACGGCAGTCAGCCCGGGAAACCGTGCGTGGAGGCGGGGGTCGCTGGCCGCCGCGGCTTGGGAGAGTGCCAGTCCTAATTGCCCAGCTGGCCTGAAACACCAAGCGTGACAGGAGGGCCCCGCTATCCAACGTTCCCAGTCAGACCGGGGAGCCACGTGCGTGGAGGGGACCCCAGTCGCCAGCCGCCCCGGCCGGGAAAACACGCGCCCCTCGGGTATCTCACCGCAGCAGATTCTCCCTGCCTGTTCAGCTGTTCCAGAATGGGGTACGCTGTCTTTATGGTCTCTGTCGTGACTCCGGGAGCTGTTTCGTATTGTTTCTGTTTCTTTAGTTGCTTTTCTGGAGGAGGAACTAAGACCCGCCCGTCTTACTAAGCCGCCATCTTCTCCGGAAGTCTCCCCACCTAATCTTCTTGAGTCAATGTTGGCTGTTCATACCTTTCTAGGAAATTCTTCATTTCATCTATGTTATCTAGTTTATTAGCATAGAGTTGCTTAGAATATCCTCTTATTACCTCCTTTTTTTTCTTTGGGATCAGGGGTTATATCCCCTTTTCCATTTCTGATTGTATTTATTTGCATCCTCTCTCATTTTTTGTCAGCCTAGTTAAGGATCCATCGATTTTATAGATTTTCTCAAAGAACCACCTTCTGGTTTGTTGATTTTCTCTATTGTTTTCATATTCTATATTTCACTTATTTCTGCACTGATCTTTGTTGTTTCTTTTCTTTTGTTTGCTTTGGCGTAGTTTGCTGTCCTTTATTTCTTCCAGGTGAATGTTAATTTCTTGATTTTTCCTCTTTCTTCTTTTTAAATATTGGCATTTAAGACAATAAATTTCCTTCTCAGCACCACCTTTGTTGCATGCCATAAATCTTGATATGTTGTGTTTTCATTTTCATTTTCCTTGATATATTTCTTGATTTCTCTTGTAATTTATTCCTTGAACCATTGGTTGTTTAAGAGTGTGTTGTTTAGCCTCTCTATATATGTGAATTTTCTGGTCTTCTGCCGGGTACTGATAACCAATTTCATTCCATTATGATCCAAGAAAGTGTTTTGTATAATTTCAATCTTTTAAAATTTATTGAGACTTGCTTTGTGACCCACCATATAGTTGAGAATGATGCATGAGCACTTGAGAAAAATGTATATCCTTCTGTTGTGGGGTGTATTGTTGTGTAAATGTCTGTTAAGTCTAGTTCATTTATTGTATCATTCAAAATCTCTGTTTCCTTAGTGATCCTCTGTCTAAATGTTCTATCCATTGATGAGAGCAGGGACTTGAAGTCCCCAACTAATATGGTAGAGGTGTCTACTTCTCCCTTCAGTGTTGTCAGTATTTGCCTCATGTATTTTGGAGAACTCTGGCTTGGTGCATAAATGTTTATGACTGTTATGTCTCCTTATTTAATTGTTGCTTTTGTTCGTACGTAGTGTTCTTCTTTGACTCTTTTAATTGTTTTACATTTGTAGTCTAATTTGTTGGATATTAATATAGCTACCTCTGTTCTTTTCTAGTTGTTGTTTGCATGAAATATCTTTTCCAAACCTTTCAATTTTTACCTACTTTTGTCCTTGGGTCTCAATTGAGTCTCCTGCAGACAGCATATAAATGGGTCCTGTTTTTAATCCATTCTGCCAGTCTATGTCTTTTGTTTTGTTTTTAACTTTTTTATTGTATAGTATTACATATATACAAAGCAAAGAAATAAAAAAACAATAGTTTTCAAAGCACTCTTCAACAAGTGGTTACAGGACAGATCCAAGAGCTTCTCATGGGCTACCATACGATCCTCTCATATTTTTCCTTCTAGCTGCTTCAGAATATAGGAGGCTAGAGGGCTTAAATATTCATTTGTCATCACAATCGACTTTTTTTTCCTTCTTTTTTTTGTAAAAAATAATATATATACAAAAAAGCTATAAATTTCAAAGCACAGCACAATTAGTTGTAGAACATAATTCAGACTTTGACATGGATTAAAATTTCACAATTTTACTTTTTACTTCTAGCTTCTCTAAAATACTGGAAACTAAAAAATATATCAATTTAATGATTCAGCATTCATATTCATTCATAAAATCCTATCTTCTATGTACAGCTCCACCATCACCTTTGATCTTTCCACACCTTTATTTAGGGAAGTTTGGGCCATGACAATTCTAAATTTTTGATATTGGAAGGGTCTGTCACTAATATGGGGTAGGGAGATGGAACTATCTAATGTTCTGGAGAGGCTGGGCTAGGTTTCAGGACTTATCTGGACCAGGGATCCATCTGGAGGTTGTAGGGTTCTGAAAAGTTACTCTAGTGCTTAGAAGCCTTGTGGAGTCCTACATGTTGCCCTAGGTGTTCTTTAGGATTGGCTGGAATGGTCCTGATTGGGGATTGGTGGTTATGATGGGTAGCAAGGTCTAATTGAAGCTTGTGTAAGAGCTTACTCCCAGAGTTGCCTCTCGATTCTGAACTCTCTCTGCCACTGATACTTTAGTAATTACACTTTCCCCCCTTTTGGTCATGATGGAATTGTTGATCCCACAGTGCCAGGTCTGGATTCATCCCTGGGAGTCATCTCCCATGTCGCCAAGGAGACTTTCACCCCTAGATGTCTTGTCCCACATAGTGGGGAGGGCAATGATTTCACTTGCAGAGTTTGGCTTAGAGAGACTGAGGCCACATCTGAGTAACAAAAGACATCCTCTGAAGTAACTCTTAGGCATGCCTATATGTAACCTAAGCTTCTCCGCTACCTATATAAGCTTCACAAGAGTGAGCCTCATGATCAAGGGCATGGCCTATTGATTTGGGTGTCCCGTAAGTTTGACACAGTATCAGGGAATTTCCTGATGGTAAGGTTTAACAGTTCTGTATTCTTTCTCCCCTCTCTTAGGGGACTTCAGTCTAAGTTTTTTGATTGAGGAGTTTAACCCACTAAAGTTAATGCTATTTCTGTAAAGGAAGTACTTTCTTCTACAATTTTGTCATTTGGATTTTTTGTGCCATATCTATTTTTTCCTTTTTTTCCCTTTACTGATAGTCTTCATTTCTACAGTCTTCTCTAGTCCCCTCTCTCCTGTTTTTTCCTATCTGCCTGTAGTGCTCCCTTTAGTATTTCTTGTAGAGAGCCAGTCTCTTAGTCACAAATTTTCTCAGTGACTGTTTGTCTGAAAATATTTTAATCTCCCCCTTGGTTTTGAAGTACTGTTTTGCTGGGTATAGAGTTCTTTGTTGGCAATTTTTCCCTTTCAGAATCTAAAATATATCATACTACTGCCTTCTTGTTT
Organism: Tamandua tetradactyla; assembly: GCF_023851605.1. Classification (NCBI taxonomy): domain Eukaryota; kingdom Metazoa; phylum Chordata; class Mammalia; order Pilosa; family Myrmecophagidae; genus Tamandua; species Tamandua tetradactyla. The sequence continues at coordinate 95,972,637 of NC_135353.1, forward strand.
CCATAGTTTCTGCTGAGAAATCCACACATAGTCTTATTGAGCTTCCCTTGTATGTGATGGATTGCTTTTCTCTTGCTGCTTTCAAGATTGTCTCTTTGTCTTTGACATTTGACAATCTGATTAGTAAGTGTCTTGGAGTAGGTCTATTTAGATCTATTCTGTTTGTGGTATGCTATACTTCTTGGATCTGTAATTTTATTTCTTTCATAAAAGATGGGAAATTTTCAGTGATTATTTCCTCCATTAGTCTATCTGTTCTTTTCCCTTTCTCTTCTACATTTAGGACATCCATAACACATATATTTGTATGCTTCATGTTGTCATTCATCCCTGAGACCCTGCTCATTCCATTCTTTTCCTTATATTTTCTTTTGTGTGTTGGATTTCAGATGTCCTGTCTTCTAGTTCACTAATCTTTTCTTCTGCTTCTTCAAATCTATTGTTGTAAGTCTCCATAGTTTTTTTCTTCTTTTCTATTGTGCCTTTCATTCCCATAAGATCTGCAATTATTTTTTCAAACTTTCAAGATCTTCTTATGTTTACTCAATGTCTTCTTTATATCCCCCATCAATTCTTTTATTTGATTTTTGAGGAGATTTTGCTTGTATGTTCAATCAGCCTGAATTAGTTGCTCCAACTTGTATTTCACTTGAACTCTTGGTTTGTTACTTTTACTGGGCCATATCTTTAATTTTCCTAGTATGGCTCATTAATTTTGCTGATGTCTAGGCATTTGATTTCCTTAATTAGTTTATTCTGGAGGTTGTTTTCACTCCTTTACTTAGGGTTTTCTTGTGGGATGGTGTTTTTGTTTGTAAAAGCGCTGGAATGCAATAATTGGAAATGGAACAGCTTTTAAAAGGAAATGCATTAAGTTGCAAGTAGTGGTTGTAAGATTCAGTTGTCAACTTGGCCAGGTGAACGCACCTAGTTCTGTTGCTGTGGACATGAGCCAATGGTGCATGAACCTCATCTGTTGTTGATTATATCTGCAGTCCACTAGGAGGCATGCCTGCTGCAATGAATGATGTTTGACTTAACTGGCTGGTGCTTAAATGAGAGACATTGCACAACATAGCACAGCTCAAGCAGCTCAGCATACCTCATCTCAGCACTCGCAGCTCAGTCCAGGCCTTTGGAGATGCAGGAAGGATCACCCCGGGGAAAGTTGTTGGAACCCAGAGGCCTGGAGAGAAGGCCAGCAGAGATTACCCTGAGCCTTCCCATGTAAGAAAGAACCTCAGATGAAAGTTAGCTGCCTTTCCTCTGAAGAACTAACAAAAATAAATCCCCTTTTATTAAAAGCCAATCCATCTCTGGTGTGTTGCATTCCAGCAGCTAGCAAACCAGAACACAAGTTTACAGTTCTAAGGCCATGAAAATGTTCAAATTAAGGGAAGGCTATAAAAATGTCAAAACTAAAGCATCTAGGGAAAGATACCTTGGCTCAAGAAGGCCATAGGGTCCAGAACACCTCTGTCAGCTGGAAAGGCACATGGCAACATCTGCTAGCTTTCTCTCCTAGCTCCTTTTTTCATGACACTTTCCTAGGGGCATTTTCTTTCTTCATATCCAAAAGTCTCTGGCTGTGTGGGCTCTGTTGGTTCGGTTGGTTCTAAAGCTTTTTCCAAAATGGTTCCCTCTTAAAGGACTCAAGTAAGCAACACCACCTTGAAGGGGTGGAGATGCATCTCCATGGAAAACTCTTAATCAAAAGGTACCACCCACAGTTAGGTGGGTCACAACTCCATGGAAACAATAAAAAAAGATCCCACTCAACAATATTGAATGATTGATGGGCATGGTTTTTCTGGGATGCATAATAGCTTCATACTGGCACAGATGGTTTTTTCTCTATCTGTTCTTTGGCATTCCATTCAACTTCTTCCAGACCTCTAGCATAGGTTCTGTTTTACTGATCAGAAGTTTTCAGTTCTTATTTTTCTTTTTCTTGCCCTGACTATATGGAGCCTTTTTTAAATTTGAGAATGGTCACCTCAGATATGATCGACCACAGTCATATTTTCCTAGAGCAGACAGGCCCATGTTTCAGGAGGAGAGAGTAGCCATTATCACGTTTTCTTGAGGGTGAGACCCAGCAGGTTTTTAGACTTTCATATGAAATCTCTAGACTCTGTACTCTTCCTATCCTGTGCAGCATGTGGCAGTTGTCTGCTGGCAGCTTCCCACCAGGGTAAAGTGATGCAGTGCCTTTAATTTCAGCAGCCTCTCCTTGCTAAGGGCATAGTTAAAATCAAGGCTGAAGTAGTAGGCAGGTTTTGATTGCTTCTGTTTCCAGCCCCTGGGGGCTTAATTCTTTTTTCTTTCTTTCTTTCTTTTTTTTTTTTACATGGGCAGGCACCAGGAACTGAACCTGGGTCCTCGGGCATGGCAGGCAAGCATTCTTACCTGCTGAGCCACCATGGCCCACCCTGGGGACTTAATTCTTAAAGGAGGGATGCCTTTTGAGCTAGGCCCCACCCACCTTCTCTTGGAAAAGATACACCCCTTAGGGAATAGTTCACTTGACTGTTTCCTTTGTCTCTCAGACATGCCTTACTTACACCTTGCCTGGGGCAGTGCTGGAGCCTGAGAGTGCTAGCAGTTCTCTCTAATGACCTTTTAAGAAGTTAAAAAGATAAAGAAAAAAGACCTTTTCAGAGCTGGACCCCTGCTCCCTGGGTTTGCCAAACAAGAGCTGGAGTTGGTATGTGGCTCTATGTGTTCCCAGGCTCTATGTGCCCCCTTTTCTTGGGGTCAGAACTTTTTCAGTATTTTGTGCTAATTCAAAAAGCCTCTGCTGTTTTGGTTTTTTTTTTCATTAGCTCCACCCCCTTTCTGCCAGGGCAAAACTTCAAGTTCCTTTAGTTCTTATTCCAGGCTTATCTGTGCTCTGGGCTTGTTTTCAGCAGTCCAAATGTTTTACTTTTGCCATTCGAGGTTGGTTGAGCTGACTACCTTGGTATCAGTAAAGTCAATTTCCTTTTCCCTTGGGGAAACAGCCTGCCATGCCCATGGGGGAGGAGCTTGGAAGACTTCCAGTTGTGTAGGACCTCAGCGATGCCACCCATTCCAGACTTACATATGCTCTGTGTCCAGTCACTGATGTTCCCCACACACACACCCAAGATTTGTTTCATTCAGTTCCTGGCTATTTACTGGCTGCTTTAGAGAATGAACTAAATTCCAGACCTCACTATGCCACCATCTTGCCCCACCCAGTAGGCCATTTAAATTTAACATAATTATTGATATATTAGAGTTTATTTGCCATTTTTTGTTTTCTATTTGATCCCTTTGCTTTTCTTCTATTTTTTTTTCTTTTTCCTGTCTTTCTGTGGGTTACTTCAATGTGCTTTATTTTACAATTCCATTTTTATTTAAGTATAGTGCTTTGGAGTGTGTCCCTTTTTATTGCTTTCTTAGTAATTGATGTAAGTGTTAGATTATATGTACAAACTTATCAACAGTCTACTGGTGTTGCCATTTACTAGTTCAAGTGAAGTGCAGAAACCTCATCTTCCTTTATGTCCCTTCATCCTTTCCCATTTATAATATAATTGTCTTAAATATTTTCTCCATATACATGGAAAATCACATCAGAGAAGTGTTATATTTTTGCTTCAATTGTTAAACATAACTTAGAAAACATAAGAAGGAAAGTCTACTGTATTTACCCATATTTTTAGTCTTTCCACTGTTGTTCCTTCTTGATGTTCCAAGATTCTTTCTTCTATCATTTCCTTTCTGACTGAAAATTTGCTTTAACCGTTCTTTTAGGGTTTGTCTGTTGGCAACAAATTGTTTTAGTTTTCCTTCATCTGAGGATGCCTTAATTTCCCCCTAATTTCTGAAGAATATTTTCACTGGATATACAATTCTGGGTTGTCAGATCTTTTCTTTGAACAATTGAAAAATGTTGTGCCATTTCTTCCTTCAGTCTTGTATGGTTTCTGTTGAGAAATCTGTCATTCAAATGGATTTTCCCTTATAGTTAAGGCACTTACTCTCTCATTGCTTTCAAGATTATATTTGTGTGTGTGTGTGTGTGTGTGTGTGTGTGTGTGTGTTCAATTTTCAGAAGTTTTACTGTGGTGTATCTTGGGATAAATTTGTTTGAGTTCATCCTACTTGGATTTTCTCAGCTTCCTAAATCTGGAGGCTTAGGTCTTTTGCCAAGTTTAGAAACTTCTAAGCCATTATTTTTTTGAATACCTTTTCTTCAGCCTCACCCTTTTTCTCCATTTCTTCTCTCATTCCAGGACTCATTCAATGACAGGAATATTAGATCTTTTGCTTTAACCCTACAGTTCCCTGAGATCTGTTCATTAATTTTTTTAAGATTCTCTCTCTTGTTCATATTGGATAATTTCTATTGTTTTACCTTTCAGTTCTCTGATACTTTCCACTGTCCTCTCTTTTCTGCTGTGGAGCCTAGCCATTGAGTTTTATATTCAGTTATTGTATTTTTAAGTTCTCAAATTTCTGTTTGGTTTCTCTTTATATCTTCTATTTATTTTCTGAGATTTTCTAATTTTTCAGTTGTTTCAAGTGTAAATGCTTATTGAAGCATTTCGTTATGGCTACCCTAAAATGCTTGTCAGATAACCCCAACATCTGTGTTGTTTCAATTTTGGTGTTCGTTGATTGTCTTTTTTCATTGAAGTCAAGATTTTCTTTGTTCTTGGTATGATGAGTGATGTTCTATGTTATACTGGACATTTGGGATATTATGTTAGATGCTACATCTTATTTAAAGCCTGTGTTTTAGCAGGTCTCCTCTGACACTGCCAGATGGAAGTTGAAGTCCAGGTTCCCCAGTCAGCTTCCATTGACACCCTGAAGATGAGGGGTACCTTGTAACTCCTGAACAGGGTGAGTGTTCAGGTTCTACACTATGGCTCTGAAACCTTCCTGGCTCAGACAGGTAGGAGCTCCTCATTACTTCTTCCCACACATCCTCAACTGACATGGTCCTGAGTAGTGGTGAAGGTCCCATTTCTCTACTTGGACTTCTCTGACAGAACTTCAGCACCTCAATGGGGCCAGAGAATGAGAGTATGGTGAGGAGTGAAGGTTAAGGTGCTTTCTTTACAATCTGGCAAGGGGGAAATTCCAGCTTTCTTGTATGATATCCACTGACACCATAGGGGATGGGGTAGACCTCATTACCACTGGGAAGCAGTGAAAATCCTGGCTCCCTACTCACTCTTCTATGACACCACTTTGGTGTGGGGAGGTTGGCAGGTTGGCACCTCTCATTAGTGCTGAGCAAGTGTGGAAGTTTAGCTTCCTTACTAGGCCTTTATTGGCAAAGGTGGGGTGGGGAACTTTTTTTTTTTTTTTTACCTATGTTGCTTGGTTGAAATAAAGAGGTTATTGTCTAAAAATTTTCTGTCTTGCTAGATTACTCCTTTCCTGGCCCTTTGGCTAGGAAAAACAAGCTTGCTTTCTGTTGAATCTCTGCATTGCTGGTTTCTTCAGCTCCAAGTCTGGGATATATGACTCAAAAAGAAATTCCAGAGAATTCACTGCCATGTTGTAGCTTGGACCCCATGGGGTTTCTAGATGGTCTGCCTTCTTCTCTCCTCCTTTAAGTCTTTTTATGTTTGTTTAATATAAAATATCCAGTATTTTTTAGCTCTACTTTGTGGGAAGAATAGGGAAAAGTGCCTCTGTTTACTTTTAATGTTAAATGGATATTTCAAAATTAGCTCTCCATATATGGTATTCATTTAGTCAACAGTTAATATCTTTTCTGGCCTAGACACTAGGCTCTTCTATAGGTGTTGAGGATGCTAAATGAGTGCATATGTTCATTGTCTTCAAGGAGATCACAGTAGAGTAGGGCAATAAAATCCATAAACCCTACAGATCATGGCCAGAATTCAGAGAAACCAGACATTTCAAGTGAAAGAAAAATTGCTATATTCAGGGAGAGAAATAAAATCTAATAGATATACTACTGACTGAAGAATAGCATGATATAAGAGAAAGGAATTAAAAGATTATTAGAGGTAAAGGTTATCAGCAGAAATTTATTAAGAGAAAAATAACCAAGTAATATCTATATAAAAAGGAATGAATAGTCATAATAATAAACCCACAACAGCACTAAGTGCTAAACAGGTGCCTAATTCCTGATCAATGAACATGCCAAACAAAATCTTGGGACTTTGAGGATGAACTATACATAACCACACTATACACAAGTTTCTTCTGGTGGTTTCCAGAGTTCTTTTCAGCTTCAGTCACTACCCACAGATGGGTGAAGTATCCCCAGAGGGTGGGCCCTGAAAGGGCTGTAACTGGAGTAAACACAATGTCTATATTCAACAGGTAACCCCTGCTACTCTCCTCTGAGCACCCACAGGCAAGCTAGGCTTCTGTTGGGCCTGAGCACAAGGAGAGAATTCTGCACTGTCTGGTTTCTTCCTGGATATATTGGCCCTCAAGATTCCTCATCCACAGAGTCTTTTCACTCAAGTCCCCAATTAGTACTTCAGCTCCTTGCTTAGACTCTCAGGCTTGTGTCTTTGAAGTGCAGGAAGACCACTCAGAAAACAACACAAAATCGAGACAAGATTCCTCATTCCTTGGCTGCTAATGGCCAACTTCTCTGAGCTCATGAATGGAGGAGTTCTCACTATGAGTTGAAATGTGGAGAGTTTGTTCTAGGAGCCAAATTCTCCAAATAAATTATAGTCTTTCACAAATTCCTGTTATTGTGGGGGATTAACAAAAGCTCAAATGGAAATGATGGAGGAAAGCCAAAAGAAAGTGCCAAAGCTGGGGGGAGGATAGATGGGAGAGAGAGGTGAAGGGGGGTAAAGATAGCTCTATTCAAGGGTGCCTGCTTCCTCACAAGATGCACAGTACATTCTTTTCTGAGCATTCAACATCTAAAGAAAACATATTTTTGTCTTCCCACACTTTTGTTTCATCACATGCCAATTTTGATGGACTACCTACCTTCTTTTCTAAATTTTTACTGTAGTAAGACATATACCATTCAAAATTTCCATTTTAACAAATGTTCAATTCAGTGATATTAAATTACATTCACAATATTGTACTACCACCACCAACATCCATTACCCAAACTTTCTCATCACTCCAAATTATGTACCCATTAAGCAATAACTCCCCATTCCCCTCACTAATGGGCTATTTTGTAATTGATAAATTAATAATTAATTAGAGAAGTTGTAAGTTTACAGAAAAAATGCAGAAAATACAGAGTTCCAATATACCCTTCTCACACTTGCAGGTTTCCCTACTATTAACACTTTGCATAATCTTGGTACTTTTGTTACAATTGATGAAACAATATTTCATAGTCTATAGTATACATTAGGGTTCATAAAAGAGTTGTGCAGTCATGTGGTTGTTTTTTATTTAAATTTTATTCTACTTACATATATTCTACCTAAAATTTCCCCTGTTAATCACATTTAAATATATAATCCAGTCATGTTAGCTATATCACAAAGTTGTGCCTCCATTATGATTATCTACTGCCAAGAATTTTCCATCATTCCAGACAGTGATGCCATAAAATTAAAAATTAACTCCCCATTCCCCACCCCCACCCAGCCCCAGGTAACCTGTATTTTAGTTTCAGACTTTGTGTATATTCTTCTTATTTCATAAAAGTGAGATAATACAATATCTTTCCTTGTGTGTCTGGATATTTCACTCAACATGATGTCTTCAAGGTTCATCCATGTTGTATCATGCATCAGAACTTCATTTGTTTTTATGGCCAAATAATATTCCATTGTATGTGCATATCACATTTTGATTATCCACTCATCTGCTGAGGGATACTTGAGTTGCTTCCACATTTTGGCAATTGTGAATAATGCTGCTATAAACATCAGTATGTAATTATCTGTCCAAGTTCCTGCTTTCAATTCTTTTGGGTATACACTTAGAAGAGGGATGACCAGTTCGTATGGTAATGTATACTTAACTTTCTGAAAAATCCCCAAACTGTCTTTTGCAGTGGTTACATCATTTTACCTCCTCACCAACAATATATGAATATTATGATTTCCCTATATTTTCTCCAACACTTGTTATTTTTCATGTTTTTAAACAGTAGTCATTCTAGTGAGTGTGAAACAGTATCTCATTGTGGTTTTGATTTACATTGCCCAGATGGCAAATGACATTGGGCACTCTTTCATGTGTTCTTTGGCTATTTGCATATATTCCCTAGAGAAACATCTATTCAAGTGTTTTTCTCATTTTAAAGTTGGGTTGTTTGTCTTTTTGTTGGTGAGTTATAGGATTTCTTTATATATTCTGGGTATTAAACCCTTATCAGATATGTGGTTTCCAAATATTTTCTCCCATTTTATAGATTGTCTTTTTACTTTCATTATGAAGTCCTTTGATGCATAAAATATTTTTATTTTGAAGTTCCATTAGTATGTTTTTTTCTATTTTTCTTCAAGCTTTCAGTGTAGAGTTTAAGAAACCATTGCCTAACAAAATGTCCTAAAGATGCTTCCATATATTATCATTCCATTTACTTAGGTCTTAATTTCTTTCAGCAATGTGTTGCAGTTTTCCATATACAAATCATTTACAATCTTGCTTAAGTTTATGTCTAGATATTTGATTCTTTTTGTTGCTAATGTATATGGATATTTTCTTGATTTCCAATTTGGATTGCTCATTAATAGTATATAGGAACACCACTGATTTTTACATGTTGATTTTGTACCCTACCACTTTGCTAAGTTCACTTATTAGTCCCACTAGGTTTGTTGAGCATTCTTTAGGGTTTTCTATATATAGGATCATGTCATTGGCAAATAGGGGAAGTTTTACTTTTTCTTTTCCATTTAGATGCCTTTTATTTCCTTTTCTAGCCTAATTTCTCTGGCTAGAAATTTCAGTATAATATTGAATACCAGTGGTGAAAGTTGTCTTGTTCCTGATCTTAGGGGGAGAGCTTTCAGTCTTTCACCATTGAGTATGATGTTAACTGTGGTTTTTCATATATGACATTTATCATGTTGAAGAGGTTTTCTTTTATTCCTAGTTTTCTGAGTGTTTTTTTAAAGACAGTTTTACTGAGATATGTTCATACACCATACAAACCATCTGAAATAAACAATTGTTGGCTCACCATATCATCACATAATTGTGCATACATACCGATGATCAATTTTAGAGCATTTTATTACCCCAGAAAATAAATAAAAGTTAAGAATAAACACAAATCCTCCTATATCCTTTATTCCTCCCCATTACCCCTTATTATTGACTCATAATATTGTTGTGGTACACTTGTTGCTGTTGATGAAAAAATGTTAAAATATTACTGTTAACTATACTCCATAGTTTGGAATAGGTAGTACTTTTCCCACATACCCCACTATAATGAACTCCTTGTAATAGTGTTGCACATTTGTTATAGTTCATGCAAGAACTTTTTAATATTTGTGCAATTAATCATGGACATTGTCCACCGTTCATTGTGTTATATATTCTCATGTTTTGACCTTCAACTGCTCTCCATTCTTGAGCCCCATTCTATATCCTGGTAACTTATATTCTATATTTTATTTATGTCTATGAGTTTACATATTATAGTTAGCTCATATCAGTGAGATTATACAATATTTGTCCTTTAGTGTCTGATTTATTTCACTTAACATAATTTCTTCAGGGTTTATCCATGTTGTTGCGTGCTTCAGGACTTCATTCTTTCTTACTACTGAATAATAGTCCATTGTTTATCCATTCATCTGTTGACGAACATTTGGGTTGCTTCCATCTTTTGACAATTGTGAATAATGCCACTATATGAGTGGTTTTTTTTTCAAGAAGAGTTGCTAGATTTGGTCAAAAGCCATTTCTACATCAATTGAGATAATTTTGTGCTCTCTCCCCCTTTAGTCTAATAACATCGTGTATTACATCAATTGATTTCTTTATGGTGAACTAGCCTTACATTCTTGGGATGAATCCCACTTTATCATGGTGTACAATTTTCTTAATGTGCTGTTGGATTCAGTTTGCTAGTATTTTGTTGAGGATTCTTGCATCTGCATTTATAAGGGATATTGGCCCCAAATATTTTTTTTGTGTGTTTTTTTTTTAACTGACTTTGGAATTAAAGTGATGCTGGCCTCAGAGAATGAGCAAGGAATGTACCTTCTTTAATTTTTTGGAAATTTTTCAGCATGAATGGTGTTAATTCTTCTTGGGGTGTTAAGTAGCCATTTGGGCCTTGACTTTTCTTTGTTGTAAGGCTTTTAATTATAGACGCAATGTCTTTACTTGTTATTGGTCTATTGAGATCTACTTTTTCTTGAGTCAGTGTAGGTGGTTTGTGTGCTTCAAGGAATTTGTCCATTTCATCTTTTATCTAATTTGTTGGCATACAATTGTTCACACTATGCTCCTACTCCTTTTTATTTCTGTGAAGTTCTATTACTATTTTAGTTATTTGTGTCCTCTCTCCTCTTTTTTTCTTTGTCAGTCTAGCTAAAGTTTTATTGATTTTATTTCTTTTCCAAAAAAAAAAACAACTTTGGTTTCATTTATTCTATTGTTTTTATTCTCTATTTCATTTATCTCTCTGCTAATCTTTCTTATTTTCTTCCTTCTGCTTGTTTTGGGCTTAGTTTTCTCTCTCCTTTTAGATTTTTAGATATTCCATTTGCAAGATTAGATTTCTTGATATGAGATATTTTTTCTTTATTAATGTAAACATTTAGAGCTATAAATTTTCCTTGAAGCACTGACTTGGCTGCAACCCATACGTTTTTGTATGATGTGTTTTCCTTTTCATTTGCCTCAAGATATTTCCTAATTTCCCTTGTGATTTCTTCTTTGATCCAGAATTTAAGAGTATGTTGTTTGATTCCCACATATTTATCAATTTTCTGCTTCTCTGTCTTTTGTTGATTGCTAGCTTTAAAAAAAATTGATTTATTGCTTCAATTTTAAATTCATTCATACTTGTTATGTGACTTAATATATGGTCTATCTTGGAGAATCATCCGTGTGCACTAAATAAGAATGTGTATCCTGCTGCTGTTGGGTGAATTGTTCTATATATGTCTGTTAGGTCTAGTTGTTTTATAATATCATTCAGATCTTCTATTTGCCTATTCATCTTCTGTCTAGATGTTCCATCCACTATTGAAAGTGGTGAATTAAATCTCCTCCTATTAATGTAGAATCATCTATTTTTTCCTTCATATCTGTCAGTATTTGCTCCATATGTTTTGGGGTTCTTCCATTAGGGGTGTGTGTGCGTGTGTGTATATATATATATAGTTGTTATGTCTTCTTGTTGAATTGACCAATTTATCAGTAAATACTGACTTCTTTGTCCCTTCTAACAGTTTTTGATCTAAAATCTATTTTTTCTGATGTTGGTGTCATTACCCCAGTATCTATTGATTACTATTTGCATGGCATATTTTTCTATACTTTCACTTTCACATATATTCGTGTCTTTGAATTTTAGGTGACTCTCTTGTAAAAGCATATAGCTGGGTCCTGCTCTTTTTATCCGTTCTGTTAATCTACACCTTTTGACTGAGCATCTAATTTATTGCATTTACACTAGCTACTGACAATGTAGGACTTCATTCTGTCATTTTGTTATTTGGTCTTTGTCAGTCTTATACCTCTTTTGTGCCCTTCAATTATTCTGTCACTGGCTACTTTCTCTTTTATTATTATTTTTTTATTGTACCATTTTGGGTCCCTTCTCATTTCTTTCTGTAAATATAGCTCAGATATTGTCTTTGTAGTTTCAATGTTTTAAATATAATATCCTAGCTCTGTAGTAATCACAGTTTATCTGATATCAACTTAACTCCAATAGCATGCACAAATACTGTTCCTATACCCCAATCCCCCACCCTTTTTGTCTTTTTACAAATTATATCTTTATACATTGTATGTCCAAAATCATAGATTTAGCATTATATTTTATTCATTTGCATTTTAGAACATCTAAGATGTGAACAGTGGAGTTACATAACCACAAATTCAATACAATGGCACTGGCATTTGTAGTTACCCATTTCATTATTAGTTCCAGAGGGCTTTATTTCCTTTTGCCACTTCAAACCATTTGTTTACTGTCCTTTCCTTTCTGTCTGAAGAAATCCCTTCAGCATTGTTTATAGGGAAGGTCTAGTAGTGATGAACTCCTTCCACTTTGTTTATCTGGAAATGTCATATCATAGTCTCACCCCCATTTTTGAAGGACAGTCTTGCCAAATATAATATTCTTGTTAGCAATTGTTTTCTTTCAACACTTTAAGTGTTTTTTTACAATTGGCATTTTGCCTCCATGGTTTCCAATGAGAAAACAAATCTTAACCTTATTGGAACTCCCTTGCATGCAACATATTGTGTTTCTCTTGCAGTTTTCAGAACTTTGTCCTTGTCCTTGGCATTTGATAGTTTGACTACTATATTTCTGGCAATCGTTCTCTTCAAATTTGTTCTGTTTGGGACTCATAGGGCTTCTTGAACTTGTATATTCATGTCTTTCATTAAATTTTGTAATTTTTCTGTCATTATTTCTTTGAATAGTCCTTCTGCCCCTTTCTCTCTTTCTTCTTTTTCTGGGATGACTGAATGACTATATGGTATGCATGGCAGTTTCCCACAGGTTTCTTAGGCTCTTCACCTTTTCTCATTCTTTTCTCTTTCTGTTTCTCAGCCTGATACATTTCAATGCCTTGTCTTCCAGTTCACCAATTCTTACTTCTGCCAGCTCCAGTCTGCTGTTCAAACCTTCTAAAAATTATTTCATTTCAGTTGTTGCAGTCTTCCATTCTAGTATTTCTGTTTGGTCCCTCTAAAAAAATTCTACCTCTTTATTGAGATTTGTTCATTCATCATTTTCCTGATATCATTTAGTTATTTCCTCATTTTTCTTTATATCCTTGAGCAGGTTGAAGATCATTAAAAAAGATTTTCTAGCATATTCAAACTTTTATCTTCTTCATAGATGGCTTGTGAATTTTTATATATATATATATATTTTTGATGGGCCATTATTTCTTGTTCCTTTGTTTGACTTGTAATATTTGTTGCACTATCCATTTTAACATTTTAATATGTTAACTTTGGAATTTAGTTCATAAGCTGTCGGTTCATTTAGTGTGTATCCAGATAGTAATATGACAGAGATTTCCTTGAGCACCAGGCACTAAGCAAGTCAAACAAACCAACACAAAAAGCACATTTCAGTCTTTGGAAATTGCTCATCTGTTGGCTGGTACTTGCCTTCGGTTTAATCCTTCTATCAAGATCAGCTTTAGGTGAAAAGTAAGTTCAGGGTCATGCCTGTCTTTTCTGATCCTGCATATTGTCCTGGACTTGTTTCCACTCATGGCCTTAGGAATTCCCCTTTTTACAAGAGTCTGAATGTTCCCCTACTCCCCAAGAAATAGGTTTTTCTGCCTTTCCTGGGTATTCTATCATATGTCTTAAAGCCAGCAATCTTTTGTCCTATGCTGCTTTTATTTAATTGTTTTTTACACTGCTTTAGCTGTCCACAAACTGCTTCTGTCTGCAGGGCAAATACTGGAAAGAAAGGCCAAGATTCCCTCTGGCTCAGTCTTTCAGGCTACCACTGATAGATTGGCATCCTTAGATGGCACTGATGTAGGCAACCCAGTATGCACATAGGGATTACTTTGCTCTATCTGTAACAAGGCCAGAGACTCAGAGTGGGAGCACAGGCCAGCTCCACCCTGCACCAGTGACAGGGTGGAAGAAGAGCCTGAAAAGGTAAAACACTAGCTTCTCCTACCATTTTAAAAGCTAGGTTTTTTGATTCAGTATTGGCCCAGTTACTGTGATCCTTTAACTGTTTTCCAGAGTTTTGAGGAAGATGTGTCTGCTAGTTTTTTGCTAGTAGCTCAAAAATTCTGTGGTGTAATGACATCCTAGAGTGTCCTGTATTGCCTTTTTGCTTCATCAAAAGTTGAGCTACTTATTTTTTACTTTAGAACATTTGCTTTCAAGACTTGTAAAGCCAAATAATAACTGGAAATATAAGTTGACTTATTACCCCCTCATTATGTTATATGGCCTCCTTTCCCCTGCTGTTCTTTTTTACTCACTTCCAGTTTTTGAATCAGAAGATCTATTGGTCCAGTTCTTCATTTTACTGATAGACTGAAGCCCAGAGAGACCCACCCTTAAGAGTGCCCATGCCAAGTCTGGAAATGCTGGCCTTCTGATTCCTGCCTCAGTCTTTTAGGGGTAACTAAGATACATTTAATGGCTTATGGCCCACTGATTTTGTGCCCCTGATATGGGGCAATGGTCAGTTATATGCTCTAGTAGCAAAAGACCCTTTAAGTCGAAATCACCAGTATCAGGAGGAACTGTGAATTGAAACAGTTTTCTCAGCATTCTCTGAGGGTGCGGGTCTGGCAACTGAAGATTCAGATTATTCAGCATTTATCTGACAGAGGGCAGGAGAAAAAGGCAGAAAACATAGATATTGAGACCATAAGGAAGAGACAGAAGGATAGACCTCACATTTAAAACATAAATATTGATTATGAGGCCTTGTTAGAACTACAGAATGTGAAAGATGAAACGGCCCTTAAGATTCATTGAGGGATAACTAAGATAGCTTCACTGGTGAATTCCACTAAACATTTCAGGAAGAAATAATGCCAATTTTGCACAAACTTTTCCATTAAATAGAAAAGAAGGGAATATTTCTCAACTAATTCTATAAGGTCAATATTACCCTGTTTTAAAAAAAAAACAAGGATATCACAAGAAAACCACAGATGAATATCCTTCATAAACACAGTTGTGAAAAACCTTAAGAATATTTTAACAAATTGAATCTAACAATACATAAAAAGAACAAGACATCATGAACAAGTGGAATTTATCCCAGAAATACAATGTAAAAACCATAAGATCATCTCAATAGATGCAGAAAAAACATTCGACAAACTTCATTATCCATTCAAGATAAAAACTCTAAGCAAGCTGGGAATAGAAGGGGACTATCTCAGCCTTATAAAGGGTAACTATGGAAAATATATAATTAATGTCATTCTTAATGGTGAAAGACTGAATGCATCCTCTCTAAAACTAGGAACAAAGTAGGCATGTCCACTCTTGCCACTTCTATTCAACATTGTACCAGAGGTCCTAACTAGTGCAATTGCTCTAAGAGACAAAGCAATCCCAGTCAAAATTCTATCAAGGTCTTTTTTGTAGTGTTTGGTAGGTTGATTCTAAACTTTATGTGTAAATGAAAAACATATAGCATATTCTAAATAATTGTGACAAAGAATAACAAAGCTGGAGAACTTATATTAGCTGATTTCAACTTACCATAAAGTTATAGCAATAAAGACGGTGAAGTACTGGCATAAATATAAACATATAGATCAAGCAAAAGAATAGGGAGTCCAGATATAGTCCACATATATGACCACTTGTTTTTGGTACCAAGACAATTCAATAGGGAAAAAATAGTCTTTTCAAGAAATGGTACTGGGTCAACTGGATAGCCTCATTCAAAAAATGAAGTTGAACCCCTTCTTCACACTATATACTAAAATTAAACTCAAAATGAATAATAGATCTAAATGTAAGAGCTAACACTAGAAAACATAGAAGAAAATCATAATGATCTTGGGATAGGCAAAATTTCTTAAACAGGAGACAAAAAGCATAACATATAAAATATATAGAAAATATATTTTATCAAAATAAAACACTTTTGCTCTTCAAAAGACACATAAAAAAATTAAAACACAAGCCACAAATGGGGGAAAGTATTTGCCAATTGTATATCTGATAAAGAATGTATTTAAAAAAAACTCTCAAAGCTCAAATATAAGAAAATAAAGACCTAATTAAAAAATAAGCAAAAAGTTTGAACAGACACTTCACCCAAGAAGTATATGGATGATAAACAAATACATGAAAAGATGTTCAACATAATTAGTCATTAGGGTAATGTAAGTTAAAACCATGAAGAGATGCCACTACACACCTATCAGAATGTCTAAAATTAAAAATATTGATCACACCAAGTTTTGGAACTCTCATGCACAGCTGCTGGGCATGTAAAATGGCACAGTCACTTGGCACCCAGTTTGGTCATTCACCAATTACTAAACATACAGTTACTATATGTCCCAGAAAGTCCACTCCTAGGTATTTAAACTAAGAGAAATGAAAGTGTATTTCCATTCCAAAACTTGTACATAAATATTCATAGCAGCTCTGTTTGTAATAGTAAAAACCTAGAAACAGCCCAAATGTCCATTAACATGTAAATGGATAAACAAATTGTTACCATCCATATAAAAAAATACACTCCACAATAAAAAAGAATGAACTACTGATTCATGCAACAACTTGCATGAATTTCAAAACAAATATGGTGAGTGAAAGAAGCCAGACTAAAAATGTACCAACTTTTATACCCCACTTATATAAAATTCTAAAAAATGCAAAACTATTCTAAAGTGAGGAAAACAAAATAGTGGCTGCCTGTGGATGGGAGAGGACTTTTTGGAGTGATGGGCATATGCTCATTATCTTCATTGTGGTGATGGTTTCATGTTGTATATGCGTATCACAACATGCCACTATGCACTTTAAATATGGGCGGTTCATTTTATGTCAATTTTACCTCAATACCACTGTTTAAAAATATATAGGTAAAAGAGCCATATAGTTTCACAGTTGAAAAATTAGAAAACACAGAGAAGTAAGGCCCAAAAATCCACAATTCTAATCACTTGGAGACAAATATTTTTTCCTTGGTACGTATTCTCCAGATATTTCTATATATACATATTTATATAGTTCTATAAAAGTTTATGCTCCTAAATTTTACCCGTGTTTTAGAGATCTTTCCATGTTAACAAGATTCTTCAACATAACCCCCACTAAAAAAAGAATTAGAAAGAAAGAAATGAATGAAAGAATGTATAAATGAACTACTGATGCACTTAACAACATGGAGAAATCTCAAAATAATCATGTTGAGTGAAAGAAGCCAGATCCTGCCAGGAAGTACATACTGTATGATTATGGATATACAAAACTCTAGTAAATGCAAACGAATCCATAATGACAGAAAATAGATTAGTGACTGCCTGGGATGGGAGGGGTGGGAGGTGGGGCAGGAGAGAGGAATTATAGAGATGAGGAAATCTGGGGGGATGATGGATATGTCTATTATCTTTGTTAGTGGTGAACTGGATGCAGAAATCTAATGTACAATGTCAAAACCTGTCAGACAAGACACTTAAAATATGTGCAGTTTATTGTGTGTACATTGTATCTCAATAAAGCTGTTAAAAAACCAAACTGATGGAGAAATCAAGCCTCAAAGAGGACACAGACTACTAAAGGACACATAGCAAGTCCAAGGCAGAGCCAGAACTAAAAGCCCCCTCTTTGGATTCCTAATCCAGGGCTCCTACTGCATCATGATCCTGACAGGTCTTTGATAAAACTGCCTTCCTCAGTTTTTCTCTTTCATTGTCCAAATCCTTCCAGGTCTCTCTCAATTGAAACTCCAGGAAAAAGTCCCTGAAAGCCTCTGCACAGACCTGCTTTTCTTTCTCTGCCCTCTGGGCTATTTACTTTGACCTCTTTCTCTCTAGACATTAACCAAATCCCAAGTTGTTTCTCAGTCAAGCTCATCTTTCTGTGAGGAAATAAACTTCTGGGGTGCTCTACCAGTGCTGTAGGCTGTAAGACTCTCACAGACTTTAAGGCAGTGCCTCCTAGACTGGATCTATCCTACTGTCTCCACAGTCCAAAATCCAATCTCATAGAGCATTTAGGGACATCACACAGAGGCTTATCAATTGATTCCCCCCTGTTGTTTATAGATGAAAATACTGAGGGCAAAGTCCAGAAATTCAGGTCATAGCAAGGCAAGCCTCAGGTTTCCTGCCTCACTGTGCCATCTCCACACCCCTGTCTGGCTTCCTAGAATTTCAGCATCTCTGCCTTGCAACTTCTAGGTCAATAGCTGTAGGCCCCATCCTGACCAGGGCCTCTGTGAAATCTAGAATAAGAATGCAGAGCACATGGATCAAAGGGAGTGAGTGTGCAACTAAGATATGGCAAAGATGTCTAGAGCTTAACAGCTATTCCTGCTAGGTTGGTAAGTCTCCACACCCTCCTTGGATACTTACGACTGTTCCAATATTCTGTCCAACCACCAGAGGAGCAGCAGGGAGTCAGATGGTCAATTTGCTAGTCTCTGCTTTCAGAAAGCATTAGTTCCTTTGCAGAGCCCAAACAAGAAACAAATGTGTAAATGATGAACACCTTCCTGCCTGAGACTAAAGTTGAACATGGGTCTGCCCTTAGCTTTGGGGATACTTTTGGGCCAATGAGGCAGCCAGTTAGGCCAACTCTCTCAGAAGTCCTAAGGGAACAGGTGATCACTGTCTCCAGAAGCAACTCTCCCACTTGCAGCCCAGACACTTGCATTAGGAAAGGAATCTTGAAGATCTGCCACGGGAAGGTGACAAGGTAATCAATCCAGGAAAGACTGGATGTCAAGAGCAATATGACTTTGATACTCAGAGCTGAGCCAAGCACTATTGCTGGCTCTACTATTAGAGATGGCTGTTGATATAGGCTCAAGAAGCAACAAAGCCCAGTGGAATTCTCAAGAGGAGGTCATATAGGCCATGTTTCTGCCTCTGAACAATCTGCTGACAATCCCAGCACCCTTACATTCCTTGTCAGGGTAGAAGGATGGGAAAAAGGGCAGAAGAGGGACTGGGAAAACATGGGTGAAGCTCATTTTTTAATCCAAGATGTCTTTTCTAAGGATACTGTCTTGTTTTGTTAAGTGTTTTCTGAGAGATATTGGGAAAATGGGAAAGGATACAGGAAGAAAAGGTCCCTGTAGGCCAGAGGTTTAGGAGTTGGCAACTTGCTTTCCAGCTGGGAAATTTTCTTAAGCCTGGAATTTCCTAGCCTGGAACCAGACTAGAACTTATACCACTATAGGAAGTTTCTGAGCTATATTAGTTTTTCTATAATGTATAGGCAAAAATGTAGACTCTGTAGTCAGACAAACATGGGTTTAAGAACAAAATCTTCCACCTAACTTGCTGTTTGATCTTGAACAAATTACTTCATATCTCTGAGCCTCAGCTTCCTCATCTGGAAATTGGGAATTATAAAGTACCAACTAAATTTTTGTTTTGTGCATATTAAGTGAGGAACTGTAAAGGGACTGGCATGTAGAAAATACATATTGTCCTGGGTAGTACAGATGAAGACAGTCATTCTTCTTAGGTTGCTACTGAAGTGAATCCCACTCCAATGTACATATACATGTCCTTTAGTTGGCCATGGTTTGTTGACTGGCTGTTATGCAAGTGTGGCTTTGTGTGCAGAAGTTAATGATTGTCTAGAAAAGTAGGTCATCACATCACCCCAGGGGCTCCAGTACACCCAAAAGCCTGAAACGCAGCTGCAGGAAACTTGTCCACTGTCAATCAAGATCCAAGCCCTCAGCAAGACAAAGGCAAAGTGAGTTCTAAGCCTGGCCTGGTACTGGCTATTTGCCTGAAAGTTATCTCTGTAATAAGGGTGGGAGTAAGTAGAGTTGGCAAAAGGATGGAGGTCAAAGTTTCAAACCCTCTCCTACAACTCAATCTGTGAGGAGGAGAAAATCATCTCGATAGCAAGGATGGGTGTGTGGGAAGGGAAGGCAGTAGCTACTCATGCCAACACTGTCAAAATCAGGGCTCAAGTCTCACCACCCTCCCCCTCTCTGCCACCCTCCCCCTCTCTGCGTGGGACATGACTCCCAGGGGTGTGGACCTTCCTGGCAATGTGGGACAAAGATCCTGGAATGAGCTGGGACTCAGCATCAAAGGACAGAAAATCCCTAGAATGAGCTGAGAATTAACATCAAGAGACTGAGAGAACCTTCTCAACCAAAAGGGGGAAGAGTAAAATGAGGCAAAGTGTCAATGGCTGAGAGATTCCAAACAGAGTCGAGAGGTTATCCTGGAGGTTATTCTTATGCATTAAGTAGATATCACCTTGTTGTTCAAGATGTAGTGGAGAGGCTGGAGGGAATTGCCTGAAAATGTAGTGCTGTATTCCAGTAGCCATGTTTCTTGATGATGATTGAACAATGATAAAGCTTTCACAATGAGACTCTGTGAATGTGAAAACCTTATGTCTGATGCTCCTTTTAGCTACTATATCAACAGAAGAGTAGAACATATGGAATAAAAATAAGTAATAGGGGGAACAAATGTTAAAATAAATTCAGTTTGAAATAGTGATAAATGAAAGCAAGGGGTAAGGGGTATGGTACGTATAGTTTTTTTTCTCTATTATCATTTTATTTCTTTTTCCATTGTCTTTTTATTTCTTTTTCTAAATCAATGCAAATGTACTAAGAAATGATGAATATGCAACTATGTGATGATATTAAGCATTACTGATTATATATGTAGAATGGAATGATTTCTAAATGTTTTGTTTGTTAATTTTTTTAATTAATAAAAAAAGAAAAAAAATCAGGGTTCATAGATTTAAGATAAACCTCTTGGCAGTGAAGGGGGTGGTCCCAACACTTTTGCTTTTTAACTTTTATTCCACCTCACCTTTGAAAGGTCTTTTATCTCCCAAAACCCTTTTCCATCACTAATCTCATTGGATCCTCATAACATCTGTGTAAGATAGATATGGTGATACATGTTACAACATGGAAGAAACTTGAGACTATTATACTAAGAAATAAGCCAGACACAGAAGAACAAATACTGTTCCATTTATATCAAATGTCTAGTGTAGGCAAATTCATAGAGACAGAAAGTAGATCACAGGTTACTAGAGTCTGGGGGGAACAGGGAGTGGACAGTTATCGTTTAATGGGTTCAGAGTGTGTGTGAGGGTGAAAAGTTTTGGTAACGGTGGTGATGGTTGCACAACATTGTGAATGGCTTTAAAATGGAAAATTGCATGACACACACACACACAATAAAATAAAATTTTTAAAAGATAAACCAGCAAATTCTTGCTACACTTCTTCATTTTCTTTAATAATAGTAGTAGCAGTAGTAATTAACACTTACATAGCACTTACTATGTGATGGACACTATATTAAATTCTTTACATATATTTGCCATGTTATCTCAGTTAGTCCTCATAGCAACATCATAAGGTAGTGTCTCCATTTACTTGACCTCAAGTAAGTAAACAGCCTGGAGACATTTGGTGACTAGCCCAAGTTACATAGCTGGCAAGTGGTAGAACTGGGACCTCCAACCCAGGCTTGTCTGACTTTAAAGCCTGTGCTCTTAGCTACTATGCTATATGTACCCTATTTAGCAGAGGAAGAAACTGGGGTCAGGGAGCTTGAAGGGCTTGTCCAAGGATACAAAGCAATCTACCACCAGAATTAGGCCTAACATTGGATGTCCTGACCTCTAGTCTGTGTTCTTTTCCTTTTTACCTTGTATTTATCATCATCAATAATATATCTTCCTACCCCTTAGTACTATGCTCCAGGCATCTTGTGGTCACCCTGTGCTTGAAATGCTAGGGATTAGGGAAACATGCTCCTTCCCAAAAAAGAGATTATTCATTATTTATGCTTCCTGATCTCTAGATGAGTAACCAAGGTGCAGAAAAAGCAAATAGCTTATCCTAGTTTCCCCACAGTAACAGAAGTAGAGAAATTCCTTGAAATTATTAATTCTCAAGTCTGGGCTTCTCTTGAATATCTATGTATGTGCCCAGAGGTCAGGAAAGAAAGTAGTCTGGGTCCAAAGAAAATCAGACAAAAGAAACCCAGTATATTCCCCTTCTTTAATTGGGTCTGAAGAGCCTTCAGATCAGGGGTAAAGCAAAAGGGCTGTGTACAAAATTAGACTGACTGAAGAGAAGGTCAAGGGCCTGCAGGGAAGGGAGAAGAAAGGTTTGAGATATCACATAATTTGGACACAGATAAATGGAAAGTAATATTAGGGTTTTAAAGGTTCGGAGTGACTTTTTATAGAATCTATGTGGTGATTCTAAAAGAAGTAGGGAGAGGGCAGGAGACCAGGTGGAGTTGTAAATACATTTCCACCCTGTCTTCAGTCATGAGACCAAGAATCTGTCAGGATTTTTGTTGGGTGATAGGGACTTAGGTAGCTTTGGAGCAATGCAAGCCAAAGCTATGTCAGTCAAAACAAGAGGTTAACACACATGCAAAAGGAGCTTATTCAGTGGTTCCCAAATGCCAACCTATGTACCATAGCTGCATTTGCATCATTTGGGTAATGTCCAGGCACTTCCAAGTTTGGAAAGCACTAGATGAAATCAACTAGTATTGTCTCTTAACATCAGAGTCCATTATGGGGAGTGGGGAGAGCAGGCAGAAGAGGTCAGAAGGATCTACTTGAATGGGGCTCTCACTCAGAAATGGTCTCCAAAGTAAAAATTACTAATCCTGAAATTATCTTGTGAAAGGCATACACATATTTTATTGAATTTATGCAATATCTGTGATAAAATGTTTAGTTGTTAAAAGTATTTTAAAATGACTGTTTTTGATACCATATTTTGACATTTCTTCATTTTAAAATATCCGGAGAGGACTTGCAGGAAGATGGTAGAATAGGATAGGCTGAGCTCATCCATGCTCCATGGAACAACTAGAGAAGTGAAAGAAAAGTGACTGGGACAGCAGTTCCAGGGTGCAAGTGACCAGAGAAAGTCTTCTACATTATATAGGGAGGTCTTGGATGAAAAACAGGAGAAGTTAGGATGGAGAGAATGGGGTGTGTGTGTGCTTGGTCATGAACCCACCTGGGGCAAGCAGCAGTGCACAGAAGGCAGCAGGTTCTAAAGGAGCAGAACCAACCTTCACAGCTAGCTTGGGAAAGCTTCCTTCTCAGCTTCTGCTCTTAGAAGCTCCAGTGGGGAATCCAGAAGTCAGCAGATTTGGTTTGTCTGTGCACAGAGACCTTCCAATGTCTGAGACACGCTGCTGTGGGTACCCGGTTTTTAGCAGAGACTGGAGGAGCCCTATTTTTGTAGGAGGGGGAGACACAGGGTGAAGCCAGTCTGACAATTGGCCAACGAGAGACTCATGGGTCCCCCTAACGCTTTCCTTTCCAGATAAGTTTTCTTTCAGAAGTGAGGGAGAGATTAAAATTTTCACAGACAAATAAATGCTGAGAGAATTTGTTAACAAGAAGCTTGTCCTACAAGAAGTACTAAAGGGCAGAGAGGTGAAGAGTATATTAAGGGTAATTTAAAGGATAAAAAGAGAGAGAGAGGGAAAAGAATATATAGACCTGACAAATAAAAACCAAAGGATAAGATGGTGATATCAAGAACTACCTTTACAGTAATAACTCTGAATGACAATGAACTAAATTCAGTAGTTAAAAGATGCAGATTGCCACATGATCATCTCGATTGATGCTGGACAAGCATTTGACAAAATTCAGCATCTTTTTCTGATAAAAACATTCCAAAAGACAGGAATCAAAGGCAACTACCTCAAATGACAAAGGGAATATATGTAAAACCGATAGCCAGCATCATACTCAATGGAGAGAGACTGAAAGCTCTCCCCCTAAGATCAGGAACAAGACAAGGATGCCCACTGTCACCGCTATTATCCAACATTGTGCTAGAAGTTCTAGCTAGAGCAATCAGGCAGGAAAAAAGAAATAAAAGGCATCCATATTGGAAAGGAAGAAGTAAAACTCTCATTATTTGCAAATGATATGATACTAGACTTGGAAGATCCTGAGAAATCTACAGCAAAGTTACTTGAGCTAATAAACAAATTCAGCAGGGTGGTGGGATATAAAATTAATGTGCAAAAATCAGTAACATTTCTATACACAAGCAATAACTGAACTGAGGAGTCAGTTAAGGAAAAAAATCCATTCAAAATACCAACTAAAAGAATCAACTACTTAGGACTGAACTTAACTAGGGATGTAAAGGACTTGTATACAGAAAACTACATAACATTGCTAAAAGAAATCACGGGCAATCTAAATAGGTGGAAAGACATTCCCTGCTCATGGATAAGAAGGCTAAATATAGTTAAGATGTCAATTCTCCCCAAATTGATCTACAGATTCAACACAATACCAATCAAAATTCCAACAACCAGGGTGGGCCATGGTGACTCAGCAGGCAGAGTTCTTGCCTGCCATGCTGGAGACCCAGGTTCGAGTCCCAGTGACTGCCCATGCAAAAAAATTCCAACAACGTAATTTGAAGATTTGGAAAAGCTAATTACTGAATTCATATGGACAAGAAAGAGACCCCAAATAGCAAAGAACATCCCCCAAAAAGAAGAACAAAGTGGGAGGATTAACACTCCTAACTTCAAAACCTATTATAAAGCCACAGTGGTCAAAACAGCATGGTACTGGCACAATTATAAAAGTATTGACCAATGGAATCAAATAGACAGTGCAGAAATACACCACCAAATCTATGGTCAATTGATTTTTGAAAAAGTCCCCAAATCCTCTGAACTAGGACAATATAGTCTCTTCAAAAATTGGGCATGGAAGAACCGGATATCAATAGTTAAAAGAATGAAAGAGGACCCCTATCTTACATGCTACACAAAAATTAACTCAAAGTGGATTAAACACCTAAATATAGGAGGTACCACCATAAAGCTTCTGGAAGAAAATGTAGGGAAACAGCTTCAAGACCTAATAATAGGAGGTAGCTTCTTAAACTTTACACACAGAGCACAGCAAGAAAAGAAAAAATTAGACAAATAAGAACTCCTCAAAATCAACTGCTTCCACACCTCGAAAGACTTTGTCAAAAGGATGAAGAGGCAGCCAACTCAATGGGAGAAAATATTTAGAAATCCCATATTGAACAAAGGTTTGATTTCCTGTATATACAGAGAAATCATACAACTCAACAACAAAAGAGCAAACAACCCAATTATAAAATGGGCTAAAGATATGAATAGACATTTTTCTGAAGAGCAAATACAGATGTCTCAAAAACACATGAAGAGATGCTAATTTTCCTTGGCTATAAGGGAAATGCAGATCAAGACTACAATGATATACCACCTCACACCTATAAAGATGGCTGCTATTCAACAAACAGAGGATGTGGAGAAACTGAGACACTTGTACACTGCTGGTGGGAATGTATAATGGTGCAGCATTATTCACAATCACCAAAAGATTGAAACAAACCAAATGCCCATCAACAGATGAATCATCAACAAAATGTGGTATATACATATGATGGAGTATTATGCAGCAGTAAGACAAAATGATGTTCTGAAGTACATGAGAAGATGCATGAGCCTTGAGGACATAATGCTAAGTGAAATTAACCAGACACAAAAGGACAGATACTGTATGATTCCACTTTTATGTCCAGCATAAAAGTATAATCAGAAGCTTATAATACAAAATATAGGGGACTTAGAGATACATAGAAACTAGAGATGGGTGAACCATTAACTAATGAGGTTGAACTCCAATGTAAGGGAATAGATAAGAGTGAAGGTGGTTCTCTAGTGGGTCTATAAGTAATATTACCATATTGAAGATGAACAAGATTGAAAAGGGTTATATAGACCTACATGTCCCACTGAATAAAGCTAGAAATATGAATTAATTCTCACAAGAATTACTTCAAAGATACGATTCCTGTACAAAGAGTGTTTAAGTCCAGGGTATGGGGGAAACTGCTATTGCATGTTATGAGCCATGTCCAAAAGGGAACCATCAGCACTACCACAGGAATGGCAGAGGTAAATAATGGGGGGAGGGACAAGTGTTAAGAGGAGGTTTAGATTTCCTATTTGACGAGGGTATGTTTATTGGTTTTCTTTCTCTTGGGAACAATGAAATTATCTAAAATTGAGAATGTTGATGGGCTGTGGATTTGGGCCCTCTACATGATGCCCAATAGATGCAGGTGGCTGAAGGATGAATTGATGGAGAAGTAGATTGGCGAACCATGGTGTATACTTATGAACGATGGTTGTGCTGTTACAAAAAGAAACGAAGTTGTGAGGCATGCAATCATGTGAATGAACATGTGGGATATTTGGTGAGATAAAATAAGCCAGAAACAAATGAACAACAATGGTATGGTCACCTTTCGAAAATGCTTATAAGAAAACAGGGGCCTAGGTTGTAAGCTTTTAGAGCAGACACATGAAGTCCGGAGTGGTGATTATTATTTCTGGATTTTGAGAAACTGTTTTATATATATAACCTGATATTTAGAGATGAGAAGCCAAACAAGTTGAGATTAAAATAATTCAAAGCATAGGGATAAAGAAGACAGTGTCTATATTTAGAACCACACACACACTTTGAGACCATTGGAAGAAAGTTTTATTTGATCTGGAACTGAAATTTTGTGTAGTACATAATCTAATTCAACCCATCTGTATAGCTTATTTGAAGAGTTGAAACACAGGGAGCACAGAATAAGAAAGAGGTCCTTTAATCCTGTATAGATTACTGTAATGCCTGGATATATTCTAGAGTATATTAAGCAGAATATCAGAAAGTATTGGCAAAGTCCCCTGAGGGATGGGAGAAAGAATATGGAACTATATTAAACCTTACCATCAGGAAATCCCCTGATGCTGTGTCAAACTTTAGGGACACCCAAATCAATAGGCCATGCCCTTGATCATGAGATTTACTCTTGTGAAGCTTATGTCAGTAGCAGAGAAGCTTAGACTACCTATAGGCATCCCTAGGAGTTACTTCTAGATGACCTCTTTTGTTGCTCAGATTTGGCCTCAGTCTTTCTAAGCCCAACTCTGCAAGTGAAATCATTGCCCTCCCCCTTACATGGGACATGACATCCAGGGGTGAAAGTCTCCTTGGTGACATGGGAGATGACTTCCAGGTATGAATCCAGACCTGGCACCATGGGATCAACAATTCCATCCTGACCAAAAGGGAGAAAAGTACTGTAACTAATAAAATATCAGTAGCAGAGAGAGTTCAAATAGAGTTGAGAGGCTACTCTAGAGATTGCTCTTATGCAAGCTTCAGTTAGACCTTGCTGCCTATCATAACCTGCCAACCCCCAACCAGGATGATTCCAACAATCCTAAAGAACACCTAGGGCAATATATCAGATTCCACAAGGGCTCCAGACATTATAGTAACTTTCCAGAAGCCTACAACCACCAGATGGATACCTGGTCCAGATAAGTCCTGAAACCTAGCCCAGCCTCTCCAGAACATCAGATAGTTCCATCTCTCTACCCCATATAAATGATTGACCCTTCCAATATGAAAAGTTTAGAATTGCCATAGTCCAATCACCCCTAAAGAGGGGTACGGAAAGATCAAACATGATGGTGGAGTTATACAGAGAAGATAGGACTTAACAAATGAATATGAATGCTGAATCATTAAATTGATGTCTCTTTTAGTCCAGTAGTTTAGAGCAGCTAGAAGTAAAAACCTAAATTTGTGAAATTGTACCCCACGTCAAACTCTGAAACATGTTCTACAACTAAATGTGGTGCTGTTTTGAAATTTATAATTTTTTGCAGATATGTTATTTTTCATCAAAAAAGGGGGGAAAAGCTGATGGTGTTGACAAAAAATATTTAAGCTCTCTAGCCTCCTATATTCTGGGGCAGCTAGAAGGAAAAATATGAGAGGATCTTATTGTAGCCCATGACAAACTCTGGGGTCTGTCCTGTAACTACTTGTTGAAGAGTGCTTTGAAAACTATTGTATTTTTATTTCTTTGCTTCGTATATATGTTGTACTATACAATAAAAAAGTTAAAGAGAAAAAAGATACTGATTGGCGGAATTAATTTTAAAATATGATCCATCTATATGCTGCTTACAACAGACTAATCTTAGACCCAAAGATACAAATAAACTGAAAGTTAAAGGATGGATAAAGATGCTCTATTCAAACTGTGACCTAAAGAAAGCAGGAGTAGCTATACCAATATCAGACAAAATAGACTTTAAATGTAAAGATGACATAAGAGGCAAGGAAGGACACTACATGTTAATTAAAGGAACAATTCACCAAGAAGAATTAACAATCATGAATGTTAATGCTCACAATTAAGGAAATCCAAAGTATATGGAGCAAACATTGGCAAAACTGAAGGGAGCAATAGATGTTTCAACAATAATAGTGGAAAACTTCAATACACCACTCTCCTCTATAGATAGTACAACCAGACAGAGGATCAATAAGGAAATAAAGAACCTAAACCATGTGATAAATGAATTAGATCTAATAGATATATATAGGTTGTTACACTGTAGAACACTAGAATATACATTCTTCTCTAATGCTCATGAAATGTTCTCCAGAATACATCATATGCTAGGGCAGAAAACAGGTCTCTATAAATTTAAAAGGATTGAAATCATTCAAATCACTTTGTGATCACAGCAGAATGAAGCCAGAAATCAATAATGGCAAAAACAAAACAAAACAAAAAACAACAGAAATTTCACAAATATATGGAGATTAAATAACACACTCAAACAATCATTGGGTTAAAGAAGAAATTGCAGGAGAAATCATTAAATATATGGAGATGAGTGAAAATGAGAATACAGTATATCAGAAATTATGGTATGTGGCAAAGGCAGTACAGAGAGGGAAATTTATTGTCTGAAATGCCTATATTAAGAAAGAAGAAAGAGCAAAAATCAAGGACTTAACTTCCCACCTTGAGGAACTTTAGAGAGAACAGCAAACTAACCCAAAAGCAAATATAAGAAGAGAAATAACAAAGATCAAAGTTGAAATAAACAAATGGGAGAATAAAAAGTACAATAGAAAGATTCAATAAAACCAAAAGTTGGTTCTTTGAAAAAATCAATAAAATCAATGGAACCCTGGTTAGGCTGACAAAGCAATAAGAGAGAGGATGCAAATAAACAAAGTCAGAAGTGAGAGGGGGTTGTTACCATGGACCCTGAAGAAATTAAAAATAATAGGAAGATGCTATAAACAACTATATGCCAACAAACCAAACAACTTAGATGAAATGAACTAATTCCTAGAAACATGAACAAGGTGCACTGACTCAAGAAGAAATAGAAGATCTCAACAAGCTAATCACAAGAATAGAGATTCAATCAGTCATCAAAAATCTCCCTACAAAGAAAAGCCCAGGGTCACATGGCTTCACAGGGGAATTTTACCAAAATTCCAAAAAGAACTAACACCAATCTTGCTCAAACTCTTCCAAAAAAATGAGGAAAAAGGAAAAGTGTCTAACTCATTTTATGAGACTAACATCACTCTCATATCAAGACCAGATAAAGATGCTTCGAGAAAGGAAAACTACAGGCCAATCTCCCTAATGAACATAGATGCAAAAATTTTCAACAAAACACTTGAAATTGAATTCAATGACATATTAACAGAATTAAACACACTGACCAAGTGGGGTTTATACCAGGCATACAAGTGTGTCTCAACACAGGAAAATCAATATAATATATCACATTAACAAATCAAAAGGGAAAAGTCACATGATTATTTCAATTGATGCTTAAAAAAAATTTGACAGAATTCAGCATCCTTTTCTGATAATAATAAAAAAAACAACACTTCAAAATGTTGGACTAGAAAAAAAAAGGTTGCACTAGAATGAAACTTCCTCAATATGATAAGGGGCATATAGGAAAAACACATAGTCAGCATCATACTTAACAATGAAAGACTGAAAGCATTCCCACTATGATGGGTAATGAGACACTGTCACCACTGTTATTCAACATTGTGCTAGAAGCTCTAGCTAGAGCAATCAGACAAGAAAAAGAAATAAATGTCATCCAAATCAGAAAGGAAGTAGTAAAATTTTCATTATTTGCAGATCACATGATACTATAGTTGGAAAATCTTGAGAAGTCTTGCAACTAATAAATTCAGCAAAGTGGTGGGATACAAGATTAATATGCAGAAATCAGTCATATTTCTATACACAAGTAATGACCTAACTGAGGAGTCAATTAAGGAAAAAATTCCATTCAAAAAAGCAGAAAGAATTAAGTATTTAGGAATAAACTCAACCTGGGATATAAAGGACCTGTGCAGAGAAAACTCCAAAACATTGCTAAAAGAAATCAAAGAAGATCTAAATAGGTGGAAAAACATTCCATGCTTATGGACTGGAAGGTTAAATGTCGTTAAGATGTCAATTCTACCCAAATTGATGTACATGTTCAATGCAATACCAATCAAAAACCAACAACCTACTTTGAAGATTCGGAAAAGCTAGTTATCAAATGTATTTGGAAGGGAAAGAGACCTTAAATACCCAAAATACTCTAAAACAAAAAATTCAAGTGGGAGGACTAGCACTTCCTGATTTAGAGCTTACTATAAAGCCACAGTGATCAAAACAGCATGGTACTAGCACAAGGACAGGCATATCTATCAATGGAATCGAATTGAGAGTGCAGAAATAGGCTACCAAATCTATGATCAATTGATCTTTGAAAAGGTCCTCAATTCTACTGAACTGGAACAGAAAAGTCTTTTCAATAAATGGGCCTGGGAGAACTGATATCAATAGGCAAAAGAATGAAAGAGTACTCCTACCTTAAACCCATTATACCCCTATATAAAAATTAACTCAGAGTGTATCAAAGTCCCAAATATAAGAGCCAGTACCATAAAACTCCTAGAAGAGTGAAATAAGCCTATCACAGAAGATAGATACAATATGTGTTCGCTAATACGACCCTGGTAAAGCTAAAGTCAGTCTTATAGTGTAAAATATAGGAGACCTAGGGATTTCCAGAAGCTAGAGATAGGTGAACAATTACTTAATGAGGTTGGACTTAAAAGTATGTGAATGGACAGAAGTGATTGTAGATTGTAGATGAACTACAATCACTTCTATCCATTCCCATACATTTAAGTTCAAATAATATTGCCATATTGCAGGTGAATATGATTGAAAGAACCATGCAGCTTACTGATTAATACTACAAATATAAATAAGTTTTTGCATGAACCACTCCAATGGAATGAATCTTTTACAAAGAGTCAACAATAGAAGGGTATGGGGCAAACTAATAGTGCATGCTATGGCCTATATTTAACAAGAAGACATCAGTGGTACCACAGTAATAGTAAGGGTAAATAATTGGGGAGAGGGAAAAGATTTAAGGGGAGTTTGGATATTCTCTTTGATGAGGGTGGGTTTTTCTGTTATTTTTCTCTTTGGAGTAATGACAATTGTCTAAAATTGAGAGTGATGATTGTACAACTAAGTGAGGATTATGTGAGACAGGGATTGTTTAATTTGGACATTATCTATGATGTTCAACGAATGGAGGTGGCCAAGGTATCCAATAACTGAGAAGCAGAAAGGTGAACTATGGTGTATACATATGATGGGATTAGGTGCAGCTACAGAAAGGAATGAAGTCATAAGGCATGCAATGAGGTGAGTGAACTTGAGGACATTATGTTGTGCAAAATAAGCCAGAAACAAAAAGACAAATATTATAAGGTCTCTTTTCAAAAACACTTATAAGAAAATTGTGATGGTTGGGGTGTGTCAACTTGGCCAGGTGATGGTGCCGAGTTTTTGGTCAGGCAACCACTGGACTAGTAATTACTGCAAAAATATTTCATGGCTGTTTGATAAACCAGAAGGCTGGATTATTAAATCATCAGTTGATTGTATCAGTAACTGATTACATCTAAAATCAACCAAGGATGTATCTTCCACAAATGAGAGAATCTAATCAGTTGGATTTGATCCAGCAGTTGAAGACTTTTAAGGAAAAAGAAAGAATTTTCACAGTTTCTTCAGTTAGCCAGGCTCACATCAAGACTCTTAATTGGAGTTACCAGTCTTGTGGCCTGCCCTACAGATTTTGGACTCTTGCATCCCCACAGTTGTGTGAGACACTTTTATAAATCTTATATTTACAAGATATATCCTGTTGCTTCTGTTTCTCTAGAGAACCCTACTAATAAACTCTTAGAGCAGTCACAATTATTCCTGAGCTTTAAGTATTATTTCTAGATTCTGAGATGCTGTGTTATATATGTATAACCAGGTATTTCCGTGGAACTTTGGTGTGACACCTAAGACTCATGTTGGAGTTCTGCAGCTCTGAAAGTCAGCATTGCTATATATAACAATTGTTAAAGAAAACCAAAAAAGAGATCAGGCTCCAATTAGAGATAAACATGCAGCCAATCTATTTGGGACTAAGGTAAATCCAAATACAAGGTAAAGAATGAGAGTGTCTGTATTTTAGAACTTCACCTACTATATGAGAACAAAGGAAGAGAGCTTTGTTTTGTCCAAAACCTAAATTTTCTGCAGCACACAATCTAACTCAACCTGTCTGGACAGTTCATTTAAACAACCCAAACACATGGATCACAGAATGGGAATGAATGCTTGTAATTCTGCATAGCTTAATGTAATTCCCAGATACATGTAAGAGTATGTCGGGCAGATAATTAAAAAGCATTGGCAAAGTCTCCTGAGGGATTGGAGAAAAAATATGGAACTATTAAACTTTCCCACTTGGGAAACACTTGATACTCTCTCAAACACTAGGGACTCCCAACTTAATAGGCCAAGTCCTAGATCTTCAGACTTGCTCTTATGAAATTTATTTCTATAACAGAGAAGCTAAGACTACCTACAATTGTACCTAAGAGTTATTTCCATAGAACCTCTTTGGTTGCTCAGATGTGGCCTTTTTCTCTCTAAGCCCAACTCTACAAGTAAAATCATTGCCCTCCCCACTACATGGAAGTGACATGCAGGGGTGTGTCTCCCCAGCAACGTGGGACAAGACTCCCAGTAATGAGCCTGACCCATGGACTGACAATGCCTTCCTGAAAAAAAGGGGGGAAAGAAATGTAACAAAATAAGGTATCAGTGGCTAAGAGAGTTCAAATAGAGTTGAGAGGCTAGTTTCAAGCTTATGCAAGCTTCAGTTAGATATTCCTAATTACCACGGTTTGCCAAACCCCAACCAACATCATTACTGTAACTGTGAAGAACACCCAGAGCTCTATCTGAGATCTTACAAAAGTTGCATGCACTATTACTTTTCAGAAACCTAAAACCTTCAGATGGTTCCTAGGCCAGGTAAGTCCTGAAACCCAGAGGTTCCTGTCTCTCCAAGAATATCAACTAGTTTCATCCCTTATCCCATATTGTTGATACCTCCTTTCATGATGGAGCGTTAGAATAGGCATAACCCAAATATCCCTAATGATTGGGAGAAGGATCAAAGAAGAAAGAGGAGTTATAAAAGAGAAGTTAAGATTTAACAAATGAGTATGACTACTGAATCATTATATTGATATTTCTTTTTAGTCTCCAGTGTTTTGGTGCAGCTAGAAGGAAATACTGGAAATTATGGAATTGTAACTGATACCAAACTTTGATATCTGTTCCATGACTACTTGTTGTAATGTACTTTGAAATTTATTACTTTTTTGTATGTATATTATATTTAACAATAAAAAAATGTTTAAAAATATCAAGAGAACCTTGAAACATGGATCTTCTCCTGAGTTTTTCTTCAACTTTGAGTGTAGAGAGCTTTCAATGACAGGGTCAGAAAATGGACTTGTATCTTTGGGTAATGGCGTGCCCACACTTGGCACAAATGGCATGTTAAAAATGTTTGTGAAAAAAGTCCCCTTGAAGGAGTGGGGAATAATGTGGAAATATTAAACCTACCCACCTGAGGAATTCCTGATAGTCTCACCAGCATTAGTGACTACCAATTTAATAAGCCAAGCCCTTGATTTGGGACTTGCCCTTATGAAGCTTATTCCTGAAAAGGAGAAGCTAAGCTTACTTAAAATTATGCCTAAGAGTCATCCCCAGAGAACCTCTTTTTTTGCTCAGATGTGGCCTCTCTTTCTAAGCCAACTTTGAAAATAAACTCATTACCCTTCCCCCCCCCACATGGGACATGATTCCCAGGAGAATAAATCTACTTAGCTACATGTGACATGACTTCCAGGGATGAGACTGGCCCTGGCATCATGGAATTGAGAAAGCCTTCTTAACCATAAGGGGGAAAAGAAATGAAACAAAATAAAGTTTCACTGGCTAAGAGGTTTCAAATAGAGTTGAGAGGTCATTCTGGAGATTATCTTATGCAGTGTATAGATATTCCTTTTTAGTTTCTAGTGTCTTAGAATAGCTAGAAGGAAATACCTGGAACTGTTGAACTGTAATCCCATAACCTTGATTCTTGAAGATGATTGTATAACTATATAGCTTTTATGGTGAGACTGTGTAATTGTGAAAACCTTGAAACCTTGTGATTGACACTCCCTTTATCCAGTAAGAACATAAACACAAATAAATAAATAAGTAAATTACAGGGGGAATAAGGGGTACAGGATGATTTGGGTGTTATTTTAATTTAATTTTATTTTTTAGAGTAATGAAAATGTTACAAAATTGATTGTGGTAATGAATGCACAATTCTATGATGATACTGTGAACCACTGATAGCATATTTTGGATGATTATATGGTATGTGACCATATCTAAAAAAACTTGCATTAAAAAAGGATGACTGTGGTCATTATGTCCATAAAGGTGTGAAGGAGGGATTTGAAGACATCACTGAGGAGGCTGGTTTAAGATTTTTTAATGAGAGTAGAAGTTATCCTGGACTAGAGACATGTCAATGGAACAGATTAAAGACTGAATCACATAGGTGAATTTTGAATAACATTTATTGTTTATCCAACCTCCTCATTTTACACAAGAGGAAACAGGCCCAGAGAGATTAAAGTATTTTGCACAATGTCACCAATATGTTAGTGCCAGAGCCTAAAGAGCCTGAAGTAACATGTGCTTTTTCCTACTACACAAAGACTTAAGACATGAAAAAGACACAGTACTCTATATGGAAAAGGGGGAGGAGAGAGCTATGGAAGATTCCAAGGTTTCAAGCTTATACTTGAATCCCAGATAATGCTTGGATACAGGATACCACAGATGTACCCTGGAACCTTCCCACCCTGTGGAGGGTGGACAAGATTTGGGAGAACACTTCAAAGACAGTAACTGAGGCCCTACCCTTAGGCCTGGGTGCTTGGGTGCTTGGAAGACCCCATGTGACTTATCCATGAAATGGGCCTTGGGCTGGTCTAGGGTTTGACTAGGGCTCCCTACCTGGTAGGTTTTGATGTGTTAGTAAAACCCAGGCCACCTAGCTCCCATTGTATCCTGTTCTTTTCTTCTATGTGGGTGGCATTCCTGGGGGCCAGGGTGGGGGCAGGTGTAAACAAGCTAGTAAGCACCAAGGTGAAGAAAAGCAGGAGCTGTTTGTTGAGACATGTGCTCTTTGGAAGGGGTGGCCTCTAAGCCAAGACAAACTCTTTGAGAAATAAATATTTTACATAAAATGCTAATTATAGGTTTGAAGTTTGGTGGTGAGTAGTAGAGAATTTGGCTCTATTCAGAGTGAACTGTCATAGCCTGCAGTGCGAGGCTCCAGCAAGGGAACTAGTAGGGTGGGGCAGAAAGTAGCAAGGTGGGAGGTGAACATCACTGTACCACCACCACCATCACCAACCCCCACCAGCATTGCCCTCTAACTAGGAAGCAATGTTTATCTATAAGGAGACCATTTTTGAGAATTGGATTGTCTGGAGACTGAAATCAAAGAAAGCCAGAGCAGGGCTGGTGCCATAAGAGGTGGTAGAATCAGCATCTGGTTCTTGCCCCTTGCTGTACTTGATCAAAGGGCTACAGCTGCATTCTCTACAACCTCTCTACTCAATTGGCTTATGCTGTTGTCATCAACTACCATTAAGGCTCTTCACTACCTGGTCTGGGCACAGTAGCACTCTGCCCTCTCCTGCCCTAGGCTACCTGCTCTTTGCATTGTCTGCTAAGTCCAGGTAATTAGCATCTCCAACACAAGTGGGGGCCAAACAGCAATTCTGCATCCAGCCCAAGCTCTGTAAAGAGCTTGGTCTGGAGACACTGAAGATGGTGTGGCAATTGGTTGACCAATTTTTACATGACTGAAATTTGAAGCTTGGCTTCAACATTTACCTTCTATGTACCTTAAGGTAAGTAATTTAACCTCTTTGTACCTCATTTTCCTCCTCTGTAAAATGGGATAATAGTACATATATTATAGGTTTTTCATAAGGATGATATAAAATAATGTATATAAAGGACAATGAAAGGCACAAAAATGAGATGAGCAGATAATTTATCATCCAAACCATGACAATTTTGAGAGTGAAAGAGAACACTTTTAATAATCATAATGGCAGAATAGACATTAACTGGTACAAACAGTAGTTCTATTTATAAAGTTTACCTAATATTAAGAAAACAATGAGTTCTAGCTATGCAATTGATTGGTGTGGAATTTTTTGCAAATGGCCTTCTTTCTTTGTAACCCAGTTCTTTCATCTGTGAAATAGAGTAAAAAAGAGTGCAAAGGGAAAGACTACAATTGCACTGAGGTTCATAACTGTCTTAGAGATTCATCAGGAATTGTGCAGTCTATTCCCAAATAGAATCTTGCAATAAATACTGTTTAAATTAATGATAACTAAGTAAAATAGTAATAACTGAGTAAAACTGATGTTTCCAGCTTTCTATTCCTTGGACCAAGGTCAAGTGCCCTGTGGACTCTGGGCCTCAGTTCTTGATTCTGAGGAAGATGGAGCTGGACATTCCCCCTTTTCCAAAGTGTTACAAAGTGTTACAAGGGTGGAACTTGGTGCTTAGGAGAGAGAATCGAGATGGATTCCTGGACCCAAAGGACTGGATATAAACTAGTATCACTGTTTCCCATGGTCATAAGCCCCTCATCAGGGTCAGCACCAAAGAGAGAGCATCCCTAGGTGGATGGGGGAGTCAGCCAGGGGTGGGCATGCCAAGGACCAAGGCCCCTTTCCCTTCTCTTCCAAGAAAACACACAGCTCCTCAATAGGTTGGTCCTTACAAAACAGTCTAGAAAACAAGAAGACTCAGAAACCAAACAATGGGAATAATCAGGCAGCCAAAATAAAGCATTTCCTCATTTTTTTTTCCCTAAAAGTTTTACTTAAACATCTCTGTGTGCCACTGAGCTCAGTAAATATAAAATCCTTGGGACATTTTCCCATACTTTGTCCCCCTTTCTTACTCTGTCACTTTCCCTCCACACACATATAGAAGAGCAGTAGGGATGTTCAAAAGGGGCAGCCTTGCTCAGTGACCTTTATGTTAATTGTCAGGGTTAATGGAACCTAAATCACAAGCACAGGTTTGAGAAAGGAAACTACTGAGCACTGTGCATCAGTGGGGAAAAAATAAAACTTTCTTCAGAATTATTGAATGTTTTCCATTTTTTGAGGCTCCACAACTCACACCTCATATCACCACAACCAGTCAGAGAAAGGGTTCCCAGTCTATATGCAACTTCCGTTCACCAAAGCACTTAAGGTCTCAATAGTGAGCTTTGGGGTATCAAACCAATACTATGAGAACACCTGGTTTAAGAAAGGGGAACCTCACCTTTCTTCCAAGTTCCATAACCCACCCAATTCTCATTGAGATGGCAAAAATTCCCTGAGAGTCATGCACATCCTCAACCTTCCTGGCATGACCTGAAGATGCAAGGCCAAGAATTCCCCAAGGCTATCTTCCCCAAACAACCAGGACTGACTCCTCCAGAAATGAACACAGCCAGACAGTGCCTTTAACACAGGACTGTATCTGAGCTCCTGAGATGGACTCTGCTGGGGTCCCATAGCCCCATTGGCTTATTTTAGCCTGGGGATAGCTCTCTGGGTTGGAATCCCCTCTTGAGTATCTGCTTCCTTCAGCAGGTAGCAAGCACTGGGAAAGAAGAAACGATGCCCCTCTTGTTCCCTGTTTGAGTCCCAGTAACTCAGTTACTATTTGTAGAATAAATGAAGCTGTCAGGGGACTCATTGCTTCCTGGGGTACGTGGTCAAGTTTGAGTCACAGCTCAGGCACTTGGTACTAGTGAGACATATAAGTGACCTCTGCTTGAGATGTGATGTGAGTACTTGTGTGTGTATGTGCATTTGTGTTTCCCATCTCCCTCTCCCATCAGAACCAAGGAGTTTTGTGACTGTGGGCTTCACAACTTGTTTTAGTTCATGTCCCACCTTTACTCATTAGGTGACCTGTGATGGTCAACCTGTTTCATGATTGCGCATCTATGTGTTTCCTGAACATGCTGCCTCTCAAACACTTAAGAGATAATAAGCCAAGATTTGAGGGGTCTAAGCCTCACTTTCTCACCATTGTGACTTTAATTGTGATGATAAAAATGTTTCCCACCCTGGTACCTCTGGGACAATCAACATGCTTACTCAGATACAGGACTCAACCAGAGGAAACAAGGCTCAGGAACAGTAGGAAATAGGTGGGAAGACACCACTGACTGTAAAGATAGTTAAGACCAGGAACCATGTACCAAGGAATGTTGTGGTTCTCCCTTTCTTGGAGATTGTAGAAATTTGGAAGCTAATGGGTCCCAAGAGAGTGATCTAGTTCCTTCATTGTATGGATAAGGAAACTGAGACCCACAGAGAGGAAGTTTCTTACCTTAGATCATAGAGCAGTATAATGCAGGAGCAGAGACCAACACCTGTGTGGTTGAGGGCCCTCCATCCAGAGTTGTTTCCAGCTGAGAGGGCCCCTTCAACTGCAGGGCAACCCAGCCAATTCTCTAGAATGTAGGGGATGTACAGGTGGGGACTACCCAAAGCCCTCAGAGGGTAAATGGCCTATGGGAGGGTGGGGTGAGGCCAAAGCTCCTTCTCCCCAGGATGTCCGGGCCCAGGCTGCATCTTGGACACTCTGGGAACATTGATGTTTGGCT
This sequence comes from Tamandua tetradactyla, assembly GCF_023851605.1. Classification (NCBI taxonomy): domain Eukaryota; kingdom Metazoa; phylum Chordata; class Mammalia; order Pilosa; family Myrmecophagidae; genus Tamandua; species Tamandua tetradactyla. The sequence goes on from NC_135353.1 coordinate 96,011,516, forward strand.
CCTGCCTGGGAGCCAGGATCTCTTCCCAAAGATTAGCATATAATCCCAACCTACCCACCATTCAGAAGGTGCTTCACTCAGACAGACAGCCCCCCTTTAGGGTTATGGGTGAGACTCAGCTAGGGACTTGGTCACAGATATCTAGGAGCCAAGGTCCCTGCCTTCTGGGTAAGAGGGAGACTGAGGTATGCGAACCCAAGGGCAAACACTTGGGCCAAGACAAATGGAACAGGGAAGTCAGAAAAAATGGGATTGCATTGGTTTTTGATAGATCCTGGATATGAGCTGGACTAGCTTGGGAGTGGGGAAGGACTTCCATGCACCTTTCCTAAAGGCTTCCCTCGCCTCTTTGAAGGAGTACGTGGAGGGGTGACTGAGTGTAGTCAAAAGGGCGCACAAAATTATGACTTTGGACTCCTGGCATGAGTTTCTGACTTGGCCCAGTCTCCCTTAGCTGGTTTACCTTGAGTTAGTACTTTGATAGCTCTGAATCTCAGTCTCTTCATCTCCAAATCTGGTAACTAATAATGCCTCACATAGTTCAAGGCTGAACAACAGGAAGTCTGAGGAAGAGACTGAAAGTCAAAGGGGGTTTCTGGCACAATTCCATTTCCTCATAATTTTAGTATACACTATTCAGGAGAAAGAATCTGAATAATGTGTGAACTTTATTTAGATCCTGATTCAAATAAACTTTAAGAAACAAAACAAAACAAAAACAAACACAAACTCTTCTTGACATTGATGAGGCAATTAGACACTTGAAGATTGGACTCTGACTGGATATTTGATGATATTATGTAACTGTTTTTAATTATTTTAAGCGCTATAGCACTGATGGTAGTTATATTTTTAAAAACTTAACATAACTTGATTAGGTGGTTTCCATGGAGATGTGCCTCCACCTATTCAAGGTGAGATTGTTTACTAAAATGATTTAAGAGGAACCATTTCTGTAAAAATCTTGGCAGCCAATGCAGCCAGAGACCTTTGGAGATGAAGAAGGAAAATGCCCCTGGGGAGACCTCATGAAATAAGAAGCCAGGAGAGAAAGTCAATAGATATCACCATGTGCCTTCCCAGCTGACAGAGGTGTCCCAGACACATCAGCCTTTCTTGAGTGCAGGTAACCTCTTGTTGTTGCCTTAATTTGGACATTTTAATGGCCTTAGAACTGAACACTTGCAAATTAATACATTCCATTTTTAAAAGCCATTCTGGGAGGAGTTCTGGGAAGATGGCTGAATAAGCTAGGTAGAGTTCACCCCTGCCCCAAGGAATGGCTAGAGATGGAAGACAACTGGAAAGATGACTGAGACAGCAATTTCAGCATGTAAGTGACCTTGAAAGGTCTTCTACACCACAGAGGGAGTCCCTGGTTGCAAAAGCTGAAGAACTGAGAAGCAGAGAACCAGAGACTGTCCAACTAGTGCAAACAGCCTAATGTGCCCCTTTTCTTTTTTTTTTTCCTCATGCAAAAACATTTTTTAATTTGTACATTTAGTCACTATCATTGTACACTCTGGGCATTCTTAAATTACACCATCTCAGTCTTTATCGTCTATGTGCTCTTTTTCAAACTGAAGTTTGGAGCCCTCAGGAGTGCACAGAAAGAGAGACAGGGACAAAGAAGTAAGCCAAGCCACATTCCTTGAACATGCTACACTCATGTGTGCTGCTCCCACCCCGCGACTTCCCCCACACCCCACCCACCTGAACCCCATCACCCACCCTCCCACCACGGTCCAAGTGCCCCTGCCCCAAACTCCTCCCACACATCCTTGCCCCACACCACCGCACCACGTGTGCATGCACCCCTGCCACAGCCCGACACACCTCACCCGCACAAGCGCACAGTCTCACCCCACCCCTCCGGAGACCTGATCACCCCTACCCAGCCCCTCAGCCCCCATCTCTGCCTCCCTGTCACCTGCAGGTGGTCGCCTGTGCATCCAGGCTGTGGGCACGCACCTTCATACCCGGGCCGCACCCGCCCCCAGGCCCTACAGACACAAAACTCCACCCTGTCCTCCCCAAATTCTGTGCACAGGTACATCAATGTCTGGCCCCACCAGATACATGCACGTACACACCCGCAACCCCAACATGTCCCCAAGTTCCCGGCAAGTGCTGACTTACACATCCAGGCCACACCCACTACCAGCCCATGCAGGCAAAACCCCAGCCTGCTGCCCCTGAACTGAGCAAGCGCACACCAGGGCCCAGCCACTCCGACCTGTGCACACACACAGCCACATCCTCCCTACTGGGTGCCTACAAATCCGTGCACCAACCTCTTGAACCTTGTACACCAACCCACTGCCTCACACAAGTGCACACCCTTGCCCCCCCCCCCCCGGCACAAGACTTAAGGGAAGGTTTAGATTTTCTATTTGGTGAGGGTATGTTTATAGGTTATCTTTCTCTTGTGCATCCAGGCCACCCCCACCCCCAGCCCATAAAGGCACAACCCCATCCCTCTGCCCCTGGGTTTTGCACACATGCACACCAGGGCCTCACCACTCAATCTCATGCACATGCACAGCCACATCCTCCCAGCTGGGCACCCATGCATTTGTGCATCGACCTGTTGACCCCTGCACCCCACCCACCCTCCATGCACATGTTCACACCCTTGCCCCAACCCCCAGTACAAGTGTCCTACTCCCACAGCTGGCAGGTGTTCACATGCAAATCTGTGCTACATGGCCCCCCACTCTGTACACATGTGTAACCCTGCCCCAACACCCCTGCTTCTGCACACCCACACCAAAGCCCCACCTACCTGACATCACCCACCCCTGACCCATGTCCTGTAACTCCCACAACCTGTACCCTGCCTCTACACTCTCATGCACCTGCATCTTATGTCCCCCGAGCCCCTCTCACAGTGCGAAGACACACTGTCCTTCCCGTGTCCCAACATCTGTGCCCCATAGCCCACACCCTGATACCCACGACCCCCATGCTTCACATACCCACCCACAACCTGCCTGTGCCCAAGCTCCCGTGCATCCACAAGCCCACACCCAATCTGCCTTCCTCTGTAGCCTCCCTCTGTGTCCCTCACACCGCACCTTGCTCCCACAATCCAAGGCCTGCCTAAAGTGCAGCCCACCACCATGGTCCACACACCGTACCTCCACAACTGTGTGCCCCACATCCCATGCTCACAGGCAACAGGGTAGCGTCTCTGACCCATGCCTATACCTACACTGCAACCCATCATTGCAATATTGGGCCCTGTCCCACACCCTGCATTCTGCTCCACATCCATCCCAAAAATACAAAGCTTTATATTTCTGAAATGAATCAACTTCCAAAGTAACCCTATCAAGGTATTTACATGCATCGAAGGCAGAATAAGATCAGTAAGCATATCAGGATGCAGATAGATATAGTGGAGCCTAATGACCAAATTAAAACATGAGAGGAGACACAGACTTTAGAACAACTAATCAAAGATGTTCATATAACTCTACTAAATAAAATCAATGGGATGGCTAATGACATAAAGGAGATCAAGAAGACAATAGAAGAGCATAAAGAGGAATTTGAAAGAATAAATAGAAAAATAGCAGATATCACAGAGATTAAAGATGCTGTAGAACAAATAAAAAATATACTAGAGACCCACAACAACAGATTTGAAGAGGCAGAAGAAAGAATAAGCTAACTAGCAGACAGGGCAACTGATTTTCAATTCACAAAGAGCAAATGGCAAAAAAGATGGAAAATTTTGAATTAGATCTCAGCGAAATGATGGACAAAACAAAGTGAACAAAAATAAGAATCATCAGTTCCCCAGAACTGATGAAGTTCTGATCTGATGAAGGAGAAGAGAACAGTAAAGGGCTAGGAAGAGTAGTGGAGGATATAATGGAATAAAACCTCCCAAACATTATAAAGGACATAAATATGCAAATCAAAGAATCCCAATGAACTCCAAATAGCATAAATCCAAATAAGCCTACCCCAAGACACACACTAATCAGTCTTTCAAATGTTGAAGAGAAGCAGAAAATCCTGAAAGCGACAAGAGAAAAACAATCTATAACATACAAGGGAAACCAAATAAGACTGACTTCAGACCACTCAACTGGCACTAAGGAAGTGAGAAGGCAGTAGTATGATAGATTTTGAGATCCTAAAAAAAAGACATCCACCTAAGAATTCTGTACCCAGCCAAATTGTCCGTTAAAACTGAGGGAGGTTAAAATTTTCACAGACAAAGCAATGCTGAAAAAAGTTGTCAACAAGAGACTGTCCCTACAAGAAATATTAAAGGGAGTTCTGCCAGCTGAAAAAAAAAAGACAGAAGAGGGAGGTCTGGAGAAGAGCACAGGATTGGAGAATACCAGTAAGGGTAACTTAAAGGCTAAAAAGAGAAAGAGGAAAAGGAATATATAGATCTGACAAATAAAATACAAAGGATAAGCCAGTCACAAAAGGATAGATACTGCATGATTCCACTTTTATGACCATGGTAAAGGTAAAATTAGAGGCTTATAATACAGAATACAGGGGACCTAGAGATACATGGAAGCTAGAGACAGGTGAATAGTTAGCTAATGAGTTTGACTCAAATATAAGGGAATAGATAGAAGTGAAAGTGGTTCACTAGTGGGTCTATAGGTAGTACTATCATACTGAAGATGAACAGGATTGAAAGGGGTTCTATAGATCCATATATACACCCGATTAAGACTACAAATATAAATAAGTTCTTACATGAACTACCTCAAAGGTATCAATCTTGAACAAAGCAGATATAAGTTTCAAGTATGGGGGGAAACTGCTATTGCATGCTATGGGCTATGTTTAACAAGAAAATACCTATAGTACCACAGCAACACCAGGGGTAAATAATGGGGGGAAGGCCAAGACTTAAAGTGAGGTTTAGATTTTCTATTTGGTGAGGGTGTGCTTATAGGTTATCTTTCTCTTGGGAAAAATGAAATAATATAAAATCAACAGTATTGATGGACTGTTGACTTTGAACACTATCCCTGATGCCAAATAATGGAGGTGGCTGAAGGATGCACTGACTGAGAAGTAGATAGGTGAACGATGGTATATACATATGATTGGATATTGTACTGCTACAAACAAAAATGAAGTTGTGAGGCATGCAATATTATGAATGAACCTATGGGACATTTGGTGAGGGAAAACAAGTCAGACACATAAGAGCAGTTATTCTATGGTATCATTTAGAAAATACTTATAAGAAAACAGGGGCCTAGAGTGTAAACTCTTATTGCAGTCACATTTATCCTGGAGTGATAATTATTATTTCTGGATTTTGAGAGGCTACTTTATTATACATATATATACAACCTGGTATTTAGAGTTAAGAATGAAGTGATCAGGCCAAGATTAAGGTAATCCAAAATATAGGAGTAAGAAAGACATTGCCTTTATTTTAGAACCTCATCTACTCTTTGAGAACCAAGGAAAAAAGGTTAATTTTTCCCAGAATATAAATTTTCTGTAGCACATAATCTAACTCAACCTGTCTGGATAGATCATGTAAACAATACAAACAGAAGGACCCCAGAAAAAGAATGAAAGACTTTAATCCTGTGTAGCTAATGTAATGCCTGGATACATCCCAGAGTATATTAAGCAGATAATCAAAAATCATTGGCAAAGTCTCTTGAGAGATGTGAGAAAAAATATGGAACTATTAAACTTTACCACTGGCATATCCCCTGATACTTTTTCAAATATTGGGGACACTCAAATCATTAGGCCAAGTCCTTGATCTTAAGGCTTGTTCTTGTGAAGCATATATATATAGTGGAGAAGCTAAGCCTACCTATAGCTATGCCTAAGAGTTACTTCTGGAGGGCCTCTTCTGTTTCTCATATGTGGTCTCTTTCTCTCTAAGCCCAACTCTGCAAGTGAAATCATTGCACTCCCCCCCCACACACACACACACGGGACATGGCATCCAGAGGTGAAAGTCTCCCTGGTGGCATGGGAGATGACTCCCAGGGATGAGTCTGGCCCTGTCACCATGGATGCCATCCTGACAAAAAACAGTAAAAGTGGAACAAATAAGGTATCAGTATCTGAGAGAGTTCAAATAGAGTTGAGAGGCTACTCTGGAGGTCACTCTTATGCAAGCTTCAGTTAGACATTGCTACCTACCACAACTTGCCAACTTCCAACCAAACCATTCCTGTCAATCCTAAAAGAACACCTAGGGCATTATATAAGAGTCTCCAAAGTTTCCATGCCTTAGGGTAACATTCCAGAAACCTACAACCTTCAGATGGGTTAGCGAGATAAGCCTTGAAAGGCAGTGAGGCCAGCCTCTCCAGAACACCAATTAGTTCCCTCCCCATCCCATATTATTGACTGCCTCTTCCTACATGAAAAAGTTAGAATGGCCATACTCCAAATAACCCTAATGAATGGAAAAAAAGATCAAAGGTGATGGTGGAGTTATACAGAGAAGGTTGGGTTTGACAAATGAGTATGAGTGCTGAATCATTATATTGATATTTCCCTTAGTCTCCAGTATTTTAGGGTAGCTAAACGTGAACACCTAAAATGATGGAATTGTAACACATACCAAACTCTGAAATCTGTCCTACAACTAATTGTTGTGCTATGCTTTGAGATTTATTGCTTTTCATTGTATATGTTATTTTCACAAAAAAAGAAAAATATATATTTCTTCAGGCTTCCAGTGATTTGAATAGCTAGGAGGATAAATCTGAAATAGTGTAATGGTAACCCATAACAAACTCTGAATTCTGTTCTGTATCTACATATTGAAGTGTACTTTGAAAATTGTTGCTTCTTTTTTTTGCTTTTGTTTGTATACATGTTATATTTACAAAAAAAATTTAAAGGTGGTGGATTCAAGAAATGCCTTTACAGTAATAACTATGAATGTTAATGAACTAAACTTAGCAATTTAAAGATACAGATTGGCAGAATAGATTAAGTAATATAACACAGCAATATGCCGCTTACAAGAGACACATCTTAGACCCGAAGATGCAAGTAGATTAAAAGTGAAAGGATGGAGAAAGATGTTCCACATAAGCTGTAACCAGAGTAGCTATATTAATATAGGACAAACTAGATTTTAAATGGAAAGACATCATACGAGATAATGACGGACGTTCTATATTAATAAAAAGGACAATTCACCAAGAAGAAATAACAGTCATAAATGTTTATGCTCTTAATCAAGGAGCTTCAAAGTACATGAGACAAATACTGGCAAAACTGAAGACAGCAACAGACATTTCAGCAATATAGGAGACTTCAATACACTACTCTCCTCTATGGATTGAACAATCAGACAGAGGATCAATAAGGAAATAGAGAACTGAAACAATGAGATAAATGAATTAGACCTAAGAGACATATTTGGTTGTTATACCCCAAAACACCAGGATATGCATTCTTCTCTAGTGCTCATAGAACATTCTCCAGATAGATCATATGCTGGGGTACAAAAGAGGTTTTTATAAATTTAAAAACATTGAAATTATTCAAAGCCCTTTCTCTGATCACAATGGAATGGAGATGGAAATCAATAACCACCAAAGAATGAAAACGTTCACAAATATATGGAGATAAAATAACATACTCTTAAATAACCAGTGGGTCAAAGAAGAAATTGCTAGAGAAATCAGTAGCTATCTGGAGACAAATGAATATGAGTATACAACATATCAGAACTTATGGGATGTGGCAAAGGCTGTGCTGAGAGGGAAATTTATGGCCCTAAATGTCTATATTAAAAAAAAAAAGACAATGAAAAAATCAAAGATTTAACTGCTTACCTCAAGAAACTTTAGAAAGAGCAGCAAACTATTCCCAAAGCAAATAGAAGAAAAGAAATAACAAAGATAAAGCAGAGTTAAATGAATGGGAGAACAAAAGAAAAATAGAAAGAATTAATGAAACCAAAACTTGTTTCTTTGAGAAAATCAATAAAATCGATGTATCGCTAGCAAGGCTGACAAAGAAAAAATGGGAGAGGAGGCAAATAAACAAAATGAGAAATGAGAAGGGGTGCATTACCACAGACCCTGAAGAAATAAAAGGAATCATAATAGGATACTATGAACAACTATAGACGAACAAACTAGACAACTTAGATAAAATGGCCAAATTCCTGGAAACACACCAACAAGCTACACTGACTCAGGAAGAAATAGAAGATCTCAAGAAACAAATCACAAGTAAAGAGATTCAATCAGTCATCAGAAATGTTCCTACAAAAAAAGCTCAGGGCCAGATGTCTTCACAGAGGAATTTTAGCAGACATTCCAAAAGAACGAACATCAGTCCTGCTCAAACATTTCCAAAAAAAAAAAAAAAAAACAAACCTGAAGAAAAAGGAACACTACCTAATTTATTTTATGATGTGTACATCACTTTAATACCAAAACTAGGTAAAGATGCTATAAGAAATGAAAACTACAGGCCAATCTTCTTAATGAACATAGATGTAAAAATTCTCAACAAAATACTAGCAAATTGAATCCAACACCATATTAAAAGAATTATACACTATGACCAAGTATGGTTTATACCAGCAATGGAAGGATGGTTCAACACAAGAAAATCAATTAATGTAATTCAGCACATTAAAAAATCGAAACAGAAAACCACATGATCATCTCAATTGATGCTGAAAAAGCATTCAACAAATTTTAACATCCTTTTCTGATAAAAACACTTTAAAAGGTAGGAATCAAAGGTAACTTCATCAATATGATAAAGGGCATATATGACAAATACATAGCTAGCATCATACTCAGTGGAGAGAGACTGAAAGCTTTCCTCCTAAGATCAGGAACGAGACAAGGATGCCCACTGTCACCACTATTATTCAACATTGTCCTAGAAGTTCAAACTAGAGCAATCAGGAAGAAAAAAGAAATAAAGCGTCCAAATTGAAAATGAAGAAGTGAAACTTTCATTATTTGCAGATGGCATAATACTAAACCTGGAAAATCCTGAGAAATCTACAAAAAAGTTGCTTGAGCTAATAAACAAATTCAGCAGGGTGGCATCATATCAAATTAATGTGTAAAAATCAGTGATGTTTCTATAGACAAGCAATGACCTAACTGAGGACACAATAAAGGGGAAAAATCCATTCAAAATAGCAACTAAAAGAATCAAGTATCTGGAATGAACTTAACTAGGGGTGTAAAGGACTTCTACACAGAAAACTATATAACATTGGTAAAAGAAATCAGAGAAGATCTAAATATGTGGAAACACATTCCCTGCTCATGGATAGGAAGGTTAAATGTAGTTATGATGCCAAATCTACCCAAACTGATCTACAGATTCAATGCAGCACTGATCAGAATTCCAACAACCTATTTTGAAGACTTGGAAAAGCTAGTTACCAAATTCATCTGGAAGGAAAAGAGACCCCAAATATCTAAAAGCATCCTGAGAAAAGAAGAATGAAGTGGGAGGATTAATACTTCCAGATTTTAACACTTATTATAAAGCCATAGTGGTCAAAACAGCATAGTACTGGCACAAAGATAGAAGTATTGACCAAATGAATTGAATTGAGAGTGAAGAAACAGACCACCAAATCTATGGTTAACTGATCTTCAGTAAGGCCCCCAAATCCACTGAACTAGGTTAAAATAGACTTTTTGATAAATGGCCATGGGATAACTGGATATCAATAGCCAAAAGAATGAAAGAGGGCATTTCCCCTATATGCTATACAAAAATTAACTCCAGGTGGACCAAACGCCTAAATATAAATACCAGTACCATAAACATTCTAGAAAGAAATGAAGGGAAACATCTTCAAGACCTAGTAATAGGAGGTAGCTTCTTAAACTTTACGTCCAAAATACAATCAACAAAAGAAAAAATAGATAAATGGGAATTCTTCAGAATCAAATGCTTTTGTGTCTCCAAAGACTTTGCCAAAAAGGTATAGAGGCAGCCAACTCAATGGGAGAAAATATTTGGAAATCATACATCAGATAGAGGTTTTTTGTCATGTTTACATAAAGGAATCATACAACTCAACAACAAAAGAACAAACAATCCAATTATAAAATGTGCTAAATATATGAATAGGCACTTTTCAGAAGAGCAAATAAAGATGGCTAAAACACACATGGAGAGATGCTCATTTTCATTAGCTATAGGGGAAATACAGATCAAGACTCAGTGAGATACCACCTCACACCTATAAGAATGGCTGCTATTAAACAAACAAGAAACTATAAATGTTGGAGAAGATATGGAGAAATAAGGACAATTATGCATGACTGTTGGGAGTGTGTAATGGTACAGCCACTATGGAAGACAGTTTGGTGGTTCCTTAGGAAGCTAAATACTGGGTTGTCCTTTAATCCAGCAATACCACTACTTGGTTTACACCCAGAAGAGCTAAAAGCAGTGACATAAACAGACATTTGCACACCAATGTTCATAGTAGCATTATTCATAATCATCAAAAAATGGAAACAATCCAAGTGCCCATCAACAGATGATTGGATTAACAAAATTTGGCAAATATATATGATGGAATATTATGAAGCAGTAAGATGAAATTATGTCCTGAAGCACATGACAAAGTGGATGAACCTTGAGAACATAATGCTGAGTGAAAGAAGCCAGACACAAAAGGATAGTTACTGTATGATTCCACTTTTCTGACCATGGTAAAGGTAAAATCAGAGGCTTATAAGTCAGAATATAGGAGACCTAGAGATACATGGAAGGTACAGATGGGTGAGTGGTTAGCTAATGAGGTTGAACTTATTAAGGGACTAGATAGAAGTGAAGGCCATTCACTACTGGATCTAGAAGTAATACTATCATATTGATGGTGAATATGATTGAAAGGGGTTGTGCAGACCCAAGTGTCCCACTGATTAACAGTAGAAATATAAATAAGTTCTTGCATGAACTACTGCAAAGGTATGAATCTTGTACAGACGGTGCAAAAGTTCGGAGTATGGGGGAAATCTGCTATTGCTTGCTAGGGGCTATGTTTAATAGGAAACCAACAGTACCACAGCAATACAGGGGTAAATAATGCAGAGAGGGAGAAGAGTTAAGGGGAGGTTTAGATTTTCTATTTGGTGAGGGTGTGTTTATTGGTTATATTTCTCTTAGGATTAGTGAAATTATCTAAAATTGAGAGTGTTGATGGACTGTGGACTTTGGACATTATACATGATGCCTAACGAATGCAGGTGGCTGAAGGATGCACTGACTGAGAAGTAGATTGGCAAATGATGATGTATCCATATGATCAAATATTGTGCTGCTAAAAAAAGGAATGAAGTTGTGAGACATGCGTCATTGTGAATGAACCTGTGGGACATTTGGCGAGGCAAAATAAGCCAGACACAAAAGAGCAAATATTGTATGGTCTCATGTAGAACATACTTATAAGAAAGCAGCAGCCAAGGTTGTAGGCTCTAACAGTAGTCACATTTATTCCAGAGTAGTAATTATTATTTCTGGTTTTTGGGAAGCTGTTTTATACATGTATAACCTGGTATTTAGAGATAAGAATGAAGTGGATCAGGTCAGGATTAAGGTAATTCAGAATACAGGTGTAAAGAAGACATTGTCTGTATTTTAGAGCCTCATCTACTCTTTGAGACCAAAGGAAGAAAGGTTTATTTTGTCAAGAACCTATGTTTTCTGTAGCATATTATCTAACTCAACTTGTCTGAATAGATCATTTAAGCAATCCACACATAGGGAACCCAGAATAAGAATGGGGACCTTTAATCCAGTATGTCTTAACATAATGTCTTGGATATATCCCAGAGTATATGAAGCAGATAATAAAAAAAATACTGGGAAAGTTCCTTGAGGGTTGGGAGAAAAACTATGGAATGATTAACCTTTACCACCAGGGAAACCCCTGATACTGTGTCAAACATTAGGGACATCCTAATCAATAGGCCAAGCCCTTGATCTTGAGGCTTGCTCTTGTGAAGCTTATGTATGTAGCAGAGAATCTTAGCCTACCTATAGGTATTCCTAAGAGTTACTTCTGGAAGACCTCTTTTGTTGCTTAGATGAGGCCTCTCTCTATCCAAGCCCAACTCTGCAAGTGAAACCATCGCCCTCCCCCCTATGTGGGACATGATATCCAGGGATGAAAGTCTCCCTGGTGGCATGGGAGATAACTCCTAGAGATGAGTCTGGCCCTGGCACCATGGAATCAACAATTCCATCCTGACCAAAAGGGGGAAAAGAAGTGCAACAAATAATGTATCTTGGGCTGAGAGTGTTCAAATAGTGCCGAGAGGCTACTCAGGAGGTCACTTTTATGCAAGCTTCAGTTATACATTACCTAACATAACTTGCCAAACCCCAACCAACCAAAACAAATCCTTCCAATCCTAAAGAACACCTAGGGCATTATATAGGATTCTACAAAGGTTGCATGCACTAGGTAACTTTATAGAAACCTACAACCTCCAATGAGTCCTTGGACCAGATAAGTCCTAAAATGCAGACAGGCCAGCCTCTCCAGAACATCAACTAGTTCCATCCCCCATCCCATATTATCAGCCCCTTCCAATATGAAAAATTTATAGTAGCATAGCCCAAATACCCCTAAAGAATAGGAGAAAGATCAAAGGTGATGGTGGAGTTATACAGAGAAGGTAGTGTTTAAAAAATGAGTATGATTGCTGAATCATTATGTTGATATTTCTTTTAGTCTCCAGTGAGCAGCTCAAAGTAAAAACCTAAAATTGTGGAATTTTAACCCACACCAAACTCTAAAATCTGTTCTAAAACTAACTGTTGTGATGTGCTTTGAAATTTATTGCCTTTTTGTATATACATTATTTTTCATAAAAAGAAAACTAATGCCTATCATGGTGATAAAAAATAAAAATAAAGGCCATTCCATTTCTGGTATATTGCCTTCCAGCAGCTTTAGCAAACCAGAACAGATTTTGGTACTGGAGAAGTGGGGTGCTGCTGTGGTTTACAAATATCAAACATGTTGGAAAAGCTTTCAAAAGGATAAGGGGGGATTCTGGAAGAGTTGTGAGGAGCTTGATAGAGAAGGCCTAGAATGCTTTGAAGAGATTGTTAGTAGAAGTGTCAACTCTAAGAATACTTCTGATAAGGCCTTAGACAAAAATGATGCATGTGTTATCGCAAACTGGAAGGAAGGCATTTCTTGTTTTAAAAAGCAAAAGACTGGCAAAATTGACTACTGGTTTTGTATGGAAGGCAGATTTTAGAAACCATGAGCTGTGATACTTAGCTGAAGAGAGTTCCAAATTATATGTGGACAGTGTGGCCTGGTTTCTTCTTGCAGCTTACAGTAAAATGTGACAGGAAAGAGACAAGCTGATAATTGAACTCTTGGGTACAAAGAAACCAAAAATTGATGGTCTGGAAAGTTCTAGGCTTTCAGAAAGTGAGTGCCCAGAGAATAGTGCCCCACATGAGACTAACAAACATGGAACCAGTCAGCCATTTCAGAAAAAGCAGGATTGGAGATGGAGTTATCCAGGAAAGATTTGTGGAAAGTCCTATTGTCTGATGGTCATGATCCCTGCATACTACATAAAAAACCAACAAGAGTGTTGTGGGATCTTAATAAAAGTAACCACTGCCAGTCTGGACTGAAATGTACAGAAAAGTGACAGATTGAAGGGAAAGTGACTTCAAAGGGAGAACCATGGAAGCTATGGTCTGAAGCTGAGAAACCTCAGGCCAGAAGAGCAGACTCACCCATGCACTTGGAGAAGGTGAGTTTTTCCTGAAGGCAGAGGGCAGGGGTTTCAGTACCCTAGGCTTTGGAGAGGGTGCAGCACATTCATTGGGGATAGGAGAGAGCCTTGCTGCCACCACATTGTTCTGAGAGGGTTGAGCGTGTGTCCCCGAAATGTCAGAGATCCTGGGTGTGCCCCAATGATTGGAGAGGGTGGAGCCAAGACAAAGGCGGTCTCATTAATGTCCTCCAAGGTTGCAATTCTCACCCCAGCATTTGGAGAGAGCTGGGCCACTATATGAGCCCTTGGAAAGGGTAGGACTGCTACATTCTAAAGTCCTGGGATAAATGATTCTCAGACTTTGAAATCTAATGGGGTTTGCCCTGCAGGTTTTTGGAAGTATTTAGGTCTGGTGACCCTTGTGTTTTCTAATTTTTCCCTATGGAAATAGAAATATGTACCCTATGACTGTTCCTCTTTTGTATATTAGCAGCAGATAACTTTTTCTGAGTTTTACAGGTCCACAGCCAGAGGAGAATTTTCCCTAGCTCAGACCATGCCTATAGCTGACTTTGATGAGATTTTGTACTGTTTCTGACTTTGTACTGTATTTTTATTGTTATTGAAATGGTTTAAGGCATTGCAAAATTGTAATGGAATGAATATATTTTGCATTTGGAAAGACCATGTCTTTTTCAGGTCCAGAGAGTGGAATATGCTGGTTTGAAACTGTTGTGCACCCTAGAAAGGCCATATTCTTTAATCCTAATTCAATATTGCTGGGAGGGATCTTTGTTATTGTTTCCATGGAGATGTGACTCACCCAATTGTGGGTGGTGCCTTTTGACTAGGTGGTTTTCATGGAGATGTGTCTCTCCCCATTCAAGGTGGGGTTGCTTCCTAAAATCATTTAAGAGGGGACCATTTTTTGAAAAAGCTTGAGAGTACACACAGCCAGAGACCTTTAGAGATGAAGAAGGAAAATGCCCCCAGGGAAGCCTCATGAAACAAGAAGCCAGGAGAGAAAGTTAACAGATATCACCATATGCCCTCCCAGCTGAGAGAAGTGTCCAGAAGCCAAAGACCCCAGCAGATGCCAGCCAGGTGCCTTCCCAGCTGACAGAAATGTTCTGGACAGCACCAGCTTTTCTTGAGTGAAGGTAACCTCTTGTTGGTGCCTTAATTTGTACATTTTCACAGCCTTAGAACTGTGCACTTGCAACTTAATAAATTCTCTTTTTTAAAAGCCATTCTGTTTCTGGAAGATTGCATTCTGGCAGCTTTAACAAGCTAAAACATTACCATTCAGAGTTATATGCTGAAATATTTATGGATAAAATGATGCCATGTCTGGCCAGGACTTGATATTATAAGATAGGCCAGAGGTGATCATTGTTGATGCTGGATAATGTATACGTGAGGGTGTATTATTAGATTCTGTTTATTTGTGTATAATCTAGAAGTTTTCCATTACAAAAAATTTTAAATATGAAAAAAAGAGGGTGGGTCAAGCAGATGTTTAACCAAATGTATTTTATTCTGTCCACCTGTGGAAGACTTTTCATATATGGAATTACTTTTACAAACTTAAGAAAAGACTTGTATCTCTGTGAGCGCTAGCAGCAGCACTGCTGGCAGCTGTTTTATGAACAGAGACTGAGATTTCTCCCTCATTCAGCAGCAGCTGTGATGCTATTTTCAACTTGTAGTAGCCGGTCCAATTGTCAGGCAATGGCAGATAGAGGCCAGAAATCACCCCCCCCCTTTTTTTTTGGAGGAAGAAAGGGAGGTAGAGAGAGAGAAAAGCAAGAGGGTACAGAAAGTATAAAGAAGCTGACCAGGGGAAGGCTTGTCCTTCCTCAGGATCTTGTTCAGAAGGAGAGCATGAGAGGTGGGGGTATCTGGTTGGATGCTGGTTTTGCACAGGCCCCACATTCTGTGGCTTTCTCTTGGTGGGCAGCTTCATTGTCAGAGCCTGACCTCATAGGGGAGGGTAGGAGGAATGCACACACCTCCTGTGAAAAACTTTGGAGTGAGATCTGTGATTAAGATGTCAAATAGCACCCATACATAGAGTTAGAATTACAGGAAAAAATTCCAGGAATTTTTTGAAATGAAATCCTCATCAAATGGAAAATCTATACTGATAATCATCCTGAGCTGGGTTCATCCCAAAAGGTAGAAGGCAGACACACAGAGGGGGCTTCTTCTTCAGTGATGTAGAAACCTGTCCTTGCTGTCCTGTGAGGAGGGGATAATGAAGCCCCTTGCACTGCACAGTGACCTGGCAGTCTCATAAATGCTGACTGTGTTGGGGATCCCTGTTTCCTGGCTTTGGTTCAGACTCAGCTATCCCTGAAAGGCTGTGTGGACCTAAGTTGGGGTCTGTCCTTCAATTTCCTGATCTCCACAAGGAGAAATTTATCCTGTATGGTCCCTCACCTTTCTTCTGGAGGTTCGGGTAGGCTGAGAGTATAACACATACACCCACCCCACCACCAGGCCAGGGCTGCTCTCACCTACCCACCATGTCAGACTGGAGGAACACAAACAGCCTGTGACTTCTTTCCTTCTTTACTGATGGATTATTCTAGAGCCAGACTGCCATGGTCATGAGTGACTTCACACTAGCCTGGGAGGTGAGCTTCAGATGAGATGGATACAGGTAGGATTAGGGGTAGCTGCCCCAGAGATCAACCTTTAAACGTCTGGCAACTGAGAGAGAAAGAGTGTGTGTGCTCTATGAGAAAAAATCAGGGAGGCCAGCAATCAGGAGCTGGGTAAGAGGAGGACCAAGACAGCCCCGCCTTTTTCTGCAGCATCTTTGTAGTTCCTGGTTGCTAGGAGCAGGAGCTTCTGTAACTAAGCAACTGGAGCTCAGCGGATTAAAACCATTTCCTGAGCTCACTGCAAGGGGGAGGGAGAAAAGGTGGAATGCAGATGCAGATGCTCATCCCAGCCTCTAGGCTTGACTAGGGGATGCCAGTTGGGTGTGTGTGTGAAAAGAAATTGAGGCACAGCTGGGAAGCTGGGAGCTGAACCCTGGGAGATCGAGGGAGGGGCAAGCTGTTCACTAGGTCCTCAGTATAAAGAGCATCACAGTGCTACCAACAATTAATATGCTTATTAGAATGAATGCTAATACCACATGTTTTTGAAACCACAGGAAAAGCTTGCAGTCTGAACCATCTGACCAGGGTAGGCAGGACTGGACAGGGTTTTTCCTCCAAAGACAAGAGGATCGCAGTATTTTCTGGTCGACAGGTCTCCAAGGGTTCTGGGGTCCAATTTCTCACCAAATGCCAAAGGCCCCTCTGCCTTTACCTTCTGCCCTTCCTAAGGCAGGCTTTGCTGTGCCTTTCCCTTAGAAAGTGCTGTGTCATATGGAACCCAGGTCAGTCTCCCTGTGGCTCCTTCCCCAGGGCCAAGGGAGGTAGTCCAATCTGCTTTGCTGTGGAGGCCTGTAGCCATCTAGTCTTTTCCTCTTCTCTGAGCCCCATCTCCTTACCTCCAGGGAGCTCTTATCAGACAGGCTTCCAGAGCTCCTCACCAACACTTGGGGCCCTCTGATCACCCACCTCCCACCTGGTCTTTAGTTTCCTTAAAGGGTAAGCCACAGGGATTGACAAATTTTCAGAGTCCAGGGCCCAACATCTGTCCCTGAGTCCAGGCTTCTCTCACTGCCCCTCAGGCAGAGAGCCTTTGATCCACTGCAAGTTTACTGTGTAGGTCCTCTTACCACTGGTGAAGTTTATGTTTTAAGCAGGACTGGATGGGCAAGAAAAGGAAGGCAGTGGAGCTTCTTCCTTTTGGGAAACTGTTTCATCCTGAAGTTCTCTGAGCCTCAGCTCCTGCTTTCTGAGAAGAACTGCTCCTTGCTCTTGTGTCTGGCCAATCTTTGTGGTGCTCAGCCCAGAAAGCAGCCTACCTATCCCACACAGGCACCAATTATGATCAAGAGCACACATAGCTTAGCCATAGTTGTCAGGGAAGCCCCCTTGGGGGGGGGGGTGACTCCAACTCCCCGGATCAAGCCTTTAGCTCCTTATCTTGCTGCTCACTGAGCCTCTCCATGTGCCCCAACAGAGCAGTTTCCTCAGAGACAGAGGCAGAAGATTGCCTGGGGTCACTCAGTGATAGACCTCACAGCAACCAGACAGAGTCTCTGTCTGCATAGGACAGCTCAGCTTGGAATCACCTTAAGAAGCCCAGCTTCTAGAAACCTCTGATCCAGGTTGCTCATTCATGAAATATTTACAGAGCACTTTTACTATGTGCGAAGCAATAGGAGTTATACTGAGTTTAACAGATGTCAGTACTTGTCTTAAGTTTACAACCAGGAGTAGAAGTCAGTGAAGATACACAAATAATTACGTTTGGTGCAATAAACACTGTGACTGAAGACATACAAGCACTATGGAAAAGTAGAGGAGAGTGAGAAGTCTATGTGGGGAAGTTTGTAAATTTAACAGAAATGGCTTCAGGTCTTCTGGAATGGTGATGCAAAGAGCCCTGTGGACCCATTCCCCAGAGACAAGACCATAATTGGTGAATAGTAGATAGATAGATTATAGATAGATAGACAATCAACCATTTAAAATCATTGAACTTGTTCTAGAGGCTAAATAATGGTAAGATCAGAAAAAGTTTGTGGCATTTGAATAATAACTTGTTCCCATCTCCCACCCACCCATCCATCCCAGGTTCAGTGCGATGGATGCTCTGTTCTGGGTTGAAGTGACCAAGAACACAGAATTTTCTCTTCCTCTAGCTCCCAGTCTAGGGCTAAGTTTGGCCCTAGGAGAGGTAGGCTGCTGGCATCCTTTATTTTCCTCCACGTCTATGTTGCAGAAGCTCAGTGGTCAGCAAGGCAGGGAGCTAAAAGCTTGCCCTAGGGACCTGGAGTCACCTTCACAGGGGCTTTTTGCCAACTCCTGCTCAGCTGAATGTGTCTTTGATCACCTTTCAGCAAGTGGGATTGAGAGTACTGGGTTCTGTTCCTCCACCCAGCCACCACTCTAAGGTGGGATCTCTTGTCCAGGCACAGCATGCCTCAAATATTATGTCTTGAATAACCTCTGTCCAAGTTGACTGTTAGTATGGAGGTTCCATGCTAGGAAGTACAAGTCAAGAAAAGCATGGGCTACCCATCCCACCTAACACCTTTCTTGTAAAGAACGGATGCCACACATGGAGAAGCAGGCTACTCTTCCCACAACCAGCTCCAGTGCAGTGGAGCAGAGGTTCTCCCCAGGAGAGGAAACAGGCCTTAAGATTGGAGAGCTCCTTAGGTCTTTGTAAAAAGACTGATTTATTTGGAAAAGAACTTGGAGAAATTCATGCTAAGGCACAGTCAGAAACAATGAAGATCTTAGTGGTAAGCAATTAAGCAGAGACTAATTGACCATGATTCTATTAGAAAGTGCAGAATAGTACTCCAGCAAGGGTTTAATAGAAAAAAAGTAGAGAAAGTACTAAGAATAACACTTCTAGGGTCAGAGCAGGCCTCAAAGACTGGCATCACCCTGCCCCTGTAGTGGGTCCCAACTTTAATTGGGTCAGGCTGTGAAACAATTTATTCCCCTGGGAATTCTTGATATGCTAGAGTAACTAGGAAGCAATTAGTGGTTGCCAACAACTGGATGTGATACCACTAGGTATAAATCAGTCAGAAACTTAATAGGCATTTCAGGAAAGAGAGAGTCAAAGAGAGCCATCATTGTGGCTAAAACCATAGTGATCACTGATGGTAGAGAGGCTGTGCACATATCTAAGGCTAAGACCTCTGAGGAACAACATCAGAGGCTGTACACTGAAGGGAAATAGGTTTCACTCAACTAGTCCAACAAGTCAGCTTCAGTATCCAAAGGAAAAGTCAGTTTTTAAATTAGTGTTTAATTGGAGAAGTTGAGGTTTACAGAAAAATCATCTAAAAAGATAGTGTTCCCATATATCCCCCTATTGTTGACAATTTGAAAAAGGCACCTTTGTTACAATTGATGAAAGAATATTAAAATTGTACTGTTAATTATAGTCCATAGTCTATGTCAGGTGAATTTTTCCCATATACCGCACTATTATTAATATTTTGTATTAGTGTCACACATTTGTTATAATTCATGAAAGAACACTTTTATACATATACTATTAATTTTAGTCCATTGTTTACAATAATGTCTAGTTATACAGTCCTACATTTTATCTTTTAATTTTTATTCCAGCAACATATATATGACCTAAATTTCCCCTTTTAACTACATTCACATATTTAATTCAATGTTGTTAATTGCACTCACAATAATGTGTTACCATCACCACCATCCACTTACAAAACTTTACAATCAACTTAAATTGAAATTCTGTACAAATTTAGCATGAACTGCCCATTATCTACTCCTAATCCAGCCTCTGGTAACCTATATTATAAATTCCTATCCCATGAGTTTGTTTATTCTAATAATTTCATATCAGCGACATCATACAATATTTGTCCTTTTGTGTCTGGCATATTTCACTCAACATAATATCTTCAAGGTTCATCCATGATGTTGCATGAACCAGGACTTCATTCTTTTTTAATGCTGAATAATATTACATTACATGTATATTCCACATTTTGTTTATTTCCATTCATCAGGTGATGGACACTATTCAATATTTTGGCAATTGTGAATAATGCAACTATGAACATTGGTGTTCAAATATCAGTTCAAGTACCTGCTTTCAATTCTTTTTAGTATATAAATAGTAGAAAGATTTCCAGGCCATATGTTAATTCTATACTTAGCTTTCTGAGGATCTGCTAAACTGTCTTCCACAGTGGCTGACCATTTTGCATTTCCATAAGCAATGAATGAGTGCTCCTATTTCTTCATATCCTCTCCAAAACTTTAATTTTCTGTTTTCTTTAAATATTAGCCATTCTAGTGAGTGTGAAATGATATCTCATGGTTTTGATTTGCATTTCTCTAAGAGCTTGTGGTGTTGAGCATCTTTTCATGTGCTGGAAAAAGTCAAGTTGTTAACAAAAATAATATTATGGGACAGGCAAAGAAACAGGAAATTGTGACTCATACACAAGAAAAAGCAAGTAAGCAATAGAAACTGTAGATGTTAGATTTCAAAGACAATGCAACTGTTATAAATATGCATATTTATACCATGATCAAGTGGGGTTTATACCAGGAATGGAAGCTTACTTAAAATAAAAAAAAATTATTATATCATATCAACAGAATAAAAGACAAAACACACATGATCATCTCAAAAGAATACAGAAAAAGCATTTGACAAAAGGCAACATCCTTTCATGATATAAACACTCAATAAACTTGGAGTAGAAGCAACTTTATTAACCTAATAAAGGCCATCTATGAAACATTCAAGTCTAAAAACATAACTATTGATGAAAAACTGATTGCTTTACACCTAAGACCAGAAACAAGACAAGGATGTCTGCTGTCATCATGACTACTTAATATTGTACTAGAGATTCCACCAGAGCTTTAATAGGCAAAAAGAAGAAGGAAGGAGGAGGGGGAGGAGGAGAAGAAGGGGCAACGGTGGCAGAGGAAGAACTACTAGTAAAAGGCATAAAGATTAGAAAGGAAGAAGTAAAACAACTTCCATTTACAGATGATGTGATCTTGTATATATAAAATCCTAAGGAATATACAAAGAACTAACACTGCTACTAAATTGGCTCAATAAAGTTGCAAGATACAAGATAAAAGCACAATTTTTTATACCTGAAATTTAAAATATGACAATGAAATTAAAGAAATTCCATTTACAATAGCTTCAAAAAAGAACAAAACACTAAGGAATAAGTTTAACGAAAGAGCTATAAAACTTATACTCCAAAAACTACAAAATATTTTGAAAGAAATTAAGGAAAAGCTAAATAAATAGAAAAAACATCCCATATTTATGCATTAGGAAACCTAATATTATTATGTTGCCAATTTCTTCAAATTTGTGTACAGATTTAACACAATCCCTATCAAAATCCCAGATATATTTTTTCAGAAACTGACAACCTGATCCTAAAATTCGTCTGCGGATACAAGGGACCCAGATAGCCAAAACAATCTTGAAAAAGAATAAAGTGGCAGCATTCGCATGTTTCAATTTCAAGTTTACTACAAAGCTACAGTAATCAAGAAAATGTGGGCCTGGCATAAGGATAGACCTGTAAAATAATGAAATAGAATTGAGAATCCAGAACATGTACATTTACTGTAAATTGATTGATGATAAAGTTACCTGGGCAATTCAATATGGAAAAATAGTCTTTCCAGCATACAGTACAAGAACAACTGGCTATCCACATGCAACAAAAATAAATTGGATCCCTACCTCACACTATTTAAAAAAATTTACTAAAAATGGAGCATAGACTTAAATGTAAGAGTTAAATCTATAAAAGAAAACATAAATGTTTTCCACCTTAGATTAAGCAATTTTTTTTAGATATAACAACAAAAATCACAAGCAACAAAAGAAAAAAAGTAGATAAATTGGTCTTCATCAAAGTTAAAACATTTTGTTCTTCAAAAGACCATCAAGAAAATGGAAAGAATCCAAATAATGGGATAACATTCTTACAAATGACACATCTGATGTGAGTCTAGTATCCAGAACATATAAAGAAGAACTCCTAAAATTCAACCACAAAAAGACAAAAACAATTTAATAGCCAAAGGACTTGAATAGACATTTCGCCAAAGAAGATATATGAATGCTGAACAAGCACATAAAAAGATGCTCAACACTGTTAGTCATTAGGGAAAATCAGATCAAAACCACAAGGTACCATTTTACACTCACTTGTGTAGCTATAATTATAAAAAGAAAATATGTTGTCAAGGATGTGGAGAAAGTAGAGCCCTTGTATGTTACTTGTGGGAATATAAAAAGGTGCACCCACTTTGGAAAGCAGCTTGAAACTTCTTCAAATTTTTAAACATAGAGTTACATCTGACTGGCAATTCTCCTAGAAATATAATCAAGAGAATGGAAAACATATGTCTACAAAATAAAAAACCTTCTACACAAATGTTCATTAATAATAGTAAAAAAGGGTTAACAACCAAAATATCCACCAGTTGATTAACAGATAAACAAAATATGGTACATCCATACGATGGTATTTAATCAGCAATTAAAATGACTGAAGTCATTTAGGTAATGTAATCAAATGGTGACATAAGACATCCCTTGAAAAGAGTTCCCCAGAGATTTAGCAAATAAAAGGACAAATCCCATGTGCTTAGAACTCTGGAGGATGAGAAACTGGGAAAGGACACCACAAATGCTGAATCAAAGAAAAAGAAAAAATATTAGGTAGGAAATTTCCATCCTAGACTTGATGGTCTATTCCCCTCCCCCACAACCAGATATATGCAGCCTGGGGTGGCCCCCAGAGGTAGCAGTCCAGGCTCCTCGCATCATAGACAGAGACTATGGAGCAACTTCTAGCAGTGAGTTATAACCCCATGCATCTCCAGGTACAGGAATCCAAGACCACAGAGATCTGGGGTGGAACACAAGCCACTGAGGAGCACTGCAAACAAAAGGACTTTCGGGGCAAAAGATAGACAGACAGACAGACAGATAGATAGATAGATAGATAGATAGATAGATAGATAGATAGATAGATAGATACATACATACATACATACATACATACATACATACATGGATGGATGGATGGATGGATGGATGGATGGATGGATGGATGGATGGATGGATGGATGGAAGGATAGATAGACAGATAGATAGATAGATAAATAGAAGAGTAGAACTGCTGGAAAGAATTTTTGTGGGTAGTTATGCCTTTGGCTAATATGATGAGGATATGAATTATCATGTAATCAATGTATTTATTAGTAAACAAAATCTTGTGAAATTCATGGTCCAAGAGGGAAATACTTTAAACGGTGAAAATTTGGGAACTGTTGATGGACTTTTGTCCTTGAGAAAGCTGAGAACCAAGGAGGAGAAGTTACTTGTCTGAAGTCATACAGGCGAGAGTGGTCCAGTCAGAGTTGGAGCCTAGGTCTCTAAACCACTAGTCAGAACCCTTTCTCCTTTACTCCAGTCCGCTCAAGGATTGCCTATTTCTCCACAATAAGGTAGGTGTTCAGAAAAAAAAAAAATGTTTAATTGAATGCAACTCATCTGTTTTGTCAGGAAAATGTCTGACTCAATTGGTTCCATGGCCATAAAATGATACTAGTTGGCAGAACGGGGCCAAAAATCCAGAAACTGTGCTAAGAAGTCTAAAACCTTTCTGTGACCACATGACTAAGGATCTAGTATTGTGACAAAATCATGGGCTTCTGGACTATGCTAAACCCATGGCAACCCTAACTTAGATCAGGTAACATCATTGTCTTAACCCAAATCACAGATTCCAGAATTCCCATATCTCTCTTATCAGGTGGGTGTTTTACTGTGTTCTTAATGCCATTGAACTGGGACTCAATGTTGCTGGGGCTTGGGTGGAGCATGGTAAAGTAATTCAGGGAAGGGCAATTTTATTTTTGCCAGGTACAATGAGGCAACTTCTCCATGGCAAGAAAAGGCACAGAGAATGAGATCCCTGGAAGAAGCATGAATCTTCAAAAGATCCCAAATAAAAATACATCCCAGTGAGAGAGAATGGCAAGTAGGGAGTCAGGGAAGTAGGCATAGGATGCTATAGCCGGAGAAGCTGTTTCATTTTCATAGTTTTATAAGAGCTAGTTCTAGCAAAACTTCATTAAGGCAATGAAAGCAAAAAATTCACACCAGCCACAAGCACCAGGACTTTAAAAAATTCCTGGGGGAGTGTGGAGTCTAATCCACTGCTCATTTGAGCTCTTGAAACACTGGGGGCCTGGAATAGAGTCTGTCCCCTTCTTCACAAGCTTCTCCCAAGAATGGCATTGCCTGTTGGGTGTGTGTTTCTCCTCGTTCAATTCTCTGTCTCTTTGGAGGTCGTAATGACCAAACCTTGCCACCAGATAAAGACGTCATGTTCTTCCTGGTCTAGGAGAGCAAAACAGTTTGCATTCTCCAGGGACTGGGAGGGCCGGAGAGGGGAAGTTCTAATGTTTGTTAAGAGATCAGTCAGCCTGCCTGAGCAGTCCCAGGGGCTCCTGCTCCCTATATCCTCTACCACCTCCTCTCCTGTCCCCTCCCTATATTTATCCTTCCCCTTAACACAGCCTCTGACTACTTTGTTCCTGGTCCAGAGATCCCCAACAAGCAAAGAACAATACAGCCCACCTCCCTGGAATTGTTGCCCCAAATGACGGTTGGGAAGAAAACTGCAGCGTGCTCCCCACTAGACCTTTATCTCTCTCCAGCTCTTTCCTCCCTGCCAGTGGGGAACACTCTGGTGCACAAACAATGTCGCCCCCTTTTATAATGGGCTGAGCACCACCCTCAGCTTCCGTGGCAATGCAGCCTAGTTCAATCTGATCACGCCAGTCAGGGTGGCCTGAAGAACCAAGGGAAGAGTCCAAAGGGTGAAAAAGGGCAGAAAGGACCTGTGAAGTTTCAGCAGCTGATAGAGCGATGCTTTTTGAAGGTTCCTACTCCTGCCTTTCTCTGCAAAGAGTCATTCTCAAGGACACGTCCAGGGTCTCCAGAGTGCTTGGATTCCTTGATGCAGACTGCCTCTGCATCTACACTGTGGCTAAATATACTCAATTCATACTCTCTTCATGGCCTGTAAAGTCACTTTAGATTTTGAAATAGCCCCATGGGGCCATTTAAATTTTATCAAGGAAAAATAAAATACAATAAGAATGAAATAAATGTATGTCCATTTCCTTGGAAAGGCCTGTAAGGAAGACATAAGATGGATATTACATCCCATTCGGTTAACAATTTTCACACCATGAAATCTCTCCCTGAATCAATTTCCTGAAAACACCAGCTGTTTTTTGGCCATAGGCCAGCCCAGCCCTGAAGGCCAGATTCCTCTTTGTTACCATATTCCCTGGCTCAATAGTGGAGAAATAGGTCCGAAACCAATTGTCTTAGGACCGTGTCCCCTGTCCTACTTATGGACTTCTAGTCTCTCCTAGCTGGGTGAAGACTCTGGCCTTACTGTAGGCTAGTGGAGTTTTTCAAAAAAAAATAGTCATTATTTAGTATTATATCCATTGGTTTATTTTTGTAAATAAAAAATTTTATGAGGGATTTTACTTCTCAGTTCCTCCCAATACAACTTTGTATTCATAAAGTCTAACGTTTTCTAGTAGAGATTTTTCCTACATGGGTCTTCAGAAATCTCTTCCCCATGTGAGGGAAGGTACTATTGTAGGATTAACAACATGCAATAACATCAAAAGGACGTAAAACAGCATCAACAAAAACAGCCAAAAATGGCTTTGAGTACAAAAGAAAAACACAAATACAACATTTGCCAAGTCAGTTTCTGCTAAGAACAGTTTGAAAATGGAAGTTATCAACTATATTTAAAAGGACTTATAAATGACTTCCACACAGATGTTCATAGCACTTTTACTTGTAATAGCAAAAAACTGAAGACAATCCAAATGCCTATCAACAGAGGAATGGTAAACAAACTGTGGTATAGCCATACAGTGAAATAGCACTCAGCAATAAAAAAGGAAAAATATTAATGCATACATTATTTTGAATCTCAAAATAATTATGCTGAGTGAAAAAAAAACAGACAAAAGAATCCATACAAAATAGTACATACTGTAAGTTGCAGTTATATAAAATTTTTAAAAAATACGAAATCTATGGTGATGGAAATCAAATCAGTGGCGGAGTAAGGGACATGAAGAAGCATTTGGGGATGTTAGATATGTCTATTATCTAGATCATTGAAATGATTTCTTAGGTGTATATATTTGTTAAAATTTACAAAGTCATAAACTTTAAGTATGTGCAGTTTATTGTATATAAATTATACTTTAATAAAACTTTTTAAAAAGTGCTCGATTTAGAGAAAAAATATTAATCTTAGTAGATGTTATTAGGCTAAATTCATATCTATTTCCAACATTTTTCTCTTTTTCTGCCACCATTATTGAACTACTAAAGCTACATGATGTCTTTCTTCTCCAGACCCATTTGCAATTAAGGGTTGGAAAATTAAAAACCTTTCTAAATCCATGGAATCCCTTTCCCTCTTCAATTGCCATCTTACATAGAAGTGCATTGTATAAATCATATAAAAGTAGAGCTGCTCTGGTGTAATGGAGGTGTTTGTCATGGTACTAAAAACTTCACTTGTATTTTTTTTTTCTTATTTACTCTCCTCTTCCCCTGGCAAAAGTCCCTAGAAGGGCTCTGAATAATTTCTAGAAGTGTGCAGATTTTCTCATTCTCAGGTCTCCCTATCTGTTCTAAAGATTATAGAGTTCAGCTTCCTCATTTTATATGCAAGAAAATTGAAGCATGACTAGGTGAATGGAACTGCACATGGTCACACAAGATAGAAACAGAAGTTAGTGGTCCAAGATTTTTCAAGTCCAGACCAGATTCTCTTGCTGGGACTATAGATGTTTCTGAAGGGCTTTTATTTTGATAGGATTTTCTCTTCACTTTCTTCACAAGTGTTTTGAATCCCTAATGAATTCCTGCCACACTAGTCCTAAGCACTACTACTCCCACCTCCCACCCCCTGGTTCTGTTTCTGTTTGGTCATGAACTTCCAGGCCCTATAAACATTCCACCTCCTTTCTGGAAAACCCCATTTTCCATGGATCTGCAGCAGGATAAGTAGAGAAGTTGTGACATGCTGAGCCAACACTACCAAGAAAAACACAGGATCAAAAGTTATGAAGGCTACCAATTAAACAAGATCTCAGACCCACCTCAAATGAAGAGAATCTCAAACGTCCAAAAGAGTCTGTGAACTAGGAAGCAAAAACAACCTTGACTCCCTATGGTTCTCTGGATAACTGTAAGGGGCTCCACCCAAACTCAGAGGGGCAGTGCAGCCCCTCTTCAAAGACACTCAGTCAACAGAGGTGGGGCTTCCGCCTCTAGGGGGAAGAGAAGGCAGGAAGAGCAAGTTCAGGGGGAGGGTCAGCTATTAAGCTGACCTGGCATGAGCTGAAGGGCTCAGTAGGAGGCACTCCATTGAGGTAGGGGAGAGTGAGGACCACTGCAGGGAAGAGAGCTTGGAACAAAACATCTTGACTTCTCCAGATGGAGGTGGAAATAGGATTAAACCTGAATCCCTCCTAGAAGGTATTGGAAGTGATTAAATTTCAAATCTCTGGAGTGGTTTCTGACATCAAAGTAGCTAAAGGTAGAATGCATTTCAGCTTTATAATTTCTTCAATTTGGTAATTACTTGCCACAGATCCTTTGCTCTCTATAACTATATCTGCTGTTTAGTGGAAGACCCATCTTAGGCTAAGAAATAAGTTAAAGAAAACTGTAACACCAAGAAGAGCCTTCTAGCAAAAGTAGGTCACCATGTGTGTTGCCTAGCACTGCCTGTGGGGAAACGCCAAGCAAAGCTGGAAACAAGCTCTACTGAGATGTTTCACTTGCTCGTGCTCTCTCTCTCACACACACATATACACTCCTTTTCCAACACACTTCTGTCCTTTAGAAGAACTTGAACACCACAATTTTGTTAAGAAAAGACTTAAGGAAACAGAGAAAAACTGTTAGTCACAGAAAATAATAGCTGAAGCTTAGAAAAGGAAGGTCATAGAGAGGGTAGGGACTTATCCAAGGTGACACAGTTTGTCTGTGGCAAATCTGGAGCTAGATTTCCCTGACTCCAGGTCCAAAATGGAGAACAAGAGGAAATGTGTGTTTCTCAGGCAGTACTATAGTTAGACTAAAGAAAGAGATATTCCTCCATAATAAGGCATATGACACTGTGTTGGATCATTAAAAAAAGAAACTTCTCTGACATATTGATTCGGAGTAAGGCAGAGCAAAATATTTGGATCACTGACAAAATCCCTCTAAAGCCCAGGAATTTTCTTCAATGTTTAGAAACCTGCCAACTAATTTTCTAATTTCCTAGCATGCAAAACTGTTTTCTAATAGTGGGCCATGGTTTCTTACTACACAGAACCCTGTGTACAGGTCCAGAATCCAGGACAATACATTTAATTTCACATTAGTTGAACTTATGTTAGTCTGGGGCCTTCAGAAGCAGACGTAAAATGGGATTAAATGTGCAAGGATTTATTAAGACAAAGGAGAGAAAATAGGGAGGGAGCCTGGGAAGGCTACGAAAGGTATGAGACTGAGATTTAAGTCTGATTGAAGAAGAGAGGGACGGAAGGGTGGGTAAAAGTGGCCTAGCCTGCTTGCACTCCAAGCAATGTTTGGCAAGGCCTTCAGGGAATGTGGAAGCCAAGAGCAGTAGTCAGAGGAGTTCCATATCTCCCAGGAACAGGCCTACCTTAGTATCACTGCTGTATAGGAGTTATGGCCTTGGATGGATTTCAGGGCACAGCAGCTAAGGCCCTTGGTCAATTATGCTCCCTGGAGTTCTGCATGGGGAATACTCATGGCTGCCACAAAACTCTACATTTATCTTCTACTTACCCCCTTCTCTGTCCAGCTGCAGCTTCTCTCTCCAGATCTACAGGCCCAGCTGGGGCTTTGAGTCTCTAGGGAGGAAGAACAGACAAGGACAGGGACCAGAGAACTTCTGCCTGAAATAATGAAGCTATACCCACATTGAGCCTCGGCTTTCTTTCCATAGCCTTGAACTTCTAGTACTTGCTCTGTCATGGGCTAAAATGCTCATACCACCTCTGTTATGAAAGGTTCATGAAAGCCATTCAATTTCAGTAGCCTTCCCAGGTACCCTGAAGGTACACTTTTATGCTCCGGATACCCCTTATCCTTCCTTTTTCTGTCCTCTAAGTCATATGTGTCTGGAGAACACTGAGCAAAATAGAGAAAAATGGCCAAGGAGATGAAGTAAGAGTTGAGTCGAGGATCAGATGGAACTGTTTTCTTTCAACAGTGGGTGTGACCACTGGGACCAGGATAAAGGAAGTTTATGAAATAACATTTGTTGAGATCCCAAAGTGAATAACATAGTATGCTAGACCTTTTATATACCTAATCTGCATTACTCTACATAACAGTGCTAATGGGTATTAGTGTACCTGCTTGATCTATGAGAAAACTGAGAATGTAGGGGAAAAGCCACTTTCCTGCAGTTGTACAGCTCTAAATAGCAGAGCTCCAAACTTTCAATGAACCAGAACCTCAGCAGAAGATCCAAACTTCACCCTTTAGTGTTTCCTCTTTTCTGAATCCCAGATACTGGCATGAGTGCAGCCCTCTCTGCAAAGCTGCTTCCACTGGAGGCTACTACTAGTCTGCATTCTTGTCTGCCAACTGCCCTGCCTTCAACCTAGCCCGCCCCCCTCCCCCGTGTTGGTAGACCCACTGCCTCAGGGTCCCTTCCCTAGGATACACCTCAATGTCTAGACTTGACAGCAGGCAGGGGAAAGACTTGATTAAGATCAGAGTGAGGAGTCAGTTACAGATAGAAGTCAGAGTAGAGGTCTGTAGGGTCCTCAAAGGTAAGGATTAGAGCCCATCTTGGCTTCCTGGATGCCCTAGGCCATCTAGCACCTACTGACACTCTACCGTAACAGTAGCTGAAAGGGATTTCTTTTTCACTTAAGTTTTGATTTTACATTTAAAGAGCCCAAGAATACCAGCCCAAGTGATTTAAGAATCACATTCCTGGGCACTGTGTCATAGATCAGAGGAAGTATTAGAGGGAGCAGAAATTTGACCAAGGAAGGACATCAAAAGACCACTTAAAAAAACCAATGTGACTATATGATGCCAAAGACCATTGAAAATCCCTTTCAGCTTGATTATTTGAGTTCATAGTATGTTAAAGATGTTTTGTTTAAAATTACTGATGTTTAATTTTATTAATGGAATATTTAAGTAAACCTTACTTTTTTTTGGAAAAAGAAAGAACACTTGATAATGTGGAAAAAGATACACATCTCTACCTTCTTATCCCCAGGTATGTCAAATTTGCACATAACTATACACCCAGAGACATCAAGAGATTCGCCAAAGAGTTGAAGAGGCATTGGGGGCCCCAGGTCTCCCTTCTCCCTGTTCTGTACTGGTTCTCCCTAAAGTTATGGTTCCTAAGAAGTGAGCTCTATGTGAGGGGACTGCAAGTAGACAGGAATAGGGGCGGGAGGATGGTTCTGGACACTCAGCAAAAGCCCCTGGAAGGTGCCAGAGAAGAGACAGGCTTTCTATGGAAACCCCCAGGAAATATCAGAAACTGGTGCAGATTGTTTATGAGAGTCCCACTAAAGACAGATTCCCACTGAAGCCTTTGTTATGAGTTAAGAAAGAGTAAGGAGCATATGCCAGAAATGGCAACTAGCTGAAGGAGCTACTTGCTCTTACCAGCTAAGTGGGAAAGACAACACACATTGCGCAGTTGGGGCTATCATTAGAGCAGTGGGTATTTCCCTGTCATCACAGTTAGTTTTACATGTGGCACCCATAAAAGAGGAGGCTAGGAACAAGGAAAGCTTCTCAGCAGTAGAATCAAATCCAAACACAATGTACTACCAGAACAAAGAGGAAATATTCAGAAAGGGATGATAGCCTGCCTTCAGTAGGAGAAAAACCACTAAAGAATGAAATCGGCGTATTGGCTTCAGTTAAAAAGTTCATTAAAGGAAACACGCCCAAAGAAGAGTGAGAATATCCTTTAACTAGAATTCAACATGACACGGATAATAATTTGATCAAATCCACACCAAGTACGGAAGAAGAACCCAACAAACAGATATCTCAAATAAGATAGAAAGTCAAGTATATAGAGAAGGTGGTAGTTATGAAATGACAAATCAACACGTAAAACAAAAAGGAAAATTAGAAAATAATCCTTTCTCCGGCAGTCCTCCAAGCACTACATTGTTAGGGACCATATTTTCTCCTGTCTTCAACTTTTTTTCACCAGCAAAAAAAATGGATCAGATTCCCCAGGACAGCGGTGGAAGCTAAAGAGCGCATAAAACAACTTGAAATGGAACAGGTTGACAAAATCATCACTCACATCAACTAATGGAGCAGCCTACTCAAATCAAGCAGTTCAAGTTAAGTCATCAATAAATAATGGCTTAGAAGAACTAGTTAATCATGATATCCCATCCCGTACAGCACCAGTGACTCCAGATAGTGGTTATTAATCAGCCCACGCAGAGGCCACCTATGAGAAAGACTGGGAAGTATTTGACCTTATTATTTCATAAAGCTTGTTCTACTACAGACAGAAGAGCAACTAAGTAGGAAACCTGCTTTTCCACTGAAAACAAGAAGCACACCAGAATTCTTCCACGTTTTAGATCTAGATGAAACACAAGTGCCGTGATGTCATAATGAACTGGAAGATGCAGCACTTTTACACTCCTTTTCCAAGATGTCATATATCAGGTTTATATGAAAGATTAAGACCATTCGGGGAATTCCTGAAATGAGTGTCTCATATGTATGAGATGATTCTTTTTACTGCTTCTAAGAAAGTATATGCAGACAAGTTACTGAACATACTAGACCCTAAAAAGCAACTAGTCAGGCACTGGCTTTTCCGTGACCATTGTGTTCGTGTACAAAGAAACTATATAAAAGATTTAAATATCCTTGGAAAAGCTCTTTCAAAAATTATAATTGATAATTTGCCTTTGTATATCAGCTTTATAATGGAATCCATAAAGAAATCTGGTTTATGGATAAAAATGTCAATGAACTCATGAAATTAATTCCATTTTTGGAGAAGCTTGTAGAACTGAATGAAAATGTCTGATCTCACATCAGAGACAGATTTTGCTTGCATGGTTTTCTGCCTCCAAATTAAATACAAAGACTTGTCAATCACTGAAGGGGGAAAGAATGCAGGACCCTTTCGGATAAAAAAAAAAAATTACCACTACTGTTGAAATTTTGCATTTTTGTACCCTTTCTTGCTTTTCTTATTTTGGTGTGTAAAGGGTTACAGAAAGAGACATTATCTATTTCAGATTGAAAACGTGTAGTAGGTAGGCTAAAACAGAAGGGTCTTTAGAACTAGTGCCATTCCAGCAAAATTTTTTTATGTACAGGACATCTACAATTCATAAAGAATTCTGCTTCTGCCACCAGCAATTTGGCCTGCAGTTCCACAGGATTTTATGATAATAACAGGTGAAAATGGACTTTAATTTTCTCTCTGTTTGGTACTTTAAGTGGGTTTGTGGCCACTTTCCTGTTACTTTAAAATTTTCATTTCAACAGGAATGGCCAGTAAATGTTGTTTTATTTTTCCTATTAAGGCTTATAACCTTTTAACATTTTTGATATGTATTTGATTAGAATTTCATTATGCATTCCTTTTAGTTGAGGCATTTCACAGTTTTCTGGAAATAGCAAATTTTTAGTCTTTTATTATACATTTGAATGGCCATTTTCCTGCTTTTTCTGCCCGCATATTGTATATTCATTTACAATTTTTTTCTACCTAGTCTATGAAAGTTTCATTTAGAAAGATATGCATTTATATTTTGTTTCTGTAATATTCTCCTGTAGGTGAAATCTTTTCAAAAACCAAGATACTGGGTAAATAAGCATATATGAATGACTAATATTCAAAAGATGTTTAAAACATTGTGATGGCATGTATTCCAAATGGTAACATCTTGATATGGCACATAGATTTAATGAATAGCTCAGTCTTCACTGTGCTCACCAACCTTTGAGAAGAATGAATTTGGCACCTGATGGAGTTGATTTAGTTACTGCTGGCTTTGATTTTCTCCAGGAATGAAGTTTTCAGTACACTGACCCAGTATTTTTTTGTTATTTTGCATGGGCTGGTAGTACCTCTGTAATGCTCTCAGTTACAATCAGTTTAAAACTCTGTGCCTCAGTCTTGGTACATAACAGTAGCTATACATAATCCTGTGCCGCAGTACACTCCAAGCCACCAATACAGTTAGTATGCTCTCACAGTGCTTTTCTATGATACATGAAAATAGTCTTCAAGCTTTGGTTCTCTAATGTAACTCCCATAAGAGGTGGATATCATTATAGTGGTGTGTAATCTCCCTTTTGGGAGGCTTTTAATGGAAGGTAGAATTTGTAAAAGTTTGTTTGCTTTGCCTCTTGACTGCATTAGCATGCCACAGGCTCATACTGATTTGTGTAAAGAATGTCAAAGAACAGCACTTTTTCTAAAGAGAAGTTTGATATTTTGTATGCTTGTTAAGAAAGTACAGGAATAGAAGTTACAGGCAACTGAGTATTGAAAAAGAGTATGTCAATTAATTTTTAATGTATATTACCTGTTTACTTGTACAACTTTATCGTGCAAATTACATGCAGCTTCATTTTCAAATGAACCCTTAAAATAAGGAAATCTTTTTAGGAAAACATTTAATTTTTATTTTAAAGACATGAGTTATGTCAATTTTCAGTGTATTAACGAAGATTTTAAGTTTTCATTAGGTTGGGTGAGTCCTTACTATACTACCTGTTGTGTATGTAGTTAACATATTGTGTCATTAAACTGTTTTAAAAAATTAGCATGTAGAACAAGCCTGTTTTGTGGAAAATCCTTATTCATTAAAAAATAGTTATGTTAGAGTTTTTGCAAAAAAGAAGAGTAAGGCAACTGGAAATAGAATAATTTTGAGCTAGGATAAGGGGAGAAGCAATAGTTAGAGGGTCAGTGGGGCCCAGGGCAGCATCAGTAACTCATACTCCTAGATTCCTAGGCCTCCCAGGAGTTAGGGGACTCTAGGGTAGCTTGGAGTTGGTGACACAGTGGCTGTGAAGTCTGCTTCATTGAGAATCTCTCCTACTTTCCTCTAGAGACATGATTCTCATTCTTGGCTATACATTAGAGTCATGGAAGGAGCTTCTAAAGGAAACACACCCACTACCAAGAGATGCTGATTTAATAGGTCTGGGGCAGGGGTCAGATCATCTGTATTTTCTAAAAAGCTACACAAGAGATTTTTATGGACTGCTTGGGTTGAGAACTTCTGCTCCAGGGGAAGCCCATGGTCTCAATCAGATGCCAGCTTGGATGACAGATCAAAGAACTGGGAGTTTGTGGAGGTACAGGGATAAGAAGTAGAGATAAATGGATTCAGTGGGAAGCATAAAATAGCCTGTGAGCCAGGAGACCTGGGCTATGGCCCTGTTTCTGTGCCTCATTTACCTTTGTGATTCTGACCAAGTCCCTGTCACTCTCTGAGCCCTCATATCTTCACAGTACAATGAAGGGGTTAGAATTGATTACCGCTAAGGGTTCCCTTGACTTCTTCACATTCTGTGAATTTACTAGGCAGTAGAAGGAAACAGGTGGCTTTGCTACTGCTGCAATAACAAATTAGAAATTAACAGAAAATAACAGTGTGATCTGGAAATGTCAAATAAAGCATCAGGGAACATGTAGTGATTTAAACTGAGCCATAAAGGATTGATTAGAGTAATGGGGGGTATCACAAAGTGAGGGGTTAGCATAGACAAATGCCCAGAGGCAGAAGCATGTGTGATAGTTGGAGAGGAAAATAATGAGAAGACCAGTTTGGCTTGAGTGGGGGCATTATAGTAGTCAAACAGATATAGGATAGAAGAGCAGTAAAAGGAATGGTCTGGAAAAAATAAATATGACGTGCTAAGCAAGAGTTTTATGGGGTTTGAATGCAGTTCTCCCCTGGCAAATGAAACCATATTTAAATATGCATGGTCCTGCTCCAATCAAGATGGTAGAGCAATAAACTTCAGGGTTACATGCCCCCCGCCCCGGAAGCTTTGAGCAACCAGCAAGAGCTGGCATAAACATTTTTTTCAAAGCTCCAGAAAATAGTTTAAGGAGTGCAGTAACAGGGTGAGTGCTGAATAAAGAAAAAGGCAACTTAAAAGTGGTAGATTTTCTACCTGTACCTTCCTCCATCATGTCACCTGCTTGGCATGGAGCCAGCCTGTGGGTTCCTTGCCCTGGTTCTGGAGGGAGCAGAATAATCCTCATGTATATATTGGGGCCCAAACTCTCTGGTGGCAGCCTGAAGAACTAAACTGAAACACTCTTTGCAATCTTACTGACCCAGTACTTGCCCTGTTTGATGAAAATAGCTGACTATCCTACAGAATGTTGTGGGAGAGCAGTCAGATTGTGGCTGCTGGGGCAAGGGATTGTTGGCTGTAGGATAAACAGTGCAGTGCCTGGGACCATGAGGAAACTGTTTCCTAGGGAAGAGGGGACATTCACATCTCTGTAAATGGAGGAATTCCTAGGGTTACATGTGCACACCCAAGAAAAGATGCATACCTAGAAAGGATCAGGAGACCCTTAGTCTTTGGCTTCAAGCTATTCTCTAAATTCATGATATCAACAAACTCAGAAGGATAGCATTCGCACAAAGTCAATCTGCAAAGACTGGGAGAGGTGTTTTCTCTCTTTCTTTCAATTTTGTTAGTTCTTGGCATTCAAGGAATGCTCTATCATAACACTAGCTGGATACAAGCTTAAGGAACAGATGTCTCAGAATCAAAATTCCAATGATAACACTTTAAAATATCAAAATATCCAGGTTTCAACAAAATATTACAAAACATGCAAAGCAATAGGAAGCAGTGGCACAAGCAAAGAAGAATATTAAAGCATTAGAAACTATCAATGAGGAGGATCAGACTGGAGCATACCAAAGACTTTTTAAAAAATAGTCCTAGATATGTTCAAAGGGCATATGGACAAAGAACTAAAGGAAATCAGGAAAACATAGATGAACACAAAGAGGATACCAATAGAGAGGTGGAAATTATGAAAAGGAATGAAACAGAGCTGAAGTTCACAGTAATAAAAATTTTTAATTCCCTAGAGGGTTTCAACGCAGATTGGTACTAGCAGAGGGAAGAATCAGTGAAGTCAAAGATAGGCAAATGAAATCATCCAGTCTGAAAAGTAGAAAAAAGAATGAAGAAAAGTGAACAGAGCCTGAGGAATTTGTGGAACACCATCAAGCATATCAACATGCTCATTGTGGGAATTACAGGAGAAGTGAGAAAAGGGCAGAGAGAATATTAAAAGAAATAATAGCAGAAAGCTTCCCAAATATAACGAAATATGTGAATATACACATCTAAGATGCTCAACAAACTGCAAACAGGATAAACCCAACTAGACAGATACCATGACATATTATAATCACACTATTGCTTGCCAAAGATAAAGAGAACACTGAAAGCTGAAAAAGAGAAGTAATGTGTCACATCCATTATTGTGCCTCAATAGCACTAAGTGCTGATCTCTCACCGAAATCATGGAGGCAAAAAGGCAGTGGGATGACATATTTAAAGTCCTAAAAGCAATTAATTACCAACCAAGAATTTCGTATCTAGAAAAACTGTCTTTCAAAAATGAAGGTGAGATTGAGACATTCCCAGATAAACAAAAGCTGAGGGAGTTCATCACCACTAAATTGGCCCTACAAGAGATGCTAAAGAGAGTTCTGCAGATTGAAAGGACAATAGATCGAAGCCACATAAAGAAATAATGATCTCTGGGTAAGTATAACCATGTAGGTAAATATAAATGTCCGTACTATTGTGTTTTGGGTTTGTAACTCCACTTTTTATTTCTTACAGGATCTAAAAGACAAATGTATAAAATTAAATGGTAAATCAGTGGCTTTGGATGGAACATATAAACATATAAGTTGTGACCAGAACTACACAAAGGTGAGGGTACAGAGGTGTAAAGGAATATAGTTTTGTATACTATTGAAGTTAAACTGGTGTCAAAGAAAATGGGATTGTTATGGATTTAGGATGTGAAATTTAAGCTCCATGGTAACCAAAGAAAATATCAGAGAATACACAAGCTCATAGAGATAAAAATGTCTTTTTTTAGGGTACAGTTTTCCAGGGATGAAGGGCTAGGGGAACGGGGAGTTCATGCATAATGGATGTATGGTTTCTATTTGGGTAGATGAGAAAGTTTTAGTAATGGAATGTGGTAAGAGTAATGCAGTATTGTGAGTGTGATTAATCCTACTGCATGAAGGGTATACTTGAGAGTGGTTAAAATAGGAAAGTTCGTGTTCTATGTACGTTCTCACAATTAATTTAAGAAGAAAGAAAGAGCAACTAGAGAAACAATAACAACTTAATACAATATGTGATCTTGGACAGGATTTTAAAAAGGAAGAGAAAAGACTGAAAAAGACATTACTGGGACATAAGAAAACTTGAGTGTAATCTATAAGTTTTATATCAAAGTTAAATATCTTGAACTTAATAACTACACATAAGGTGGTAATGTAAATGAGTATCCTTCTTCTTAGGAAAAGTTCATGGCACCATAAAGTGTTCAAGATGCATAATGTATACAACTACACTCAAATGTTCAGAAAATGTATTGATAAATAGATAGACAGAGGGTTGGATTGAAAGATAGATGGATAGATAGAATGATGTGTCCAATGTGGCAAAATGTTAAAACTGCGATCTGCATGTCAGGGGGGATAGGGCTATGTTGGAGTTCTCTGTATTGGGTTTATATTATTTTTGTAATTGTCCTGTAAGTTTATAAGTATTTCAAATGAAAAAGTTTAACAAAAGATATGCATGAAGATGGTCATGGATGAGATGTGTAAGTGGATTTTAAATAAAGGTGAGTGTTGGAGTAAACTGCAACAAACAGCAGGATAAAGGAACTAGGGTTTAGCAGAGATGTGTGAAAGACAGTTAGAGGCTTTAGACAACAACGTGTTCAATACTTATTAAGTTGCAACGTGCTGACTTATTGGAAATCTTGGACTGCATTATTCAAAATGTACTGGCCAGAAAAAGGGAGGATGTAGCTGGGCTCTCCTCTGCTCTGGGAAGACAATCCTTGAAAGGCTGCCACAGTTCTGAGGCCCCACACTTTAAAATCAACTGGGTGTGTCCAGAGAAGAGTGGATTGTAGAGTGAGGACACTTGAAATTATGTCATATGAGCATTAGTGAAAAAAGACTGTGTTTGCACACATGTTTGCACCTGTAAATATATAGATATGTATATATCATGTATGTCATGATATAAAAAATATATATCTACAACTGCTACATTTAAATTATATATATGTGATATTTATATATACCTTATACATTTCCACAAAATAGTAATTGCCCTACTCTGTGTGACAAACACTGACATTCTCTAATCTATTTTATTTTTTTAAATGCAGATTGTGAACCTTCAGAATTAATTTCATGACCCATCTATGGGTTATAATGTACATTTTGAAAAACACTATACAAGGTGACCTTGGAGGTCCCCACATGCCCTAGGTCTTCACCCTTCTGTGCTTGCTCCTTAACTTAAAATGACATCTGACCTGTGGACATGTCCCTGCTCCTCTTTCCCAGAATGGGAGCTGATAAGACCACCTCCAACAGGCAATTTGGAAAGCTTGTCACTCTCTAGGCCAGTTTCCAAATCCATCCTGTTGAGAGCAGTAGTGGTAGTGCTCCAGAGAGGATAGCAGACTGGCAGTTGGAAATTGGTGGGGAGAGGTTGCCAGGTCTCAATGCATGTCTAGTTTGGAGAGTGCCAGGGGACTTGGCCAACTCTATCCTGGCCATTTCACCATGATCCAAGGGAGTCAAGGACCAACTAGTCATTTAGCCTAAATTGTTCTCTGACAGTGGATAGGATTATTGAAATGTTCCTTTCCTGAAATAGAGGGCCTCCTTTGGCTCATTTCTAAATATGGGATCCTGCAAGCCCCTTACTAATGGTAATACGTGCCTTTTCTTTCTGACAGAGCATGACATATTTGAATCTAGGCTCATTCCTTCTTATTTATAACACCAGAGGGGCTAAAGTACACCAAAGAGAATTGATCAGTCTGGTACATTCATGTCACATATACCTATGAAACATCTGTCACATGACAAGTCAAGGGACTTCATGGGGGATGACATTTCATTGTATATAAGTGCAGTACTCAATCTATAAGAAAACCAACCTCATATACATCCACATACTCCTTTTATTATACATTCTTGAGCTCCTTGGTTGGGAGGGTCCAAAGTATTCTCCTTGCCTCATAGTTTACCCTCTACTACTAGCCATCAACCTTCTATGCCACTTTATGGACAAGCCTATCAAGGTCTAGCCATGTGACATGGTCATTTGTTTGCTTGCCTGGAATAAAACATTGAAAGTAACCAGATGAGAGTCACTGGAAAACTGCATTGTGGTGCTGAATTCTCATACAATTAGAGAATGAACATCAGGACTGGAATGACCCTCAGAGTTTATCTAACTTAAACCTGCTGTTGGTTATGGAGTCAAAAGTGTATGTATGAAAGAGGGACATAGGGGTAACCAGCTTTTCAAAAATATTGATTTGCTTTTCAGGCTGCACACATTCTTTGTCTGATCAGTATGCTTCATCTTTACTTAAAAAAACAGTGCTATCTTCCTCCCCTCTGAAACTCACTATGTAGCCATATACCTACTGCAAACCCCAATTCCAGCCTGACTCATCATACGAAAAGAACACACACAAAACTTTTCATCTTTCTACGGATTATATATTTGGAATCAGAGAATCATTGAGTTTTCAGTATTGGAAGGTCTCTTAAAATTCATCCTAATAGAAAGAGTCTTTAAACTTCACGTGCTCCACCCACAGAGCCAAAACAGAGGGACAAGAAATGAAAAGACAAGAGAAATTCCACCTTTATCTGGTCTCCTTGCTACAGAATCTTTAATCTCTGGTTCCCTTTAATCTCGGGCAGGGAAGCCTATGGCTCAAAGAGACTTTCAAAATCAAGTCTTATGTGCTTTCAGTAGTGGACAAGAATTTTTTTTCTGCTACGACCAGGATTCCCATATTTCCAGAAGTCTGTCCACCTCAACCACCACCAGAGCCCACAGGACACCGTTTTCTCAATACCCTTCTCATGATACATCGAAGACAGGGAAGAGGAGGCAAACAGCAAGGGATCTTGAATATTGTACTTTTATGTCATGGAAGCAAAAGGAACAAACCAGCAATCCCCATTGACATTGTGGGGGGCATGTCTACTCTGAAATTGGCTTGGGCCAAAACCCAGAGATTTGTTACATCTTCCCAGCAGCTTGAACCAAAAACTATCAAATGACTCTTGGGAGCTAGTGTTTGGACAAGAGTATAGATCATAGTATCAGACTGCCAGAGATGGAAGGACCATAAGGGATCATTGAGTTCAGCACTAAATTCTACAAAAGGAGAGACTGAGATCCAGAGAAAGGAAGGGACATGCCACATATTAAAAGACAGGTTAGTGGCTGATCTAGGTCTCTTGACTCAGCCATCACTATTTCCTTTGGTTTTTAGGTCTGTATGGTGTTCATTTATCAGTCATTATTCATTCAACAAATATTTATTGATTATCTACAATGCCAGGTGGGTTTTGTCCTAGCCACTGGGGAATATAATGGGGGCTCCATAATTTCTCAGTAAGGGGGGCTTAGAGAAAGCAGTTTGGTTGGAAGGAATGACTAGAGGACTTATCTTGAACCCGGATTCTGTAGCAAGCACATACGTTTTGCTTAGATTATCTGGTTTTTAGACATGGCTTTGGGAGATGCTAAAATTCCCCCAAGCTAGTCAGTCCTTGCTGCTCTCACTAGTGGAGGAAGGGTGGACCTTCCTGGTAGTCTAAATTGCCCTGTACCAAGACAAAGACCACCCATTATCCCTAGGGGATTGGGGAAAGGGAGGAGGATGAAGATAGAAGAATTGGGAAGAGAATGATAAGGCAGGGGAGAAATCCCTAGAGCAAAACAGCTGCCAAACCCGAGTTCCCCACAACAGGATGAGTTAAGGTCTTCTCAATCAGAGATGCCACAAGATTTTGGCACTGAGCAAGGGTCAAGAGGTGACCTAGATAGAAGGGTGTGTAGCTGAGGAAGTCAATGTGCTGAAAAGCCCCACAGGATGTTGCAGAGCAGGGCAAGAGAGAACTTGGTAGGAGACCCTGAAAAGCAGAGTTAGCTGCACCCTCAGGCACCCACATTAAGGAAAACTAATATTCAGTTGAGCCTGGCTGCCTATGAGAAGTTGAAATCCGGAGTGCAATTGAGCCACGCTATGTTAAGGTACTGCCCAGTTGAGGCCCATCAAACTCAGGATATGAACATATTATGCAAATTGCTTTGGAGATCATATCTTGGGCTTTTAGGATAATAATGCATTTTCTCCAAGATAAAGTGAAGATGTGGAATAAACAGTACACCATGAGGGCAGAAATTGGGCATCACTCATTAAGTACCAATCCCCTGACCCTTGCAGCTTGGCCCTTGAATTAGCACCTCTCAATCAGAGTGGAAAGATTCTGAGTCTAACCTACTCATTGTACAGTAGGGAAACTGAGACTTAGAGAAGTAATGGTCTGATCCACAGCACTCAGCAAGTGAATATAGCAGTGGCAAGGTTAGAATCCCAGTCTAATGATGTTCAATTCTCCTTTCACTATACCCCCATAACCAGCTTGGCACTGAGCTCATCTCATTGCACAAAAATGCAAACTACCAAACAGCCATGCTCTGCCCTGCCTCCCACTAGCCATCTCTTCATTACACCTTCTACTCTAGCCTGGAAAAGAAGCAGTCAGAAGCTCTGGCTCAGACTCAGACATGGTGAAACACAGTGCTGTGAGAGTGATAAGCACAGCTGCAAATGTGGACATGAAGGAACAACTTCCAGGGATTGTCTCAATGCTGGGTAATTGATGCTTAAGGCATTTTTCAAAGGATGTCATTATCCTTGTACTTAAGGTTGCTGCTGGCAATAGTGTGATGGGAGTGAGGCCAAAATTCCCCAAGATAGACACTCAGCCCCAGCCTGAGCTTCAGGTAACCTGCTTCCACTAGACATTCCAGCTCCCTCAGCATGAGAACTGGGTTCCCAGATCTCATACTGTTCTGGCCAGGTCTCTGCCAGCACACATCCTTGAAACTTTGCAGCCTACCCTGCTTTTTGAAGGTACAGGGGACAATGTGACTCCTGATCCAGCCCTTTATCCCTTGGAAAACAGGGGCAGAGAGACTAAAAATG
Source organism: Tamandua tetradactyla (assembly GCF_023851605.1). NCBI lineage: Eukaryota > Metazoa > Chordata > Mammalia > Pilosa > Myrmecophagidae > Tamandua > Tamandua tetradactyla. Next base: position 96,054,326 of record NC_135353.1, read on the forward strand.
TGCACCTGCCCAACAAGTTGGGAGCCTGACTTCAAGGACTAAGTTCAACGACTTGGAGGCCTCAGAATAGTTCTAGAGACATGGAAAATAATGTGATCAGGTAGGATGAGAGAAATTAATATGAGTGTTCTATGCAAAGAGGAGAGGGTGAGGCAGAGGTGCTTTGCTTCTATTTTCCTGTGTGACCACTTGGCTGCAGGCCGCTGTCCCTCTCTGAGCCCTAGGGTCCTTATCTAAAAAAAACTTATTCAGCCAAATGGTTCCCACACTTGGTCTATTATCCGAATCACTTGATAAGATTATTTAAAAGAGATTTTTGGCCCTACTCCAGAAATTCTGAATCAGTTAGTATACCATGGGTCCCAGATAAGCTGTATTTCTAACACCATCCTTAGATTATTTTGACGGGTGACCAGGGTTGGGAACCACTAAACTGGATGGCTGCTGAGGACCTTCTAGCCCTGATCTTCTATGAGTCTAAGGCAAGTTTGGACCAAATCCCTTATCAGGATTATCAGTGTTGCCATCTAAAAAGTCCTTGTCATGTAACTACCTTTACATGACTCATTTGGGCATTTCATACAGGAAGCTCGTGGCCATCTCTGAAAATTCACAAAGATTGAAGTTGACTTCATGCTCAGACCCAAAGGACATACCTCAGGTCTCTTGAGCATTGACCAAACCTTTTAGTTCAATAACTAAGCGCATAACTTAACTTTATTTAGGAAGAGTAGCGCAAAAGCCTATTATTGGGAGGTAACAAAGGGAAAGATATTCAAGTACATGTTAGGGCAGGATCGGGTGGGGAATAATGTATTCTCTGTTGCAAACAGTTAGGTAACTCTGTCACCCTCATCTTCACCCAGGCTCTAGGCCAAAATCTGAACTTCTGGCAGTAAGAAAACAGATAGAAGCCCTCAGTTCTCTGGCCTGACTAGAGGGAGGAGGTTGAACCAAAAGGCTTAAGGAGAACTGGATCTGTCATAGTGTCTTGAAATTCTCAAAGCTGAGAAATTCTTCCTAGCTTAATCTTCGTCTGCTGCAAATATACCTCACCAGTATTCCAGTCTTTGCATGAGAGCCAAGCAAGTTTAAATCACCAAATCCTAAAATTTATGCGTCAGAATCCTCTCTAACCTGGGATGCTTTATGCTTGCTGGGTTGGCAAGAGAGGAGCCTGTCTCTGCTACCAGCTATTCTCATGAGTGGGGGGAAAAAGCAGGAAATTAATCTACGTTGGGCCTGGGAGCTGTGACTATGGAAGCCAGTTTGCCTGGGGAAGGCAGGACAGACATCCAGGAAATTTATCCTGTCCAGCTGTTCCTGGAATACCGATAAGATGGACTATGCCTTAGGAATTCCAGACTTGGTCAGAGGATGGGCGAGAGTGCAGCTCCATACTGGAATTTAGAAACCTGATTGATCCCAGGGGAAGGATAAAGAGAAGGAAAAACCCTTGACCCCCACAACCCAAATCAGAGTCTGTTGACAGGGTAAGGAAATGGGACAGTCATTTGCCAGGTGTTCAGGAGCAGAGTAAAACTTGGGAGCTTCCTGTGGGATTTCTTAAGCAAAAGAGCATGGTCAGTAGGCAAAGGAAAAGTAAAAAACTCTGACCTTGGTTGCTAAAAACAATTATTTGAAAAACAAATTCAAGCACATCACCCCCTTCAAGTAACTTTGCATATAGGGCCTGAGAAGTCAGTCGTGAGTTCTGGTTTTGGCTAGTATGCTTTGGACAAGGTGCTTTACCCCCTTGAACCTCAGTTTCCTCATTCGGCCCCAATTGGGCCTTCTCACCTACAAGGCATTAACCTTTCCCCAAACATTTCAATGCACACTAATCAAGCACTTACTATATACAGTGCATTGTATTAGGTACTGAAATCACTACATCCCTTCCTATAATCCATTAGGTTCAATTGTAAACTTTTCTATCTTTCATGGTCTACCCTCATTTGAGTCTGACATGTGTATGTGTGTGTATGTATCTATATCTACTTACTCAGCTTTATAGCTCTCCATGACCCTCTAATTGTACCATCTAGAAAAATGTATTAAATAGAGAGAAATAGAATGAGAGCCACATTGTAGTTTTCCTGCAGGAAATCAAGCCAAATAGAGAAAGAGACAGAAGGCAGTGCACAGTTGGCAATTTTTGGTCCATTGCCTAGTTTTTATTAGGCTTGCTGTTCAATTTCATTTGATTCCTGGAGACTGACGGTTATTTTAATAGCTAATTCAGATTCTTCACCTCTCAAATGCTTCCAGCTAAAGTCCCTACTCACCTCAACACACACACACACACACACACACACACACACACAGCTTATCACTTGATGCTTATTATCCGTGTGCCCTTTACCTCACTTCTCTGAGCTTCAGTTTCTTCATCTGCAATAATAATATTATCTTCCTCTGGGTTAATAATATCGTCCTGAGACAAGCCATACAAGCTCAAATAGATCTCTCCTACTAGTCTACATTGACTTGAGGTTGTCACTGCAGCTGTGGGATAATCTGAGAAGGACTTTCTGTGCAGGAAAGTCTAGCCAACTTTATTCTTGGGAAGAAAAAAGGGGATGCTGTAACTCTCTGCCATAGACGTAGAGATTCCAGAAGCAGATGACCTCCTAGTTTTCAAAGCAAAAATTAGAGGAGGACAAGACGCCAACCAAGCTGGGTAAATTTGAATTATTGCATGTATGGAAAAGCAGTCTGGGTGCAGGGAATATTAGCAATAGCAACTCTTCTTGTGTGAACAGTACTTAAGGGCTCAAGTATTTCCAGTCCATTCTTTCATTTGAACCTCAAACAAGCAACAGGAAAAAAAATTAACATTTACCAAGCACTTAATATATCCTAGACGTTTTTACATGCGTTTTTTCTTCCATTTAAACCCGTGTCAAACTTTTAAAAACAGGCTGTTTTCTTGCCCATTTTACAAATGAGGAAACTGAGGTTCAAAGAGGAAAAGCACCTTGCCCAAAGTCACCAGGGAGATGGTGGTGAAATTGTTACATAATGGTTGGAGCCGAGGTTTTCTGACTCCTTGTGGAGTGCTCTTTCCCCTGTACCAAATAATAAGGGTAGGGAGAATGGGGTTCCAGGACAAGAAATAGTGAAGAAGGAGGCACTATGGAGGACAGAAAACTTCAAGATGAAGGAAGGTGATGGGGGAGCGGGGAGGTATCCGAACCACGGCCCTACCCCACATAATCATTTTCCAAGTGCTATAGAGGGCCATCCTGGAGAAGCACCTCTCCCAGATATTCCCTCCACATGCAACTTGACTCATCCCAGACCCTGGCCACTGGACATATCACTGCTGGGGCCAGATTATGCCACCACCTCCCCCACCATCCCACCAGCTCACACAAACACACCAGGCTCCAAACCCTGACCAATATCACTCTGTGAGCCAAATCATCTTGCTCTTTAGCCCAAGGTCCAGAAAGGAAGGGGAAAATCCATCAGCAACTTCCAAAAGGTAAAGACCTGATATGGTGGGCAGAGAAGGAAATAAGCCCACTAAGGAGGGCTGTGGACAATGCAGAATCAAGGTTGATCTTTGTCTGCAACTCCTCCTCTCTGTACCATGTGCTTACAGAAGAACACACACAGATATTGGCAAATCTCACAAGGCAAACAGGCAACTTCCCTGGGCCCCTTTTGCAGGGTTGTCTTATTTGCCAATTTAAAAAGACATTTCCTGTTTTTCACAGAGTGAGAGAGTTATGGGACCCAGGCCTAGAGCCCAGAGCAGTTTCTGGATGTTACAGAAAAAGCCTCACCTGGGACCTGGGGCCAGGAGTAGGGGAGCCGAGTCAGATCCTTAGGCCAGCTCAGAATGAACTTATTGGGGGCCACTCACCCACTCTTTCTCTGCACCACACATGGAGAGACCCTAGTACAGAGGAGGGCATAACAGGGTACCACAGCCAAATGACCCAAGCCCGCATGAATCTTTGTGGGAGTTACCACAGGGTTGCTAGGGAGTGTTGCTGGACTTCTAGAATGTGAAAGCTGGAGGGGACTTTTGGAGTCATCTACATGGGAAATCTGATGCCTAAGGAGGAGCAGGGAAGAGATGGTCTTAGCTTGGCAATAAGACCTGTATTCAAATCCTGGCTAATATTCGCACCTGACCTTGAGGAAACTGCTTAACATTTCTGTTCCTCAATATCCGTATCTGTAACCAAGGGAGGAATACCACCCCATGGGGTTACTTTGAGGATTAAGTGTAATAATCCATGGAAAATTTCCCAGCTAGTACCTGGCATGCAGTGGGTTTTCAATGTACATAGTTTATTTTTAATGTAAAATGGTTTTCGTAACATCAAGTCAAGCATTTCTTGACTTGAAGTTGAGCAGAATTGTTATTGAATACTAAAGCATTACTAGGTGTTATACCTTGAGCAAGTTGCTTTATATCTCAGAATGTCTTAATGGAACTAATCTTACTTCACAGTGCTGTTGTGAGGATTAAATGAGGTATTACATGTAAAGGCCTAATATGGTGCTAGATGCATAGTAGATCCTCAATAACACTGGGCGAATCTGAATTGGAATCTCAATAGGACATGAAGCTTGGTTTGTTTTTTCAGAGCTGTGCTTCATCACCCTATACCTTTTGTCTCACCTTTTGCGAGACCAGTCAGGCAAATGGGTGCAGCTTAAAACAAAGGCTTAAGCAAGTTGAAATTTTTCAGATGAGGACTGAATCATGGTTTTGGGGGTTGGCTACATCAGTAGTTCTACTCAGCTGCAGGTAGAATAGGTCAAGGCTCATTAGGTAGCCACCCATTCTTCTCCAAGGTGTTCAAATTCCCATTTCCACAGCCAATGCTAACACTCCTTAGGTCTATTTAGCTATATCCCTTGCTCCAGATCCCAAAGTGATGAAGGCAGGAACAGAAGAGTCAGAGATTGGGGAATGTGGGATTGGCCTTCCCAGTGTAGGGACACTTTCAATTTATGCCTGGCCTGCATCCTGTGAAACCCTCCAATGGATCTTTAATGGAGATTGTTCTAGTTTGCTAGCTGCCAGTGCTGAGATGAGGTATGCTGAGCTGCCTGGGCTGTGCTATGTTGAGTTCTCCATTTAAGCACCAGTCAATTAAATCGAACATCATTCATTGCAGCAGGCATACCTCCGAGGAGACTGCAGATGTAATCAGCAACAGATGAGGTTCACATGCCACTGGCGCATGTCCACAGCAATAGAACTAGGCAGCTTCACCTGGCCTAGTTGACACCTGAATCTAACTACCACATGTCCACCCCTTGTCAACCTGACAACTACATGCATCACCTTAATATTAAAGTACAAAAAATTCTCTTCTGGCTGTGGACCTATGACTCTCAGAACAAGTTATCTGGTGCCAATATGCAAAGGAGGGACAGTCACAGGATCCATAGGGAGAAATTGGAAAGAAAACCTGCAGGGCAAACACCATTGGATTTCAAAGTCATTTATCCTTCAGCTTTAGAAAGTGGCAGTCCCACCCTTTCCAAGGGCCTATGCAGTAGCCCGCCTCTTTCCAAATCAACCTCTGGGGACATTGAGGAGACCACCTTTTTTCTCAGCTCCATCCTCTCCAGGCATGAGGGCCACACCTGGGCTCTCTGCCATTTCCGGGGTTCAACCTTTCCATGTGGTGGCAGCTGGGCTCTCCCCAGTCCCCAAGGAGCATGCTGTACATTTTCCAAGGCCTGAGGCGGCACAACTCTTCCACTGCAATGAGGTGGGAGACTCATTCTCTCCATGTATACGGGTAGGTCCACTCTCCTGGCTGAGGTTTCTTGGTTTCAGAACCGAGCTTCCATGGTTCTCACTCTACAAACTCCAATTTGTCCCTTTTGTGCCCCTCTTTGTCCAGATTGGCAGTGGTTCCATTTACATCAACAGCCTCTTCAAGCACTCCAGGACTTCTCCATCATTCTCTTCACAGTTCCTCCAAAATCTTCCCCTTAACCATCAAAAAAACTGGTCCAACATGACTGGTATTTGCAAACTACAGCAGCACCCCACTTCTCCAGTACCAAATCTGTTCTGGTTTGCTAGCTACTGGAACGCAATACACCAGAGACAGATTGGCTTTCAATAAAAGGGGGTTTATTTAGTTAATGTATAGTTCTTCAGAGGAAAGACAGATAACTTTCAACTGAGGTTGTTTCTTACATGGGAAGGCACAGGGTGATCTCTGCTGGCCTTCTCTCCAGGCCTCTGGGTTCCAACAACTTTCCCCAGGATGATCCCTTTCTGCATCTCCAAAGGCCTGGGCTGAGCTGTGAGTGCTGAAGATGAGATATGCTGAGCTACTTTGGCTATGCTACATTGAGCTCTCTCATTTAAGCACCAGTCAATTAAATCAAACATCATTCAATGCAGTAGGCACACCTCCTAGGGGACTGCAGATGTAATCAGCAACAGATGAGGTTCACATGCCACTGGTTCAGGTCCACAGCAATAGAACTAAGCATCTTCACCTAGCCATGTTGACATCTGAATCTAACTACCACAGAGATCAAAGTTTGTCTCTGTTTTAGTTTACAAATCTGCCGGAAAGCAATACACCAGAAACTGTATGTCTTTTTAAAATGGAATTTATTAAGTAGCAAGTATAGAGTTCTAAAGCCATGAAAATGTCCAAATTTAAGGCACCAACAAGAGGTCACCTTCACTCAAGAAAGGCTGATGCCATCTGGAACAGTTCTGTCAGCTGGGAAGTCACATGGTTGGCGTCTGCTGGGGTCTTTATGTTCTGGACACATTTCTCAGCTAGGAAGTCACATGGTGATCAGCTAGCTTTCTCTCATTTCATAAGGCTTCCCAAGGGGCACCTTCCTTCCACATCTCCAAAAGTCTCTGGCTGTGTGGGCTCTGTTGGTTCTGTAATTTTTGTTAAAATGGTTCCCTCTTAAAGGCCTCCAGTAAGCAATCCCACCTTGAATGGGTGGAGACACATCTTCGTAGAAACCATCTAATCAAAAGTTACCACCTACAATTGGATGGGTCACATCTCCATGGAAATTACAAAAAAGATCCCACCCAGCAATGTTGAATTAGGATAAAAGAACTTGGGTTTTCTGGGGCACAAAACAGATTCAAACTGGCACAGTATCCAAGGCAAAACACATCTGCAAGTATGTGTCAGGGGTGGAGGTGTGAGTGGGTTGATATGGGAAGGGGTTGATCAATGTTCACAGCACAGAAAGAGTTTCCATTGCTTGACAGAGCCCTGCAGGGAGGCAGGCCTAGGGAAACTGGCCATCTGTAAAGGCTGCCCCTTGTGCTCAAAGCTACACCTTATAGTTACTTCAAGGTCATACTTTAGCAGCTTTTTCCTGCACAGGTCAAGCACTAATTGTTTGTACAAACCTTAAAGAAATAGCTGGGCTTTTACCCCAGTGCATGGATTGGCAGTTGGTTCCCAGTCAGGAATATTGCAACTATTGATATTCTATCTTCAACCACTGCCAAGCAAATATTAAAAGTGTGTAGATCTCATTAAGTAAGCTTCAGTTTCCTCACATGTAAAATGTAGTGGGTAGGTTTATGTGATTCATCTCTGAAAGTTAAGGAGTCCATAAGTCAATGAACCAGGCATCAGGTCTGGCTGTTCCCCTTCCGTGTTCATGTGCACACACACACACAAACACCCTCATTCATCCTCACCCCATCCACCATGTTCGCACCCACACATCCATGTACACACACATTATCATAGCTACACACAGTTACATATACACGTATTCCCACTTCCACTCACACATACTTTTACAACTTTGATAAAAATGCATACACACAATCCACAAAATTGCCTTCATACTCACACAGACACACACAGAATCCTTACTTTTCTGAAGTTGTCTGGGAAATCAACACACTTGAGAAGGAGCCCTATTATATATACCCATAGACAAAAACCAGAAAAATAATCCGTATTCAGAGTAAATAATCCTAACTCCCAAGGTTGACTCTCCCTGCCCTACTCTCCTTACCCAACCCCAACACACACATAGTTTTCAGTGGATCTTATGCCCTTTCTTAGCCAGCTGGAGCAATATGGCTTAAACCTAGAGTGAACATATATCTTTGTCTGCATGGAACAATCCTAGTTTATGGTAGTTGTCCCAGAAAACTATAATAAGTGTCCCCTTTCACTCTGAAATGTTTCCCAGTTTGTATGATAAATTATATGATGACTCTACCTAAGCCCTTCCTCACCCTGGGTCATGGATGAACCTCCTTGGATGGAGCCTGTCACATCAGCCCCAGGCCTGCTCTCTTGCTCTCTAATCATGCTTAAAAGAATTCCTAGTGATGGAATGGAAGAGTTTAATGTTTGAACCTTGCTAATAAGCACAACAGTTTACCAGACAACATCCAGTGATTGACGAGAGGCTGGGGAGCTTTGTCATTTAGATTGAGAAGTTATTTCCCCTCATATCTCAAAGTGGCCTTAAGCTGTGCATTAGTTTTTTTGTCCTTTTCTTTTTGGTCTCACCGCATTTAATTCCCCAGCTATGCTCTGCCTCCTTATAAACCTAAGCATCCTCATTTTAGGCCTCCTTTTCCTCTGCCTCTTCTTTCCCAAAATATTAGGCCTTGATGACCCCCAGTTTTATCTGGGGCTCTCCCTGAAGCAAATGCACTCTATGCCACCACTATCCCCACCCTGGGCTTGGAGAACTTTGGAATAAAAAGGAGTGGCAAACATAAAAGAGAGATTCAACTTCAGTTACACTCTGTAGCTAATTTTCATTAGGCCAGCTGCCTAATTTATTTTAGCTCCAGGGCATGTGGGCCAGTAACTATTTTTGTGGCTAGATTAACTGTGTTTAAAAAAAATCTGAAAATGCTGTCAGCTCTTTGCAAACATGGCTATAAATATATTGTGCAGGATAGAGTCATAATGTTATTCACAGAGCAACTGGACAAGGACCCATGTTTTCCAGACATGTGGATACTACATACTGCAGCTTGAATTTTGGCAGCAACTGTGCTAATCTGCAAACAAAATGGAGGCTAGGAGGAGGCCCCAGCAAGAGCTAAAAGAACAATTTCAGTGTGAAGTGGGGGAATCTACAAGCAGGGCTTTTCTTAGACCTCTACAAAAGTGAATAGTCTAGGAAAAGACTGGAGGGTATGTATAGTATGCTTATCTGTACAGCTAGGAGGCTAAACGTAAATATATACCTACTTACATACATACATTTACATCTGCCTGTGTGTGGATATGTGTGTGAGAGAAAGAAGGTATTTTTGTGGATAAATGTCTGTGTGTGTGTCTATGAGTGTTTGCTTTTAACTGTCTATGTCATGAGTTCAAGCTTAAGGTCAGATGTACGTGTGCGGTTTTGTACACACAGCGGTTGCTTATATATGTGTGCATCATGTGTGTATATCTTGATCTAGATATAGTACATGTGGAAGTCTACTAAAGAACTGTCAACCTATATTCTCATTTGAATCTTATCATAGACTATGAGGTAGGGATTATGATACACACCCATTGTTTCAATTTGCTAAAGCTGCCAGAATGCAATATACCAGAAATGGCTTGGCTTTTATAAGGAAGATTTATTAAGTTACAAGTTATAACTCTAAGGCCAGGAAAATGTCCAAATTAAGGCAGCAACAAGAGGATACCTTCTCAAACAAAAGGCAGCATCAAGGTTCCTCTGTCACATGGTAAGGCACATGGCAATATCTGCTGGTCCTTTGTTCCTGGTTCTGTTGCTTTCAGCTTCTGATTCCAGTGGCTTTCACTCTAAGCATCTATAGGTCCTCACTTAGCTTCTCTGGGGCAAACTCTATTTCATCTTTTAGCTTAGCATCTCCAAATGTCTGTGTGTTGGTTTCATTTCTCTGTTCTCTGTGTCAGTTCTCCAAGCATCTCCAAAGTTCTGCATCTAGGTATCTGCTCTCTGTGTCATATCTGAGCTCCTTCTCTCTCTGTGAGCTCCTTTAAAGACTCCAGTAAATGAATTAAAACCAGCTTTGGATGGGCCAGGTCACAGCTCTATGAATATAATCTAATCAAAAGGTCATGCCTACAATTGGTTGTGTTGCATCTCCGTGGAAACAGTCTAATTAAAATGTTCCACCTTAAACAGTAGGTCTGCTCCCACAAGATTGGATTAGGAATAAAAGAACATGGCTTTTTGGGGGTAAATAACAGTTTCAAACCAGCACACCTTGGCTATGTCACTTGGCTCAGAAAGGCCAAGTGACATAGCCAAGGTTGCAGATCAAGGAAATGGCACAGCCAAGATTCTAATACTAGTCTATCTGATGTCAGATTCTGTGCCTTGCCTTACACCACATAGTATATGGAGAAGTGAGGCAAAAGGGAAGCAAAATTTGGTATCTCCTTTATGACATCACATTCCAAGGCCATATTTTCTCTTAGTTCTGAAACAAATTCTATGAAAAAGAAGAAGGCTCCAGGGCCAGTGCTGTTCTCTGCTGAGCTATGGCCTGGAGAATGGCCTGTAGGCCCCCTGGTCTTGCCTGGAGACACCAACCAGGTGCACTCATGGGACATAGATGAGCCATGGCCTGGTTGATCAGTTGCTCATTGATGATACTTTGGAGCCCGTGGGCAAGCTTCCTGGGTTTAGGAGAGGGGATGATAGGTTTATCCCTCCATATTCTCTCTTTCGGCTGTCTGTTGATCTGTCTCTCTCTTCCCAAAAGCCGCAGGCTTCCAACATCTGGTCTGACCGGTTCCACCTAAGCCTTCCATGTTTAAGTCATGCTATGAGGAGGGCAGGAAGCACAGGCCTGGTTAGGCCTGAACGTGAGTGGTGTCATCCCAGGGCAAGACAGCAAATTAACCTATCTGGAGTCCTGATGAACTCCCTTACCCTGGCCACCAGATACCTCCAGCTGGCTGGCTAGTGGATCTAAGGAAAACTTGCTGTTGTCTAGTCTTTCCATAAGCAAAATCTAGATCAAGGGAAAAAAATCACTGTGACTCTCAGAATACACACTGCTCTGTTTTTCACAGTTTGGATGGTTAGAGCGTGGTTAAGATACCCAGAATAATGAAAACACTGGTAGTGACTCCAGAGTTTACAGGATGACTGATTTGAAGGCCTTGGAGGAGTCAGGGTTTGAGAGAGGAGGCTTGGTCTCCTAGTCATCTGGAGGCAAAAGATCCTTACCATTTCCCCTTTTTACCACGACACTGCTCAGCCATTCCAAATTGTCACAGAACTTTAACTAACTCATGTTTATAGCTTCTGGCAGGGGGTCTTTTGGACTTCCAAGAATTTGTCTCCCGTACTCTTGACCCCAGAAGCTAAGCCCTCCTTGGAAGTGACAGAGAGGTCCCAACCAGCAAAGAGATCATGAAGCTTGATGAGTAAGATGTAAGGAACTGGGAGGTAGAGCACCTTGTTGTGGGTGAAGCTGGTCTGGTTCAAAATATTTGGGCCACTCCAAAATAAGAAAAGTATAGCTTTAATGAATTATTTCAGAATTTGGCAGACAGATTACAGTGCATAGGGCCTCTAAAGGTCTTATTTGCTGTCTGAGGCCCACCTAGAAAAGCCTATGAGCTGTAGCCTACAAGGTAGAACATCAAATGCTTTTATATCACTTAGTGCCAGACACTATTCTAAGCACTTTAGATGTATCAACTCATTTAACAATTCTGTGTAGTAAGTATTCTTCTTATTTACCTTTTACAAATGAGTAAACAGAGGCACCAAGAGGTTAAATACCTTGCCCAATGACATACAATTAGTAAATGGTGGAGTCAAGATTTAACCGACACAGTTTGGCTCCAGGATCAGTGCTCATTCAAGAGGCTTTCATTAGGGGAGGTCTCTTAATGGTACCCATCTATAAGATACAAACCCTTTTCTAAAAATAAAACTAAGATCTTAGAAGGAAAACGATCTTAAAAAGATTATTAGGAAAGATTTCCAGGGATGTTGACTCAGCATCCCATGATGTGTCCCATCAAATCTCAGCTTTTTGCATGAATGCTGCCACTTCCTACTCCTTCTTGCCAGGAAGTACCCAAGGCTTCCTTGAATTGGAGAAACCATTAGTTCTAAACACCACAAAACCTTTGGGAGGTAAAACTTTCCCACTGCATACATGGTGTGGTAGTTAGATTCAGTTGTCAACTTGGCCAGGTGAAAGCACCTAGTTCTGTTGCTGTGGACATGAGCCAATGGTAGGTGAATCTCATCTGTTGCTAATTACATCTGCAGTTGGCTAGGAGGTGTGTCTGCTGCAATGAGTGACGTTTAACTTAATTGGCTTGTGCTTAAATGAGAGAACGCAATATAGCACAGTCTAGCAGCTCAGCATTCCTCATCTCAGCACTTGCAGCTCAGCCCAGGCCTTTGGAGAAGTCACCCCGGGGAAAGTTGTTGGAACCCAGGGGCCTGGAGAGAAGACCAGCAGAGACCATCCTGTGCCTTCCACGTAAGAAAGAACCTCAGTGGAAAGTTAGCTGCCTTTCCTCTGAAGAACCAACAAAATAAATCCCCTTTTATTAAAAGCCAATCCGTCTCTGGTGTGTTGCATTCCGGCAGCTAGCAAACTAGAACACATGGAGAAACTGAAATCCAGAAAGGGGAAGGGACTTGTTGGTGTCATAAAGACAGACAAGTGAGCCAAAATCGGAATCCATATCTCTTGACTCCTATTCTAGTGCTCACTCTTAATCTCAGCTTAGCAGGCCAGATCCTTCCCTACATGAGCCCCATTTCCATCTCCCTGAACTTCCTGCTGCATCTTCTCCCCACACTTAAACTTCGGGCTGTAACCAAGTTTAAAAACTCTATTCCAACATCAGTAATCTCTTATATCTCTGCCCCTACAGAACATGGAATTGGGAGACCTAGGTTCTAGTCACAGCTCTGATAAATATTAAGTGTGTGACCTGAGGACACTTGCTCTCAATCTTCTCTCCATTTTGTGCAACTGTGAAGTGGGAATCTGAATCTCTACACAGCCTTTTCCTATAGTTAACTTTTCCCTAATTAATACAAATCATGTTGACTTCACTTTCCAGAACCCCCAACATATCACTTATTGTGACCAAAGATGTTGGCATATGATGTGATCCAACTGAGTATTTGATTTCATGACTGTTTCTGTTGCAAGGAGCAACATCAACTAATATGTAAACTACAATATGCTACACAAAGAGGGGATTATTATCACTCAAAAGTCTCCTCTTCTGGGGTTTACAGGATCTGGAGGCTTGCTTAAGACTCAGGGTGAGGGGTTGAAAGCTGCTGTGACTTAACGTCTCAGGCCCTTTTCCCTTCCCCTCAGGTCTCTTAGAAAAAGTGCCTGAGCTTCTGACATGGAAAAGCAGGTGGTACTGGCTGGGCAGGCTGTGCCACAAGCCACATTCAGGCATCTCATTCCATGGCCAAAGGCCCAGACATCCCCACCCATGCCTTTCTCTCCAAACATCCTCAGTATTTTCCTCTCCTCCTCCCCTTCCATTCTCACCCCACCTGCTGGGTTAGACACTAGTACGGGTAACAGTGACTCACTGGGCTCACAGAGGACAAAGACCCAGAATAGGAGCAACTCCTGAACTGTCCAGTTCTCAACCACACTCCCCAACACTGCCCAATTCATAATCTCCTCTCCACTTAGCCAAACCTTATTTCAAGTTCAAACTCCACTAGCAACCTTTCCTTCATTCTTCTGGCCCCTGCACTCATCTCTCCTTTTCCACATCACCGCAGTAAAATTGCATTTAATTTAATATGTGCATGTGGATGTATGTGTGTGGGTACAAACTTTTTTTACTATCTGGCAGTGATCTGTAGTTATTTTGTATGTTATGTCTACTCAAAGAAATTAAAAACTCCTTGAGGGATACTTTTCCATCTCTGGCTCATCCAAAGTCCAGCTTAGCAATAATAAAGATCTACTGATTTCAATTGAACCAACATTAATTGAATTGGAGGTGGAAAATATGAGGAGGGCTTTTGAGCAGGGAGGAAACTAACATTTATTGAACACTTAGGATTGCCAGGCTGTATATTACATGTTTTATATGCCTCATCTAATTTAATCTCCACACCAATAATGACAGATGATGTTATTATCTCTATTTCATGCATGATAAAACTGAGACTCCAACAAGTTGTAAAAAACTTGTCAAGGTTGGCCATGGGGTAAGTAATTTAAATCTTGATCTGTTTGACTCCAAAAGCCACGTTTAAAAATTGGCAAAAACATGAATGTCCATTAGTAAAGTATTGATTAAATAAATTATGACATACCCATATAATGAAATACTATGTAGTTATAAAAAAGAACAAGGAAAGTCTTTATGGACTTATGAGCAACAATATTCACAACACACTGTGAAGTATAAAAGGTAAAGTGGAGGATAATGTGAATTATAGGTTACCTTTTGTGTTCAAAAAGTAAGATAGCTGTTATAGATATAGGTACAGATGTAGATAACTGCTTGTAGATGAACAGAATATCTCTGGAAGGATATACAAGATAACACTGGTTGCCTCTAGGGGGAGGAACAGGGTGGCTTGGAGACAGGCTGGTTGAAAGACTTTTCACCGTCTTATCTTTTGAATGTTGTTGCATGTTAAATATATAAAATTAAATTTATTAGAACACACAAATCCCAATATCTTTTCACAAAGTAACGCCTAGGAATTGACCTTGGAAAAGTTCAGGGAAAGAAGGAGGCACTATGGCAATGATGGAGTTGGAGAAGACGCAGGGTGCCAGAAGTTCTGCCCCCTTGAACCCGTTCCACAACTCTCTTACAAACTAACTTCCACTACAAGCATCTGTACACTATGATGATTGAGGTCACATCTTTCCAGATTTTGGTTCCCTACCTGTAAAACTGAATCAGACTGAGTAGAATTAGGTGGTCCCTAAAATATCTTCCAGCTCAGCCATTTAAATAACTAAAAATCAAAATGTTAAGTCCCAGTAGATTTCAAATCTTATTCAGGAAGAGGGGTTTGGGAATTATGTCTTGTTGTTCGCAACAAAAAAGAGAAACAACATTTCCATTCTGATTTACCTACTATATGAACTTACTGGAGGCTCCCGAAGTGATTTTTAAATGCTTGCTCAAAACTGCTATTGCAGTTCACCTCTAGGCCTTTGGGATTTTGTGGCCTCTGTTTTCTAGGGAACACAAGGGAACTGGCTTTCTCCAAAGCTGAATACAACAGAGCAAGGTACCTTCTATGCTTAATGTCCCTTGGCCCAGACCTCCTGACCCTAAATATCCCTTTCCTTCTTCCTCACTACCTGCAAGAGAACAGAGGCTCTGTGAGAGACCCTCGGGAGGAAGTGACACCCTACCTCCACCTCACCATCCTTCTCCCCACCTAACCCTAGCGATTCCTACCGAAAGAACTCAGTCCTTGATTTGTAGGGAAGTTTGTGGATACCTGCCAAGTGCTGTAAGTATTTCAATATGCCTTGTTTCCTTGAATGCATATGGCCTGGAATCTGGCCCCTCTCCTCTCCCTGGGCTCCCGGAGAACTGAGAAACAAAGAAAACACAGGCAGTCCTTAGCTGCAGGGTACCCAGGTCAACTTGCTGAAAATTCTAGAGGGGAGATGAGGAAGAGATGGATGGTGGGGAGGGGGCTTGATTCTTCTTCCAGAAATGTTTAAAGAAAAGTATAATGGCCCTATTTATAGGACAGTTTGGGGAAGTCCTAAAGAGAAGCTGGAAAAGGTGACTGGCTAATAACACCACCAACAACACATTTACAATTTATAAAAATATTTCACATACACAATTTCATCTGACCCTTCAAAAGCAGACACTGTTAGTCCCATATTATAGATGAGAACATTGAAGCCCCCAAAACTATGTGACTTGTTCAAAGCTAAACAACTAAGAGACAGAGTTTCTTTCACCCTTTTGGACCCAAGGACTTTGATCTTTTAACTAGACTCTGGGTAGAGTGATATGAGTGGTTAGAGTATGCCATGCATCACAAAGCTGCCAATTTTTTGTTTATAAACTTCTTCGTTTTGCCTATCTTTAACCTTTAATCATAAGGATGCCCTGAAGTTAGAGGAATTTAAAAACCTTGCAGCAGGCCCCCTTGTAGCTGTCCCCACATCTGTACTATGAAGCATCAGATGATGTCTACAAAACAGTTCTGGACTCCAACTTTCTGGGTCCAAATCCTGGCTTTGCCATTATTTGTTGTATGAGCTTGTGTAAGTTCTTTTAACTTTGGTGCCTCAGTCTCGTTATCTGAACAATGTGGGGAATAATGGTACATTATACATATGAAGCATTTAGTAGAATGTCTGGCACAGAGTAAATTGTTAAATAAATATTAGCAATTATTACTGTTGTTGTTGTTATTATTATTATCATTATCATTATTATGGTGCTTGGCAGAAGTAAGGAGCTAAATGTTAAAGAATTCACACTGTGGAATGCTGTGGGGTAGCTAACATTGAGCTGTGTGCTTTGCATCTTTTTCCCAGTAGCAAGGAGGGCTTATAGGTGGTCATCTCCAATCTTCTATCCAGTTCTCCTTGAGATTAGTGGCAATGCCATGTAAGGGACATGGACCAAGAGCAGAGGACAAGTTCATTTCTTTACGAAAAAGTCAGTGACCTGAACAAGTAACTGAATTTTTGACATCAGCCTTGTAGTCACCACGCTCTAAGCAACATTTGCTAATTGACCCGGACAGACTTCACAACCCCAGCTTTACAGACGTACACACACGTGTATACACATGGGTGCATGCTCACACCCTTCCAACCAGGGTAAGAACGTGGGCAGGAAGATCCACAGGATGAGGGTGGCAAAGAGGCTGTGTAGGGGTGTAGGGACTGCTTGTTAGGCAACATTTTCCTTCCTTTTCTCCCTTTAACCACATAGAAACAGGGACGCAATTAACCTGGGAGCTTCATGTCTCCCCTCCCCTCCCTAAGCACTTTTGAGTCTAGTTAGAACTGAGTATCTGTCCTCTCCTTTCTCTAGTTCCTCTATAACAAAGTTTGCAATATTTGTGACAAGAAAAGGTATGGTAGCACCTCAACAAAAGAATAAAGACTTTTGTTCTAACCAGAATCCCCAAAGCTAATGAAAACCATTCTGAAGTCTCTGAGAGCTGTTGGCCCAGGAGATTGAGAACAGTGGTCATGAGGATTTGAGGAGAAAGGGGTATAACAAACCAGGACATCTGTCATAGGCCATTGAGTGAGATCCCACCACAATACTATCTCCTGGGCTGGGGTACTAGGGCTGTGAAAAGAACAGGTGTGTAAATGACTAAAAGGGCTTCATAGCAGCTATCTTACTATAAGAATCTAGAGGTGATGGATTCTACCATCTTGGATTCTCCATAGATAGTCAACCTTCACCCAGAAAGTGGAGATAAAGAGTAGGGAAAAGGGGGAAAGGGAAGGAATTATGTATCTGTGAGAGACCTAGGGACGACCTAAGGCCAAGGTTGGAGTTGGACTTGTACAATATCCTAAATCCCAATGGTTCTTCTAACTGAGCAAGGGAGAGAGAGAAGAAACAGATGCTGAGAGGAAAAGGAGTGGCACATCTGGCAACGATGATAAAGAATACACCATGAAAACGGGAGGAGTTGAAAAAATATGTGGTTGGTATAGCCAAGCCCAACCTTTCCTTTTCCCCCAACCCAGAAACTAGATCAGAGTAAAGGATACAGAAGCCCATGATGGCCAGGGTGAAGAGGCACACGCTTTCTCAAGCTACCCAGCTAGGCCATGTTCCCAGCCGCAGATAGGTCAAAGTGATTTCACATTACCAATCAGAGCACCCACTTTCATTAAAGTTCCCTAGGCTTAGTCCTTTGTCACCTCAGGAACAGGAGGGGTGGGGTGGCCTATACACCTCTGCCCACTGGTAATCTTTGAGTATTAAGGGGAACATAGGACTAGGGGAGGATGGAAGCAGAAAGAAACATGCAATAAATGTTTTCCAGCCCCACTGTTGGGAGCTTGCAAAGGGATCCAGGCCAAGTGGTACAATCCTGGCTGGCCAGATTCTCTCATCTTCACCTAGCAAGTTTCCCAGTCTGGGTCCTTTGTACTAGTCCCCCATAATCCCTACAGAAGCCTCTGCTACATTAAACCTGATTCCCACAGATGGGAAAAGACTTCTTTCAGATGGACTATTCATAATTCCTGGCCTGGAATGTATGGTGTGTGCGTGCGTGTGTGTGTGTGTGCATGTGTGTGTGTTAATAACAAAGCCTTTTCTCTAGGGTTTACTCATTCAATTCCAAGTGGTACAGGTCCTTTCAGTACAAGAAATTCCACTCCATTTCACATACAATCTGAAAAGAGAAAATGATTCTTTTCAAAACGCAACAAAACAAAAAAAGATGCCGGAGGGGAAAGCACTCCACACTCCCGGGAAACTAGTCTGCTCACAAAATTGAGATGGGATGACATAATTTTACACATTTCTGCAAAGAAACCCAGTCCAGTTGCCTGTTTAGTCTTCATGGACTGGAGGCTATATTCCCAATGACAAGGAACTATAAACCCAAGGGAAAGTAGAGAGCTCTGTGCCTTCTACTCCAGTAGCCATGCTTCCAGCTAATCCCTGAGTGAGACTGAAGTTGACCAGAAATAGTAGATACCCAATAGGACCTCTTCCAGGATTACAGGCAGCAGCAACACCCCCATCCTCACCACAGTGGGATCCAGGCAGCAGCGCCAAGCCAGTTATAACGATCCCTTGTCTGAAGCTCCCTGAAGGGAATCTCTTTATCATATATAGGAATCTTGGTTTACTCTTTTGGCCTGATGTAACAGCAAACTAGGGTAGCACTGGCCATACATTTCTGAGAAATGAGAGTGAGCTGTGGGGAAGGAAGTTCTAAGAGAGGGGTCCAAACAGAGGACTAAGGGAATGCTTGTAATGTAATGCTTTTTATGAATTGGCTCAAATGCTGGGGAATAGCATCATACGGACCCACCCTGCCAGCTTGCAGCAGGCCAACTCGAGGAAGTTTTCTTGGAAGTTCAGCTCTATAATGGGCAGGGCATTCTGGGTGAAGTAGCTGCACACTAGAATCACCCTTGTATACTGGATAAGAAGGAGAGAGTCTTTCCAACGACACTCACACACATGGGCAGCCCCAGTCTTTAAATACAAATGAAATGGGGATATGGTGTTTATATGGTTTTTTCTTGCTTTCCCAGTCCCCTCCCATCCCATCCTCACCTTCATTCAGACAGCTTACCACATTTCCATTTGCATGCATAAGTCAAAATTTATGCCAGATGGATAGTAAAAGAATAGGATATCACATAATTCAAGAAGGAGAGAATGGCAGAGCCGAAAAGTTGATCTGGTCAAACCCTCTCATTTTACAGATAGATAAACTAAGGTATAGAGAGGTGAGGTGCCAGCTCAAAGTCACACAGAAGTTAGGGGCATAAATTGTCTAACTCTTTTTTTTTTTTAACTTTTTAATTGTATAGTATAACATATATACAAAGCAAAGAAATAAAAAAGCAATAGTTTTCAAAGCACCCTTCATCAAGTAGTTACAGGACAGACCCCAGAGTTTGTCATGGGCTACCATATGATCCTCTCAGGTTTTTCCTTCTAGCAGCTTCAGAATTTAGGAGGTTAGAGGGCCTAATATTTTTTCATCACAATCGAATTTTTCCTTCTTTTTTTGTGAAAAATAGCGTATATATAAAAAAAGCTATGAATTTCAAAGCACAGCACCACAATTAGTTGTAGAACATATTTCAGAGATTGATATGGGTTGCAATTCTACAATTTTAGGTTTTTACTTCTAGCTGCTCTAAGATACTGGAGAGTAAAAGAGATACCAATTTAATGATTCAGCATTCATATTCACTTGTTAAATTCTATCTTCAGTGTAAAACTCCACCATCATCTTTGATCTTTCCATCCCTCCTTTGATCTTTCCATCCCTCCTTTGATCTTTCCATTCCTCTGTCTAACTCTTAGTTCTTACCTGGTATTACTGAGGTCACCATTCTTTTGGTGTTCAGATTTGACTTTAGGTCTTTCATTTTCAGAATTACAATGAGCATTTGGGGCCACTGTACAGAAAGCCAGGGATCTAATTTCAACCACTTAATTCAGCTCAAACAAACACCCCTCTGCTTGGCTTCCAAATGCCCCAACCTCTCATCCTTATCTCTACTAGTGAGTAAAGGTCCAAGTTCAGGACCCAGTTTGGTTGGAAAGAAGGCAAGGAGTGGCCTGAAAGATGCCTGGCCAATGGCCCTTTGGTCTGACACTCCATAGCAGGCTTTAAGCCAAACTGATCTAGCTCCTCTGGGCAGTAGACAAAAGCCTTCAGCCACAGGCAAGAGAATGGTAGATTTTCCCTAAAGACACCTGACTTTCAAGTTACCAATTAGTGATGAGCCCAGTGAGCCACTGAACCAAGAAGTAAAAACTTTTTAAATGGGGATGGGGGGTGGGAAGACAACCTACTCTGGCTCTGGCTCTATCTATCCTTGGGACTCTGGACTTCACCCAGAGATAGAAGGTAGCATTCTTCCCCATGCCTAGAAAATTCTGTCTCCATTACAGTGGTCCATCAATCTGAACCATCTTGTACCTGGTCATAAGCCTTCCAGACCATTTCCCCTCTCCCTGGGTGGTAGAGTCTTAGCCCCAACCTGGGAGCCTACAAGTGCCATGCTTATAAACTTCCCAATAAAAGATGTTTCCCATCATATTTTATGGCTCAGTTCTAGACTGGCAGTTGACATGGATCTTGAAGGGTGATGGGTTTACTCTGGACCCTTTTCAAAAAGACCTTAGCTTGGAGCCAAAATTAGCAACTCTGGCTTGTTCTGCCTTGTCCTTTGAACCTTTAACCCTACACTCACCCCAGATCCAACTCACCCCAGATCCAACTTAGGGTTCCAATAGCAAGCTGGGGCCTGCAACCAATGCCACCTTGTTTCTCTGTCCCCCAAAAGGCACCCCTATCCTCCCAAGAATCCGTTCTGGCGTACGATTTCCATAAAATCTCCTGGTTGGCCCTGTATGCTGCTTGACCAGGCTTGGAGATTCCTAAGTTTCCCACAAGCTCTGGATAAAAGTACTGACTAATTTCTCTCCTGATCTTTTCTCTCTCTTCCCTATACCAGACCCTGGCCACTTGCTTCCATCTCAGGAATATTTTGCCTACCAGATTCCCAGGCTTAGGACCCAGGGAAAGTGGGCATCCCTCCCCAAACAGCTGAAGGAATGGGACAAGGTATACTGCTGGTATTTGGCACTGTACATAGTACAGAATCCACAAGCCTTTCATGTGGCGTACTATAGTATGGCCTGAATTCTCTTTCTTCTGTGCTCTGTGGCTGTTTTGCCATGCCCAGAGGCCTCTCTGATGTGCACTTAGCACCCAAACATCAAAACTACCTTTCTCAGGGGCTTCCTCACAACAGTACCAATAACCTGGAGAACCTTTAATCCTTCAAGCCAATAGTTACAGTTTTAGGGCTGTGAAGATATTAGGCCTAGCCAAAGAGAATTTGGGTTGCAGTGCCTCCAGACACTAAATTAATAGATTTTTAAAGATGGAAGGCAATTCAGACATTAATAGAAATGGACAATGTACCACATTAATAGAAATGCATAACACATTTATCTCCTTGATTGCGAGAGTGTATGTCCGGTGGTCCCCAGAAGGGCTATTGGGCAAATATTAGCTGACAAAGATGATGGAGGCTTCTATCAGCTTCTGTCCCTTTGGGACACCAGGGCTGTGGCATAGGTGATTGAGAAATTTTAAGTAAATGCCAAAAGTATGTATAAGCAGAGACCCTTTTGGAATCTCACCTTAATGGTTGCTTGGGAAAACTGAAGGTTCCAAGAGAGGTACTGCTGAGGATGCGCTTTTCTAGGAGCTAGAGAATGGGGTGGGACACTCTTGACTTTTCAGAAAAAAAAGTTGAGGTGTTCCTGAGAGTTTCTATGATAAAAAATAACTTTAGTGAATTCAAAATACACCACAGCAAGGACCCAAGCCAAAGTATTCTGAGACCCTGAGGACATACCAAATTCCTTTCTGTCTCTTCTTGACCTACACTAACCATAATTTAAACCAGTACGCCTGCTTCTCAATGAACCTAATCTGTGTCAGAGTACATGCCAACCACACCTCTGCGTGGCCCACTACCCCACCCAGCCCCAGCTGCACTGTGAGGTCTTAACCGGAAAGTCCCCACCAGCCCTCCCCCTGAGTCCCCTATGATCACCTACTTTGAAGTCCGTTCCCCAGCAGTGAACCTCTTCCTGGTAAAATAGTGGTTTCTCAAAGTTTAATTACATATTCCCAAGGCCCAGTTCTTGGTCTGTTCACACCACACAAATGCAAGGACCAAGCTTTATCCCAGGCCTCACTGCTTCCCATTAAGTTTCACCCAAACTTTGCCACAGACCCTGAAGGGGAACAGCCTGCCTTCACCCTCAGGGCAATATGTAGCAGGTGCCCTCTGAAGTAAACCAGGCAATAGTCAGAGGCCTTATCATAGCTGCCTTCCTAACAATCCCTCAACTGCATCAAAACAGGGAAAGGGTAGTTCCAGGGGTGAGTGCAGCAGTGACCTCACTGTCCAGGTACTACCCAACATAGATGCCAACATAGCCTGGGTAGTCCTGAGACTCTGCCCTTGTCAGCCACTGACAAACACTCAAGTTTTCTTCAAGTGAGGTCTGCAGTTTGTGGTTGCATACATGGGTCACAAGGTCAGAAGCAGTAAGAGCCCAAGGCCCCTTCTTCAAGGGCAGCAGAGGGAAGCTGTAAATTTAAAAACCAGTCTTTGGTTGAAAGTGGTAGGAGGAACTCTCCAGGACCCAGGAAATCCACAGTTGGATGTCCCAAAACTCAGGTTTTTATAGTCACTTAATAATCCACAGTTCTCCTCTGGTGGCAGCAGAAGTAGTATTGGGGTGGGGGTGGGGGGTAAGGGAGGAACCAGTCTGTCCTACGCATTATTTGGAAAAGCCCTATATCCTGCACTATAAGAATTTGAAGTTCAGCTGTCTTGAGGAGCTACAAGAGGATGCCAGACCTGCAGAAGAGGGCATCCCATGCCCCTGGCTCGGCTTTCATCAGAAACACTGGGGGGCTTTGCTGACAGCTTGCTGGAGCACTGAAGGGGATGATTTTTCTGACTTCTCCAAGCCCAAAGGCGAGGAGCACGCACGCCTGGGATCCTGCCTCTTGCGGTCCGGAGGGCAAGGGCTATCCCCCATCCCTGGCCTCCAAGTCAGTCCCAAGAGAAAGCCCTCTGGCTTAAGGCCTAATGCAGCACCCCGCAGTTAGCGGAGAGGTGCGGAGCGCCTTGGAGAGCATGGCTGACTTTGGGGCGGCGCTGACTGAGCCGGAGGGTCCAGCTTTCGGGTCGCCTCACGCTCCTCGGGCAAGAGACGTAGGAGACCGCCGCCCTGATTGAGTCGGGGCTCCGCGCAGAGGTCACGGAGATCCTCTCGCTCTCCCTAGAAGGCAGACAGCGGAGCACGGCAGGGCGGTAACTACCGCCGGCAAAGACGCGGCAACAACCCCACTCATACACCCTCCGTCCCTTCCTCTCTTTTCTGCAGACACACACGCCTGCCATGTGTTTGACTCTTCGTTCAGAGTGAAAGTGTCTTTGATAGAAAACACGTACGCTTTTCCACAGGAACCCGGGCTGCTGCAGAGATCCGCGATACCTTGTTTCTCTATGAGCTCCGCCCCGCCTCCCAACTCGCTTCTCTTCAGGACGTCTCACTCTCCCTCTTCTCCCCCCCCCCAAAAAAAACCCGCAACTATTTTCCCAGGCACATAAGGCAGAGCACTTAGCTCCAACGGTGTGTCTGGATTTGTCCTAGGGTTAAAAAGTTCATTTCTTGCGTGTACCCCCTCTCCCCGACCCGGGCGTCTTGTGCCCAGTCTCCACAGCCAGAGCTGCTTAGCCCTGCAACAGGCTCCCTAGCAGGGCCGTGGGCAAGGAGCAAGGGAAGGGGTTGGAGCCGCGCGTTGGAGGGGAACCTCGGACCAGGAAGGATAGGGAATGACTGGCGGGAGCCGACACCCGTGCCCAGAATGTCAGGTTGGGGCGCGCGGGGCTACTCGCCTGCTTGGAACTCCACTTGGCGGTTTTTCTCTCTTTCCTCCTGCAGTAGCATAGAGTAGAGGATCCCAAATGAGTTCTGGATGCCGAAGATGGAGCCGTTGCACCAGGTGGCAGCGAAGACCACCAGCCAGCCGAAGCCACCCTCGGGGGGTTGGAAGCCACGCGCGGTGCCTCGGGTCTCCACAGTGAGCGTGGATTCGGGTTCGTGTGCAGATTCTGGCTCAAACTCCACCTCCGGCAGGGGCGCAGGGTCCTGTAGGGGCTGGGGCTCCGGCTGGGGCTCCCTCTGGGATTCGAGCAGGGGCGCAGGCTCGTGTTCCGGCTCAGGCTCGGGCTCGGTGCTACCCACCGGCTCCTGCTGTTCTTGGTCTGCCTCCTGGCAGGGCCCATTAGCTTCCTCGCTCTCCGGGTTTTGCAGCGCCAGCAGCGCCATCGCGGCCGGGTGACTGTGGCTGCTTCGGCCGACAGAGCCGCTAGGTGGCTGGTGCTTGTTTCTGCTGTTACGACCGCTGCTGCTGTGCCGTTGCTCAGAGCGCTGTGGCTGCTGTGGCTGCCTCCTCCTCCCAGCTCCGCTCCTCAGCTGGCTAGCCGGTCCCCACGACAGACAGTCCCTTGAGCCCCCTCCTCCTCCTCCTCCTCTTCCTCCTCTTCCTCCTCCTCCGTCCAACCCCCTCCTCCTCTCCGCATGTCATCTCTCTCTCCACCCCCACCTCCTCCCCCAGCCCCCACCCCTTCCTCCCTCAACAGGCAGCCCCTCCTAATCCTCCTCCTCTTACTCACCTACCTACTCTGGCCGCCGCTGCCTCCCCCAGCTCCCTTTTCAAACTACTGAATCCTGCCCTCTTTGTTCAGATGCCCAGTAGAGAAAGTTAAAATGGGGGAAAAAAAGCACAAACTATCCTGTTCTCCTGCCCTCTTTCCCCGGAGTCTCCAGGACGATCATTGACCAATCCCGAGTTTCAAGGGGAGATCTTTTCTGTCCTTTGCTTCCACTCCCTCCTTTCTCACAAGCAGCCTGCAACTAGGGTGATCCCGGGACCCCCCAGGACGAGAGCTGGCCTGCGAGGGACCCCACCCTGCCCTCAAGTCCTTCCTATGCCCCCTCCCCCCGCCACCCAGGCTAGAGGGCGCCAGCCTTGAGAGGACAGCCTGGGCCTCGGACAAAGGGTGCGTACAGTTTTCTTGAGCCCCCGGACTCCGTCCCCCACCGTCCAGCGCACCCCCCGGAGTCTTCCCCCACCCCCGCCCTTCCAGACAAATCCCTAGCGGTGCTGGGAGGGGAGGAGGCGGCTCCACAGCGAGCCCCGCCCCTCCGGGCAGTCAATCAGGGCTTTGTTTGCTTCAACCTGGAGCCCCGAGGAGCCGCGGAACGCCGGTTTTTGGCTCCGCCAGGGCTCGGTCGCGACCCAGGGCTAGGCCAGGGAGAGGGGGAGGTGCACGGGACCGGGGCGGGGCGGGGCGGGGGCCAGAACCAGAGCTCACCGCAGGCTCCTCCCCACTGCCAGTGCCGGACTGAGGAGCCAAGAGTCCAGGTCGGGTCAGGCCTTCAGTTTGGGAAAGGGCCTCCTTGCCCCCCTACTTTCCAGCTGGGCTGGTCCTTCGGGCTTGGCCACGGCTTTTCCAGCGCTCGGGACTGCGCTGAGCCGCAAGAGGAGGGGTGTGTCTCCCCAGCACCCACCGCCCGGGTCTGTCCAGGATTGGGGAACCTCGAGCATCCAGACATGGAAATCTCTCTCAATGTCCCAAACTCAGACCCCAGCCCCGCGAGGGTAAGGGAGAGTTTCCTTCCCGGGGAGCGCGCGGGCCCTAGCTGGTGGGGGTGAGATTTGAGGGTAGGAAATCTGTCCTGGCCGGCTTCCAACCCGGGTGCACGGCGGTGCCCAGCTTCAGCCTTCGGGGCCGGCGGGGCGTTCCCGGGAAATTGCCTCCCCTAAGAGCGCTTGCGTCTAATACACTAATCATGAGACCTCGTTGTGGTTACCAAGCACTCGGTTCCCCAAGAGCAGCCAGCAGGCGAGCCCCGAGCCCTTTCCCTCCAGCATCTCATTAACCCTCCAATTAGATGAAAAGACTGCGTGGCCAGTGGAAGAGGGACCAGCCCTCACGTTTGGCCCAGGGCTGCCTGGTTGCTCCGGATGCCAACGAACACCCACTCATAAAGCACCTGCGGGGAGGGTTCAGCTGGTCGGGAGGATAGAGGAGTTTTGAGGAACTTGTGGTGCCATGAGAGGAATCAATCAAATTCACAAATCACAGGGGTCATGCCAGGCAGCAGAGTAGACATTGTCCAACGAAGTGGAGCACTTCCCTTATTATTTGCTTTTTGTAGGCTTGAAAACTGAGGTTCAAGGAGGTCAAGGCATCTATTTACCTAAGGTCATAGCCAAAGTCAGGGACAGGATGGAATTCAAAGGTCTCTCCATCAGGCAAAGCTTGTGGTCTCTGCACTTTATCTACCACAGGAGTCTACCACTTTATGCTCCGGGGAGAGAAGAGCAGAGAAGGCAAAGCAGGATCCCTTTGAGCTATCATAGTAGGCTTCTAGAGGAGATGGTGACCAAGGTGGGCCTTGAAAACTATGTAAAATTTTAATAAGCTGGGTCACAAGAGTTCCTGCCTCAGGGCATGCCCTTAGCTCAAAGCACAAAGATTTGTGGTAGGATGAGGGAAATGAAAGCTAATCAGGCCAAAGGGTGAATATGTATGCTGCCCGTCCCAGGAAACATTTGAATTTTAATAAGAATCCACAATGCTTCAGCCACAGAAGTTACTAATTGTGGATATTATGGACCCTGGGGTTTAAGATTTGCTTTTTAGTCAGAGGTATCACAGACTCTGAAAGGATTATTTCAATTCCAGAACCAGAAATGGAGCCTAGAGTCCTGCTCCCCATCTCAGATCCCTACCATCTAAATTCTGTTTTCCTAATTATTTAAATGGGTTTTAGACCACTGGAGTAGGAGTGAAGGTGCGTGATGACACTCTCTGAGAATTTCCTGAGAGCCTAACACCATGCTAGGCCCTTTATATACATTATCTCATGTAATCTTCATAGCAACTTTATAGGGTTGGGATGATTTGGCTGCACTTTATAAATAAGGAAATAGAAGATTCAAGAGGTTAAGTCAGTTGTTTCTGTCTGCAAAGGCAATAAAAAGTAGAATTGGGAGTTTTGCTCATTTGTGTGAGCTTCAAAGGTGTGCCCCACCTAGGGGACAGGATTATGTAACTGCCATCCCGTTATTCTAGCCACACAAAAATCCCTCTTTCAGCTGCTCACTGGTGCCTATTTCTGAGAAGTTCATATTCAACCTATCTAGCACCACTTGCTGTCCTTTTCTCTCCACCCCTTTCTCCCATCTATACAGGGCTCTAACTAGAATGGATTACCCACCACTCCATGACTAATGGGCACCTGCTGGTTTCTTAGTCCTGACAACTCATTCTCCTATCACTCCAGTTGAGATTCCATATCTTTCCTGAATCTCTAGCAGGGACAAGACAGAGTGGGTTCAATAAAGCAGATATCATGGTTAGTCTTGAAATCGGGAGGTATGCCTCTTGTCTTTATTATATCATTCAGTCATTAAATTTTATTCATTTCAAAAATAGTTTTTGAGGCAGCCATTGTGCTAGGCAGTGGGGACAATGATTTTTGTCCTTGTGAGATTTATATTCTAGTTGAAAAAATAATTGGTTTAACTATCATTTATTGGACTTAACTCTTTTAGACTGAATGAATACATAGAAAATTTTTATATTGAGGAGACAGGAAGGGATGGATATAGGTAAAAGGGTAAGGATGATAGTGAGGTGGTAGAAGTAGGGCTGGGGCCTTAAGATGAATGCAGTTTTCTCCAGAAATTTTCTCTAAATCAGTCTCGGTCATCAAACACCATTGACAACAACAAATCTTTAGAGAGTACCTATTATGTGTAGAGTACTCCCACTCATTCAGTTTGGCTGATGCCCACGATTGAGTTATGGCCTCTTTAGATTGTTTTACTTGTCTGATTGCAGACCTTGAGAAAATGCCAGTGGAGGTTACTTCTTCATACTACAATAGGAGAATATCCTTAACAAAAATGAACTTGCTTTCTGTCCTTATCAGAAATGAGCCCACAATAGAATCATTTCAGATGCTTATACCCTGGATTAGGAATGGAGCAGAGCACTGTTACGCTACCTGGCTGCCCATCAGAATCCCCTAAAGAGCTTTGTAAAGTACTGACTCCCAGGTGTTATTTCACATATGCTGAATCAAAATATCTGAGGGTGGGAGCCAGAAATACATATTTTCAACAAGGCCCTTAGTAATATTCATAAGCTGCCAAGTTTGGAAACCATTAAACCCAAGCAACAATTCCCCAAATTTGAATCTCAAAGGCTAGTAAAATTTCTCCCCAAAGTTTTGTGACTGTATTTGCTTTCTAGCTGCTAAAACAAATACCATGCAATGGATTGGCTTAACAGCAGGAAAGTATTGGCACATGGTTTCAGAGTCTGGAAGGCTTGCTTCCTCCCAGGGTTAATCTTCTGGTTGGCCAGCAATCTCTGGGATTCCTTGGCACATGATGGCATCTTTTCCTTTTTCATCTGGGTGCAGTTGACTTCCAATTTCCAGCTGCTACCCATAGCTTCTCTTTCTTTATCCAATTTCCTTTGCTTATAAGGACTTCAGCCATACTGGATTAAGGCCCACTTGCATTCAGTTTGGGCACACCTTAACTAATAACATATTCATAAGTCCAAAACACAAATGGGTTCATACCCACAGGACCAGGGGTTGGGACCTGAGCATTACTTATGTGGGGGAATATGATTCAATCCTCAACAGGGACGAACATAAGGCGGTCATTATCAACATTGCCATGTGAGGACATGTATTCTCACTAATATATCAGTAAAGAAATGGTGTTTTAACACCAAAAATATAGAAAGGTCATAGACTTTTTCCGAAGAATAGTCTTTTTCAAGAAAGGTCAGTTGGCAACAATTTTTCTCATGTGTTAGAGATTGATGAACATGTCACTGACTGTTATAGGTCTGTAGGCTAGCACTTGGGATTCACTAGACCAGATGACCTCTGGAAGTTCTTCTATCCATGAAGTCCTCTATTTTAGGCCAAAAGTTCTTCCTTGCTTTGGGCCTCTCCTATTCTCCAATAGAATTTTCTGGCTAGCATGGAGCTCAACCAGTCATTTATGTCATCCCCTACCCGGTACCTAAATCATCCAACTACTTGAGAATAGATGACATATTGAAAGCTTTCTCAAAAAGTGAGTAATCTTTCTCTCCTTCACTCAGTTACTTTTCTTTATTCATCTCTGTGAGGGTAATTTAGAAGTCATGTTGACACAGCATCAACTTGGATCCAAAATCCAAGTGGAATTGATTGTAAAATGGAGGCAGGTTGCACTAGCAGTGGCAAAAGAAGTTCAAAGGCAGATAAGACTTTGTTTTATTTTCATAATCAGGAGAGTAATGATGAAAATCCACATACAGGGAAATGAATTTGATTGTTAACATCTTCTGATGGCCAAAGAGGAGGTGTTCTAGTTTGCTAGCTGCCGGGATGCAATATATCAGAAACGGAATGGCTTTTAAAAAGCGGAATTTAATAAGTTGCTAGTTTACAGTTCTAAGGCTGAGAAAATGCCCCAATTAAAGCAAGTCTATAGAAATGTCCAATCTAAGACATCCAGGGAAAGGTACCTTGGTTCAAGAAGGCCCATGAAGTTCAGGGTTTCTTTCTCAAGTGGAAGGGCACACGGCGAACACAGAGTTTCTCTCTCATGTGGAAGGGCACATGGCGAACACAGCATCATATGCTAGCTTCTTCTCCTGGCTTCCTGTTTCATGAAGCATCCCGGGAGGCATGTTCCTTCTTCATCTCCAAAGACTGCTGGCTGGTTGACTCTCTTTCTCACGGCTATGTCATTCTGCTCTGCTCTCTCTGAATCTCTTATTCTCCAAAATGTCTCTTCTTTTATAGGACTTCAGAAACTAATCAAGACCCACCCAAATGGGTGGAGACACGCCTCTACCTAATCCATTTTAACAACCACTCTTGATTAAATCACATCTCCAGGGAGGTGATCTAATTACAGTTTAAACTGTTGCCTTTATGAAATGGGATTAGGATTAAAACTTGGCTTTTCTAGGGTACACACATCATTTCAAACCAGCACAGGAGGCATAGAAGGGAAAAGACATTAGGCATAGCCTGATTTCAACTTGAGCCAGAAGGCTATTCATAATAATAGGTACATTAAAAACAAATCAACTAGCCACATGCACGGAGCCTACTTCCTGAATGCCAAAGAAGCAGTTCTCCTTAATAGTTAGTCTATTATTAGAGCAAGCATAAAAGGGAAGAGACTCTGGAGCCAGAAGGAAAAGATGACAGAAGCAGGAGGAGCATTATGCAAAAGAAAGAGATAGTGAATACTTAACTCTCTGAGGGCTAAAATAGAACAGCAAAGCTTGAAGTCAGAGAAAAGGCGAAACATATTAGGATTTTGATCATTTTCAAGGAATAAATGGAATGGGTATTGTTTTGCCTTTTATTAGTTCATTTTTTTTTAATTCATTCAAAAGATATTTATTGAGGGCCCGCTATATGCCAAATATTATGCTAGGCCTTAAGTAAAAAGTTTCCTATCCTGGGAAATGGAATCCTAAAGTATATGATTACAATGTCATGTAAGGATGGTCTTGCCCTTGTTATATGTATATCTCTTCTCATAAGCTGTGACTCCCCTCGAGGACAAGGTCAGAATTATTTGATATTGTATCCTTAGCACTTGACACAGTGCTTGGTATAAAGAAGATGCTCTGTAAGTATTTAAACACAAAAACAAATTAATTTTTCTACTTGAAGTACTAAAGCCTCACCTTCTTTATCCGTAAACGATAGGGATCAGGCCCATCTTGCAAGTTTGTTGTGAGGATCAGAAATAAAGTGTGAAAAGCAGCTAGAATAGCACCTAGTATATGGTAGGTGATCAATGAATGTTAGCACCGTGGTAGTTTGAAGAAGAAAACAACATGGTGTGTCCTTTGGCGTTGGCCTAGTTCTGAAATCTAGAACATAAATTGTCAGAGCTGGAAGGAGCCTTCCACAAAGTCCAATTTCCTCATTTTACAAACTAAAGCCTAAGCAGAGAAAAGTACTTATGGAAAGTGACATTTTAATTATCTAAGGTTTTCCTTCTAATGTCCTCAAATAATTGTGAAAGGTGATATTGCATACATATATATGAGATAGGGGCATCATTTTACAAATGAGAAAACTGATACAGAAAAATATTTTTAAACTTGCCTAAGGACCTATGATTAACACTATGGCATTTGCTCCAGAGTCTGTGATTTTGACCATACACATCTGTATCACAGCACTTAATGGATTAATAAAAATTACCAATTTAACATGTCTCCCACCAGAACTTAAGCCCCTTGAAGGCAGGGATAGTGTCTGAATCCTCTTTGTTTCCGCAGACTGGCTTCCACTTAGGATAGACATTCATATACCTAACAGGTTTTTATTTAGCAACTATTATATGCCAGAGCAGATCATGCTTTTGAAGCCAGATTATACAGTTTTGTGGTGCTGTGGTTGTTGATTTCCCTTTTGTTATCTCCTTCCCTTTACAAATATCTTGTTGAATGTTTCAGCTTGGTCTCATCTGTCTGTCCTACAGAGCATACAGACATGCTGGGTCAAGTAGTTAAGGGGGAATATTCAGTGACAAACTTCATGGGGAAGATGAAATGTCAGAAACATTATGAGATCTTAGAGTTCCTCACCATATTGGGAGGCCTTTCATTAAAGACTTTGGGGCATTGCAGTTGATGTTTTGTTTTGTTCAATTTAGTAGTTGCTTTGGCCTTACAAAACCTTTTGCCTGACCCCTCCCATTTGGCCCTCTAAGAATTTACAGTCTACCTAAAGAGATAAGTAATATACATCCAGAAAGATAATTCCCTTAGCACCATATCAGTGGTAGAGAAACTAACTGCTGAAGAGGCCAGATGATGGCAAGGTGAGGGAGACTTGGGGATGGGGTGTAGTGGGGTTCAAGGTAGCAGACAGAAGACTGAGAGTAGACTTTTCTGCCTGTCTTCTCAGATGTCACCTGCTCCACCTCTTTGAGGGTGATTTTCCAGACTCCAAGATGACCTTAGGAACTCCAGGGTTCTTACACAGGAACTTTTAGATGGCAAGAGGTAGAAGGATGAAACAGAATGGTGGATTTTAGGGTCAGAATCAGGGATTAGCAGCTGAATTAGAAGAGAATGACTGGTGTACTATGACCCAAGGACCAGGTTTCAAGTCCAACTTGCTGACCTTGCAGATAAATATAAATAAACACGGGAGTTGGGTGGTGGGGAAGGACAAAGAAGAAGCGATTTATCTTCTTCAGTACATATTTACAGAGTTCCTCTGTGCTAGACCAAACTCAGTTTTTCCCCGAGCCTCTTTTTGGATGAGATGTGTGGGACTGGAGGGGGACAGGTATATTTCATTGAGTCTTTTCAAGACCTGAAGATTTTTGTTTGTTCGTTTTGTTTGTTTGTTTTTTACATGGGCAGGCACCGGGAATCGAACCCGGGTCCTCTGACATGGCAGGCGAGAACTCTGCCTGCTGAGCCACCGTGGCCCACCCAAGACCTGAAGATTTTTAATCAGCTTGCCCAAAGTCATGCTGTGAATAGGACCAGAACCCTTGTCTCTTTGTTCCTAGCCATGGAACATTTCTCTACTACATTGCTTCATATGATATCATTCAACAGCTTCAAAATCTGCGATGATTTCTCACTGTCTAAAGGATAAAGTCCAAATTCTTGAACGTGTCACATCAGGCTGCTCATTATCTGGCTGTTGACTTAGTGATTGGCTCCTGAGCTACTTCCTGCAATGAGATTTAAGCCCAAGCCACACAGAGCTCTTTCCTACTTCACTACCTCCAAATGTCCTTGCTTCCTTTTTCTGAAATTTCTCCCTCAACATTTTATTATGAAAATTTTCAACTTAATGAAAAGTTGAAAGAATTTTACAGTGGAAAGTTGTATATCCTCCACTGGATTCTGCCATTAAGATTTCACTATATTTGCTTTATCACATGTCTCTATATCTATGCAATTCTCCACTGATTCATCAATTCATCTTATACTTTTATGAATTTCATAGTTAACTGAGTACACCAGTACATATTAGGCCCTCATGTATATTATTACCTAAAGCTCAAATTAGTTTGCAGCTTTTTTCTTTTGAGGTAAAATTTACATACAGTAAAATACATAAATCTGAAGGGAACATTTGCTGAATTTTGACAAATCTATATACCTGTTTAATCCAAAGCCCTATAAGATAATAAGACATTACCATCATCCCCAAAACTTCCTTCATGACTCTTACCAGTCAAACTCACACACACCTCATTCTCCAGAGAGAACCACAAAGGATTAGTTATGCCTGTTCCAGAGTTTCATATGTGACGTTATAGAGTATGTAGTTTCTTAGTCCAGCATGTTTCACTAAGCCTAATGTGTTTTTGAGACTTATCTAGGTAGTCTTACTGAGTAGAATTCTGTTGTATTTGTTTATCTGTTCACTAGTTGATGGATTCATAGGGTTGTTTCTAGTTTGGGGCCATTATGATTGGCTTCTATTAACACTTTTTTATACTTTATTTTTTATTAATTTTAAATTTAAAAAAGTGACAACAAAGAAACACAAACATTCTTAATATATAATCATTCTGTTCTATATATATAATCAGTAATTCACAATATCATCACATAGTTGCATATTCATCATCATGATCATTTCTTAGAACATTTGCATCAATTCAGAAAAAGAAATAAAAGATAACAGAAAAAGAAATAAAATGAAAACAGAAAAAAAATGATACATACCATACCCCTTACCCCTCCCTTTCACTGATCACTAGTATTTCAAACTAGATTTATTTTAACATTTGTTCCCCTTATTATTTAATTTTATTCCATACGTTCTACTCATCTGTTGACAAGGTAGATAAAAGGAGCATCAGACACAAGGTTTTCACAATCACACAGTCACATTGTGAAAGCTATATCATTATTCAATCATCATCAAGAAACATGGCTACTGGAACACAGCTCTACATTTTCAGGCAGTTCCCTCCAGCCACTCCATTACATCTTGAATAACAAGGTAGTATCTACTTAATGCATAAGAATAACCTCCAGGATAACCTCTCGACTCTGTTTGGAATCTCTCAGCCATTGACGCTTTGTCTTATTTCACTCTTCCCCCTTTTGGTCAAGAAGGTTTTCTCAATCCCTTGATGCTGAGTCTCAGCTCATTCTAGGGTTTTTCTCAATCCCTTCATGCTGAGTCTCTGCTCTTTCTAAGATTTCTATCCCACGTAGCCAGAAAGGTCCACACTCCTGGGAGTCATGTCCCATGTAGACGGAGGGAGGGTGGTGAGTTTGCTTGTTGTGTTGGCTGGAAAGAGAGGCCACATCTGAGCAACAAAAGAGACTCTCTTGGGGGGTGATTCTTAAGCCTAATTTTAAGTAGGCTTGACCTATCCTTTGTGGGGTTAAGTTTCATATGAACAACCCCCAAGACTGGGGGCTCAGCCTATAGCTTTGGTTGTCCACATTGCTTGTGAGACTATCAAGAACTCAACTGGGGGGGTTGAATTTTCCCCAGTTCTCACCATTCCCTGAAGGGGACTTTGTAAATACTTTTCCACTCACTGATCAAATCACTCTGGGATTCATCAGGGCATCACTCTGGACAAACCAACAAAATCTCATGTCCTACTCAAGGTTCCATTTACTTATGTTGTTCAACCAACTATCTACATAAGTTATATTAGGACATGCACTAGTCAAAATATAAATTTTGTACCAAATAAACATTTTTTGCTTTAGTCTCACACATAAGTTGAAATTTTAAAATATTAATTGCCATCAATTTTCAGCACCCTGCAGTAATAATATTCCTTTGCTCTTCCTCATGCAAAAACATTTAAAAAATTTTTACATTTAGTCACTATCATTATACACTCTGGGCATTCCTAGATTATACCATCTCAATCTTTATCATCTATTTTTCTTTGTGATTTCATTTATGCTTCCAGCCCTCCTTCATCTATCATTCTCACATTCAGCTTCATTCAGTGTTTTAACATAATTGTATTACAGTTAGGTAGTATTGTGCTGTCCATTTCTGAGTTTTTGTATTCAGTCCTGTTGCACAATCTGTATCCCTTCAGCTCCAAGTACCCAATATCTTACCCTATTTCTATTTCCTGATGGTCTCTGTCACCAATGAAATATTCCAAGTTTATTCACTAATGTCAGTTCATATCAGTGAGACCATATAGTATTTGTCCTTTTGTTTTTGGCAAATCTCACTCAGCATAATGTCCTTAAGGTCCATCCATGTTGTTACATACTTCATAACTTTATTCTGTCTTACAGCTGCATAATATTCCATCGTATGTATATGCCACAGTTTGTTTAGCCACCTGTCTGTTGATGGACATTTTGGCTGTTTCCATCACTTGGTAATTGTAAATAATGCTGCTATAAACATTGGTATGCAAATGTCCATTTGTGTCCTTGCCCTCATGTCCTTTGAGTAGAGACAACATATAGATGGGTCCTGTTTTTTAATCCATTCTGCCAGTCTATGTCTTTTGATTGGTGAGTTTAATCCATTAACATTTAGTATTATTACTGCACAGGTAGTACTTTCTTCTACTATTTTGCCTTCTGGATTTTATATGTCACATCTAATTTTCCTTCTTTTTACCTTTACTCATACTCTTCCTTTCTACACTCTTCTCCACATCTCTCTCTTCTGTCTTTTCATAGCTATCTCTAGTGCTCCCTTTAGTATTTCTTGCAGAGCTGGTCTCTTGGTCACAAATTCTTTCAGTAGTTTTTTTTGTCTGAAAATGTTTTAATTTCTCCCTCATTTTTGAAGGACAATTTTGCTGGATATAGAATTCTTGGTTGGCAGTTTTTCTCTTTTAATAATTTAAATGTATCACCCCCACTGTCTTCTCATCTCCATGGTTTCTGCTGAGAAATTTACGTATGGTCTAATTGGGCTTCCCTTGTATGTGATAGATTGTTTTTCTGTTGCTGCTTTCAAGATTCTCTCTTTCTCTTTGACCTCTGACATATTGATTAGTAAATGTCTTGGAGTACTTCTATTTCAGTTTATTCTCTTTGGGATATGGTGTACTTCTTGGATCTGTAATTTTAAGTCTTTCATAAGAGTTGGGAAATTTTCAGTGATAATTTCCTCCATTAGTTTTTCTCCTCCATTTCCCTTCTCTTCTCCTTCTGGGACACCCACAACATGTATATTTCTGCACTTCATATTGTCCTTCAATTCCCTGAGTCCCTGCTCATATTTTTCCATTTTTTTCCCTATAGTTTCTGTTTCTTGTCGGATTTCAGATGTTTCATCCTCCAGTTCACTAATCCTATGTTCTGACTCTCGAAATCTACCATTGTAGGTTTCCATTGTTTTTTTCATCTCCTCTACTGTGCCTTTCATTACCATAAGTTCTGTGATCTGTTTTTTCAGACTTTCTATTTCTTCTTTTTTGTTCATTCCTTGCCTTCTTTATATCCTCCCTCAATTCATTGATTTGGTTTTTGATGAGGTTTTCCATGTCTGTTCGTATATTCTGAATTAATTGTTTCAGCTCCTGTAGCTCATTTGAATTGTTGGTTTGTTCCTTTGGCTGGGCCATCTGTTCAATTTTCCTAGTGTGATTTGTTATTTTTTGCTGGTGTCTAGGCACTTAAATACCTTAATTAGTTTATTCTGGAGATTGCTTTCCGCTTCTTTTCCCTAGGGTTTTCTTGCTGGATGAATTTGTTGTCTATCTGTTCTTTGACATTCAGTTCAGCTTTATCTGGGCCTCTAGCTTAGGTTTTGTTTAACAGAGGAGAATTCTTCAGTTTTTGTTTTCTTGTTTCTTGCCCTGCTAGTATGGTGTCTTTCCCACACACATACTTAGGAGGGTCTACTTATAGACCCCAGCCAGATTTTCCCAGACCAAACTGACCTCCTATCAGGAGGAAAGAGTCACCTGCATGGGTTTTCTCTGAGGGTGTGACCCAGCAGGTTGAAAGACCTTCCTGTGAAGTCTCTGGACTATGTTTTCGTATCCTGTCCAGTATGTGGTGCTTGTCTGCCTGCGGGTCCCATCAGCATAAGATGATGTGGTACCTTTAACTTTGTCAGATTCTCCCTGCTGAGACCTGGTGGAGATGGAAGAGAGGTTGTAGGCTGGTTTTAATGGCTTCAAATTACCAAGCCCTGGGATCTGAATTCCTTGAGGGAGGGATTCCACCTGAGTTGGGCTTCACCCCTCTCCTCGGGAAGACAAAGGCTCCAGACAAGCTCTCAAACAACCTTGTTTCTGCTTATGTCTGAGGCAGTTACAGCCTGAGAAGTCCTGCAGCTTAATCCAGAGGCAGTCAAGCCTTTGTAGAAACACAGCCACAAAAACCTCTGTTTCTTTTTTTTTTCTTTTTCCATCAGCCCTGCCCCCTTTGTTCTGGGGCAAAAATCAGTGACCTCCACTTTGATCAGGTTCACCTGAACTGGGGTCCTATTTTTACTAGTCAGAACTTGTTAATTAATTCCACAATTGGCGTTTAGTTGGCTCAGCCCCTGCTGCTGGTAAAGTCCCTTTCCTGTGCCTTCTGGGAAGCAACCTGTGGGTTGAGGGGCACCAGCCGCAGCATCTTGGGGAACTCACGGTTCTGGGGGCGGCTTGCAGCTGATCCAGCTGGTCCAGACAGGGGTACACTGTGTGCCCAGTCACTGACATGGCCCAGGAGCTGTTCTGTACTGTTTCTGGTTATTTAGTAGTTTTTCTGGAGGACGAACTAAAATGCACACATTGTTAAGCTGCCATCTTGGCTTGGAAATCTTCTTCTATTAACATCTGTATATAAGTCTTTTCATGGAAATATTTTCATCTCTATTGGGTAGATACATAAATGTGGAGTTACCAGGTCATAGGTTAATTCTATGTTTAAAGATATAAAAAGCTGCCAGAACTTTTTCAAAATAAGTTTTTGCATTTTACACTGCCATCATCAATATATGAGTTACAGTCACTCCACACTCTTGTCAATACTTGGTATTTTCATTTTTAAAAAAACATTTATTTTAGTCATTCCAATAGGTGTTTAGTTGTTTTAACTTGCATTTCCCTGATGACCAATGATACTGACTATTTTTTCATGTCCTCATTGACCATTTATACATCCTCTTTTATGAAGTGTTATTATGTGGATTCTTTTTCTTTTCTTTTTTTTTTTTTTAACATGGGCAGGCACTGGGAATCGAACCTGGGTCCTCTGGCATGGCAGGCAAGTGTCCTTGCCTGCTGAACCGCCATGGCCCACCCTGTTTTTTATTTTTTATTTTTTATTTTTAATGCAATTTTACTGATCTGTATTCACATACCATGTAATCATCCAAAGTATAAAATCAATGGCTCACAGTATCATCATATGCTTGTGCATTGTCATGGTCAGGTTCATGAATCAACTGGGCCAAGTGGTGGTACCTCTTTGCTTGGGCAAGTGCTGGCTTGTCTGTTGCAATGAGGACATTTCATAGAATTAAATCATAATCATGTCACCTGCATCCACAGCTGATTCCATTTGTAATCAGCCAAGGGGAGTGTCTTCTGCAATGAGTGATGCTCAGTTTTATCACTGGAAGCCTTTTAGGAAGGATTCAGAAGAGATAGGCTCTCTTCCTGATTCAGTTGGTGAGCCTCTCCTGTGGAGTTCGTCCAGACCCTCCATCGGAATTGTCAGCTTCACAGCCTGCCCTGCAGATTTTAGACTCTCTGTTCCCACAGTCATGTAAGACAGTTTTATAAATTTTATATTTGTTATAATATAAAATGAACAAATTTTTATTTTATATTATAAAATATAATTTTATATAAATTTATAAATTTATTTATAAATTAAAGTCTGGACTGGCGGGATAGTTTAGAGAAGGGACACATTGGAGGAAAAATAACTTCAGAGGCAAAACCATGGAGGCTGAGGTCTGAAGTCAAGAAGCCTCAGGCCAGGAGAATGGACCCACCCAAGCCCATAGAGAGTGTTCCCTGTTGATTCTGTTTCTCTAGAGAACCATAACTAATACAACTTGGTACCAGAGGTGTGGGGTGCTGCTGCAGTTTGCAAATGCCAAACATGTTGGAATGGCTTTTTAAATGGATAAGGGGAAGATTCTACAAGAGTTGTGAGAAGCTTGATAGAGAAGGCCTAGAATGCTTTCAAAAGACTGTTGGTAGAAATGTGGACTCTAAAGAGACTTCTGATAAAGACTTAGACAAAAATGAGGCATGTGTTATTATAGACTGGAAGGAAGATGAGCCTTTTTTTAAGATGGCAGATAATCTGGCAAAATTGACTAGTGGCTTTGGCTGGAAGGCAGATTTTAAATGCCATGAACTTGGATATTTAGCAGAAGATATCTCTAAATTAAATGTCAAAAGTGCAGCCTGGTTTCTCCTCACAGCTTATATGAAATGCAACAGGAGAGAGATAAGCTGAGAATTGAAATCTTGAATACAAAGAAACCAGAAACTGAAGTTCTGGAAAATTCTGGACCCCCATAAAAGGAGACCCCAGAGAACAGTGCCCCGCATGAGGACTTGGCCAAATGTAAACCAGTCAGCCATTTCAGAGAAAGCCAGAATTGGACATGGAGTTATCCAGGAAGAATTTGTGGAAACTCCTTATGTCTGATGGGCATGATCAAAGGCTACTGCATAGAAAGCCGACAAGAGTGCTGTGGGACCTGTATAAACAGAGCCGCTGCCAGTCTGGACTGGGGGGGTGGGGGGTTTAGAGGAGGGACACATCGGAGGAAAAATAACTTCAGAGGCAAAACCATGGAGGTTGAGGTCTGAAGTCAAGAAGCCTCAGGCCAGGAGAACGGACCCACCCAAGCCCATGGAGAGGGTGAGTTTGCTCCAAACGCAGAGGATGGGCCTTCCACCTTCTTGCAGTGGAAGAGTCATGCCACCTCAGGCCCTTGGAAAGGGTGGGACTGCCACTTTCAGAAGCCCCCAAGATAAATGACTCTCAGACTTTGAAATCTAATGGACTATACCCTGCAGTTTTTGAAACTGTATGGGTCCGGTGACCCCTGTGCTTCTTCCTCCATATGGAAATGTGTATATGTATCCTATGACTGTTCCTCATTTGTGTATTGGCAGCAAATAACTTGTTACAAGTTTTCAAAAGTCCAAAGCCAGAGGATAATTTTACCTTAGAACAGACCATGCCTGTAACTAACTTTGATAGGAGTTTGTACATTTCTAACTTTGTTTTTCATGTATATTGCTACTGAAATGATTTAAGGTTCTCTGATATTGTTGTGGAATGAATGTATTTTGTATATGGGGAAAACATGCATTTTTCAGGGTCCAGAGGGTGGAATGTGCTGGTTTGACAGGATGTATGTCCCCTAGAAAAGTCATGTTTTAATCTAAATCCCATTTCATAAAGGCAGAATAATCCCTATTCAATACTGTATGTTTGAAACTATAATCAGATCATCTCCCTGAAGATGTGATTTAATCAAGAGTGGTTGTTAAGATGGATTAAATGGCGATGTGTCTTCACCCATTTGGGTGGGTCTTGATTAGTTTCTGAAGTCCTATAAAAGAGGAAACATTTTGGAGATTGCAAAAGATTCAGAGACAGCAGAGCAGAATAACATAGCCATGAGAAGCAGAGTCCACCAGCCAGTGACCTTTGGAGATGAAGAAGCAAAGTGCCTCCCGGGGAGCTTCATAAAACAGGAAGCCAGGAGAAGAAGCTAGCAGATGATGCTGTGTTCTCCATGTGCCCTTCCAGATGAGAGAGGAACCCTGACTGTGTTTACCATGTGCCTTTCCACTTGAGAGAAACTCCGAACTTTATCAGCCTTCCTGAAGCAAGATATCTTTCCCTAGATGCCTTAGATTGGATATTTCTGTAGATTTGTTTTAATTGGGACATTTTCTCAGCCTTAGAACTGTAAACTAGTAACTTATTAAATTTTCCTTTTTGAAAGCCATTCTGTTTCTGGTATATTGCATTCTGGCAACTAGCAAACTACAACAAATTTTGGTACCAGGAGTGTATTGCCCAAGGATTTGCACCCTATTCTGGAAAGATTTAATGTGTTTCCAGTTATATGCAGGACAATTGAGTATCATTAGGTGAAAGAAAAAACTGCGTGTTTTATTGTTTTTTATTTAAAAAGTAGGTATGGTTTAAGGTGGTATGTATAGCTGCCAAGTTGATAAGGGGTGGACTGTTATGGTCAGGTTCATGTGTCAACTTGGCCAAGTGGTGGTACCTGTTTGCCTGCTTGGACAAGTGCTGGTCTGTCTGGTGCAATGAGGACATTCCATAGAATTTAATCATGATCATGTCAGCTGCATCCACAGCTGATTCCATTTGTAATCAGCCAAGGGGAGTGTCTTCTGCAATGAGTGATGCTCAGTTTTATCACTGGAAGCCTTTTAGGAAGGATTCAGAAGAGATAGGCTCTCTTCCTGATTCAGTTGGTGAGCCTCTCCTGTGGAGTTCGTCCAGACCCTCCATCGGAATTGTCAGCTTCACAGCCTGCCCTGCAGATTTTAGACTCTCTGTTCCCACAGTCATGTAAGACAGTTTTATAAATTTTATATTTGTTATAATATAAAATGAACAAATTTTTATTTTATATTATAAAATATAATTTTATATAAATTTATAAATTTATTTATAAATTAAAGTCTGGACTGGCGGGATAGTTTAGAGAAGGGACACATTGGAGGAAAAATAACTTCAGAGGCAAAACCATGGAGGCTGAGGTCTGAAGTCAAGAAGCCTCAGGCCAGGAGAATGGACCCACCCAAGCCCATAGAGAGTGTTCCCTGTTGATTCTGTTTCTCTAGAGAACCATAACTAATACAACTTGGTACCAGAGGTGTGGGGTGCTGCTGCAGTTTGCAAATGCCAAACATGTTGGAATGGCTTTTTAAATGGATAAGGGGAAGATTCTACAAGAGTTGTGAGAAGCTTGATAGAGAAGGCCTAGAATGCTTTCAAAAGACTGTTGGTAGAAATGTGGACTCTAAAGAGACTTCTGATAAAGACTTAGACAAAAATGAGGCATGTGTTATTATAGACTGGAAGGAAGATGAGCCTTTTTTTAAGATGGCAGATAATCTGGCAAAATTGACTAGTGGCTTTGGCTGGAAGGCAGATTTTAAATGCCATGAACTTGGATATTTAGCAGAAGATATCTCTAAATTAAATGTCAAAAGTGCAGCCTGGTTTCTCCTCACAGCTTATATGAAATGCAACAGGAGAGAGATAAGCTGAGAATTGAAATCTTGAATACAAAGAAACCAGAAACTGAAGTTCTGGAAAATTCTGGACCCCCATAAAAGGAGACCCCAGAGAACAGTGCCCCGCATGAGGACTTGGCCAAATGTAAACCAGTCAGCCATTTCAGAGAAAGCCAGAATTGGACATGGAGTTATCCAGGAAGAATTTGTGGAAACTCCTTATGTCTGATGGGCATGATCAAAGGCTACTGCATAGAAAGCCGACAAGAGTGCTGTGGGACCTGTATAAACAGAGCCGCTGCCAGTCTGGACTGGGGGGGTGGGGGGTTTAGAGGAGGGACACATCGGAGGAAAAATAACTTCAGAGGCAAAACCATGGAGGTTGAGGTCTGAAGTCAAGAAGCCTCAGGCCAGGAGAACGGACCCACCCAAGCCCATGGAGAGGGTGAGTTTGCTCCAAACGCAGAGGATGGGCCTTCCACCTTCTTGCAGTGGAAGAGTCATGCCACCTCAGGCCCTTGGAAAGGGTGGGACTGCCACTTTCAGAAGCCCCCAAGATAAATGACTCTCAGACTTTGAAATCTAATGGACTATACCCTGCAGTTTTTGAAACTGTATGGGTCCGGTGACCCCTGTGCTTCTTCCTCCATATGGAAATGTGTATATGTATCCTATGACTGTTCCTCATTTGTGTATTGGCAGCAAATAACTTGTTACAAGTTTTCAAAAGTCCAAAGCCAGAGGATAATTTTACCTTAGAACAGACCATGCCTGTAACTAACTTTGATAGGAGTTTGTACATTTCTAACTTTGTTTTTCATGTATATTGCTACTGAAATGATTTAAGGTTCTCTGATATTGTTGTGGAATGAATGTATTTTGTATATGGGGAAAACATGCATTTTTCAGGGTCCAGAGGGTGGAATGTGCTGGTTTGACAGGATGTATGTCCCCTAGAAAAGTCATGTTTTAATCTAAATCCCATTTCATAAAGGCAGAATAATCCCTATTCAATACTGTATGTTTGAAACTATAATCAGATCATCTCCCTGAAGATGTGATTTAATCAAGAGTGGTTGTTAAGATGGATTAAATGGCGATGTGTCTTCACCCATTTGGGTGGGTCTTGATTAGTTTCTGAAGTCCTATAAAAGAGGAAACATTTTGGAGATTGCAAAAGATTCAGAGACAGCAGAGCAGAATAACATAGCCATGAGAAGCAGAGTCCACCAGCCAGTGACCTTTGGAGATGAAGAAGCAAAGTGCCTCCCGGGGAGCTTCATAAAACAGGAAGCCAGGAGAAGAAGCTAGCAGATGATGCTGTGTTCTCCATGTGCCCTTCCAGATGAGAGAGGAACCCTGACTGTGTTTACCATGTGCCTTTCCACTTGAGAGAAACTCCGAACTTTATCAGCCTTCCTGAAGCAAGATATCTTTCCCTAGATGCCTTAGATTGGATATTTCTGTAGATTTGTTTTAATTGGGACATTTTCTCAGCCTTAGAACTGTAAACTAGTAACTTATTAAATTTTCCTTTTTGAAAGCCATTCTGTTTCTGGTATATTGCATTCTGGCAACTAGCAAACTACAACAAATTTTGGTACCAGGAGTGTATTGCCCAAGGATTTGCACCCTATTCTGGAAAGATTTAATGTGTTTCCAGTTATATGCAGGACAATTGAGTATCATTAGGTGAAAGAAAAAACTGCGTGTTTTATTGTTTTTTATTTAAAAAGTAGGTATGGTTTAAGGTGGTATGTATAGCTGCCAAGTTGATAAGGGGTGGACTGTTATGGTCAGGTTCATGTGTCAACTTGGCCAAGTGGTGGTACCTGTTTGCCTGCTTGGACAAGTGCTGGTCTGTCTGGTGCAATGAGGACATTCCATAGAATTTAATCATGATCATGTCAGC
This sequence comes from Tamandua tetradactyla, assembly GCF_023851605.1. NCBI lineage: Eukaryota > Metazoa > Chordata > Mammalia > Pilosa > Myrmecophagidae > Tamandua > Tamandua tetradactyla. Next base: position 96,098,754 of record NC_135353.1, read on the forward strand.
TGCATCCACAGCTGATTCCATTTGTAATCAGCCAAAGGGGACTGTCTTCTGCAATGAGTGGTGCTTAATCTAATCACTGGAAGCCTTTTAAGGAGGATTCAGAAGAGACAGGCTCTCTTCCTGCTTCAGCCAGTAAGCCTCTCCTGTGGAGTTCGTCCAGACCCTCCATCAGAATCATAAGTGTCACAGCCTGCCCTGTCGATTTTGGACTCTGCATTCCCATGGTTATGTGAGACACTTTTATAAATTTTATATTTGTGAGTGTTTCCTGTTGATTCTGTTTCTCTAGAGAACCCTAACTAATACATGTATATATCACCACAGTCAATTTTAGAACATTTTCATTACTCAAAAAAATGAAAAAGAAAAAGAACACCCAAAACATCTCATGCTCTTTATCCCCTATTACTTACTTTGTTGTCTTTATTTTCTTACTCATCTGCCTATATACTCAGTAAAGGAAGTGTCCGTCACAAGGTTTTCACAATCACACAGTCACACCATAAAAGTTTTATAGTTATATAATCATCTTCAAGAATCAAGGGTACTGAAATACAGTTCAACAGATTCAGGTATTTCCTTCTAGCTATTCTAATATACTATAAACTAAAAAGGAATGTCTATACAGTGTATAAGATAACCTCAAGAATGACCTCTCAACTCTTGCTGAAATCTCTTAGCTAGTGAAACCTTATTTTGCTTTATTTGTTTTTCCCCTTTTAGTCAAGAAGGCTTTCAAAATCCCATGATACCAGGGTCAGGCTCATCCCTGGGAGTCATGTCCCACATTGCCAGGGAGATTTACCCTCCTGGGAGTCATGTCCCATGTACAGAGAGGGTAGTGAGTTTATGTGCAGATTTGGCTTAGAGAGGGAGGCCACATCTGAGTAACAAAAGTGGTTCTCTGGGGGTGACTCTTAGGCATAATTATAAGGAGGCTTAGCTTCTCCTTTGCAGGAATAAGTTTTATAAGGGCAAGCCCAAATTTAGGGCTTGTCTTATTAAATTGGTAGTCCCTAATGCTTACAAGAATATCAGGAATTCCCCTAGTGGTGAAGTTTAGGATTTCCACATTTTTCCTCAGTCCATCAAGGGTCTTTTGCAAATACTTTTTAAAAATTTTCTGCCCAATTACTCTGGCATGTATCTGGGTATTACATTAACCTGTACAAAATAACAAGGTCTTATTCTCTATTCAAGTTTCCATGTAATTATGTTGCTTGAACACTGACCATACATGTTAAATTACGTAGTGAGCTATAGAAAACATACATTTTTATATCATATAAACATCTTTTCCTTTGATCTCATGCAGAAGTTGAAGTTTTAAACTACAGTCAATATCATACTTTATCCTGTATTCTGATTTACCTTAGTCTTAACCAGATCAGCTTCATTCATATCTCTAATTGAAGATTGATCTCTTTTTCAGCTTTTTTAACAGTTCTGTATGGGGTAAAACTGGCTTTCAGAGCTATAGAACTCTAACTCTGAGTCTCATGTGTCACACAGATACCCAAAGTTCCAGGGAAGGAGCAGGTTATACACAAAGAGCTCCGCATCCCAGAATTTAGAAATAACGGTTAAAACTCAAGAAGAAGGTAAGAGCTTGCAATCTAGGAACTTTTACAATTAGCCTTATTGAACATTCTGTACCCCTTAATCATCAATTACCCCATTTCTGCCCACATTCTAACCCTGATAATCTATGCCCTCAAATTCAATTCTCAGAGTTTGCATATTGTAGTTAGTCCATATTAGTGAGGGCTTATACTAATTAGTCCTTTCATTTCTGGATTATTCCACTCAACAGCCTTCTCAAGTTTCATTCACCTAGTTGCATGCCTGACTTCATTCCTCCTTGCAGCTGCTTAATATTCCATTGTCTGTATACACCACAGGTCACCCTTCCTTCCATCAGTTGATGAACCCTAATGCCATGTGCTGGTACGAAAGAATTATGTACCATAGAAAAGCCATGTTTTAATCCTGATCCATCTCGTGGAGGCAGTCGTGTGTTTAATCCCTGTTCAGTACTGTAGTTGGAAACTTGATTAGATTATCTCCATAGAGATGTGACTCGCCAATTGTGAGTATTAACTTTCAATGAAAGGGAGATGTGACTCCATCCATTCCAGGTGGGCTTTGATTAGTTTGCTGGAATCCTATAAAAGAGGAATCACCTTGGAAAATTTGTTAGTTAAGGCTCTCTAGAGAAACAGAATCAACTGGAAATATTCGTAAACATAAAATTTATGAAAGTGTCTCACGTAACCATGGGATCGTAGAGTCCAAAATCTGTAGGGCATGCTGTGAAGCTGACGATTCTAATGGAGGGTCTGGATGAACTCCACAGGAGAGGCTTACTGGCCAAAACAGGAAGAGAGCCTGTCTCTTCTGAATCCTCCTTAAAAAACTTCCAGTGATTAGATTAAGCACCACTCATTGCAGAAGACACTCCCCTTGACTGATTACAAATGGAATCAGCTGTGGATGCAGCTGACATGATCATGATTAAATTCTATGAAATGTCCTCATTGCAACAGAGAGGCCAGCACATGCCCAAGAAGACAAACAGGTACCACCACTTGGCCAAGTTGGCCCATGAACCTGACCATGACAGAGAACCATGACAAAACAATGAGAACCATGATAGCTCATGCACCCAGAGACCTTTGGAGATGAAGAAGGAAAATACCCCTGGGGGAGCTTCATGAAACAGGAAACCTGGAGAGAAAGCCAGCAGATGTCCCATGTTCACCATGTACTTTTGCAGTTGAGAGAGAAAACCTGAACTTCATCAGCCTTCCGTTAGTGAAGGTAACCTCTTGTTGTTGCCTTAATTTGAACATTTTTATAGACTTACATTAACTTGGACATTTTCATGGCCTTAGAACTGTGAACTTGCAACTTAATAAATTCTGCCTTTTAAAAAGGGGAATTTATGGTTCCATTTCTGGTATATCACATTCTGGCAGCGAGCAAACTAGAACAGGCCACTCCATCCATTGCAAATTGTGATTGCTGCCACCAAAACACCAGTGTGTAAATGTCCTTTTGTGTCCCTGATGTCAGTTATTCCAAGTAAGTACCTAATAATGGGTTTGCAGGATCATATGACAACCTTATACTTAGCCTCCTGTGGAACCAACACACTGCAATCCAGAGAGTCTGCACCATTCTACTTCCCTACCAATAATGAATAGTGCATCTGTCTCTCCCCATTTTCTTTAGTACTTGTATCTTTTTGTTTATTTTTAAATGATTTTAGTCACACACTGTACAATACCACTTTTTTTTTATGTGTGTGTCCCTATTCATTTTTTCAATTGTCACACACAAATTCCATACATGGTGTACAATCAATGGATCACAATATCATCACATAGTTGTTATGTTTAAACATTTTCATCACTCCAGAAAAATAAATAAAAAGAAAAAACATTTATACATATCATACCCCTTACCCCTCCCTCTTGTTGATCATGTTTAAACATTTTCATCACTCCAGAAAAATAAATAAAAAGAAAAAACATTTATACATATCATACCCCTTACCCCTCCCTCTTGTTGACCACTAGAACTTTGACCTACTCAATTTATTTGACTCTTTGTCCCCCCTATTATTTACTTATTATTTATCCATATTTTTTTACTCATCTGCCCATACCCTTGATAAAAAGATCAACAGATACGAGGTTTTCATAATCCCACAGTCACATTGTCTGCAAGAATCAAGACTACTGGAACATAGCTCAACTGTTTCAGGTACCTCCCTTCAGCCACTCCACTATATCATAAACTAAAAAGGGATATCTATATAATGCATAAGAATAACCTCAGAATAATCTCTCCAGTCTGTTTGAAATCTCTCAGCCACTGACACTTTATTTTGTCTCATTTCTCTCTTCTCTCTTTTGGTCCAGAAGCCTTTTTCAATCTCTTGATACTGGGACCTGACTCATCCCAGAATTCCTGTCTTATGTTACCAGGGAGACTTACTTACACCCCTGGGAGTCATGTCCCACGTAGGAGGTAGGGCAGTGAGTTCACCTGCCATGTTGGTTTAAAGAGAGAAGCCACATCTGAGTAACAAAAGAGGTTTTCTAGGGGTGACACTTAGGCTTAATTTTAAGTAGGCTAAGCCTATCCTTTGAAGGAATAAGTTTTATAGGGGCAAACCCCAAAATTGAGGGCTCAGCCTATTGATTTGGTTGTCCCTACCGTTTGCAAGAATATCAGAAATTCTCCATATGGGAAGTTGAATATTTTCTCCTTTCTCCTCAGTTCCCTAAAGGGACTTCACAAATACTCCTTTATTCACTGCTCAAATTATTCTGGGAAATGTTGAGGTATCACACTAACCTGGACAAACCAACAAAATCTCATGCTTATCAAGATTCCATGTACTTGCAGTGTTCAACTAAACTGACTATATAGGTTAAATTAGGATATGCACTACCCAAAATATTAATTTTCATGAAATAAACATCTCTCCCTTTAGCCTAACATGGAAGTTGAACTTTTAAAATATGGATGATATCATCCTTTTTCCTGTATTCTGATATACTTTAGTCCTATCCAGATCAGCTTCATTCATATCTCTACTTGAAGTTGGATCACTTTTTCAACTTTTTTTATTGTTTATGAATTTTTTTATTTAAGAAAACAAACAATACACTTAGAACCACCAACAATGAATATCTTAGTTATGACCTATAGTAATGACCTATTTTCTGAAATCAGGAAATTATGTATATACAAATATTTTTACAATTAACATATGGAAAGCTTAACCACCTAAAATGGATACCTTAGTTAGCTTATCCATAGGCATATTTTAAAAATATCTAGGTAATCATTGTAAAGCCTGTTTGTACAATATCTTTCCTAAACCAATTTAAAATTAAAGCCAAGGAAAGAAAACAATCTATAAATACAGATATCAGAGTTACTTGAATTCTAAATATTAAACAGTATTTTTCAACTTTTAATTTTTGTATACTGTATGGCGGGGGTCACATTTCATTCTTTTTTTTTTTTTAACTCCTTGGAGTAACAAACTTTGGCTGAGAAAACTAAAATATAGTAGGCTTGAATCCATCTAAGTTTTTATCCTAGTTTTCACTAAACTCTGTGTGCCAAAGCACAGCATAGAAAGTCTTCGACTTACTCCTATGAGTAAGTCTTTGTCCATGTGATTATCCCCTTATTGCAGCACCATCTGTTTAAAAGTTGAAAAAAGTTCCTGTATGGGGTACTGCTGACTTTCATAGCTTCAGTGCTCTAACTCTGAGTCTCAGGTGTCACATACATACCTGAAGATTCTTGGAATAACCAGGTTATAAACAAACAGCGCAGTATCTCAGAATATAAAAATAACAGTTACACCTCCTGAATATATACGACCGCTGTAAGAGCTTACAATGTAGGACTCTTTACAATAGGCCCCAACCTGATAACCCATGTTCTTGACTTCACTTCACTGTGTTTTTATGTTATAGCTAGTCCACTTGATTGGCGCATGATACTATTTGTCTTTTTTGTTCCTGACATTTCATTCAACATATGGTCCTTAAAGTTCATACACATATTTGCATGCCTCACAACTTCATCCCTTCTTGTGGCCAGTCAGTAGTGCATTGCATGTATGCATCATAGTTCCCCCTTCCATTCCCCAGCCGTTGTACCCTTAGGCCTCTTTCATCCACTGTGGATTGTAAATACTGCCGCCATAGACACCAGTGTGCAAATATCAATTCTCATCCCCACACTCAGGTCCTCTAGGTATATACTGAGCCACAGGGTTTCAGGATCATATGGTAAACCCACCCGTAGCCTCCTGTGGAACCACCACACTGCTCTCCAATGGGCAGCACCTCTCAGTATCCCTACCAACAGTGAATAGATACATCTCTTTCTCCACATTTTCTCTAGCACCTGTTTCTCTCTGTTCATTTTGTTTGTTTGCTGTATAGAGGGGGTCACATTTCATTCTTTTCCCACTTGAGTATCCCATTTTTGCAGGACCACTTGTTGAATTTTTGTTTATTTGTTTGTTTTACTTGATTGTTTTGTTTTTTTGGAGGGAAGTACATGGGCCTGGAATCAAACCTGGGTCTCCCACTCTGTTCATTTTTAAACAGTTTTATTCACACATCATACAATCCAACCTTAGTGTATAGATATGCCTTAACCACCATAATCTTTATGAAGACATTTCTTTTTCTTTCACAAAGAATCCATACCCCTCCACCATGCCTCCTGCTTGTTGACATTTAGTTTTGGCATAATGCATTCATACAATACATCATAAATAAATGATCAATGACTCCCATTATAATCACATAATTATGCATTCAGCACCACCGTCTATATCAGTACATTTCCATTTCTTCCACAAAGAAAGAAGAGGAAATCAACGAAGAATAAAAAAGAGAACCAACAACATGAAGAATTCCATACCTCTCCCTTAGAGCCCACTCTTATTGACATTTTGCTTTGGTATATTGCCTTTGTTACAATTAATGGAAGCATGTTACAATGTTACTATTACCTATGCACCATAATTCACATGGACTGTATTTTTTTCCATATGCTGTCCCATTTTCAACACTTTGCATTGTTAACATTCATTTCTTCTCCCTCATGTAAACATTTTCTTATATTTATACATTTAATCACCATCATTGTCCACTCTAGGTTTTGCTAAGTTATACAGTCCCAGTTTTTGTATTCTGTTTTAGTTTGTTGAATGCTGCTAGAATGCAATATACCAGAAATGGAATGGCTTTTAAAAAGGGAATGTATGAAGTTAAAAGTTTACAGCTCTAGGGTGGGCCACGGTAGCTCAGTGGCACAGTTCTTGCCTGCCATGCCGGAGACCCAGATTCAATTCTTGGCGACTGCCCATGTGAACAAAAAAGTTTACCACTCTAAAACCAGAAAAATGTCTAAATGAAGGGATCCAGAGAAAGATACTTTGACTCAAGAAAAGCCAATGTCTGTCACATGGGAAGGAATGTGGCTGGCATCTGCTGGTCCTTGTTCCTGGTTCCATTGCTTCCAGCTTCTGACTCCAGTGGTTTCATCTCTAAGCATCTGTAGGCCTTCACATAGCTCCTCCAAGACACATCTCTGGGTTCTGGCTTATTTAACATATAATTGGGGGTTCACATGGCAATGTGTGCTCTGCTCTGCATCTCCAAACATCTGTGTCTAGGCATCTGCTCTAATCTGTCAGCACTCCAAGAATCTCCAAATGTCTGCGTCTCTGTGAGCTCTGAAGCAACTGTGTCTTCTGGGTCTTCTGCACGTCCTAACATCATGTGTGCCTGTGTCTCCATCTCTCGTCAGCACTCCAAGCATCTCCAGATATCTGTGTTTGTGTCTCTGTTGCTTCTGAGGGCTCTCCAAAATGTTTGCCCTTTTAAAGACTCAGGTAATCATATCAGGACTCACCTTAAATGGGCAATCACATTTACATCTAATAAAAAGAATGCACCCACAATTGGGCACACCACATCTGCATGGAGATCATCTATTCAAAAGGTATAACCACAATTGACTCAGTGAGTTTCCATGGAACAATCTAATCAAAAGTTTGCACTCTACAGTGTTGAATCAGAAATAAAGGACATGGCTTTTCTAGGGCCACAAAACACTTTCAAAGTAGCGCATACTCTTTCTTTCCTTCTGGTGTCATACATGCCCCTAGCCTTCCTCCTTCAATCATACTTACACTCAACTTTATTCGTTATACATACAATATTGTGCTGTTATGGTCAGGTTGATATGTCAACTTGGCCAAGTGGTAGTTCCTGTTTGGTTACACAAGTGCTGGCCTGTCTGTTGCGATGAGGACATTTCATAGAATTAAATCATAATCATGTCACCTGCATCCACAGCTGATTCCATTTGTAATTAGCCAAGGGATGTGTCTTCTGCAATGAGTGATGCTTAATCTAATCACTGGAAGCCTTTTAAGGAGGATTCAGAAGAGACAGACTCTCTTCCTCCTTCGGCCGGCGAACATCTCCTGTGGAGTTTGTCCAGACCTTCCACTGGAATCGTCAGCTTCACAGCCTGCCCTGTGGATTTTGGAATCCACATTCCCACAGTTATGTGAGACACTTTTATAAATTTTATATTTGTGAGTGTTTCCTGTTGATTCTGTTTCTCTAGAGAACCCTAACTAATACATCATGATACCTGGAGTGGTTCTTAAGAAACAGAATCTTAAAAATGAGCTTTTATGAATAGTTTCCTACTCTGACTGGACTCAAAGGCACTAAGGACTCTGATTCTTATAATCAGAATGACATTCCCAATCCATGGAGTGAGTTGACAAAAGCAATAGTCAAAATATCACTGCTCGATTCTCCTAATGCTTCACTTGTACAAAGCCAGGCTCTGGAGGATAATATTTTTGGCACCTTTATGGAGTTTTGTGGAAATAAGAGGTATAGAGATGTTGATTGGTTGTTTTTAGATACACTGGATGCATTAAGGAGTGAAAGGGATGGGCTTAAAGCTTCAAATGAGAAGCTTAAATGCCATCTGACAGATGTAGAAGTTTCTATGAGTATCTTGAAGGAAAATCTTATTTCCTGGAGCTGTAGACTTGAGATCTCTGAAAATCAAATGCAGAATCTTACTGATAGAGTAGCAACTTTGCAACATAAACTGAAATCTCAATGTTGCATGGTGTCTGCCGTTAAAGTGAGGGCATTGATTGGAAAGGAGTGGGACCCTGAAAAATGGGATTGTGACATATGGATTGATAATGATGTCAGGATGAGGTTGAAACCCTAGGTCATGCTGAGTCTTCTAGACAACCCTGTAACAGTCTGACCTGAGGACATAGCCACCCCACCTCCATGCTGCGTTGAGTAGTTGGCCACCCAACCTCCTCTTGAAGGGATTAGCCCTAGAGTGATTAATCCTGTTTCACCAGATGAAACTGCAAATGAATGTCCTGAAGCAAATGCCCTAGAAGATATTTCTAATTCTTTCCATGACCCACCCCCACCACCCCTCATTCCTTCTAGACCTATATCTAGACTAAAGTCCCAACAGGCCCCTAAAGGTGAGGTACAAAGTATCACACATAAGGAGTTATGCTATACTCCAAAAGAACTGTGTGAGTTTTCCAATTTATATAGACAGAAATTAGGGGAATATGTGTGGGAATGGATTTTAGCATGTGGGATAATGGTGGGAGGAATATAAGGCTGGATCAGACTGAATTTATTGATATGGGTCCACTAAGCAGAGATTCTGCACTCAGTGTTATAGCTCAAGGGGTTAGAAATGTACTAACAGTTTGTTCGGATGGTTGGTTGAAACATGAATCAAAAGGTGGCCAACATTACCTAAGGTTGAAATGCCAGAACTGCCCTGGTACAATGTAGATGAGGGGATCCAGAGGCTTAGAAAGATTGGAATGTTGGAGTGCATTTATCATTCAAAGCCTGCTCTTACACTCTAGGAATGTCCAGAAGATGCACTTTTTACCAGAACAGTGAGAAATGAATTTGTGAGACTAGCGCCGTCATCCCTTAAGAGCTCAGTATTTGCACTTCTCTGTAGGTCAGATATTACTGTAGGAACTGCTGTCATTGAGCTGGAATCCTTAAACACAATGGGAATGACTGGATCCTGAGTTGGTATAAGCCAGGTGGCGGCACTTAATCACCAAAGACAGGGTAGTTGTGGCTATTATGATAGACAGCAAACTCGAAGCAGGAGTCAAAATTATATGGCTCACAGAGATTTGTGGCATTGGCTAGTAAATCAAGGGGTACTTAGAAATACAATAGATGGGCAGTCTACTAAATTCTTGTTTGAGCGATATAAACAAAAGAGTTTTAGGTCAAGTGAACAGAAGTCTAACCTGAATTACAAAAACACAGAGTCATGGCTGCTTTACCAATTTCCAGCTTTGAGACAGATTATAGACCCAAGCCCCTTGAATGAAGGGGAGGCCAGGTCCCTGTTACACTGCCACAAATTTATACTGCTAATCTTCCTCCAAGACTTCCCCAAGGAGACCAATGGCCTTTTACCAGGGTAACTGTGCATTGGGGAAAAGGAAATGATCAGAAATTTCGGGGATTATTAGACACTGGTTCAGAAGTGACATTAATTCCAGGGGACCCAAAACATCACTCTGGTGCACCAGTCCAAGTGGGGGCTTATGGAGGCCAGGTGATCAATGAAGTTTTAGTTCAGACCCATCTCACAGTGGGTCCAGTGGGCCCCTGGACCCATTCTGTAGTTATTTCCCCAGTTCTAGAATGTATGACTGGAATAGACATACTGAGCAACTGGCAGAATCCACACATTGGCTCTCTAACTCGTGTATTGAGGGCTATTATGGTGGGAAAGGCCAAGTGGAAGCCACTAGGATGGCCCCTACCTAGGAAAACAGTTTCTCAAAAGCAATACTGGATTGCTGGAGAAATTGCAGAGATTACTGCTACTCTTAAGGACTTGAAGGATGCAGGGGTGGTGATTCCCACCACATCCCCATTCAACTCTCCTATTTGGCCTGTGCAGAAAACAGATGGGTCTTGGAGGATGACAGTGGATTATCATAAGCTCGACCAGGTGGTAACTCCAATTGCAGCTGCTGTTCCAGATGTGGTATCATTGCTTGAGCAAATCAATACATCCCCTGGTACCTGGTATGCAGCTATTGATCTGGCAAATGCTTTTTGCTCAATAGCTGTTAGTGAGGACCACCAGAAACACCTTGCTTTCAGCTGGCAAGGTCAGCAATATACTTTCACTGTCCTACCTCAGGTGTATATCAACTCTCCAGCCCTATGTCAAAATCTTGTCTGCAGGGTGCTTGATGGTTTCTCCTTCCCACAAGACTTCACACTGGCCCTTTACATTGATGATATCATGTTGATTGGACCTAGTGAGAAAGAATAACAACTACTCTAGACTTACTGGTAAGGCATTTGTGTGTCAGAGGATGGGAGATAAATCCAGTAAAAATTCTAGGTGTCCAGTGGCATGGGGCATGTTGAAATATCCCCTCTAAGGTGAGGGATAATTTGCTGCATCTGGCCCCTTCTATGACCAAAAAAAGAGGCACAACACCTAGTTGGTCTCTTTGAATTTTTGTGACAACATATTCTTCATTTTGGTGTGCTACTCTGGCTCATTTATGGAGTGACCAGAAAAGCTGCTAATTTTGAGTGAGGACCTGAACAAGAGGTGGCTCTGCAACACATCCAGGCTGCCATACAAGCTGCTCTGCCACTTGGGCCATACGATCCAGCAGATCCAATGGTGCTGAAAGTGTCAGTGGCAAATAGAGATGCTGTCTGGAGCCTTTGGCAGGCCCCTATAGGAGAATCACAATGCAGACCCTTAGGATTTTGGAGCAAAGCCTTACCATCTGCTGAAGATAACTACTCTCCTTTTGAGAAACAGCTTTTGGTCTGCTACTGGGCCTTAGTAGAGACTGAACGCTTAACCATGGGGCACCAAGTTACCATGAGACCTGAGTTGCCTATCATGAGCTGGGTGTTGTTTGACCCACCAAGCCTTAAAGTTGGGCATGCACAGCAGCACTCTATTATTAAATGGAAATGGTATATATAAGATAGGGCCAGAGCAGGTCCTGAAGGCCACAAGTAAGTTACATGAGAAGTGGCCCAAATGCCCATGGTCTCCACTTCTGCCAGATTACCTTCTCTTTCCCAGTCCAGAGTTATGGCCTCTTGGGGAGTTCCTTACAGTGAATTGACTGAGGAAGAGAAAACTTGGGTCTGGTTTACAGATGGTTCAGCACGATATGCAGGTTCCACCTGAAAATGGATGGCTGCAGCTGGGGTGTCCTTGAAGGACAGTGGTGAGGGGAAATCCTCTCAGTGGGCAGAACTTTGAGCAGTGCACTTGATTGTTCATTCTGCATGGAAGGAGAATTTGCCAGAGGTGCTTTTCTATACTTACTCATGGACTGTTGCTAATGTTTTGGCTAGATGGTCAGGGACTTGGAAAGACTGTAATTGGAAAATTGATGACAAAAAGGTCTGGGGGAAAAGTATGTTAATAGACCTTTCTGAGTGGGCTAAAAACATGAACATATTTGTGTCCCATGTGAATGTGTACCAGAGGGTGACTTCAGCAGTGGATGGTTTTAATAATCAAGTGGATAAAATGACCCGTTCTGTGGATACCAGTCAGCCTCTTTCTCCAGCAACTCCTGTCATTGCCCAATGGGCTCATGAACTAGGTGGTCATGGTGGTAGGGATGGAGGCTATGCATGGGCTCAGCAACATGGACTTCCACTCACCAAGGTTGATTTGGCTACAGCCACTGCTGAGTGCCCAATCTGCCAGCAGCAGAGACCCACACTCTGTCTCCAATATGGCACCATTCCCCGAAGTGACCAGCCAGCTACTTGGTAGCAGGTTGATTACATTGGACCACTCCCTTCATGGAAGGGGAAGTGATTTTTTTTTACCTGGAATAGACACATACTCTGGATATGGATTTGCTTTCCCTGCACGCCATGCTTCTGCCAAATGACCATCCGTGGGCTTACAGAATGCCTTATCCATTGACATGGTATTCTACACAGCATTGCTTCTGATCAAGGAACACACTTTACAGCAAATGAAGTGCAGGAATGGGCACATGCTCATGGAATTCTCTGATCTTACCATGTTCCCCATTATCCAGAAGAATCTGGATTGATAGAATGGTGAAGTAGCCTTTTGAAAACTCAATTGCGGTGCCAATTAGGTGGCAATACCTTGAAGGACTGGGGTAATTTTCTCCAGGAAGCTGTATATGCTCTGAATCAGCATCTGCTGTATGGTGCTGTTTCTCCCATAGCCAGGATCCATGGGTCCAGGAACCAAGGGGTGGAAATGGGAGTGGTACCACTCACTATTACCCCTAGTGATCCACTAGGAAAATTTTTGCTTCCTGTCCCTGTGGCCCTGAGCTCTGCTGGTCTACAGGTTTTAGTTCCAAAAAGGGGAGTGCTTCCTCCAGGAGAATCAACAATGATTCCATTGAATTGGAATCTAACACTGCCACCTGATCATTTTGGGCTACTCATGCCCCTGGATCAACAAGCCAAGAAGGGGAAGACGTTATTGGCTTGGGTGATTGACCCTGTCAGGGGAAAATAGTACTGCAACTACACGCTGGGGGTAAAGAAGAGTTTTCTAGAAATATAGGAGATCCCCTAGGGCGTCTTTTGGTACTAGCATGCCATGTGATTAAAATCAATGGAAAATTGCAAAAACCCAATCCAGGCAGGACTGGCCAATGGCTCTGAAACTTCAGAAATGAAGATTTGGGTCACCCCACCAGGCAAAGTACCATGGCCAGCTGAAGTGCTTGCTGAGGGTAAAGGGAACATGGAATGGGTAGTGATAAATATTAACTACGACCACGTGATCAGTTACAGAAACGAGGACTGTAATGCTGTTTTGTTCATGTTATAGTATTTAAGTTGTAAGATATTAAATTTAGGAATGAATATTACCCAAGGACTTGCAGCCTATTCTGATGAGATTTAATGTGTTTCCAGTTATATGCAGGTCAGTTGAGCATTGTTAGGTGAAAGAAAAAAACATGTGTTTTGTCATTTTTTATTTAGAAATTAGTTATGGTTTAAGGAGATACGTGTAGCTCCCAAGTTGACAAAGGAGTCGAACTTCATGGTCGGATTCATGTGTCAACTTGGCCAAGTGGTGACACCTATTTGTCTGCTTGGGCAAGTGCTGGCCTGTCTGTTGCAATGAGGACATTTCATACAATTAAATCATGATCACATCAGCTGCATATTCAGCTGGTTACATTTTTAATCAGCCAAGGGGCGTGTCTTCTGCAATGAGTGATGCTTAATCTAATCACTGGAAACCTTTTAAGGAGGATTCAAAAGAGACAGGCTCTCTTCCGCTTCAGTTGGTGAGTCTCTCCTGTGGAGTTCGTCCAGACCCTCCATCTGAATCATTGCTTCACAGCCTGCCCTGCGGTTTTTGAACTCTGTTTTCCCACAGTTACATGAGACAATTTCATAAATTTTATATTTGTGAGTGTTTCTTGTATATTCTGTTTCTCTAGAGAATCCTAACTAATACATGTGCTAATATCAGATAGTATTGTGCTATCCATTTCTGGATCTTTATGATCAATCTATTGAACATTGTATACTCCTTCAGTGTCAAATGACCAATCTCTACCCTATTTCTTTTTCCTAATAGCCTGTGTCCTCAACTTCAACTCTCAAAGTTTGCTCATTACTGTTAGTTCATATTAGTCAGACAATGCAGTATTTGTCCTTTTGTTTCTGATTAATTTCATTCAACATTATATTCTCAAGTTTTATCCACATTGTTGCATGAATCATAACTTTATCTGCTACAAGCTGCCTAAAATTTCATCATATGTGTGTACCACAGTTTGTTCAACCACTCATCCATTGACAGACATTTGAGCTGTTTATCTCTCTTGGCAATCATGAATAGTGCCATTATAAACATCAGTGTCCAAATGTCTGTTCACATCCCTGCCTTCCATCCCTCAGAATATATACCTAGTAATAGGATTGCTGAATTGTATGGCAGGTCTATACTTATCTTCCTGAGGAACTGCCAAACTGCCTTCCCAAGTGGTTGCACCATTCTACATTGTCACCATCAGTGAATAAGTACCTATTTCTCCACATCCTCTCCAGCACATGAAGTTTTGTTTTGTTTTGTTTTTATGTATTGGTCATTCTAGTAGGTGTGAGATGTTATCTCATGGTGGTTTAATTTGCCTTTCCCTAACAGCCAGAGAAGTTGAGCATCTTTTCATATGTTTTTAAGCCATTTGTATTTCCTCTTTGGAAAAGTGTCTGTCCATGTCATTTGTCCATTTTTAAATTGAGTTGTTTATCTTTTCATTGTTGAGTAGTAAGTCTTCTTTATATATTCTATTCTAGATATTAAACTCTTATCTGATATGTGGTTTCCAAATATTGTCTCCTATTGCACAGGCCACCTTTTTACTTTCTTGAAAAAATCCTTTGATGTACAAAAGTGCTCAAATTTTAGGAGAGCCCATTTCATTTGTCTATTTCTACTTTCATTGCTTGTGTTTTGGGTTTAAAGTCAAATAACAGATATACAATTCTCCAAGCACCATGTATTGAAGAGTCTGCTTTGCCCCAGTTAAGTTGACTTGATCATCTCATCAAAGATCAATTGTCCATAGACCAGAGGTTCTCTGTTTCTGAACACTCAATTTGATTTCATTGGTTAGTATATTTATCTTTATACCAGCGTCATGTTGTTTGACCACTGTAGATTTGTAATATGCTTTAATGTCAGTTAGTGTAAAACCTCCCATGCCATTCCTCTTTTTGAAGATATTTTTAGCTATTCAGGTCATTTTGCCTTTCCAGATAAATTTGGTTATTGGATTTTCTATTTCTGTAAAGTAGGTTGTTGGGATTTTTTTGGTATTGCATTGAATCTATGAATCGATTTGGGTAGAATTGACATCTTAACTATATTTAGTCTTTCAATCTGTGAATACGGTATATCCTTCCACTTATTTTGGTCTTCCTTGATTTATTTTGGCAATTTTTAATAGTTTTCGATATGTAGGTCTCTTGTGGCCTTGCTTAAATTTACTACTAAGTATTTGATTCTTTTCGTTTCTATTGTAAATGGAATTTTTTCTTGATTTCCTCCTCAGATTGTTCATTGCTAGTGTATAGAAACACAACAGATCTTTGTTTGTTGATCTTGTATCCTGACATTTTGTTGTAGATTTTTTGGGATTTTCTACATATAGGATCATGTCATCTGCAAACAGTGAAAATTTTACTCCTTCCTTTACAACTTGGATGCCTTTTATTTCTTTTTCTTGTCTAATTGCTCTAGCTAGACCTTCCAGCACAAAGTTGAATAATAATGGTGACAGTAATCATCCTTGTCTTGTTCCTGATGTTAGAGGGCAAGGTTTTAGTCTTTCCCCATTGAGTATGATGTTAACTGTGGGTTTTTCATATATTTCCTTTATCATGCTGACAAAATTTCCTTCTAGTCCTAGACTTTGAAGTATTTTCATCAAGAAAGGATGTTGAATTTTGTCAAATGCCTTCTGTGCATCAATTGACAGGATTATGTGGTTCTTCTGCTTTGATTCATTGATGTTGTTTTACATTAATTCATTTTCTTGTGTTGAACCAGCCTTGCATACCTGTAATAAAACCCACTTGGTCACGGTATGTAATGAGCTGTTGGATATGATTTGCAAGTATTTTATTGGGGGGATTTTTGCATCTATATTCATTAAAGAGATTGGTCTGTAATTTTCTTTTCTTGTAGTATCTTTGTCTGGCTTTGGTATTAGGGTGATGTTGACTTCATAGTATGAGTTAGGTAGCTTTCCCTCCTCTTCAATTTTTTTGAATATTTTGAGCAAGATTGCAACTAATTCTTTTTTATTTTCAAAGTAAGCACAGATTTTATTGGGTACACATGTGAGAGGACATGTGGGCACTCTTGGAAACTCTGAAGTGAGAATGTTCAGAGACAATAGGCGATGCGGGGCTGTTTTAGTTTGCTAAAGCTGCTGGAATGCAATAGTCAGGAAATGGAATGGCTTTTATAAAGGGATTAATTAAGTTACAAGTTTACAGTACTAAGACCTTAAAAGTGTCCAAACTGGGGCTTCCACAGAAAGATCCTTTTACTCTAAAGAAAGGCCCAATGGTGTCTGAGGTTTCTCTGTCAGCTGGGAAGGCATGTGGCTGGCATCTGCTGGTCCCGGTTCTATTGCTGCCTGCTTCTGATTCTAATGGTTTGCTCTCTAAACATCTATTTATCCTTACTTAGTTTCTCCAAGGCAAAACTCTGGGCTTCTTTTCTTAGTTTGGCATCTCTCAGGGCTAGAGATTTCTTCTCTTCAATGGTCTGTGTCCTAATTTCATATGGCTTTCTCAGCTTCAGTCACCTCCTGGGGCTTACGGCTTTTTCTGCATCTCCAAACATCTGGGTCTGAACCTTCCCCAAAATATTTCCCCTTTTAAAGGACTACAATAAACTAATTAAGACCCACCTTAATGGGTGGGGTCACAGCTCCATCTAATCAAGATCACCCCATAATTCAGTGTGTCACATTTCCATGGAAACAAGCTAATCAAGTCATCACACCCTAAAATATTGGATCAAGATTAAAAGAACATGGCTACCCATACAAGATTGGATCAGGGTAAAAGAACATGGATTTTGGGGTATACATAACAGAATAACCCAGCACATTCTATTTATTTTCATAGATTAGCTTTACTTACTGCCCTACCCTTCCATGTTCATGGCTTCTTCTTCCTCACCCTTCTCTCTAGGGTGGTGCCTGATGGTTTATAATTCATTTGAGTGGGTGGGTTGGATCTAGGCTTCTTCATAGATTACTCACTCAAGTGTGGGTCATTTGGCTCCAGCTGGGTTAGCTGCCACAAGGTGTTTCTCATAAATGGGTAGCCCCAGGCAGGTTTTCTGTCCAGGACACAGGCCCTCACGACCTTGATTAACCATTCTTGCTCAAAGCCTCCTTCATGTTTTTTTGCTCTCCCCTCTCTCTATGCTATAGCCTGCTTCAAATTCCCCCACAGAGGGTTCTTACTTCTTAATCTTAAGGGTTGCTGAGGAATGCAAGTCTGTTTTCTGTAGCTGTTTCCTGCTTGTTAGAAGGTTTAGGCCCTGCCTGATGGGGTGTAGAACTTTTTGGCTATTATTTGAGAGGGGATCAGTTTGGGGTAGTGTTTAGAATGGCTGAAAATCTTTGCATCAGCATTGTTTTGGTGTGAAAGTCTTCTAGTTGGAAGAAATAAACATGATGAGAAGGTTTAAAATGCAAGGGCTGATCAACAGCAAGGGTCTAGAAGATGTGTTAGACAAGATATATTGGGGAAAAGGGAAGGAAATGACCATATTTCAGGTCTGAGAGTGAATTCTAGCTGGGTGGCTTGTTCTTGCTCTACTGGATATGAATGTGCATATGCAAGTTAAGGGATTCAAGAATGAGGCTTAGAAGTGGCTCAATTGATTAGACTGTGGCTTTGGTTGCCATTCCCCCAAGAGATATTAGTGTTATATTTTTAATGGCCAGCACAGTGAATTGCTGCTATTTTTCTGTTGGTAAGAGCACAGTATTTAAGAAAATGAATATCTCTTGGTGGTGTTCAATTAAGAGAAATCCTCACTTTTTTACACTGCTGCATGAGCACACAAGACTAAGAAGGAATAGCTTTTTCCTTTTTATTAGTTCTAGAGCTGAGATGGGGCAATTAGTTTTGTTTTTTGAGCTAAATCCCTGGAGGCAGGGTTTCGGTTTCACTTTAGTTTGGCTAATTATTGCATACTTTGTTTTTTGGTTTTATGGTCAATGAAGCTACATTTAGAATAAAAATATTTGACAAATTCCAGCAGAAGTTTTGACCTGTTGTACCTTTCCACACTTACTAGGCTTAAGTTAATTAACAGGTAGAACATAGCTTGTATACTTGCTTTGTTTCTCCTTTAAAGTTTGTTTTGTTGAAGGTGAAGTTGTCACTTAAAATTTGTATTAACTTGTATTAAGCTGGCCACTTTTATTTTTAAAGAAGTTTTAGAATAAAGCAGTGTAATGGACAAGTAAATTTAGTTGTTTTACAGATTTGTATTAGGATATAACATGGACAGAACACTTTTAAGTTTTTAGAAATTTTAGATGACTTTTAAATATATGAATAACATTTCACCCATGCAAATTTAGCTAACAGAAAGAAAATCATTTTCAATTATTGCAATACTTCTTAAACCTTTTTTATGTAATAATTTAAACTATTAGCACCTCGCTTTTACAAGGTGAAAGAACAAATATTTTGTAACAGTTTTTCTTTAAGTGAGAAGATTTACTTTCTGAAATCAAGGGTAAGAATGTAAACATTATCTAGGATATTATTCTGATATGATATAAAATTTTATCTTTTAGACAGAGTACCTAGATGGTTAAGACAAACTTTTTATAACCTTTCATTAGGAGTAGACGATGACAGAATTTATTTTTTATGAATTATATATTTTTATAGTCAACAGTAACTACAAATAAAACTTACTTTCTTAAAGTTTTTACAACTTTCTACCTCTATCCAGGGCTGGTAGTCAGCAAATGACTATAAAATTTCCTTTCTCAAACTTTTAGCAACTTTCAGGATTTGTAGTTAGTAATGACTAAAAAAACCCCGCAAAATTTGCTTTCATATTAGGAGTATGTTAATTTATAAAGGCAACACTTTACAATACCAAGCTCTGAGGCATTTGGAAGTTATTAGGGTCTGCTACTAAGGCATTTTTAAAGACATGGGGATTATTTTGAAACCCTTGAGGCAGCAAGGTGGGGATTTTATTTTCAAGTATCCACTATTCAAAAGCAAATAGGTATTGAGAATTAGGGTGAAGAGGGAAAAAAATTAGTTTTTAAGACCTAGGACTGAAAACTTGAATGCAGGGACTACTCTGCAGGCTCACTCCCTTCAGGTAGCAGTGCAGTCCCCAGGGTCAGAGCTCAGTTTGGTGACACCTGGAGCAAGGCCTCAGTGGGTCCCAAGGTTGAAAGTTGTCTCGAGGTTCCTGGCACCCTCTTTGCCAGTGACTTTTTGACTCACGGTGGAAGCAAGGCTTTTGAAGCTTGGAACCATGATTTGGTGGCCTCAAGAGGACAGGGTACAGTTACCAGTCACTGCAATAAGCTGCGCTTGTTCTCTGGTCTTTTGCTTACCTCTCTTTCTCTTCCTCCTCAGCCTCACTTTGATTGTTAAAGACAGAAAAGGCAGCTTCCAAAAAGTCATTAGTGGGAGTTTGCAGCCCATGGAGAGCTTTTGAAGCATTCTCCAACTGTCAGGGACAGACTGTTGGATGAAATGGGTGCCCAGAAAAATCTGACATTCCCAGGAATCTGGATTTATATTAGTAAATTTGTGAGGCTTTCACTAGCCCTGGAACACAGCCAAGTTTTCTTCCTTCTCCTGAGTGATTTCCCTTAGCTTAGTACAGTTAACTGGTTTGGTGGAACGTTTTTTATGCTTTTAAACAAACAGGTGTTTTGTATTTAATGGAAATTGAACCATGGGCATTATACAAGCTACAAGTCCTTCTCAGACCCTTATCTTGCATGAGAGTTATAAATATCTAGGCATAGGGAATTTTTGTCTACTTTCCATGTCTTTTACAGACTGAAGGATGGTATTATAATTAAGGGTTACATAGGAGGACTATGTTTCTCCATCTTTGATCTTATATTGGCTGTTGGCATTTCCCATTATCTGTTCCTGAAGTGGGAGCTCTCACCTCGCCTGAAAGAAGTCTAGGACAATGCTCTTAGGAATGCTTTTGCCCTCTAAGTTCCCTATTTCCTGAAGGCTAAAAATGAGGGCATAATTTGGAAGAGAAGTTTTATATTTGGTTGCAATGTGTTTTAATAGAGACTAATGAGGATTCTGGGGGAGGCTATTTAACAGAGGATTATTTAAATATGTGTCTCCTGCTGCAAAGAAGTCATGAGGAAGAAGTTTCTGATAGTTCTTCTGGGCATAATATAATTTTTTAAAATTTATTTATTAATTTAAAAAAATTGACAAACCAAATAAAACATTAATATATAATCAGTAATTCACAATATCATCACTTAGTTGCATATTCATCATTTCTTAGAACATTTGCATTAATTCAGAAAAAGAAATAAAAAGACAATAGAAAAAGAAATAAAATGAAAACAGAAAAGAAAAAAAAGTTTATACCTACCATACCCCTTACCCCTCACTTTCATTAATCACTAGCATTTCAAACTAAATTTATTTTAACATTTGTTCCCCATATTATTTATTTTTATTCCATAAGTTCTACTCATTTGTTGACAAGGTAGATAAAAGGAGCATCAGACACAAGGTTTTCACGATCACACAGTCACATCGTGAAAGCTATATCATTATTCAATCATCTTCAAGAAACGTGGCTACTGGAACACAGCTCTACATTTTCAGGAAGTTCCCTCCAGCCTCTCCATTACATCTTTTTTTTAAAATTTTTATATTAATTTAAAAAAGTTACAAGAAGCACAAACATTCCCAACACATACACTCAGCAATTCACATCATCACATAGTTGCATATTCATCATCATGATCATGAAAAAGACATAAAAAGACAACAGAAAAATAAAACAAAAACAGAAAAAAAGTTTTACATACCATACCCCTTACTCCTCGCTTTCATTGATCGCTAGCATTTCAAACTAAATTTATTTTAACATTTGTTCCCCTTATTATTTATTTTTATTCCATATATTCTACTCATCTGTTGACAAGGTAGATAAAAGGAGCATCAGACACAAGGTTTTCACAATCACACAGTCACATCGTGGAAGCTATATCATTATACAATCATCATCAAGAAACATGGCTACTGGAACACAGCGCTACATTTTCAGGCAGCTCCCTCCAGTCTCTCCATTACATCTTGAATAACAAGATGATATCTACTTGATGCATAAGAATAACCTCCAGGATAACCTCTCGACTCTGTTTGGAATCTCTCAGCCATTGACACTTTGTCTCATTTCACTCTTCCCCCTTTTGGTCGAGAAGGTTTTCTCAATCCCTTGATGTTAAGTCTCAGCTCATTCTAGGGTTTTCCTCAATCCTTTGATGCTGAGTCTCCACTCATTCCAAGATCTCTGTCCCACGTTGCCAAGAAGGTCCACACCCCTGGGAGTCATGTCTCACGTAGAGAGAGGTATGATGGTGAGACTGCTCGTTGTGTTGGCTGGAGCCATAATATAATTTGCAAAAGTCCTTTATGGGTTTGTCTTGAAATAAGGCCTTCAAAAGCTGTACATGAGGAAGTCTTGCCACTTTACCTCCCTCTTACAAATAGATGTAATTGTAAGATAGAGTTATAGTTGAGTGTTCTATTCATGGACCAACATTGACCATTCTCCAGGCGATATTTTGGCCAGGCAGTATTGCAGTAGAAATAAGCTTTACTTTTTCAGCTTTGTTTTGGGAAGATCATCCTGACTGTCAGGTGGAATACTGGAAGTACCACCCATTTCTAAGGAAGAGAGAGAAGAAAAAGGAGATCTCTCTATTGCTGTCCAGCATTCTAGGGTGCTTGCCTGCCAATCTGATCCTTCAGTCCCTTTGTATTAAGCTCCCTATTCCCAGGCATCCCCAGGGCCCTCAAAGACTCAGGAAACGGATAGCCCAGTACCATAATGAAGCTGCTGAGCCAACGCTCTCATCTTCCTGGGTGCCTGTACTCATAACTTACTACCTAGATTATTGACTAAGAGAATAGAAAGGATTTGTCACAAAGAAATTTTAGGGAGGGGTTCTTCCAGGTGCCAGCTCAGGGTGTTGCCAGGACTGAGTGAAAGGGAAAGAACATGTGGCAAGGGAATCAATCTCTTTTTAAGAGCATGGCTTAGTATGATCTTTAGGCACACAGAGGGGGTTAGGTGTGAACATATTATAGGACAGGGCCAGGAGTGAGGCCCCCTTAATCCCTTGTGATGCAGACTTTAGAAAGTGAAAACAAACTTAACACTGGTAGCTTCCCCAAGAGAAAGGCCTGCCAAAGTTTCAACCGCACCAGAGTGCAATAGTGGGGAGGAGGAGCTGGTCCAGGCTGGCTGTAGGCAGGTGAGGACAGGAGAGCCAATGCCACAAGCAAGCAGAGAGGAAGAGGGCCTGTGTGCTTATTTTAGGATGAGCTTATCAGTTCTTATAGGCTCAGCTCAGTTTATTTAGGAAAGCTGGAGCTTTTTTCTATCACTGCAAACTTCACTGAGTACCCAACTCCTATGGGCCTAAACCACAGATGACTCCTTAGATTGTTAAAGACAACACCTTGTTCAGTAGAAGAATCCTTAACCCAAAATCTTGTGTTACAAAAGATGAAATGTCTCAGAGGGCATAGAAAACCAGACAGAGGAGAAAGGGGTAGATTCTCATGGAAGCAGGGGACAGGACCTCTGATGAAGAGGTGAAAAGAAGGACAAATTCAGTAGGAGGAAGGGTCTTTGTCCTCAGGGGGAAGGAAGAGAGAAGGTGTGGGGAAGTTTTGGAGAGCTGAGGAGAGAGAAAGAGAGAGATGGACTCTTGTTCAACACAGGGAGAAGCCCCTAGTGAGGTCCCAAAGGGTGATACCATCTGTCACCCAGAGGATCCTTGGATCTACATAGTGCAGAGATGGGGATCCTGCCACCACTGAGGAGGGAGCCAGTGGCTGAGGGTGAACTGAGTTTATGAACTCAGGGAACTACATTTAAGCCACTAGATTTCTAGAGAGAGCAGTGAAAATTATTCCACTCTTTGAGGAGGACACAGAATTGCAAGACAGCATAGAAAAGGATAACAGTGAGCCAAGCAAGAAGAAAAGTGACAGCACATGGCCATGTCTTCTGGTACTTAACCAGTCCAGATGGTTAGAGAGAAGTGTCTCCTGACTGGCTCTCCAAAACATGTTGCCAGAATTTTGGCTTCCAGATTCTTGGCCATGCCTTGAAAAAGAATTCAATGGTACAGCACAACATAGGGTAAGCAGGGAGAAAAATTATTGGAATAATTCTTTCTTGAATGTTCGGTAGAATTCACACTTGAAGCCATATGGTTCTGGACTTTTCTTCTTTGGGAGTATTTTCATGACTGATTCTATCTATTTAATTGTGATTGGTTTGTTGAAGTCTTCTATTTCTTCTTCAGTCAATGTTATTTGTTCATGCTTTCCTATGAAGTTTTCCATTTTGTCTAAGTTGCCTAGTTTGTAAGCATATAGTGGCTTACAATATCCTCTCATTATCTCCTTTATTTATGCAGGGTTAGTAGTTATGTCCCCCTTCTCATTTCTGATTTTACTTATTTGCATCCCCTCTCTTTTTTTCTTTGTCAGCCTAGCTAAGGGCCAATCGATTTCACTGATTTTCTCAAAGGGCCACCTTCTCATTTTCTTGATTCTCTCTACTTTTTTCATGTTCTCAATTTCATTTATTTATGCCCTAATCTTTGTTATTTCTTTTCTTCTGTTTGCTTTGGGTTAGTTTGCTGCTATTCCTCTATTTCCTCCAGATGAACAGTTAATTCATCAACTTTTGCTTTTTTTTCCATTTTAATATAGGCATTTAGGCCAATAAATTTCCCTCTAAATGCTGTCTTTCCTGCATCCCATAAGTTTTCACATGTTGTGTTTTAATGTTCATTTGTCTTGAGATATTTACTGATGTCACTTTTAATTTCTTTCTTGACCCACTGACAGTTCAAGAGTGTGTTGTTTAGTCTCCATGTATTTGTGAATTTTCCTGCCTTTGACCTGTTATTTCTTTCAACTTCATTCCATTATGATCTGACAAAGTGTTTTGTATGTCAATCCTTTGAAATTTGTTGAGACTCACTTTGTGACCCAACATGTGGTCTATCCTGGAGAATGATCCATGAGTGCTTATGAAAAATATGTATCCTGCTGTTGTAGGGTGTAATGTTCTCTAAATATCTACTAAGTCAAGTTCATTTATTGTACTATTCATGATCTCTGTCTCTTTATTGGTCCTTTGTCTAGATGTTCTCTCCATTGATGAAAGTGGCTTATTGAAGTCTCCAACTGTTATGGTAGAGGGGCCTACTTTGCTATTCAGTATTGTCAGTGTGTGATTGATGTATTTGGGGGCATGTTGGCTCAATGCATAAATACTTATGATTGTTATGACTTCTTGAGGAATTGTCCATTTTATTAATACATGTTATCCTTCTTTGTCTCTTTTAATTGTTTTACATTTGAAGACTATTGATCTGATATTAGTATAGTTACAGCCACTCTTTTCTGGTTGTTGTTTGCATGAACTACCATTTTAACCGTTCACTTTCATCCTATTTTTGTACTTGTGTCTAAAGTGAGTCTCCTGTAGGCAGGAAATAGATAGATCCTGTTTTTAAGTCCATTCTGCCAGTCTATATTTTTGATTGGGGAGTTCAATCCAATAACATTTAATGTTATTACAGTAAAGGCAGTACTTTCTTCTACCATTTAGTCTTTTGTATTTTACATGTCATATCTTATTTTTTCTTTTTACCCTTAATGATAGTCTTCATTTCTATATTTTTCTCCAAACCTCTCTCTCATGTCTTTTCCTATCTGCCTGTGTGGATCCCTTTGGCATTTCTTGTAAAGAGTGTCTCTTGTTCACAAATTCTTTTAATGTCTGCTTGTCAAAAAATATTTTAAACTCCCCCTCATTTGTTTATTGTGAAAAATAATGCAGATGCAAAAAAGAATAAACTTAAAAAGAACACTGCAACAACTAGTTGTAAACAGTTTTCAGAGTTTCCTATGGGTTACAATTCCACAATTTCAGTTTTTACTTCTAGCTGCTCCAAGACACGAGAATAAATGAAATATCAATATAGTGATTCAGCAATCATACTCATTTATTAAATCTTATCTTGTCTGTTATAACTCCATCTTCTCCTTTGATCTTTCTCCTAATCTTTAGGGATATTTAGATCATGCCTATCCTAACTTTTTCATGTTGGAAAGGGCTGTCAATAATATGGGATAGGGGGATGGAACTAGTTGAAATTCTGGAGATGTTGGGCCCTCTACGTTTCAGGATTTATCTGGTTTAGGAACCTATCTGGAGGATGTAGGTTTCTGGAAAATAATCATAGTGCTTGGAACCTTTGCAGAATCTCAGATAAAGCCCTAGATGCTCTTTAGGGTTGGCAGGAATGGTTTTGGTTGGAGGTTGGCAAACCATGATAAGTGACAATGTCTAGCTGAAGTTTGCATAAGAGTAGCCTCTGGAGTAGCCTCTCGACTCTATTTGAGCTATTTGGCCACTGATACCTTATTTACTACAATTCTTTGCCCCCTTTTGGTCAGGAAGGCATTATCAATCCCATGGTGCCAGGGTCAAGCTCATCCCTGGTAGTCATGTCCCATGCTGCCAGGGAAATTTTCACCCCTCGATGTCACGTCCCATGTAGAGGGGAGAGTAATAATTCCACTTGCAGAGATGGGCTTAGAGAGAGGCCACATCTCAGCAACAAAAGAGGTCCTCTGGAAATAACTCTTGGGCATAACCATAAGTAGGCTAAGCTTCTCCACTCCATAATTAAGCTTCACAAGAGCAAGCCTCAAGATCAAGGGCTTGGCCAATTGACTTGAGAGTCCCTCATGTTTGAGACAGTATCAGGTAAAGTTTAATAGTTCTATATTTTCCCTCCCATCCCTTAAGGGTCTTTACCAATGCTTTTTAATTGCCTACTCAATATACTCTAGAATGTATCCAGGCATTACATTAACCTTTATAGAACTACAAGCCCTCATTTCCATTCTGGGCTCCCTGTGTTTGGGTTGTTTAAGTGATCTATCTAGAGAGGTTAAGTTAGATTACGTACTACATAAAATTAAGGTTCTGGACAAAATAAACTTGTCTTTGGTCTCATAGATTAGGTGAAGTTCTAAAATACAGGCAATGTCTTCCTTATCCCTGTATTCTGATTTACCTTAGTTCTGACCTGATCAGTTTCATTCTTATCTCTAATTGAAGTCTGATCTCTTTTAAATTTTTTTGATAGTTGTATGTGGCAATGCTGACCTTCAAAACTACAAAACTCCTACTCTGAGTTTTAGGTGTCACACACATACCCAAAGTTCTAGGGAAATACAAAGTTATAATACATAACACAGACTCTCAAAACCTAGAAAATAGCAAATACTGCTCTGAACTAAATGTGACTGCTATGAGAGCTTACAATCTAAGCCACAATTTTATTAGAAATATTTTCTAAATGAGACCATACAATATATGCTCTTTTGTTTCTGGCTTACTTTACATCACATAATGTCCCACAGGTTCATTCACCACATTACATGCCTCTCGACTTTGTTCCTTTCTGTAGCAGCACAATATTCAATCATATGTATACACCACAGTTTGCCATTCTACTCCTCAAGCAGTGTATCATTCAGCCACCTCCATCCATTGGGCATCATTTATAATGTCTAAAGTCAGCCGTCCAGCATCACAAATTTTACACAATTTTTATTGCTCCCAAGAGAAAAATAACTGATAAACACACCCACACCAAATAGAAAATCCAAACCTCCCCTTAACATTTGTCCCTCCCAACCATTTTTTACTCCCGGTATTGCTGTGGTACTGTTGATGTGTTCTTGTTAAGCATAGCCCACAGCATACAAGAGTAGGGTCCCCTTACACCCTGATTTTATAAGTTCTTTGTACAAGATTCTTAACTTTTAAATAGTTCATACAAGAAGTTGTTTTTATTTGTAGTGCTGGTGGGATGCATTGCCCTATACAATCTTTTTCAATCATGTTCACCTTCTATATGGCAATATTACTTATAGACCCAGTAATAAACTGCCTTCATTTCTACCCATTCCCTTACACTTAAGTTCAACCTCAGTAACTAACTGTTCACCCATCTCAAGCTTCTGGGTATCTCTAGGCCCCCGATATTCTGTGTTATATGCCTCTGAGTTTACATTTGTCATGGATTTAGCAGTCTTGTTGAAGATCAGTTGACCATAGATTTAGTGGTATATTTCTGCACTATCGATTCAATTGCATTGGTCACTATTTCTATCTTTGTGCCAGTACCATGCTATTTTGACCACTGTTGCTTTATAACAAGCTTTGAAATCAGGAAGTGTAAATCCTCCCGCTTCGTTCCTCTTTCTTAGGATATTTTTAGCTATTTGAAGTCTCTCTCTTCCAAATGAATTTGGTAAATAGCTTTTCCATGTGTTCAACATAGGTTGTTGGAATTTTGATTGGTACTACATTGAATCCGTAGATCAATTTGAGTAGAACTGACATTGTAAGTATACCTAACCTTCCTACCCATGGGTAGGGGATATCTTTCCACCTATTTAGTTCTTTGATTTCTTTTAGCAATGTTTTGGAGTTTTCTCTGTACAGGTCCTTCACATCCCAGCTAAGTTTAATTCCTAGATACTTGATTCTTTTAGCTGCTATTTTGAATGGAATTTTTGCCTAATTGACTCCTCAGTTAGGGCATTGCTTTGTATAGAAACATTACTGATTTTTGCACGTTAACCTTATATCCATCACCTTGCTGAATTTGTTTATAGCTCAAGAAACTTTATTTCTCAGGATTTTCCAAGTATAGTATCATATCACCTGCAAATAATGAAAGTTTTACTTCTTCCTTTCTGATCTGGATGCCTTTTATTTCTTTTTCCTGCCTGATTGCTCTAGCTAGAATTTCTAGTATAATGTCGAATAATAGTAGTGGCAGAGGGCAACATTGTCTCATTCCCTATCTTAGGGGGAAGGCTTTCAGCCTCTCACCATTGCGTACCATTTTGTCTATGAATTTTTCATATATGCCCCTTATCATATTGAGGAAGTTACCCTTGATTCCTGCCTTTTGAAGTATTTTTATCAGAAAAAGATATTGAATTATATCAAATGCTTTTTTCAGCATCAATTGGGATGATCATGTGATTTTTCCTTTTTGATTTGTTAATGTGCTGGATTACCTTGATTGATTTTCCTGTATCCTGGTATACCCTTGCATTCCTGGTATAAACCCCACTTTGTCATGGTGTATAATCTTCTAATATGTCATTGGATTTGATCTGCTAATATTTTGTTGAGAATTTTTGCAACGGTATTCACTAGGGAGATTGGTCTGT
Source organism: Tamandua tetradactyla (assembly GCF_023851605.1). Classification (NCBI taxonomy): domain Eukaryota; kingdom Metazoa; phylum Chordata; class Mammalia; order Pilosa; family Myrmecophagidae; genus Tamandua; species Tamandua tetradactyla. The sequence goes on from NC_135353.1 coordinate 96,127,499, forward strand.
AGTTTTCCTTTCTTATAGCCTCTTTACCCGGTTTTGGTATTAGAATGATATTAGCTTCAAAAGATGAGTCAGGTAGTGTTCCTTTTTCCTCAATTTTTTTGGAAAAATTTGAGTAGAATTGGTGTTAATTTTTTTGGGAATATTTGATAAAATTTCCCTGTGAAGCCATCATGCTATATTTGTGATTAGTTTATTGAGATCTTCTATTTCTTCTCAAGTTAGTGTAGCTTGTCTATGTCTTTCTAGGAATTTATCCATTTCATCTAAGTTGTCTAGATTGTTGGCATAAAGTTGTTCGTAGGATCCTTGCGCCGGTTTGAAACTGTAGTGTACCTCAGAAAAGCACTTCTTTAAACCTGGTTCAGTATTGGTGGGTGGGTTTTTTGATCATGTTGTTTCCGTGGAGATATGATCCATCCAATTGTGGGTGGGACATTTTGATTAAGTGGTTTCCATGGAAATGTGTTTCCACCCATTCAAGGATGGGTTGCTTACTGGAGTCCTTTAACAGGGAACCATTTTGGAGAAAGCTTCAGAGCCCACACATTCTCTTCTGTGGCTGACTCTCCTCTCCATGGGGAGTCGTGGTCCTGGAGGGAGCGTCCCTCTTTTCTCTTTCTGACCAACTTTGCTTCTGACCTTTAACCACATATCTGTTCCCAAGTGACCTTATTAATGTACTGGTGACAATTCAGAAATAAAGGCCTGATTTGGCCACTCCACGTTCAGAAAAAGCAGTTTTGAATTCTGAAGTCCCATCTATCCATTTTTTCTTTTTCACTTGTGCTTCTGTTATAAATCCTAAGAAACTACCGCATAATACAAGGTACTGAAGATGTTTCTCTAGGTTTTCTTCTAGGAGTTTTATAGTTGTATTCTTATAGTTAGGTCTTTGACCCATTTTGAGTTGTTCTGTATATGGTATGAGGTAGAGGTTCACCTTCATATTTTTTCATATGGGTATCCAGTTGTGCCAGCAACATTTGAAGAGACTGTTCATTTGAAGAGACATTTGAAGAGACTGTTTCCCCACTGAGTGGACTTGACACCTTGATCAGTTGGCCAAAGGTGTGAGGGTTTATTTCTGAACTCTCAACTTAATTGCATTGGTCTTTATGTATGTTTTTATGGCAATACCATGGTGTTTTAATTACTGTAGTTTTACAATAAGTTTAAAATCAAGAAGTGTGAGTTCTCCAATGCTGCTGTTCTTTTAAAAGATGATTTAAGCTATTTGGGGCCACTTACACTTTGGTATGAATTTGATAATTAAATTTTCCATTTCTGCAAGATGTCATTGGAATTTTGAATGCAATTGTGTTGAGTCTGTTTATTGCTTTGGATGGAATTGACATCTTAACAATATTTGGTTTTCCAGTCCATGAATGCAGAATGCCTTTCCATTCATGTATGTCTTCTTTAACTTCTTTCAGCCTTATTTTGTAGTTTTCCATGTCCAACTCCTTTACATTCTTTGTTAAATTTATACCTAGATATTTTATTCTTTTAGTTGCTATTGTAAATGAAACTATTTCATTGATTTACTCTTCAGATTGTTAATTACTGGTGTATAAAAATACCACTGGTTTTTGTGTGTTGATTTTGTACCCTGTCACTACTATATTTGTTTATTAGCTCTAATTGTCTTGTTGTAGATTTTTCAGGATTCTTTATGTATATGATTATGTCAACTACATACAAGGAGAGTTTCATTTCTTGCTTTCTGATTCAGATGCCTTTTATAATTATAAATTTCCTAATTGATCTAGCTAGAACTTCTAGCTAGAACTTCCAGTAAATTTTCTTTTTGGCATAGGCAAGCTCCAGGAATTGAACCTGGTTCTCCAGCATGGCAGGCAAGAACTCTGCCACTAAGCCACCATTGCCTGCCCCTTCCAGTAAATTTGTGAATAAGTGATGACAGTGGCCATACTTGGATTGTTCCTGATCTTAGGGAGGAAGCTTTTCAGTCTTTCACAATTGAGTATGATTTTACCTTTGCATTTCTCATATATGTACTTTATAATGTAAAGGATGTTTCTTTCTAGCTTTCTGAGTGCATTTCTCTGGAAGGGATGTCAACTTTTGTCAGATGCCTTTATGTGTCAATTTATATGATCATGATTTTTTATATTAAAAATTTTTATTGTGGTAACATATACAACAAAAAATTTCCCATTTTAAAAACTGTCAAATGTACAACTCAGTAGTCTTAATTACATTCACAATGTTTTGTCTATCACTACCATCCAGTATCAAACTCTGATTACATTTTTTACAGTATATGTAATTCATTTATTGCAGTGGATTTGTGGTAGTTCTTGCTTTACTCTAGAAGTTAACTTGTAAGAGCCTTTTTTCCTTCAAAACAGTATCATTCACACACTATACAATCCTTCTAAAATGCACAATCAATACCTTTCATTATAATCACAGAATTGTGCTTTCATTACCACAATCAATTTTAGAACATATTAATAGCTCCAAAAAAGAAAAACCTCTTGCCCCTTATAGCCCCCTTATTATTGACACTTTGATTTGGTGTGGTAACTTTGTTACAATTGATGGAAGAACATTAAAAAATTACTGTTAATCATAGTTCATTGCATTAGGTACAAGAAAAGAAAATTGCAGACCAGTCTCCCTAATTAATATAGATACAAAAATCCTCAACAGGATACTTGCAAATAGAATCCACTGGCATATAACAATAATTATAGACCATAAGCAAGTGGACTTTATTCCAGGTATGCAAGGGTGGGTCAACACAAGAAAATCAATTAACATAATATATTACATCAATAAATCAAAATATGATCATCTTGATTGACACAGAGAAGGCATTTGACAAAATCCAGCATTCTTTGTAAAGAATGGAATAGTTGGAAACATCCTCAATATCATAAAGAGCATGATATTAAACAAACAGAAACTCCAAGTGTTGGAGATGTTATGGAGAAATAGGAACACTTATTCACTGCTGATAGGAATATAAAATGGCACAGCTGCTGAGGAAAGCAGTTGGTGGATCCTCAAGAAGCTAAGTATAGAACTGCCATATGATCCAGCAATCCTGCTACTAGGTGTATACTCAGAACAACTGAAAGCAGTTCCTCTATACCACCCTATTGTTAATACCTTATAATTGTGACATACATTTGTTCTAATTCATGGGAGCACAATTTTATATTTGCACAATTAACCACCTTCATCATCTACAACAGGGTTCACTATGTTACACAGTCTCCTATTTCATTCTCTAGCTTTCCTTCTAGTGATATACATGACCCTAAACCTCCCCTTTCACCCACAATCACATACCTGATTCGTTTCTGGTATTTGCACACATAATAATGTGCTACCATCACATCTATCCATTTCCAAACATTTACAATCAATCTTAGCAAAAATTCTGTACAAATTAAGCATGAGTTCCCCATTTTCTATCCTCATTCTATCACTTGGTGCCCTATATTCTAGATATCAACTTCATGAATTTGCTCATTATATTTAGTTCATATTAGATCATACTATATTTGTCCTTTCGTGTCTGGCTCATTTCACTTAATATAATGTCCTCAGGGTTCATCCATGTTGTGGCATGCATCAAGACTTCATTCTTTCTTACAGCTGAATAATATTCCATCATATGTATACACCACATTTTGTTTATACATTCATCAGTTGATGGACACTTGTGTTGCTTTCATTTCCTGGCAACTATGAATAATGCTGCTGTGAATATCAGTGTACAAATGTCTGTTTGCATCCTTGCTTTCAGTCCTTCTGAGTATATATCTAGTAGCAGGATTGCTGGATCATATGCCAGTTCTATACTTAGCTTCTTGAGGATCCACCAACTGCCTTCTTCAACAGCTGTGCCATTTTATATTCCCACCATCAGTGAATAAGTGTTCCTGTTTCTCCATCACATCTCCAACACTTGAAGTTTCTGTTTGTTTAATATCATGCTGTTTATGATATTGAGGATGTTTCCAACTATTCCATTCTTTACAAAGAATGCTGGATTTTGTCAAATGCTTTCTCTGTGCCAGTCAAGATGTTCATTTTTTTTATTGATTGATGTAGTATATTATGTTAATTGATTTTCTTGTGTTGAACCACCCTTGCATACCTGGAATAAAGCCTACTTGCTTATGAACAATTTTTTTTTTACATGGGCAGGCACTGGGAAATGAACTCAGATCTCCAATATGGCAGGCAAGAACTCTGCCACTATACTACCATCACCCAAACCTCTATAATTCTCTTTATGTGCCAGTGGATTCTATTTGCAAATATTCTGTTGAGGATTTTTGCATCTATATTCATTAGGAAGACTGGTCTGCAGTTTCTTTGCTTGGATCTTTATCTGGCTTTGGTATTATGGTGATGTCAGCTTCATTGAATGAGTTAGGTAGTCTTCCCTCCTCTTGAATATTTTGGAAGAATTTGAGCAGAATTGGTATTAACTCTTCTTGGAATGATTGGTAGAATTCACCTGTGAAGCCACCTGTTCTTTGGCTTTTCTTTGCTCATAGGGTTTTGTTTTGTTTTTTTTGTTTTGCTTTGTTTAACTTAAGCATAACATTTATTAGCTTTTCAAGCATGAAAGAAAATGGAAATATATATATATATTAGAAGAAGAGAAATTTATGTTAATTTTTACAATCTGTATTCCTTCTGTGACCAGTGCCTCATTCTACTAAACTTAAAGTTCAGGGGGGTGCAAGGGTAGCCCAGTGGTAGAATTCTCACCTGCCATGCAGAAGACCCAGGTTCTATTCCCAGGCCCTGTGCTTCCCCCAAAACAAAACAAAGAAACAAACAAAAAATTCAACAAATGGTGTTGCAATGATGGGATACTCATGTGGAAAAATAATGAAGTGTGGCCCCACCATACAGCATACAAAAAAAAAATTAAAATTCAGTCCTATTATTTGAAAAATGAGGGACTAATTTTTAAAGATATAAGAATATAATTTTATAATAAATCTCTGGTATGTTCACTATAAGTGCATTATATGAAATACTTCCCTTCATAGAAGCTCAGAAGAATAGCTCATAAAATGAAACAAAACCTTCTTGCTCATCCCTGGCAAGCAATGAACAAAAACAACTTGCTCACAAAAATATTTTAAAGTATGGCCTCAGGAGCATAAGCTACCACTAACATACCACGTGAATGAGTCTTGGGGAGTGGCTACCATCTGGGACCTCATCCACTCTACTCACACAAGTGAACCAATCTCATATAATGCCTAAGAGACAACTACAGGTGTTACAGTAGTGAAACTCAGCATGCTCCACTTAAACACTTCTAAGGTAACCATTGTAAAAATCATGTTTTTTATTCCTCCCCCAAAACAAAAATCCAAGTCAAATAGCATTCCCTCCTCTTCAATTTTCTGGAAGCATTTGAGTAAGGTTGGTATTATTTCTTCTTAGAATGACTGGTAGAATTCACCTGTGAAGCCATCTTGTTCTAAAATTTTCTTTTCTGGGAATTTTTTAATGACTGATTCAAATCCTTAACTTGTGATTGATTGTTGAGGTCTTCCATTTCTTCTGGAGTCAGTGTAGATTGTTCTTTTGTTTCTAGAAAATTATCCATTTTTATCTAAGTTGTCTCATTTGTTGGCTTACTGTTGTTCATAGTATCCTCTTTTATATTTCTGTGGCATCAGTACTAAAGACCCCCTTCTCATTTCTGATTTTATGTATTTGTATCTTCTTTTTCTTTTTCTTTGTAAGTCTAGCTAAGGATTTGTCCATTTTATTGATCATTTTCAAGACCTAACTTTTGGATTTGTGAATTATTTCTATTGTTTTTATACTCTCATTTCATTTATTTCTGCTCTAATCCCTGTTATTTCTTTCTTTCTATTTGCTTTGGGGTTAGTTTGCTGTTCTTTCTCTTGTTCCTCCAGGTGTTCAGTTAAGGCTTTGATTTTAGATCATTCTTCTTTTTTAATGTAGGTGTTAGGGCTGTTAATTTCCCTCTTGCCACTGCTTGCATTGCATCTCATAAGTTTTGATATGTTGTATTCTCATTTTTGTTTGTCTCAAGATATTGACTGATAGCTTCTGTAATTTCTTTTTTGACTCACTGATTGTTTAAAAGTGTGTTGTTTAAACTCCATATATTTGCAAATTTTCCAGTTTTCTTTCTGTTATTTATTTCCAGCTTCATTCCACTATAATCAGAGAAAATTTTTTGTATAATTTCAATCTCTTTAAATTTATTGAAGGCTGTTTGTGAGCCAGTGTGAACTGTCCTGGAGAATAATCCATGAGCACTTGAGAAACATGTATATCCTGCTATTTTAGGGTGCAATATTCTATATATGTCTGCTATATCTAGTTCATTTATCATGTTATTTTGGTTCTTTGTTTCCTTATTGATCTTCTATTTAGATGTTCTAACTATTGTTGAGAGTGGTGTTTTGAACTCTCCAACTATTATTGTAAAATTGTCTCTTGCTCCTTTCAGTTTTGCAAGTGTTTACTTCATATACTTTGGGGCACCTTGGTTAGGTGAATAAATATTTATGATTGTTATTTTTTCTTGGAGAGTTGTTCCTTTTACTAAGCTATAATGTCCTCCTTTGTCTCATAACAGTTTTGCATTTAAAATCTATTTTGTCTGATATTAGTATAGCTACCTCAGCTCCTTTTTTTTTCTTTTGGTTACTGCTTGCATGGGATATCTTTTTCCAACCTTTTACCTTCAACATATTTGTGTCTTTGGATAGCATATAGATGGATCCAAGTTTTGATCCATTCTGCAAGTCTGTGTTTTTTAATTGGAGATTCTAATCTATTAACATTCAATGTTATTACTGTAAAGGCAGCACTTACTTCAACCATTTTATGCTTTGGATTTATTTGTCATATCTTACCAATTTCTTTATTTTTCCTTTTAGTTACCCTTACTGATAAGCTTCATTTCTACACTCTCCTCTAAGCTTCTCTCTCTTGCCTTATCTTTTCAGCCTGTAGAACTCCCTTTAGTATTTCTTGCAGGGCAGTTCTCTTGTTAACTAACTCTCTCAGTTTCTTTTTATCTGTGAATATTTTAAACTCTTCCTCATTCTTGAAGGACAGTTTTAACAGACAGAGAATTCTTGGCTGGCAAATTTTCTCTTTGGTACCTTAAATATATCATACTCTCTTCTGCCCTCCATGGATTCTGATGACAAATCAGCACTTAGTCTTACTGGGCATCTCTTGTATGATGAATTACGTTTCTCTTACTACTTTCAGAATTTTCTTTGTCTTTGGCATTTGACATTCTGATTAGTATTTGCCTTGGATTACATCTATTCAGATGTATTTGTATTGGAGTACATTGAACTTCTTGGAATTGGATATTTGTGTTGGGAAATTTTCAGCCTTTATTTTGTCAAATATTCTTTTTGTCCCTTTTCCCTTCTCTTCTCCTTCTGGGACACCCATGACTTGTATATGTGTGTGCTCCATGTTGTCAATCAATTCAATGAGACCTTGCTCAATTTTTCCACTCTTTTTTTCTATCTGTTCTTTTGTCTGTTCAAATTCATATACACTGTCTTCTAGCCCACTGATCTTTACTTCTGCCTCTTCTAATCTGCTGTTGTATGCTTCTAGCATATTTTTAATTTCATTTGTCATGACTTTCACTCCCATAAGATCTGTTATTTTTCATTGTATGCCTTCAAATTCTTCTTCATGCTCACCCAGTGTCTTCTTAATGTCCTTATCTCTTTAGCCATCTCCTTGAATTGATTTAGGATATTTGTTTGAACATCTTTGATTAGTTGTTCCAGATTTTGTAATTCTCCTGATGTTTTGATTTACTCTTTTGGGCAAATCTTCCTGTCTCTTAGTATGGCTTATAATTTTTTGCTCATGTCTGGACATTAGATTGTCTTGACTAATTTACTCTGAAAGTTGGATTCTCTCCCTTTTCTAAGATGTTGTTGTTGACTGACTTTGCATTAAATTTCTTCTTTGACATTTGATTCATCAGTATTACCCAATCAAAGCAGGGCCAGAGACCCACTCAGGAGGCATACACCAGTTCCTCAGGGGTTTGGGGATCAGGTAAAGACACCCAAAAGCCTTTAATTCTACTTCCCAAGGGTACTCTCTCCCTTCATGCAAAAGCCTTTTAGGCATCTTCCCAGAGGTGTGCTTCCCCAGACTTCCCAGTAGGTGGCACTCTTCATTCACCGATTCTCCTCAGCTCTCAGGCTGTACTTAGTTCTTTACTGGTTCCATGGCATGGTTAAAACAATGGCCCAGCAGTGCCCTGCAGGGCAGGTTGAAACCATAGAACCTAGCTGTTTAAATTTGTCAACTAATAGCTGGAACAGTGCTGGACCATGTCCTGCCAACTTCTTGGGAAAGTGGATTTTTGCAGCCCTCTCAGCCTGCAGCCAACTGCCAGAGACCAGACAACCAGAAGCTGTTTGCCTCAAGAATGGGAGACAAGAACCAAGAGCAAGGGCTTTGGGAGTTACACTTTGTAATCACACTTTCTCTATATTATCATCCAGTACTTTCTTTGGTGCTGCACTCTACTCCCCCTTGTTTCTGGAATCCCAGAACTGCTGTTCTGTACAGTTTCTGCATGTACCCAAGTGTTTTTCTGGGAGAGAAATAAGTCCCAAAGCTCCCTAGTCAGCCATCTTCCCAGAGGTCTGATTTGGGGGGGTTGTTATTTCATTTTATTAATATAGTTTATAAATTGATGTTCATAAATTGAACTACCCTTGCATATCTGGGATAAATCCTCCATGAACATGAGTTATATATTTTTAATGTTCCGTTGCATTCAATTTGGTAGTATTGTTGAAAATTTTTGCTTCTATATTCATAAGGGATATTGGTCTGTAATTTTCTTTCCTTCTGATTTCTTTATATGATTTTGGTAATAGCATGGTGCTGGCATCATAAGAGTTCAGAAGTGTTCCTTTTTATTCAGGTTTAAGGAAACATGTGCTGGTTTGAAAGGATTATGTACCCTAGAAAAGTCATGCTTTAATTCTGATCCATCTCATGGAGACATTCATTTCTTTTAATCCCTGTTCAGCACTGTAGGTTGGAAACTTGATTAGGTTATCTCCACAGAGATGTAACTCACCCAATTGTGGGTATTAACTTTTCATTAGAGGGAGATGTGACTCCACCCATTCCAGGTGGGTCTTGGTTAGTTTATTGGAATCCTTTAAAAGAGAAAGCATTTCGGAGAGAGACAGAGCTGTGAGAGAGCCAAGAGAACCATGAGAACCTATGCAGCCAGAGACCTTTGGAGATGAGAAAGGAAAACACCCCTGGGTGAGCATGATGAAACAAGAAGCCTTGAGAGAAAGCAAGCAGACATCACCATGTTTGCCATGTGCCTTTCCAGTTGAGAGAGAAACCCTGAACTTCATCAGTCTTTCTGAATGAAGGTAACCACATATTGGTGCTTTAATTTGGACACTTTTATAGACTTGCTTTAATTTGGACATTTCCACAGCCTTAAGACTGTAAACTAGCAACTTATTAAATTCCCCTCTTAAAGAACCATTCTATTTCTGGTATATTGTATTCTGACAGCTAGCAAATTAGAACAAAGAATTCGAGCAGTATTGGTGTTAATTCTTTTTTGAATGTTTAGTAAAAGGTCTTGAGCCTTCATTTGTTTGGAGATTTTTTATTACTGATTAAATCTCTTTGGTTGATATTGGTCTGTTGATGTCATCTATTTCTTCTTGAATGAGGGTAGGTGGTAGGTCTGTTTCATCTAGGTGATCTAATTTGTTTGCATATGGTTGCTCCTAGGATCTTGTTGTGATCATTTTTATATTTCTGTGGGGTTGGTAGTATTGTCCCCACTTTCATTCCTGATTTTAGTTATTTATGTCCTCTCTCTTTTTCTGTCTGTCTAATTAAAAGTTTATCAATTTTATTGCTCTTTTGAAGGAATGAACTTGGTTTTGCTGATTTTATCTGTTGTTTTTCTTATTCTCTATTTTATTGATATCTGTCCTCATTTTATTTTTTATCTTCTACTTGCTTTAGACTTGGTTTATTCTTCTTTTTCTGGTTCCTTGAGGCTCTGTCCAGGTGTGCACTAGGTCTCTGATTTGATTTCTTTCTTCTTTGTTGATGTAAGTATTTAGGGTTATAAATTTCCTTCTGAGCTTTGCCTTCATTTTGTCCTATAAGTTTTCCCTTTTAATTTTTTAATTAAAGAAGCTGTAAGTTTACAGAAAAGTCATTTTAAAAATACAGCATTCCCATATACCCAAGTATTATTAGCACTTTGCACTAGTTAAAACACAAAATTGATGGAAAAATATTAAATTGTACTACTAACTGTAGTCCACAGTTGACATTAGGGTGTATACTTTTTCCTGTATACCATCTTATTATTAACACCTTGCATTAGTGTGGTATATTGGTTTTAGTTCATAGAAGAACATTTTTATATTGTATTATTTATTTAACTTTTTTATTGTATAATATACCATATATATAAAGCAAAGGAAAAAAAAGCAATAATTTCAAAGCCCTCTTCAACAAGTAGTTACAGGACAGATCCCAGAGTCTGTCATGGACTACCATACCGTCCTCTTAGATTTTTCCTTCTAGCTCTGTTGAACATAGGAGGTTAGAAGGAATAATTTTTTTTTATTAACATAGTCAACTTTTAAAAATTTTTTTGAAAAACAACATATATACAAAAAAGCAATAAATTTCAAAGCACAGTGCTGCAATTGGTTGTAGAACATATATTTCAGAGTTTGGCATGGGTTACAATTCCACAATTTTAAGTTTTTACTTATAGCTGCTGTGAGATACTGGAGACTAAAAGAAATATTAATATGATGATTCAGCAGTCATACTTGTTTGTTAAACCCTACCTTCTCTATATAACTTCACCGCCACTTTGATCTTTCTCCCACTATTTAGAGATAATTGAGCTATGTGCATTCTAACTTTCTCATGTTGGAAGGGGCTGTCAATAATATAGGGTAGAGAGATGGAACTAGATGATGTTCTGAAGAGGCTGGCCCCTCTAGGTTTCAGGACTTATCTGGTCCAGGGACTGATCTGAAGGTTGTAGGTTTCTGGAAAGTTATTCTAGTGCATGGAACCTTTGTAAAATCTAATATAACACCTTGGGTGTTTTTTAGGATTGTCAGTAATGGTTTTTGTTGGGGTTATGATAGGTAGCGATGTCTAACTGAAGTTTGCATAAGAGTGACCTCCAATGTGGCCTCTCAACTCTATTTGAACTCTCTCAGCTACTGATACCATATTTGTTATACTTCTTTTCCCCTTTTGGTCAGGATGACATTGTTGATCCCATGGTGCCAAGGTCAGACTTATCCCTGGGAGTCAAGTCTCATGCTGTCAGGGAGACTTTCACCCCTGGATGTCATGTCCCATGTAGGGGGGAGGGCAATGGCTTCACTTGCAGAGTTGGGCTTAGAGAGAGTGAGGCCACATCTCAGGAATAAAAGAAGTCCTCCAGAAGTAACTCTTAGGCATACCTATAGATAGGCTAAGGTTCTCTACTACATAGTAAGCTTCACAAGACAAGCCTTAAGATCAACAGCTTGGCTTAATGATTTGGGGGTCCCTAATATTTGACACAGTATCAGGGGTTTCCCTGGTGGTAAAGTTTAATAGTTCCATATTATTTCTCCCATGCCTCAAGGGGCTTTGTCAATACTTTTTGATTATTCGCTTAATGTATTTTAGGATGTATCCAGACATTACATTAAACTGTACAGGATTAAAGGCCCTCATTCTTATTTTGGGCTCCCTGTGTTTCAATTGTTTAAATGAGCTAGCCAGACAGGTTGAGCTAGATTATATGCTACAGAAAATTTAGGTTCTGAACAAAATAAACATTTTTCCTTTGGTCTCAAAGAGTAGGTGAGGTGGTCTTCCTTGCAGTGTGTTCTGAATTACCTTAATCCCAAACTGATCAGTTTCATCCTTATCTGTAAATACCAGGTTATAAATATAAAAACGGCCTTTAAAAATCCAGAAATAATATTTACCACTCTGCACTAAATGTGACTGCTGTAAGAGCTTACAATCTAGGTCCCTGTTTTCTTAAAAGGATTTCTAAAGGAGAACATACAATCATTGCTCTTTTGTTTCTGTCTTATTTTGCTACACCCAATGTCCCAACAAGTTCATTCACAATGTTGCATGCCTCACAATTCATTCCTTTGTGTAACAGCACAATATTTGATTATATGTATACACCATTGTTCACCAATCTGCTTCTCCCTCAGTGCATCATTCAGCCACCTGCATTCTTTAGGCATCAGGTATAATATCCAAAGTCCACAGTCCATCAGCACTCTCAATATTAGACAATTTCATTGTTCCCAAAAGAGAAAGATAACCAATAAACACACCCTCACCAAATAGGAAATCTAAACTGCCCCTTAACTCTTGTCACCCCCCCCCCCCATTATTTACCCCTGGTGTTGCTGTGGTAGTACTGATGTTTTCCTGTTAAACATAGCCCAGAGCATGCAATAGCACTTTTCCCCCTATACCCTGAGCATAAACACTCTTTGTACAATAACCATACCTTTGAAGTGGTTCATGCAAGAACTTATTTATATTTGTAGGGTGATTCAGTGGGATGCATAAGGCTAAACAATCCCTTTCCGTCATGTTCTTCTTAAATATGGTAATATTACTTATAGACCTACTAGTGACCCACCTTCACTTCTATCTATTCTCTTATATTTGAGTTCAACCTCATTAGCTCATTGTTCACCCATTTCTAACTTCTATGTATCTGTATGTCTCCTATGTTTTGTATTATTATCCTCTGATTTTACCTTTACCATGGGCATAAAAGTGGAGTCATATAGTATCTATCCTTTTGTGTCTAGCTTATTTCACTCAGTATTACACCCTCAAGGCTCATCCATCTTGTTATGTGCTTCAGGATGTCATTTTGTCTTACTGCTACATAATATTCAATCACATGTATATTCCACATTTTCTACTCCACTCATCTTTTGATGGACATTTGGATTGTTTCCATCTTTTAGCAATTGTGAATAGTGGTGTTATGAATATTGATGCATAAATGTCTGTTTGTGTCACTGCTTTCTGCTCTACTGGATATATACCAATTATTGCTATTGCTGAATCATAGGGCAAATCGATATTTAGTTTGCTAAGGAACCACCAAATTGTCTTCAATAGTGGCTGTACCATTAAACATGTGCACCAGCAGTGTATAAGTGTCCCAATTTCTCCACATCTTCTCCAACATTTAGAGTTTCCTGTTTTTTTTTCTCAACAGCAGCCATTCTTATAGGTGTGAGGTGGCATCTCATTGTAGTCTTGATCTACATTTCGGTTATAGCTAATGAAAATGAGTATCTCTTCATGTACTTTTGAGCCATCTGTATTTGATCTTCAGAAAAATGCCTATTCATATTTTTAGCCCATTTTATAATTGGGTTGTTTGTCCTTTTGTTCTTGAGTTGTATGATTTACTTATGTATACAGGATATCAAAACTTTATCCAGTGTGTGATTTCCAAACTTTCTCTCATTGAGTTGGCTGCCTCATAGCTTTTTTGACAAAACCTTTTGAAGTGCAGAAACATTTGATTTTAACGAGTTCCTGTTTCTCTATTTTTTCCTTTGCTGATTGTGCTTTGGTTGTAAGGTTTAAGAAGCTGCCTCTTATTACAAGGTCCTGAAAATGTTTCCCTACATTTTCTTCTAGAAGCTTTATGGTACTAGTTCTTCTGTTTATGTGTTTGATCCACTTTGAGTTCATTTTTGTATAGGGTGTAATGTAAGGGTCCTCTTTCATTCCTCTAGTTACTGATATCTAGTTCTCCCACACCCATTATTGAGAAGACTATTTTGTCCCAGTTCAGTGGATTTGGGGGTCTTGTCAAAAATCAGTTAACCATAGATTTGGTGGTCTATTTCTCTGCTCTCAATTCAATTCCATTGGTCAGTACCTCTGTCTTTGTGCCAGTACCATGCTGTTTTGACCACCGTGGCTTTATAATAAATTTTAAAATCAGAAAGTATTAATCTCCCTACTTTGTTCTTCTTTTGTAGGGTGATTTTAGTTATTCAGGGTCTATTTCCCTTGCTAGATGAATTTGGTAACTAGCTTTTCCAAGTCTTCAAAGTAGATTGTCAGAATTTTTATTGGTACTACATTGAATCTGAAGAGTAATTTCAGTAGAGTTGACATATTAACTATATTTAACTTTCCTATCCATGAGCAGAGAATATCTTTCCACCTATTTAGATCTTTGATTTATTTAAGCAATGTTATATAGTTTTTTGTGCACAAGTCCTTTACATTAAGTTCATTCCTAGGTACTTGATTCTTTTAGTTGCTATTTTGAATGTAATTTTTTCCTTATTTGACTCCTCAGTTAGGTCATTGTTTGTGTATAGGAACATTACTGATTTTTGTACAGTAATTTTATATCCTGCCACCTTGCTGAATTTGTTTATTAGCTCAAGTAACTTTGTTGTAGGTTTCTCAGAATTTTCCAAGTATAGTATCACATCATCTGCAAATAATGAAAATTTTACTTCCTACTTTCGAATTTGGATGCCTTTTATTTCTTTTTCCTGCCTGATTGCTCTAGTTAGAACTTCTAGTACAATGTTGAATAATGGTGGTGACAGAGGACACCCTTGTCTCATTCCCGATTATATGGGGAAAACTTTCAGTCTCTCTCCATTGAGTACAATGCTGGCTATTGGTTTTTCATATATGCTTTTTACAATATTGAGGAAGTTGTCTTTGAGTCTTATCTTTTGAAGTGTTTTTCTCAGAAAGGATACTGAATTTTGTCAAATGCTTTTTTTTAACATCCATCAAGATGATCATGTGATTTTCTCTTTTGATTTATTAATGTGCTGTATTACCTTGATTGATTTTCTTGTGTTAAACCATCTTTGCATTCCTGGTAGAAACCCCACTTGGTTGTGGTGTATAATTCTTTTATTGTGTTGTTGGACTCGATTTTCTAGTATTTTGTTGAGATTTTTGCATCTGTGCTAATTAGAGAGATTGGCCTGTAGTTCTTTTTCTTATAACATGTTTACCTGGTTTTGGTGTTAAAATAATGCTAACTTCATAAAATAAATTAAACAGTGTTCCTTTTTTCCTCAATTTTTTGGAAAACTTTGAGGTGGATTGGTGTTCATCCTTTTTAGAATGTTTCATAAAATTACCCTGTGATGCCATCTGGCCCTGGGCTTTACTTTGTAGTAACACTTTTGATGACTGGTTGAATATCTTTATTGTGATTGGTTCGTTGAAAACTTCTATTTATTTCTGAGTTAGTGTAGCTTGTTTGTGTGTTTCCAGGAATTTGTTCATTTCATTTAAGTTGTCTAGTTTGTTGGCATATAGTTGTTCATAGTATTGTCTTGTGATGTCTTTTATTTCTTCAGGGTCTGTGGTAATGCACCCCATCTCATTTCTGATTTTGTTTATTTGCATCCTCTCTCTTTTTTTCTTTGTCATTCTTGCTAGTGATCCATCAATTTTATTGATTTTCTCAAAGAATCAACTTTTGGTTTTATTGATTGTTTCTATTGTTCTTTTGTTCTCCCATTCATTTAACTTTGCTTTAATCTTTGTTATTTCTCTTCTATTTGCTTTGGGGTTAGTTTGCTGTCTTTTCTCAAGTTTCTCCAGGTGGGGAGTTAATTCCTCGATTTTTGTTCTTTCTTGTTTTTTATTATAGGCATTTGGAACAGTGAATTTCCCTCTCAGCACAGCCTTTGCTATGTCCCATGAGTTCCGATATGTGGTATTCTCATTTTCATTCGTTTCCAGATAGCTACTGATTTCTTTAACAATTTCTTCTTTGACCCACTGTTCAAGAGTGTTATTTAATCTTCATATATCTGTGAAAGTTCTTATTCTTTGGTTACTGGTTGGAGGACAATTTGGTTGGGTAAAGAAATCTTGGCTTGTTACTGATATCCAGCTTCATTCCATGGTGATCAGAGAAAGTACTTTAAATAATTTCAATGTTTTGAAACTTATAAATACCTGTTTTGTGCCCCCAACATATGATCTATCTTGGAGAATGTTCCATGAGCACTAGAGAAGAACATATATCTTGGTGTTTTGGGGTGTAATGTCCTATATATGTCTGTTAGGTCTAATTCGTTTATGAATTTGTTTAATTTCTCTATTTCCTTGTTGATCTTCTGTCTGGTTGTTCTATCTATAGAGGAGAGTGGTGTATAGAAGTCTCCAGCTATTATTGTTGAAACATCTATCACTCCCTTCCATTTTGCCAATGTCTGTCTCATGTACTTTGGAGCCTCATGTACAATGTGTCTCATGTACTTGATCAAGAGCATAAATGTTTATGATTGTTATTTCTTCTTGGTGAATTGTACCTTGTATTATCATACAGTGTCTTTCTTTGTCTCTTTTGATGTCTTTACATTTTACAAAAAAAGTCTATTTTGTTCAGTATTAGTATAGCTACCCCTGCTTTCCTTTGGTTACAACTTGCATGGAAAATATTTTTCCATCCTCTAACTTTCAATCTATTTGTATCCTTGTGTCTAAGATGAGTCTCTTGTAAGCAGTATATGTCTGGATTATATTTATTAATCCATTCTGCCAATCTGTGTCCTTTGGTTGATAAGTTTAGTCTGTTAAAATTCAAAGTTATTACTGGAAAGGCGTTCTTGAATCCACCTTATCTTTCAGGTTTTATTTGTCAGGTCTATATATTCTTTTCCTTCTTTCTCTTTTTATCTTTTAAGTTATCCTTATTGGTACTCTTCAATTCCATACCTTCTTCCGGACTTCCCTCTCTTGTCTTTTTTTTCAACTGGCAGAACTCCCTTTAGTATTTCTTGTAGGGCCAGTTCTTTGTTGACAAATTCTTTCAGGATTTGTTTGTCTGTGAAAATTTTATTCTTTCTCAGTTTTGAAGGACAATTTGGCTGGGTACAGAATTCTTGGCTGGAAGTCTTTCTCTTTCAGGATCTAAAATATATCATACCACTGGCTTCTTGCCTCCATAATGCCAGTTGAGTAGTCTGAACTCGGTCTTATGTGGTTTCCCTTGTATGTAGTAGATTGCTTTTCTCTTTTCACTTTCAGAGTTTTCTGCTTCTCTTCAACGTTTGACAGACTGATTAGTATGTATCTTGAGGAAGGTCTATTTGGATTTATTCTATTTGGTGTTCATTGTGCTTTTCTGATTTGCATATTTATGTCCTTTATAAGTGTTGGGAAGTTTTCCCCCATTTTATCCTCAACTAATCTTCCTAGCCCTATACTCTTCTCTTCTCCTTCTGGACACCAATATTTCTTATATTTGCATACTTTGTTTTGTCCATAATTTCCCTGAGATCCAATTCAAATTTTTCCACCTTTCTTTGCCATTTGCTGTTTTGAGTGTTTGAAATCAGTTGTTCTGTCCTCTCATTTGCTTATTCTTTCTTCTGCCTCTTCAAATCTTCTGTTGTGTGTCTCTAGTATATTTTTTATTTGGTCTACAGTATCTTTAATCTCTGTGATATCTGGTACTTTTTTATTTACTCCTTCAAATTCCTCTTTATGCTTTTCTAGTGTTTTCTTGATCACCTTTATATCGTTAGCCATCCTATTTATTTTATTTAGTAAAGTCATATGAACATCTCTGATTAGTTGTTCTGAAGTCTGTGTCTCCTCTGGTGTTTTAATTTGGTCATTAAACTCATCTATATAAGTCTGCATCATGATATGATTAGTGATCTCCATCATCTTTGAAGTGTGTAAATATCTTAATAAGTTTACTTTGGGAGTTGATTTCCTTCAGTTGTCTAAAATTTTGTATTTGCAGCCTGCATTTGTATTGCAACCTGTGGTTGCAGGATGTAGGATGGGTCACAACAGTGTGGTGATGCATTGAATGCAGGTATAGGCACAAGTTGGGGATGCTACACTGGTGCCTGTGAGCATGGGGTGTTGCTGTTGGGGTTGCGGAGGTTTGGTGTGGGAGCTGAGGATATGGGGTGCAGCTAAGGCAGAACTTGGAGTGCAGGAGCAGTGTACAGTTTGGGGAACACAGAGGTAGAGTGTGGTGTGAGGCAGATGGGGAGGCTGTGTGGATGTACAGGGACAGGTGTGCAGGTAGGATGTGGGTGGGCGCATGGAGGGGTGGGGGTCATGGTATCAGGGTGTAGGGTAGGTGGCACAGAGGCCAGGGAATGGAGGGCAGGGTATGGAGAAGGGGTCCAGAAGGTCTGGATGCAAATGTAGGAGTGTATAAGGGTGGGCACAGGTCTTCAGGGTTGTGGGATGTAGGGGCGGTTTGGCACCAGGTGTGCCATGCCCTGGCATGGGTGCACAGATGTGGAGGGGATTGGAGCAGGTTTGCATGCATGTGGAAGGTGGGAGCTATGAAGCACAGATTCACCTGTTAGCACCTGCCAGGTGTGGGGGCCGGGTACTTGTGCCTGGAGTGGGGCAAGTGTGCGTTTTTGTGGGGCAGGGGGTTGGAGTACAGGGGTCAGGAAATCAGTGAATGAATGTGTGAGCACTTGGTGGCTGAGAGGTTGTGGCTGTGCAGATACGTGGGTCTTTGGAGTGGGGCCCTGGTGCGTGCATCGCCGTGGTCAAGAGCAGTGGGTGGGGTTGTGCCTGCATGGGCTGGGGGAGGTGTAGCCTGAATATGAAGGCAAACACCTGCAGCCTTTATGTGCTGGAGTCCACCTGCAGGGGCAGGGATGGGGAGAGGGTCTCAGAAGGGTGCTTACTGCGCGATGCAAGATTGTACTGCACAAGAGAGGTGGGTTGGGCTGGGACAGGCATGCATGCACTTGCAGTGGGGATGTGGGGTAGGTATGCACGGGGGTGGGAGTAGCGAGGCAGGATGTTTGGAGCATGGGGAGGGGTATTGGTGATGGGGTTCAGGTGCATGGGGTTTGGAGTGAATCGCAGGTCTTGACTTCAATTCTCTGAGTTTGATTATTATAGTTAGTCCATATGAGTTAGGCATGATAATATTTGTCTTTTGTTTTTGACACTTTTATTCAACATACTGTCCTTAAGGTTCATTCACCTACTTGCATGCCTCATAACTTCATTTCATCTTTGAGCAGCTCAGTAGTCCATTGTACGTAAAAACCACAGTTCCCCTGCCATTCCTCTGTCATTGTACCCATAGGCCTAGGTGGGGCCTTTGGATAGGTTATTTCAATTGAGAAGTGACTCACCCGATTCAAGGTAGGTCTTAATCCTCTTACTGGTGTCATTTATAAGAAGATGCAACACATGCAAAAGTTAAGAGATAGAAATCAGAGAAGCATCCAAGGAAACTGAGAAACAAGGTCACACCCACAGAAGCTGAGAGATGAAGCCACTGAGGCCAGAGGTTGGAAGCAAAGAGATCTGTGAGAGAAGTACTAGCATCATGGGAATGAGAAAGCTTTCTTGACCAAAAGGGGGAAAAGAGAAATGAGAGAAAAAAATGTCTCAGTGGCTGAGAGATTTCAAACAGAGTCAGGAGATTATCCTGGAGGTTATTCTTATGCATTACATAGATATCCCTTTTTAGTTTATGGTATATTAGAGTGTGCTTATGTGATTGTGGGAACCTTGTATCAGATGCTCTTTTTATCTAAGGTATGGACAGATGAGTAAAACAAAATAAGGATAAAAAATAAATAAATAATAGGGGGAGATAAAAGGTGTAAATTGGGTAGATTGAAATACTGTAAATACTGTGGATCAATGAGTGGGAGGGGTAAGTGGTATGGGATGTGTGAGTTCTTTTTTCTTTTTTATTTCTTTTTCTGGAGTGATGTAAATGTTCTAAAAAAGATCATGGTGAAGAACACAAAAATATGTGACGATACTGTGAGCCATTGATTGTATAATATGGTTGGACTATATATGTGTGGATAGTTCTCAATAAAATTTTTTTAAAAAGGCCCCACCTACAAGAGGTCTGGACCCAGGAATGGATTAAAAGAACATGATGCTTTCTTGGTTGTATACAGCCTCCGAATTTTCACAAGTACCATGTTTTATCTTCTCATTTTTATTTTAGGAAATATAGGTAATCTAAAGTACCCCCCTTTAAACCATATTCCCATATATAATTCAGTGCTGTTAATTACACTCAACCCAAAGAGAAATTCTGTGGACATTAAATTATTAACTCCCCATTCTCTACCCCCTCAATCTAGCCCCTGGTAAACTCTATTCCAGATTCTAACTCTATGAGTTTGCTTATTCTAATTAATTCACATGTCAATCCATACAATATTTGTCTTTTGTGTCTGACTTATTTCACACAACATGATACCTTCAAGGTTCAACTATATTGTCACATGGACCAGAAATGCCATTCCTTTCTAATGCTCAATAATAATCTATTCTATGTATATACCACATATTATTTATTCATTTATCAGGTGATGGACACCTGGGTTGCTTCCATATTTTGGCAATTGTGAATAATGCTGCTATGGACATTGGTAGGCAAATATCTGTTTAAGTCCCTGCTTTGTATTCTTTTGGGTATCTATGTTGTAGAGGGGCTGCTGAGCCATAGCATCATTGCATACTTAGCTTTCTGAGGAACTGCCAAATGGTCTTCCATAACAAAGGCACCATTTTACATTCCTACAAGCAATGACTCAGTGTGCCTCTTTCTCTGCATCTTCTCCGATGCCTGTAATTTTTTGCCTTTTTAAAATGGTACTGATTCCAGTGGGAATGAAATGGTATCTCATTGTGGCTTTAATTTGCATTTCCCTAATAGCTATTGATGTTAGGCATATTTTCATGTTCACTGATCCATTTGTATATCCTCTTTGGAGAAACATCTATTCACATTTTTGTTCATTTTTAAAATTGGGTTATTTGGCATTTAATTGTTGAGTTGTAGGGTTTCTTTATGTATTACAGATATTAAATCCTTATTGGATACATGCTTTGCAAATATTTTCTCCCACTGAGTAGGTTGTCTTTTCACTTTTGTGACAAAGTATTTCATTTTGATGACACCCCATTTATCTATTTTTCCTTTTGCTGCTTGTACTTTGGGTGTAAAGTTAAAAAAACATTACTTAACACAAGATCCTGAAGATGCTTCCCTACATAATGCCTAGGAGTTTTTTAGTCCTGGTACCTTTATTTAGATCTTTGATCCATTTTAAGTTAATTCTTGTATGTACTGAGGTAGGGGTCATCCTTTCTTTTGCATATGGGTATCCACTTCTCCCAGTACCATTTGTTGAAGAGAATGTTATTTTCTGCTTGAGTGGGCTTGGCAGCCTTGTCAAAGACAAATTGGCCATAGATGGGAAGGCCTATCTATGAATTCCAAATTACATTCCATTGATGTATACATCTATTCTTGTGCCAGCACCATGCTTTTATGACCACTGGAGCTGTGTAATAAGGAGGCCTCCAAATTCATTCTTCTTTTTCAAGATGGCTTTAGCTATTTGGAGACACTTACCCTTACATATAAACTTGATCATTTCCTTTTCCAATTTTTGCAAAGTAGGCAGTTGGAAATTTGATTGAGATGGCATTGACTATGAAAATCATTTTGCATAGAATTGATGTCTTAACAGTATTTAGTCTTCCAATCCATGATCATGGAATGTCCTTCCATTTATTTAGAGTTTTGCTTTCTTTTAGCGATGTTTTATGGTTTTCTGCATGTGAGTCACTTATTTCTTTGGTTAATTTTATTTCTAGATATTTTATTCTCTTAGTTGCTCCTGAAAATTGGATTTTTCTTGAATTCTTCTGATTATTCTTTACTAGTGTATAGAAACACTACCGATTTTTGCATGTTGATCTTGTACTCCACCATTTTTCTGAACTCATGTATGCCAATTTGAAAGGATTATGTACCCTAGAAAAGCCATGTTTTAATCCTTATCCACTTGTGAAGGCAGCCATTTCTTTTAATTTCTATTCAATATTCTAGTTTGGAAATTGATTAGATTATTTACACAGATATGTGACATGCTCAATTATGGGTGTTAACCTTTGATGAGAGGGAGTTGTGACTCCACCCATTCCAGGTGGGTCTTTTTTTAATTAAATTTTTAATTATTTTTTTAAATACCAAAAAACCCAAATAAACACAAACATTCATAACTTTTGATCATTCTGTTCTACATATATAATCAGTAATTCACAATATCGTCACATAGTTGCATGTTCATCATCATGATCATTTCTTGGAACATTTGCATCTATTCAGAAAAATAAATAAAAAGAAAACAGAAAAAATTCATGCATACCATACCCCCCACCAATCCCTCTCACCGATGACCAGCATTTCACTCTAAATTTATTTTAACATTTGTTTCCTCTATTATTCATCTTTATTCCATATGTTTTAGTCCTCTGTCGATAATGTAGATAAAAGGAGCATCAGACACAAGGTTTTCACAACCACACAGTCACATTGTGAAAGGTATATCATTATACAATCATCTTAAAGAAACATGGCTACTGGGACACAGCTCTACCTTTTCAGGCAGTTCCCTCTAGCCTTTCCACTACATCTTGACTAACAAGGTGATATCTATTTAATGTGTAAGAATAACCTGCAGGATAACCTGTCAACTCTGTTTGGAATCTCTCAGCCATTAACACTTTATTTTGTTTCATTTCACTCTTCCCCCTTTTGGTACAGGATGTTTTCTCAATCCTCTGATGCTGAATCTCAATTCATTCTAGGGTTCTTCTTAATCCCTTGATGCTGAGTCTCAGCTCATTCCAGGATTTCTGTCCCACATTTCCAGGAAAGTCCACACCCCTGGGAGTCATGCCCCACATAGACAGGGGGAGGGTGGTAAGTTTGCTTTTTGTGTTGGCTGGAGAGAGAGAGGCCACATCTGAGCAACAAAAGAGATTCTCTTGGGGGTGACTCTTAGGCCTAATTTTAAGTAGGCTTGACCTATCCTTTGTGGGGTTAAGTTTCATATGAACAAACCCCAAGATTGGGGGCTCAGCCTATAGCTTTGATTGTCTGCACTGCTTGTAAGAATACCAAGAATTCAACTTGGGGAAATTGAATTTTCTCCCTTTCTCACCGTTCCCCAAAGGGGACTTTGCAAATACTTCTCTATTCACTGTTCAAATCACTCTGGGATTTATCGAGGCATCACTCTGGACAAACCCACAAAATCTCATGTCCTACTCAAGGTTCTATGTACGTATGGTGTTCAATTAAGCTGTCTACATCAGTTATATTAGAAAATGCACTAGTCAAAATATAAATATTGTACCAAATAAACATTTTTTCCTTTAATATCACACATAGGTTGAAATTTTAAAATATTAATTACCATCAATTTTCAGCACCCTGCAGTAATGACATTCCTTTGTTCTTCCTCATACAAAAACATTTTTAAAATTTGCACATTTAGTCACTATCATTATACACTCTTGGCATTCCTAGATTATACCATCTCAGTCTTTATTGTCTATCTTTCTTTCTGATTTCATTTGTGCCCCCAGCCCTCCTCCCTCTATCATTCTCACATTCAGCTTCATTCAGTGTTTTAAAATAATTGTATTACAATTAGTTAGTACTGTGCTATCCATTTCTGAGTTTTTACATTCAGTCCTGTTGCATAATCTGCATCCCTTTAGCTCCAATTCCACAATATTTTGTCCTATTTCTACCTCCTGATGGTCCCTGTTACCAATAAATTCTCCAAGTTTATTCAGTAATGTCAGTTCATATCAGTGAGACCATACAGTATTTGTCCTTTTGCTTCTGGCTAATCTCACTCAGCATAGTGTCCTTAAGGTCCATCCATGTTGTTACATACTTCATAAATTTATTCTATCTTAAGGCTGCATAATATTCCATCACATGTATATACCACAGTTTGTTTAGCCACTCGTCTGTTGATGGACATTTTAGCTGTTTCCATCTCTTCACAATTGTGAATAATGCTGCCATAAACACTGGTGTGAAAATGTCAGTTTGTGTCCTTACCCTCATGTCCTCTGAGTAGATATCTAGCAATGGTATTACCGGGTCATATGGCAATTCTATATTTAGCTTTTTGAGGAACTGCCAAACTGTCTTCCACAGTGGTTGTATCATTTGACATTCCCACCGACACTGGATAAGTGTGCCTCTTTCTCCACATTCTCTCCAGCATTTCTCGTTTTCTGTTTTATTGATAATGTCCATTCTGGTGGGTGTGAGATGATATCTCATTGTGATTCTAATTTGCATTTCTCCAATAACCAGGGAAGTTGAGCATCTCTTCATGTGCTTTCAGCCATTTGTATTTCTTGTTCTGAGAAGTGTCTGTTCAAGTCTTTTGCCCATTTTGTAATTGGGTTGGCTGTCTTTTTGTTGTTGAGTTGAGCAGTCTCTTTATAAATTCTGGATATTAGCCCTTTATCAGATATGTCATTTCCAAATATGGTTTCCCATTCTGTAGGCTTCTTTTTACTTTCTTGATGAAGTTCTTTGATGTGCAAAAGTGTTTAATTTTGAGGATTTCCCATTTATTTCCTTCTTTCTCTAATGCTCTTGCTTTGGATAAAAGGTCTAGGAAACTGCCTCTTAGTATAAGATTCATAAGATGTCTCCCTACATTTTCTTCTAACAGTTTTACAGTCTTAGATCTAATGTTTAGATCTATGATCCATTTTGAGTTAATTTTTGTGTAGAGTGTGAGATACGGGTCCTCTTTCATTCTTTTGCATATGGATATCCAGTTCTCTAGACATCATTTATTGAAGAGACTGTTTCGTCCCAGGTGAGTTGGCTTGATTGCCTTATCAAAGACCACCTGTCCGTAGAAGAGAGGGTCTGTATCTGAACACTCTATTCGATTCCATTGGTCAATATATCTATCTTTATGCCAGTACCATGCTGTTTTGACCACTGTAGCTTCATAATATTTCTTAAAGGCAGGTAGCATGAGACGTCTGACTTCATTTTTTTTTTCTCAGGATACTTTTAGCTATTTGGGGCACCCTGCCCTTCCAGACAAATTTAGTTATCAGTTTTTCTATTTCTGAAAAGTAAGTTGTTGGGATTTTAATTGGTATTGCATTGAATCTGCAAATCAATTTAGGTAGAATTGACATCTTCACTATATTTAGTCTTCCAATCCATGAACATGGTATGTCCTTCCATCTATTTAGGTCTTCTGTGATTTCTTTTAAGAATTTCTTGTAGTTTTCTTTCTATAGGTCCTTTAGTTAAATTTATTCCTAAATATTGTATTCTTTTGGTTGCAATTGTAAACGGAATTCTTTTCTTGATTTCCCCCTCAGATTGTTCAATACCACTGTATAGAAATACTACAGATTTCTGAGTTTGATCTTGTAACCTGCCACTTCGCTGTATTCATTTATTAGCTATAGTAGTTATGCTGTGGATTTTTTGGAGTTTTCAACATATAGTATCATATCATCTGCAGACAGTGAGTTTCACATCTCCCTTTTCAATTTTGATGCCTTGTATTTCTTTTTCTTGTCTAATTGCTCTGGCTAGAACTTCCAGCACAATGTTGACATAAGTTGGTGAGGGTGGACATCCTTGTCTTAGTCCTGATCTTAGGGGGAAAGTTTTCAGTTTTTCCCCATTGACAATGATTGTTAGCTGTGGGTTTTTCATATATTCCCTTTATCATTTTGAGTTTTGATTTCTTCTTTTTGTTCATTCTTTCCCTTCTTTATATCCTCCCTCAGTTCACTGATTTGATTTTTGATGAGGTATTCCATGTCTGTTCATACATTCTGAATTAATTGTTTCAACTCCTGTATCTCATTTGAATTCTTGGTTTGTTCCTTTGACTGGGCTATATCTTCAATTTTCCTAGTGTGATTTGTTATCTTTGCTGGTGTTTAGGCATTTAATTACCTTGATTAGTTAATTCTGGAGATTGTTTTCACTTCTTTTACCTAGGGTTTTCTTCCTGAATGAATTTGTTGTCTGTCTGTTCTTTGACATTCAGTTCAGCTTTTTCTGGACAACTAGCTTAGGTTTTGTTTAACAGAGGAGAATTTTTCAGTTTTTGTTTTCTTGTTTCTTGCACTGCCTGTATGGTACCTTTATCCTCCCACCCTTAGGAGGGTCTACTTAGATATTATAGACCCCAGCTGGATTTTCCCATACCAAGCTGGCCTCCTGTCAGGAGGAAAGAGTCACCTGCATCAGTTTTCCCTGAGGGTGAGACCCAGCATGTTGAAAGACTTTCCTGTGAAGTCGCTGGGCTCTTTTTTCTTATCCTGCCCAGTATGTGGCGCTTGTCTGCCTGCAGGTCCCACCAGCATAAGATGATGTGGTACCTTTAACTTTGGCAGACTCTCCTTGCTATGGGCATGGTGGAGATAGAGGAGAGGTTGTAGGCTGGTTTCAATGACTTCAAATAAGAAGCCCTGGGATCTGAATTCCTTGAGGGAGGGATTTCACTTGAGTTGGGCCTCACCCCTCCACTGGTGAAGGCCCCAGCTCCAGACATGCACTCAAGAAGCTTGTTTCTGTCTCTACCTGGGGCTCTTGCAGCCTGAGAAGCTCTGCCACTGTATCCAAGAGCAGCCAAGCCTTTCTTTTTCTGTCAGCCCTGCCCCCTTTACACCAGGGCAACAATCGGCCACTTTCACTTTGACCAGGTTCACCTGAGCTGGAGTCCTATTTTTGGTAGTCAGAATTTGTGAATTAACTCCACACTTGAAACTTAGTTGCACTCAGCCCCTGTTGCTGGTAATGCCCCTTTCCTTTCACCTCTGGGAAGCAGCCTGTGGGGGAGGCGCGCCAGCCACCACAGCTTGGGGAATTCACGGTTCTGGGGGGACTCGCAGCCTGTCTAGCTGGTCCAGACTGTGGTACGCTGTGTGTCTGGTCACTAACATGGCCCCATGAGCTGTTTTGTACTGTTCCTGGTTATTTAGTAGGTGTTCAGGAGGACGAACTAAATCCCACACCTTGGTAAGCCACCATCTTGGCTCCTTCCTCTCCAGGTGGGTCTTGATTAGTTTACTGGCATCCTTTAAAAGAAGAAGTGTTTGGAGAGACCAACAAAGCCACGAAAGAGCCACATGCAGCCAGAGGACTTTGGAAATGAAGAAGAAATAAGAACCTGGAGGAGCTTCATGAAACAAGAAGCCTGGTGAGAAAGCTAGCAGATGTCACGTTTGCCATGTGCCTTTCCCATTGAGAGAGAAAACTTGAACTTCATTGGCCTTTCTTGAGTGAAGGTAACCTCTTGTTAGTGCCTTAATATGGACACTTTTACAGATTTGCACAGCCTTAGAACTGTAAACCTGGAACTTAATAAATTCCCCATTTTAAAAGCCATTCCATTTCTGGTATATTGCATTCCAGCAGCTAGCAAACAAGAACACCATGCATTAGCTCTATTAGCTTTTTTTGTAGTTTGGGGGGAACTTTCTGTATATAGGATCTTGTCACCTACTAATAGTGAAAATTTTACTTCTTCCCATCCAATTTGGAAGCCTTTTATTTCTTTTTCTTGCCTATCTGCTCTAGCTATAACTTCCAGCACAATATTGAAAAACAATGGTGATAGTGGGCATCCTTGTCTTATTCCCTATCACAGAGGGAAAACTATCAGTCTTTCCAACATTGATTATGATGTTATCTGTAAGTTTTTCATGTATGCTCTGTATCAAGTTGGTGAAGCTTCCTTATATTCCTGGTTTTTGAAATGTTTTTATCAAGAAAGGATGCTGCATTTTGCCAAATGCACTTTCTATGTCAACTGAGATGATCATGTCTTCTTTTCCCTTAATTTTATTAGCGTGGTATATTACATTAATTTATGTTCTTATGTTGAACTACCCTAATATAGCTGGTGTAAGTTCCACTTGGTCATGGTGTATAATTCTTTTAATGGACCACTGGATTCATTTCACATATTTTGTTGAGGATTTTTACACCTACATTAACAGGAGAAATTGGTCTCTAATTTTCTTTTTCTTGTGTTAGGGTGATGTTGGCCTCAAAGAATAAGTTAGGCAGTGTTCCCTCCTCTTCAAATTTTTGGAAGAGTTTAAATACTATTGATATTAATTCTTCTTGGAATTATTGATAGAATTCACCTGTGAAGTGATCTGGTCCTGGGCTTTTTTTGTTAGGAAGGTTTTGATGACTGATTCAATACCTTTGCTTGTAATTGGTCTGTTGAGATCTCCTATTTCTTTTAGAGTCAGTGTAGGTTTTTCATGTATTTTTATGAACTCTTCCACTTCATCTACATTATGTAATTTGTTGGTATTCAGTTTTTCATAATATCCTGTTATGATTAATTTTAGTTGAGTGAGGTCAGTAGTTATAACACCCCTTTCATTTCTGATTTTATTTATTTGTGTCTTTTCTCTCTTTTTTTGTCAGTCTAGCTAAGGTTTTGTCAATCTTTTCAAAGAACCGACTTTCAGTTTTGTTAATGATTTCTATGCTTCCAAATTCTCTATTTCATTTATTTCTAATCTAATCTCTGTTATTTCTTTCCTTTTGTTTGCTTTGGATTTAGATTGTTGTTATTTTTCTCATTCCTCCAGGTGTGCAGTTAAGTCTTTGATTTTAGCTGTTTTTCTTTTTTAATGCAAGCATTTAAGGCTATACATTTCCCTTTCAGAGCTGTGTCCCATAAATTTTGATATGTTGTGTTCTTGTTTCCATTCATTTCAACATATTTACTGATTTCCCTTTAAAGTTTTTCTTTGACCCACTGATTGTTTAAGAGTGTTCTTTAATTTTCATATTTTGTGGATTTTCCAGTTTTTCTCCTGTTATTGAATTCCAACTTCATTCCATTATGATCAAAGAAGATGCTTTGTACAATTTCAATTTTTTTGAATTTATTGATCTTTGTTTCATACCTTCAAATGCGGTCTATCATGAAGAATGATCCATGTGCACTTGAGAATGTGTTTGGCTGTTTGGGTGTGCAGTATTCTGTATGTGTCTGTCAGGTCTTGCTCGTTTATATTATTCTTCAAGTTCTCCATTTCTTTATTCATCTTCCATCTAGATGTTCTATTTATTCATGAAAGTGGTGTATTTAAATCTCAAATGGTTATTGTATAGGAGTTATTTCATCCTTTTATGTCCCTTTTATGTCCATATTTCACACATATATTTTGAGCATTGTGGATAGTTACGTAAATGTTCCTGATTGCCATTTCTTCTTTCTTTTCTGATGTAACAGTTTTCTACTCAAAGTCTATTTTGTTCTTTATTAGTATTCCTACACCAACTATTATCTTTTGGTTACTATTTGCATAGTATAATTTTCCATTCTTTAATGTTCAATTTATTTGTATCTTTGGATTTAAGGTGAGTTTCTTTTATATGGAATAGATAATTGGATCATGCTCTTTAATCCATTCTGCTGATTTATGTATTTTGATTGGAGAGTGTAATCTATTTGAGTTCAGTCTACTTTCTGATAAGGCAGGCCTCACTTCTGCCATACTGTACCTTGTTTTCTTCTATGTAATATCCTTCTTTCTTTATTAGAGAAGTTGTGGGTTTGTGAAACACTCATGCATAAATTACAGGATTCCCATACACAACCCTATTATTAACACCTTGCATTGGTGTGGCATAAATTTTAAATTAATGAAAGCACATTTTTATCATTATATTAATAATTTTAGGCCATAGCAAACCAGGGTAAACTTAGGGTTCACTGTTTCTGTAGGGCAATTCCTTGTTTTTGTTTTGTTTTAATTTGTTTTGTTTTGTTTTTTACACTTTTTAATCTGTTGCCATATATACGACACATATATATACGTACAATACATCCCTTCTACATTCAGACGTATGTTTTCTGGTACTCTTAATTACATTCATAATGTTCCATGTCACCAGGAAGACCTTCACCCTTTGATGTCATGTCCCATGTAGGGGGGAGGGCAAAGATTTCACTTACAAGTTGGGTATAGAGATAGTGAGGCCACAACTGAGCAACAAAAGTAACTCTTAGGCATACCTATAGGTAGGTTAAACTTCTCCACTACTTACATAAGCTTCACAAGAGTAAGCCTCAATAACAAGGGTTTGGTCTATTGATTTGGGTGTCTTTAATGTTTGACACAGCATCATGGGATTCCTTGATGGTAAAGTTTAATAGTTCCATATTTTTTTCTCTCATCCCTCAAGAGACTTTGCCAATACCTTTTTAAATTTTTAACTTTTTATTGTATAGTATAACATACATACAAAGCAAAGAAATAAAAAAGCAATAGTTTTCAAAGCACTCTTCAACAGGTAGTTATAGGACAGATCCAAGAGTTTGTCATGGGCTACCATATGATCCTCTCATGTTTTTCCTTCTAGCTGCTCCAGAATATAGGAGGCTAGAGGGCTTAAATATTTTTTTATCATCACAATTGACTTTTTTCTTCTCTTATTGTGAAAAATAACATATATACAAAAAAGCTATAAATTTCAAAGCACAGCACCACACTTACTTATAAAAAACATTTCAGACTTTGACATGGGTTAAAATTCCACAATTTTAGGTTTCTACTTCTACCTGCTCTAAAATACTGGAAACTAAATGAGATATCAATGTAATGATTCAGCTTTCATATTCATTTATTAAATCCTATCTTCTCTGTATAACTCCACCATCCCCTTCGATCTTTACATCCCTCTATTTAGGGGTGCTTGGGCTATGGCAATTCTAAATTTTTGAAATTGGAAGGGTCTGTCACTAATATGGGGTAAAAACTATTTGATGTTCTGGAGAAGCTGGGCTATGTTTCAGGACTTATCCAGACCAGGGACCCATCTGGAGGCTGTAGGTTTCTGGAAAGTTACTCTAGTGCATGGAACCCTTTTGTAATCTTATATTTTGCCCTAGGTGTTCTTTAGGATTGGCTGGAATGATCCTGCTGACAGCTTATGATAGGTAGCAATGTCTAACTGAAGCTTGCATAAGAGCAACCTCCACAGTAGCCTCTCAACTCTATATGAATGCTCTCTGCCACTGATACCTTATCAATTACACTTCTTTTCCCCCTTTTGGTCAGGATCGAATTGGTGATTCCATGGTGCCAGTCTGGATTCATCCCTGAGAGTCATCTCCCACGTCGCCAGGGAGACTTTCATTTGCCAACACCTTTTGATTATCTCCTTACTATATACTAGGATGTATTTAGCAATACATTAAACTATGCAGTATTAAAAGACCTCATTCTTTTTCTGGGCTCCCTGTGTTTCAATTGTTTAAATGAGGTATCCAGACAGGTTGATTTAGATTATATGCTACAGAAAATTTAGGTTCTGTACAAAATAAACCTTTCTTCCCTGGGTCTCAAAGAGTAGGTGTGGTTCTAAAATATAGACACTGTCTTCCTTACCCCTGTGTTCTGAATTACCTTAATCCCAACCTGACTAGCTTCATTCTTATCTCTGAATAATAGGTTATAGCTATGTAAAACAGCCTCTCAAAATCTAGCAATAACAATTACCATTCCGCACTAAATACGTCGGCTTTAAGAGTTCACAATCTAGGCCCCTGTTTTCTTATAAGCACGTTCTAAAGGAGGCATACAATAACTGTTCTTTCATTTCTGGCTTATTTTGCCTTCATACAGGCTTATTCACAATGTAACATGCCTCACAACTTCATTCCTTTTTGTAGCAGCACAATATTCGAGCATATTTGTACATCATCATTTGCCAATCTACTTCTCAGTCAGTGCATCCTTCAGCTACCTGCATTCATTAGTCATCATGTATAATGCCCACAGTAGGCATCATATATAATGTCCATAGTCCACAATCCAGCAATACTCTCAATTTTAGATAATTTCATTGTTCCCAAGAGAAAGATAACTAATAAACACTCTGTATTAGTTAGGGTTCTTTAGAGAAACAGAATCAACAGGAAACACTCGCAAATATAAAATTTATAAAAGTGTCTCCCATGACCATGGAAACTCAGAGTCCAAAATCCGCAGGGCAGGCTGTGAAGCTGACAATTCCAATGGAGGGTCTGGACGAACTCCACAGGAGAGGCTCACCAGCCAAGACAGGAAGCGCCTGTCTCTTCTGAATGCCCCCAAAAGGCTTCCAGTGATCAGATTAAGCATTACTCATTGCAGAAGACACTCCACTTATAATCAGCTATGGATGTAGCTGACATGATCATGATTTAATTCTATGAAATGTCCTCATCACAACAGACAGGTGAGCACTTGCCCAACCAGACAAACAGGTACCACCGCTTGGCCAAGTTGACACATGAACCTAACCATGGCACACTCCATCACCAAATAGCAATTCTAAACCTCCCCTTAACTCCTGTCCCTCCCCCCCATTATTTATCTCTGCTTCTGCTGTTGTACTACTGATGTTTTCCTGTTAAACATATCTCATAGCATGCAATAGCAGTTTCCCCCCGTACCCTGCATGTAAACAGTCTTTGTACATGAATCACACCTTTGAAGTAGTTCTAGCAGGAACTTAGGAACTCTTTACATTTCCCATTCCCTATCTCCACCTAGACACCTAGTAACCTATATTCTAGGTTGTTGCTCCATGAATTTGCTTATTCTAATTGCTTCACATCAATGAGAGAAAAGAATATTGGTCCTTTGGTGTCTGGCTTATTTCACCCAATGTGATATTTTCAAACTTCATGCATGTTGTCACTTGCATCAGAACTTCACTCCTTTATATGGCTGAATAATATTCCATTGTAGGTTTATACCACATTTTGTTTATCTGTTCATCTTAGGTTGCTTCCATCTTTTGGGAATTGTGAATTATACCACTATGAACAAATATATGTTCAAGTCCCTGCTTTCAATTCTTTTGGGTATCTACATAGAGGTGGGATTGACAGGTCATATGGTAGTTCTAAGCTTTCTGAGGAACCACCAAACTCTCTTCCACAGGGGCTGCATGATCTTAAATTACCACCAGCAATGAATGAATGTTCCTATTACTCCACATCCTTTCTAACGCTTGTGGTTTTCTGATTTTTTTTTTTAAATAACAGCCATTCTTATGGGTGTGAAATTGTATCTCATTGTGGGTTTGATTTGCACTTTCCTGATAACTAATGATGTTGAGCATCTTTTCATGTGCTTTCTGGCATTCGTATTCTTTTAAGCAGAGATGTTTATTCAAGTCTTTTGCCCATTTTCAATTGGATTATTTGTCTTGTCGCTAAATTGAAGGATTTCTTTATGTACTCTAGATATTAACCTTTTTCAAATATGTGGTTTCTGAATATTTTCTCCCAATGTATAAGATGTTATACATTCATGATAAACTCCTTTGATGTACAAAAGTTTTAATTTTTGAGATCCCATTTATCTTTTTCTTTTGTTGCTTGTGCTTTGGATATAAAGTCTAACAAACCATTGCCTAACACAAATTCTTGAAGATTCTTCCCTACATTTTCTTCTAGGAGTTTGATAGTTCTAGTTCTTATATTAAGGTCTTTGATCCATTTCAGGTTGATTTATGCATATTGTGTGAAGTAGGGACCCTCCTATATTTTTGCACATGGAGTTATGATTTTCACAGTACCATTTAATGTAGAACCTATTCTTTCCAGTTAAGTGATATTCATTACTTTTTCAAAAATAAGTTGGCCATAAATGTGAGGGTTAATTACTGAGCTTTCAATTAGATTTCAATGGTCTGTATGTCTGTCTTTGTGCCAGTACCATGATGTTTTGACTATTGTGCCTTTGTAATAAGTTTTAAGATTGGGAAGTGTGAATCCTCCAACTTCGTTCTTCTTTTTCAAGATATTTTTAGCTGTTAAGGACCTCTTACCCATCCATATCAATTTGGTGATTGGCTTTTCGATTTCTGCAAACAAGGTTGTTGGGACTTTGATTGAGATTGCATTAAATCTATAAATAC
Source organism: Tamandua tetradactyla (assembly GCF_023851605.1). Taxonomy (NCBI): domain Eukaryota; kingdom Metazoa; phylum Chordata; class Mammalia; order Pilosa; family Myrmecophagidae; genus Tamandua; species Tamandua tetradactyla. The sequence goes on from NC_135353.1 coordinate 96,161,385, forward strand.
CTTTGGGCAGAAACGACATCATGGAAATATTTAGTCTTCCAGTCCATGAACTTGGAATGTCCTTTCATTCACATAGGTCTTCTTTGACTTAATAGTACCTTGGAATTTTCTGTGTACAAATTCTTTACATCTTTGGTTATAATTATTCCTAGATATTTGATTATTTTAGTTGCTATTGTGAATTGAATTTTTCCTTCATTTCTTCTTCTGATGTTAATTGCTTGTGTTTAGAATCAAAATGATTTTGAGGTGTCGATCTTGTGCCCTGCCACTTTGCTGAATACATTTTATTAGCTCTAGGAGCTTTGCTGTGAACTTTTCAGGATTTTCTGTATGTAGGATCATGTCATCTGAAAATAAGGAAAGTTTTACTTCTGCTGTTCCAATTTGGATGCTGTTTGTTTCTTTTTCTTGTCTAAATGCCTTGACAAGAACTTCTAATACCATGTTTTGTAACAGTGATGACTCCGGTCATGCTTGTTTGTTACCTATCTTAGAAAGAAAGTTTTCTGTCATTTTCTATTAAGTAGGATAATGTCTGTGGGGTATTTTTTTCAAATCTTCTCTTTATCTTGTTAGGAAGACCCCTTCTATTCCCTGTTTTCTCCGTGTTCATATCAAGACATGGTGATTTATTTTGGACAGTGCCTTTTCTCCATCAATTGAGATCATTATGTGGCTTTTTCCCTCAACCTGTTAATAGAGTTTATTACATAAATTGATTTTCTCATTTTTAACCAGGGATAAATCCCACTGTTGGATTCAGTGCCTTAATATTTTGGTAAGAAATTTTGCATCTATATTCATAAGAGATATTTGTCTGTAATTTTCTTTTATTTTGGTATCTTTACATAGATTTTGTATGAGGGCAATGTTGGCCTCATAGAATGATTAAGGAGTATTCCCTCCTTTTCAATTTTTTGGAAGATTTTGAGCATAACTGGTGTTAAAAAAATTTTTAGAATTGTTAAAATTAACCTATGAAGCTATCTAGTTCTGAGATTTCATTGTTTGTAAATTTGTAATTATTGATTCAATCTCTATACCTTTATAAAAAATTAAATGTCTGTAGATGTGGGGTCTAATTCTGAACTATCAATTTGATTCCATTGATTATTATCAATGATAAAAATATAAACTACCAACAAAAAATGGGGAAGAACTTGAATAGACATTTTTCCAAAAAGGAAATACAAATGAATAAAAGCACATGAAATAATACTCATCATAACTAGTGAAATGCAAATCCATATCACACTAAGATATTATTTCTCACCTACTAGAATAGTAAGTTAAAAAAACTGAAAACTGCAAGTATTGGAGAGGATGGGGAGAATTTGGAACACTCATTCACTGTTGCTGGGAACATAAAATTGAGCAGCCTCTGTAGAAGGCAGTTTGATGGTTCTTCAGGAAGCTAAGCATAGAATTACCATATGATCTGGAAATCATGCAACTAGGTATATACCCGGTAGAACTAAAGCAGGAATATCAACAGTTATTTGCATTCTGAAGTTCTTAGTGTCATTATTCACAATTGCCAAATGATAGGAACAAGCAAAATGTCCTTCAACTGATAAATGGATAAAAAAATTGTGGTATAAATATGTGATAGAATATTACTCATCTGTAGGAAGGAATGAAGTCCTGATGCATGCAACCACATGGAAGAACCTTGAGAACATTATGTTGAGTGAAATAAGCTGACACAAAGTGACAAATATTGTTATGATCTCACTAATAACAACTAAATATAATAAACAAACATATGGGGTTAAAGTTTGGAATATAATTTATCACAAGATAGAACGAGAGTAGAGAATGGGTAGTTGAGGCTTAATTTGTGTTAAATTTTTAATTAGGTTGATTTCAAATGCTTGGAAATGGATAGAGGTGATGATAGCACATTATTGTGAGTATAATTAACATTGCTGAATTATGTGTGCAATTGTGGCTGAAAGAAGAAGTTCAGGGTCATGTATATCTCTACAAGGAAAGCTAAAGAATCAAACATGTGATTGTATAACACAGAGAACCTGATTGTGGGTGATAACTGTGGGTAATAATACATATATAAGAATATTCTATAATGAACTAGGACAAATGTTTGTCACTCTTTTTTTTATTATTATTATTATTTACATGGGCAGGCACCGGGAATCAAATCCAGGTCCTCTAGCATGGCAGGCAAGCATTCTTGCCTGCTTAGCCACCGTGGCCCACCCTGTTTGTCACTCTTACAAGGTGTACATAATAAGATGGTAAATGGTAAAAAATACACCTATTGCAAATTATAGATTATAGCTAAAAGTTCCTTGTTAATATTTTCCATCAATTGTAAAAAGGTACCACTCCAATACCAAGTGTCAATAATGGTGGGTATGAGGGGTACAGGGTTTTTCTTTTTGGAGTGATGAATATGTTCTAAAAGAATGCAGAACCATGTACTCATATAGAAAGCCTTCAGTTGTACAGTTTGGATGGATTCATTGTTGCATGAATATATCTTGATAGAATTGCTTTAAAATACTTATGGGAAGTAGTGTTGGCAGTTCTCTTCCCCCATCTCTCTCTCTCTCTCTCTCTCTCTCTCTCTCTCTATCTCTCTCTCTCTCTCTCCCTCGCTCTCTCTCCCTCTTCTGGTGAAATGAATTTACAAGTTCTGGCTCTGTGAGCAAGCCTAAAAGCCACACTGAGAGATCCAGGTAAGCAACAAATTCTTAATAAAGAAGGGTCATGACTACTAGAGAAATACAAATCAGAACCACAATGAGATATCATCTCACACCCACCAGAATGGCCATTATCAATAAAACAGAAAATGACAAGTGCTGGAGAGGATGTGGAGAAAGAGGCACACATTCACTGTTGGTGGGAATGCCAAATGGTACAACCGCTGTGGAAGGCAGTTTGGTGGTTCCTCAAAAAGCTAAATATAGAATTGCCATATGACCCGGTAATACCATTGCTAGGTATCTACTCAGAGAACATGAGGGCAAGGACACAAACAGACATTTGCACACCAGTGTTTATAGCAGTATTATTCACAATTGCAAAGAGATGGAAACAGCCCAAATGTCCATCAACAGACGAGTGGCTAAACAAACTGTGGTATATACATAAGATGGAATATTATGCAGCTAACCAGATGGCTTCACAGGTGAATTCTACCAAGCATTCCAGAAACAATTAGTACCAATCCTGCTCAAGCTCTTCAAAAATATTGACGAGGAGGGAAAGCTACCTAACTCATTCTGTGAAGCCAACATCACTGTCATACCAAAGCCAGACAAAGATATTACAAAAAAAGAAAACTAGACTTGTGTCCAGGCATGTCCTGCCATGGTTGCAGACCACAGAGACACTCAGAGAAGTGTGTTGGAACCTCATGCATATTCATGTGGAGGATACAAGCCCACACAGATTCAAAGCAGAACCCAAGTGGCTAGCAAGCATGAGTGTGCAAAACATCCCCTGGGGAGAGTGTGGACTTTCCTGGCAATGTGGGACAGAAATTATAGAATGAGCTGAGACTCAGCATCAAGGGATTGAGAAAACGTTCTCAACCAAAAGGGGGAAGAGTGAAATGAGACAAAATAAAGTGTCAGTGGCTGAGAGACTCCAAAAGGAGTCAACCAAACCAACAGAGCCCACACAGCCAGAGACCTTTGGAGATGCAGAAGGAAAACACCTCTGGGGAAGCTGTTGAAGAAGCCTGCATAGAAAACTAACAGACATTGTGATGTACCTTTTCAGCTGAGAGAGAAACCTCAAATGTCATCAGCCTTCTTGAACCAACGTGTCTTTCCCTGGATGCCTTAGTTTGGACACTTTTACAGCCTTGCATTAATTTGGGCATTTTAATGGTCTTAGAACTGTAAACTTGCAGCTTAATAAATTCACTTTTTTAAAAACCAAAAAAATAAATAAATAAAAAGAAGGGCCATGAAACTTCCTTGAGGTGAGCCACAATGTGCAGAAAGTCAAGTTGCAGGCAATAAAGCCATGGAATTCACCACACCAGTCAATGCAACTGTTCTAGGCTGGGGACCCCCTCTTGTGAGCTAGAAAGACACAGTGACAGTAAATCCTCTTGATAATCCAGGACCTAAGTATACTTGTGAACCTCTGGATGGCTTGAAATATTTTTTTTGGAGGAAATCTTCTTAGTCATGGGGTTATAATGTTCCTTGTTTTATATTTTTTCATGATCTGCCAGTTTGAAATTGTTATGTGCCCCCAGAAAAACCATATTCTTTAATCCTCATTCAATATTGCTGGGTCAGATCTTCTTGATTGCTTCCATGGAGATGTGACTCACCCAATTGTGGGTGGTACCTTTTGATTAGGTAGTTCCCATGGAGATGTGTCTCACCCCATTCAAGGTGGGGTCTGTTACTTGAGCCTTTTAATAAGGAACCATTTTGGAAAAAGCTTTAGAGCCCACATAGCCGACAGAGCCTGCACAGCCAGAGAACTTTGGAAATGCAGAGGGAAAATGCCCATGGGAAGCCTTGTGAAATGAGGAGAGGAAAGCTTGGCCATGAGCTTCCTTGCTGAGGGGGGTGTCCAGAAGCCAAAGACCCCAGCAGATGCCACCACATGTCTTCTCAGCTTACAGTTCTGGATGGCATCAGCCTATCTTGAGTGAAGAACTTCAAGAATGGTCCATTCTTCCCCAAAAGAAATAAAAAATATCTGAAAGTTATAAATCAAGAATTTAACCAATGATCCCCTAAATATGTGCCATTCCCGCAGGAAGTAGCCAGAAAGAATGATGGCCAAATTCTCAAAATTGGAAATAAAAATTGTTTTAATGGGGAAAGTGTAACAGTAACTTCTTTTATTTGCATGGGCAGGCACCAGCAAATGAATCCAGGTCTCTGGCATGGTAGATGAGAATTCTGTCACTGAGCCACATCGCACTGCCCAACAGTAACTTTAAATATGATCTTAAAGCTGTAAGCAAACAGGAAATTGTAAAGCAGACTTACAATTTTAAACTGTAATCTTTAAAACAGTCTTTGAATGAAACTGAAGCTAGAAGCAAGCTGTTAATGGGAGTTCTTAGCCTCACAAAGAAGCCATATGTAAATGTAAAGTCTGCAGCAGTACATGAATGTAAAGTCTATATCCACATTTAAATAAGCTATCATCTATGGACCTGGAACACCCAGATATGAATAGTCCTTTCATCTATCTCTCTAGACTGGGAGGCCTTTCCCAGGTGTCACAGGATGTCAATCCTGTACAAAATAGAAAATGACTAAGATAAACCCCTGAAATTCTCCTCTGTTACCTGTTAACTAAGGTGGTTATCTCTCTTTGTCTCTGATCATATAAAAGCCAATTGAACAATCACTTCATGGAGGCTGATTTGTGAAATCTCTCCAGTCTTCTCTCTGGAGTAAATAAACCACTTTTTCCTCCTCAGAAAAAAAGGGAAAAAGATAAAAACCAAAGGCCTAATTGCACACCTTGAGGAGCTAGAACAAATATAGCAAACTAATCTGAAAGCAAGCAGAAGGAAGGAAATAATAATTACAACAGAAATAAATGATATTGAGAATAAAAAGCAATCAAAAGAATTAACAAAACCAAAATTTGACTCTTTCACAAGATCAATAAAATTGTCAAATTCTTAGCTAGACTGACAAAGAAAAAAAGAGAGAGAAGATGCAAATAAATAAAATCAGAAATGGGGGACATTACTCCTTAGCCCACAGAAATGAAAAGGTCATAAGAGGATACTATAAACAAGTATACACCAATAAATTAGACAACTTAGATGAAATGGACAAATCCCTAGGAACACATGAACAACCTACACTAACTCTAGAAGAAATAAAAACCCTCAACAGATCAATTACAAATAAAAACATTGAATGAGTCATCAGAAACCTGCTAATGAAAAAAAATCCCAGGGCCAGATGGCTTCACAGGTGAATTCTACCAATCATTCTAAGAAAAAATTGCACTAAACTTGCTTAAACTCTTCAAAAAAGTCAAAGAGAAGGGAACACTACCTAACTCATTTTATGAAGCCAACTTCACCCTAATACCACAGTCAGAAAAGATACTACAAGAACAGAAAATTACAGATTAGTATCTCTAATGATAATAGATGCAAAAATCTTCAAGAAAATGCTTTTGAATTGAATCCAATGGCACATCAATAGAATTATACACCATGATTAAGTGAACTTTATCCCAGGTATACAAGGCTGGTTCAACACAAGAAAATAAATTAATGTAATACACCACATTAACAAATTAAAATGGCTAAACCACCTGATCATGTCAATTGATGCAGAAAAGGCATTTGACAAAATCCAGCCTCCTTTCTTGATAAAAGCACTTAGAAACATATGAATAGAGGGAAATATCTTCAACATGATAAAGGGTATATGTGAAAAATCCACAGCCAACATCCTACTCAATGTTGAAATACTGTAATTTTTCCCTCTAAGATCTGGAACAAGACAAGAATGCCCACTCTCACCATTCTTAATAAATATTGTGCTAGAAATCCTAGCTAGAACAATTAGGCAAGAAAAAGAAATGGAGGCATCCAAATTGGAAAGGAAGGTGTAAAACTTTCACTATTTGCAGATGATATCATCCTATACCCAGAAAGTACCCCCAAAATCTATCACAAAGCTACTAGAGCTAATGTACATATTTACCAAAGTGGTAGAATAGAAGATTAACATGCAAAAATCAGTAGTATTTCTATACACTGGTAATGAGTAATCTGAGGGAAAAATCAAGAAAATAATTATATTTTCAATAGCAAATAAAATAACCAAATACCATAGAAAAAATTTAACCAAGGATGTAAAGGACTCTTGCACAGAAAACTACATAACTGCTAAAATAAATCAAGGAAGACCTAAATAAATGGAAGTGCATTCCAGGTTCATAGATTTGAAAACTAAATAGTGGTAAGATGTCAATTTTATGCAAGTTGATTTATAGATTCAATACAGTCTCTATCAAAATTCTAAAAGCCTACTTTTCAGAAATGGAAAAGCCCTCTATAAAATTTATTTGGAAGGGTAAGGGGACTTTAATAGCCAAGCAATAGCTTGAAGAAGAGCAAAGTTGGAGGATTCACAGTGCCTGACATTTGCATATTACAGAGCTACAGCGATCAAAACAGCCTGATACTGGCATAAAGTTAGATATTTTGATCAATGGAATTGAATTGAAAGTTCAGAAATAGATCTTCCCATCCATAGCTGCTCAATGTTTGACAAGGCTGTCAAGTCCACTCATGGAAAAGGAATAATCTCTTCAACAATGGTGCCAGGAAAACTGGATATCCACATCCAAAAGGATGAAAAAGGACCCCTATCTTACACTTTACACAAAAATTAACTCATAACTAAATTAAGTCAAATGAATAAAAGACCTAAATACAAGAACAAGGACTATAAAACTCCTAAAAGAAAACGTAGGAAAGTGTCTTCAAAATTTTGTGCTAGGCAATGGTAGTTTAGATTTTATACTCAAAGCACAAGCAATGAAAAAAAGAATAGATAAATGGGACCTCCTCACAACTGAATACTTTGGTACATCAAAGGATTTTATCAAAAGGGTAAAAACACAGCCTTCAAAAATGTGAGAAAATATTTGGGAACCACATATCTGATAAGGGTTTAATGTTTAGAATTTATAAAGAAATTCTACAACTCACAAATAAAAAGACAAGCAACACAATTTTAAAATAGGTGAAAGACTTGAAAGGACATTTTTCCAAAGAGAAGATACAAATGACAGAAAAGCACATGAAAAGATGTTCAACATCACTAGCTATTATGGAAATGCAAATCAATTCCATAGTAAGGTATCATTTCACACGTACAAGAATGGCCAATATTTAAAAAATGGAAAACGGTGTTTGGGGAAGATATGAAGAAAAAGGAACACTCATTCACTTTTGGTGGGAAAGTAAAATGGTGCAGTCTCTATGGCAGACAATTTGGTGGAATTACCATGTGATCTGACACCCTGCTACTAGACATATAGGCTGAAGAACTGAAAGCAGGGACTTGAACAGACATTTCACACTGATGTTCATAGCTACATTATTCACAATTGGTCAAAAGATGGATGCAGCCCAAGTGCCTTTCAACTGATGACTGGATAAGCAAAATATGTTATATACATACATATACATAATAGAATATTATGCAGCTGTAAGAAGGAATGAAGTCCTGATGCATGCAACAACATAGATGAACTTTCCGGACATTATGTTGAGTGAAATAAGACAGGCACAAAATGATAAGTATTGTTTGATCTCACTGTTATGAGCTAATTATCATAAGTTCATAGGGGTAGAATCTAGAATGTAAATTACCAGGAGGTACTGAGGTTAGAGAATGGGAAGTTGATTCCTGACCTCTACAGAATTTCTATTTAGACTGATGGTTAAAGTTTGGAAATGGATGATGTTGATGGTAGCATCAATTATATGCTAGGTGAACGTGGGTTAAAAGAGGAAACTTTAGGATACATATATTACTAGAATTAAAATTAAAAGATAAGGGATAGGACAGTACAGCCCAATAAACCCTATTATATAGATGATGGGCTATAGTTACTAGTACAAGTAAAAGAATGTTCTTTCATGAGTTATAACAAATATATGATACTAATACAAGGTGGCAGTAATAGAGCAGTTTATGGAGGAAATACACCCAATATGAATAATGGATGATAGAACTATTTTAATAGACTTTCATAAATTGTAACTAAGGTAACTACTGTTAAAAATTATTTCTAAAGTGGTATCATTAATAGTAGAAAATGTTTCCACACCAATGCAAGGTGTTGGTGGTGAGGTGATGCACAAGAATCCTCTATTTTATGCTTGATTGTTTTGTAAATTCATTTCTCTAACAGAAAAAAAAGAAACATGATATTTCTACTCTCAAATTGTTTAGAAAATAGATGAGTAGACAGGAAGATATATTTAGATAGATAGACAGACAGACAGACAGATAGATAGCTAGATAGCTAGATAGACTGATAGATAGATGATAGAAATACGATGATATGGCAAATGTTATAGGATGGTGGGTCTTGGTGGGGGTATTTTGAAGTTCTCTGATTGAGTTTTGCATTAGTTTTGTAACTGTGTTGTAAATTTGATATATTTCCAAATAAAATACTTATTCTGCACTTCCCAACTCTGAGAAAGTGCCAACCTGTGCAGCCAGGTTACATCTGCCCCCAATCCATGAAGGCATAAATCTGATCTGCTGCCACAGCTCTATGCATACACACAAAGGGTCCTGTACCTTAGACCAGCACACACCAGGGTTACACCCCCCAGACCTGTGCACCTGCATAGTTATATTTGCCCTGCTGCTGGGCGCCCACATTCACAAGCATCAGCATAACATCCCCAACCTGTGCCCTGATGGGACCTGAAACAAATTGCTGTACTGAGTGCTCCACCCTGTGGACTGCTCCCTGCTGTACAACCACCCTACAAACACAAGGCCTTAGACTACTGGAAGAAATCAACTTCTGAAGTAAATCAATCAAGATATTTGCATGCAACAAAGACAGCAGAAGATCACTAAGCATATTACAATGCAGACAGATACAGCTCTGACTAATGATCAAATTGAAACACCAGAGGAAACACAGATGTTGGAACAACTAATCAAAGATGTTCATAAAACTCTACCTAATAAAATAAGTGGGATAGCAAATGACATAAAGAAGATCAAGAAGACAGGAGTAGAGGTGCCAAGATGGTGGCTTAGCAAGGTGCGTGATTTAGTTCATCCTCCACAACAGCTACTAAATAACCAGAAACAGTACAGAAAAGTTCCTGGGGCCATGCCAGTGACTGTACAGAGAGTGTACCCCAGTCTGTACCAGCTGGAACAGCTGTGAGCCCCCCAGAACCGTGAGTTCCCCAGGCCACAGCGGCTGGCATCTCTCACCCACAGGCTGCTTCCCAGAGGGGACAGGAAGGAAACTTTCCCAGCAGCAAGGGCTGAGCACAACCAAACACCAATTGTGGAATTAATTAACAAATTATGACAACTAAAAATAGGACTCACTTCAGGTGAAAGTGGAGGTCACTGATTTTTTCTCCTACACCAAGGGGGCAGGGCTGATGGAAAAAGAAAAAGAAAGAAACAAAGGTTTCTGTGACTATGTTTCTATAAAAGCTTGACTGCGTTTGGATACAGGGGCAGGGCTTCTCAGGCAGCAACTGCCCCAGGCATAGGCAGAAACAAGCTCGTTTGAGGGCTTGTCTGGAGCCTGTGCCTTCCACAGGGGAGGAGTGAAGCCCAAATCAGGTGGAATCCCTCCCTTAAGGAATTCAGATCCCAGGGCTTCTTATTTGAAGCCATTGATACCAGCCTACAACCCCTCCTCTGTCAATACCATGCCCCCAGCATGGAGAGTCTGTCAAAGTTAAAGGTACCACATCATCTTATGCTGGTGGGACCTGCGGGCAGACAAGCACCACATACTGGGAAGGATAAGAAAAACGGAGTCCAGAGATGTCACAGGAAATTCTTTCAACCTGATGGGTCCCACCCTCAGGGAAAACTGATGCAGGTGACTCTTTGCTCCTGATGGGAGGCCAGTTTTGTCTGGGAAAATCCGAATGTGGTCTATAATACCTAAGTAGACCCTCCTAAGGTTGGGGTAAATGGCACCATACAGGCAGGGGAAGAAACAAGAAAACAAAAACTGAAAAATTCTCCTCTGTTAAACAAAACCTAAGCTAGTTGTCCAGAAAAAGCTGAATTGAATGTTAAAGAGCAGACAGACAACAAATTCATCCAGCAAGAAAACCCTAGGTAAAAGACATGAAAACAATCTCCAGAGTTAACTAATCAAGGTAATTGAATGCCTAGATACCAGCAAAAAATAACAAATCACACTAGGAAAATTGAAGATATAGCCCAGTCAAAGGAACAAACCAACAATTCAAATGAGATGCAGGAGTTGAAACAATTAATTCAGAATGTACGAACAGACATGGAAAATCTCATCAAAAATCAAATCAATGAATTGAGGGAGGATATAAAGAAGGCAAGGAATGAACAAAAAGAAGAAATCAAAACTCTGAAAAACCAATCACCGAACTTATGGGAATGAAAGGCACAGTAGAAGAGATGGAAAAAAAATGGAAACCTACAATGTTAGATTTTGAGAGGCAAGAGTTAGGATTGGTGAACTGGAGGATGGGACATCTGGAATCTAACAAGCAAAAGAAAATACAGGGAAAAAATGGTAAAACATGAGCAGGGACTCAGGGAATTGAATGACAATATGAAGTGCACAAATATATGTGCTATGGGTGTCCCAGAAGGAGAAGAGAAGGGAAAAGGAGGAGAAAAACTAATGTAGGAAATTATCACTGGAAATTTTCCAACTCTTATGAAAGACTTAAAATTACAGATCCAAGAAGTACAGCATACCACAAAGAGAATAGATCCAAATGGATGTAGTCCAAGACACTTACTAATCAGAAAGTCAGAGGTCATAGAGAAAGAGATAATCTTGAAATCAACAAGAGAAAAGGAATCCATCAGATAGAAGGGAAGCCCAATAAGACTATGCATAGATTTCTCAGCAGAAAGCATGGAGGTGAGAAGACAGTGGGATGATATATTTAAATTGCTACAAGAGAAACCTGCCAACCAAGAATTCTATATCCAGCAAAATTGTCCTTCAAACATGAGGGAAAAATTAAAACATTTTCAGGCAAAAGAATCACTGAGAGAATTTGTGACCAAGAGACCAACTCTGAAAGAAATACTAAAGAAAGCACTAGAGACAGATATGAAAAGAGAGAGAAGTGTGGAATAGAGTGTAGAAATGAAGACTATGAGTAAAGGTAAAAAGAATGAAAAATAGATATGACATATAAAATCCAAAAAAAAAAAATGGTAGAAGAAACTACTACTTGTACAGTAATAACACTAAATGGTAATGGATTAAGCTCCCCAATCAAAAGACATAGACTGGCAGAATGAATTTAAAAACAGAACCCATTTGTATGTTGTCTACACAAAACACATCTAAGACCCAAGGATAAACATAGGTTGAAAGTGGAAGGTTGGGAAAAGATATTTCATGCAAATAACAATCAGAAAAGAGCAGGAGTAGCTATACTAATATACAAGAAATTCAACTTCAAATGTAACACAGTTAAAAGATACAAAGAAGGACACTATGTATTAATAAAAGGAACAATTCAACAAGAAGACATAACAATCATAAATATTTATGCACCAAGCCAGATGCTCCAAAATACATGAGGCAAATGGTGAAAACACTGAAAAGAGAAATAGACACATCTATCATAATAGTTGGAGACTTCAATTCCACTCTGTCATCAATGGACAGAACATCTAGGCAGAGGATCAATAAAGAAACAGAGAATTTGAATAATACAATGAATGCGCTAGACTTAACGGACATTTAAAGAGCATTACACCCCACAACAGCAGGATACACCTTTTTCTCAAGTGCACATGGGTCATTCTCAAGATAGACCATATGCTGGGTCACAAAGCACATCTGAATAAATTTAAAAAGATTGAAATCCTGCAAAACACTTTCTCAGATCATAAAGGAATGAAGCTGGAAATCAATAATAGGCAGAGTGCCAGAAAATTCACAAATATGTGGAGGTTCAACAACACACTGTTAACAACCAATGGGTCAAGGAAGAAATTACAAGAGAAGTCAGTAAATATCTTGAGGCAAATGAGAAGGAAAACACAACATATCAAAACTTATGGGATGTAGCAAAAGCAGTGCTAAGAGGGAAATTTATTGCCCTAAAGGCCTATATCAAAAAAGAAGAAAGGGCAAAAATCGAGGAATTAACTGTCCACTTGGAAGAAGTAGAGAAAGAACAGGAAACTAGCCCCAAAGAAAGCAAAAGGAAAGAAATAATGAAGATTAGAGCAGAAATTAATGAAATTGAGAAAATGAAAACAATTGAGAAAATCAACAAAACCAGAAGCGGGTTCTATGAGACAATTAATAAGATTGATGGACTCTTAGCAAGATTAATAAAAAGAAGAAGAGAGAGGTTGCAAATAAATAAGAACAGAAATGGAAGCGGAGACATCACAGAAATAAAGGAAGTAATGAGAGGAACTATGAACAACTATATGCTAATAAACACGACAATGTAGATGAAATGGACAACTTTCTAGAAAGGCATGAACAATCAACTTTGACTCAAGAAGAAATAGATGACCTCAACAAACCACTCACAAGTAAAGAAATTAAATCAGTGACTAAGAAACTCCCCCCCAAAAAAAGTCCAAGACCAGATGGCTTCACAGGTGAATTCTACCAAACATTCCAGGAACAATTAGTACCAATCCTGCTCAAACTCTTCAAAAATATTGAAGAGGAGGGAAAGCTACCTAACTCATTCTACGAAGCCAACATCCCCCTCATGCAAAAGCCAGACAAAGATATTAGAAAAAAAGAAAACTACAAACCAATCTCTCTAATGAATATAGATGCAAAAATCCTCAACAAAATTCTAGCAAATTGAATCCAGCAACACATTAAAAGAATTATATATCATGACCAAGTAAGATTCATCCCAGGTATGCAAGGATGGTTCAACATAAGAAAATCAATTAATGTAGTACACCATATCAACAAATCAAAGCAGAAAAACCACATGGTCATCTCGATTGATGCAGAAAAGACATTTGGTAAATTCAACATCTTTTCCTGCTGCAAACATTTCAAAGGACAGGAATAGAAGGGAATTTCCTCAAAATGATAAAGGGAATATATGAAAAACCCACAGCTAACATCACCCTCAATGGGGAAAAACCGAAAACTTTTCCCCTGAGATCAGGTACAAGACAAGGATGTCCACCCTCGCCACCTTATATCAACATTGTGCTGGAAGTTCTAGCCAGAGCAATTAGACAAGAAAAAGAAATACAAGGCATCAAAATTGAAAAGGGAGATGTAAAACTCACTGTCTGCAGATGATATGATACTATATGTTGAAAACTCCAAAAAATCCACAGCATAACTACTATAGCTAATAAATGAATACAGCAAAGTGGCAGGTTACAAGATCAACACTCAGAAATTTGTAGTATTTCTATACAGTGGTATTGAACAATCTGAGGGGGAAATCAAGAAAAGAATTCCATTTACAATTGCAACCAAAAGAATAAAATATTTAGGAATAAATTTAACTAAAGGACCTATAGAAAGAAAACTACAAGAAATTCTTAAAAGAAATCACAGAAGACCTAAATAGATGGAAGGGCATACCATGTTCATGGATTGGAAGACTAAATATAGTGAAGATATCAATTCTACCTAAATTGATTTGCAGATTCAATGCAATACCAATTAAAATCCCAACAACTTCTCAGAAATTGAAAAACCAATAACCAAATTTATCTGGAAGGGCAGGGTACCCGGAATAGCTAAAAGTATTCTGAGAAATAAAAATGAAGTCGGAGGTCTCATGCTACCTGCCTTTAAGGCATATTATGAAGCTACAGTGGTCAAAACAGCATGGTACTGGCATAAAGATAGATATATTGACCAATGGAATCGAATAGAGTGTTCAGATATAGACTCTTTCATCTATGGACAATTGATCTTTGATAAGGCAGTCAAGCCAACTCACCTGGGACAAAACAGTCTCTTCAATAAATGATGACTAGTGAACTGGATATCCATATGTAAAAGAAGGAAAGAGGACCCATATCTCACACCCTATACAAAAATTAACTCAAAATGGATCACAGACCTAAATATTAGATTTCAGACCATAAAACTGTTAGAAGAAAGTGTACGGAAATATCTAATATATCTTCTACTAGGAGGTGTTTTCCTAGACCTTATACCCAAAGCAAGAGCATTGAAGAAATAAATAAATAAATGGGAACTCCTCAAAACTAAACACTTTTTCACATCAAAGAACTTCATCAAGAAAATATAAAGACAGCCTACACAATGGGAAACAATATTTGGAAATGACATATCTGATAAAGGGCTAATATCCAGAATTTATGAAGAGACTGCTCAACTCAACAACATAAAGACAGCCAACCCAATTACAAAATGGGCAAAAGACTTGAACAGACACTTCTCAGAACAAGAAATACAAATGGCTGAAAGCACATGAAGAGATGCTCAACTTCCCTGGCTACTAGAGAAATACAAATCAGAACCACAATGAGATATCATCTCACACCCATCAGAATGGCCATTATCAATAAAACAGAAAATGACAAATGCTGGAGAGGATGTGGAGAAAGAGACACATTTATCCATTGTTGGTGGGAAAGTCAAATGGTACAACCACTGTGGAAGGCAGTTTGGCAGTTCCTCAAAAAGTTAAATATAGAATTGCCATATGACCTAGTAATACCACTGCTAGATATCTACTCAGAGTACATGAGGGCAAGAACACAAACTGACATTTGCAGTCCAGTGTTTATAGCAGCATTATTTACAATTGCAAAGAGATGGAAACAGCCAAAATGTCCATTAACAGAGGAGTGGCTAAACAAACTGTGGTATATACATATGATGGAATATTATGCAGCCATACACATAATGAATTCATGAAGTATGTTACAACATGGATAGATGTTAAGGACATTGTGCTTAGTGAGATGAGCCAGAAACAAAAATACAAATACTGTATGGTATCACTGATATGAACTGACATAAGTGAATAAACTTGGAGACTTTCATTGGTAACAGAGATCATCAGGTGGTAGAAATAGGGTAAGATATTGGGTAATTGGAGCTGAAGGGATACAGATTGTGCAACAGGACTGAATGTAAAAATTCAGAAATGGACAGGACAATACTACCTAAGTGTAATACAATTATGTTAAAACACTGAATGAAGCTGAATGTGAGAATGATAGAGGAAGGAGGGCTGGGGGCACAAATGAAATCAGAAAGAAAGATAGACAAAAAAGACTGAGATGGTATAATCTAGGAATGCCAAGAGTGTATAATGATAGTGACTAAATGTACAAATTTAAAAAATGTTTTTGCATGAAGAAGAACAAAAGACTGTCATTACTGCAGGGTGCTGAAAACAGGTGGTAATTAATATTTTAAAATTTCAACCTATGTGTGATATTAAAGGAAAAAATGTTTATTTGGTACAATATTTATATTTTGACTAGTGCATTTCCTAATACAACTGATGTAGACAGCTTAATTGAACACCATAAGTACATGGAACCTTGAGTAGGACATGAGGATTCTGTGGGTTTGTCCAGAGAGATGCCCTGATAAATCCCAGAGTGATTGTACAGTGAATAAAACAATATTTGCAAACTCCCCTCTGGGGAATGGTGAGAAAGGGGGAAAATTCAACTTCCCCAAGTTGAATTCTTGATGTTCTCACAAGCAGTGCAGACAATCAAAGCTATAGGCTGAGCCCTCAATCTTGGGGTTTGTTCATATGAAACTTAACCCCACAAGGGAAAGGTGAAGCCTACTTAACATTAGGCCTAAGAGTCACCTCCAAGAGAACCTCTTTTGTTGCTCAGATGTGGCCTCTCTCTCCAGCCAACACAACAAACAAACTCACCACCCTCCCCGCTGTCTACGTGGGACATGACTCCCAGGGATGTGGACCTTCCTGGCAAAGTGGGACAGAAATCCTAGAATGAGCTGAGACTTAGCATCAAGGGATTGAGAAAAACCCTAGAATGAGCTGATACCCAGCATCAAGGAATTGAGAAACCCTTCTCGACCAAAAGGGGGAAGAGTGAAATGAGACAAAGTGTCAATGGCTGAGAGATTCCAAACAGAATCAAGAGGTTATCCTGGAGGTTATTCTTACACATTAAGTAGAGATAACCTTGTTATCCAAGATGTAATGGAGAGCCTAGAGGGAACTGCCTGAAAATGTAGAGCTGTGTTCCAGTAACCATTTTTATTGAAGATGACTGTATAATGATATAGCTTTCACAACGTGGCTGTGTGATTGTGAAAACCTTGTGTCTGATACTCCTTTTATCTACCTTGTCAACAGATGAGTAGAACACATGGAATTAAATTAATAATAGGGGGAACAAATGTTAAAATAAATTCAGTTTGAAATGCTAGTAATCAATGAAAGGGAGGAGTAAGGAGTATGGTATGTATAAATTTTTTTTCAGTTTTCATTTTATTTCTTTTTCTGAATAGATGCAAATATTCCAGGAAATGATCATGATGATGAGTGTGCAGCTATGTGATGATATTGTGAATTGCTGATTGCATATGTGGAACCAGATGATCAAAATGGGAATGTTTGCTTTTGGTGTTTTTTTGGTATTTAAAAAAAATTTTAAAAAGAAAATAAAGAAAAAAGGAATCATTCCTAGGTCCTTGAAATTCCTTATTGTAGTCAAATAAAAAAAAGAATTTGAATGTTTGAAAACATTCTTCCTAAAATAATGCATTGAACTTAAACTAATTTTCCAAAGATTGAATAAATTCAAACTAAAGGATTAAAAAAAAAGACAGGAGAAGAGCACAAAGAGGAATTTGAAAAAATAAATAGAGAAATAGCAGGAAACACATAGATTAAAGACTGTTTACCAAATAAAAAACAGGCTAGAGGCACAGAACAGCAGATTTTAAGAGACAGAAGAATTAATAAGTGATATAGAGGACAGGATAATTGATTTCAAAGACTCAAAACAGCAAATGGCAAAAAGAAAAAAATGAATGGGAACTCAGGGATACGATCAACAAAAAAAGGACACAAATATAAGTCTCATTGGTGTCCCAGAAGGAGAAGAAATGGGTAAAGTGCTAGGAACAGTAGTTGAGGATATAATGAGGGAAAGCTTCCCAACCCTCATAAAGGACATAAATATGCAAGTCAAAGAATCCCAATGAACTCCAAACAGTATAAGTCCAAATAAACCCTCCCCAAGGCACATACTAATCAATCTGTCAAATGTGGAAGAGAAGCAGAACATCCTGAAAGTGACAAGAGAAAAACAACCTACTATACACAAGAGAAATCAAATAAGATGGAGCTCAGACTACTCAAGTAGCACCCTGGAATCAAGAAGGCAGTGGTATGATGTATTCAAGTTCCTAAAAGAGAAAGACTTCCAGCCAAGAATTCTGTACCCAGCCAAATTGTCCTTCAAAACTGAGGGAGAGATTAAAGTTTTCACAAGTAAAGAAGTCCTGAAAGAATTTGTCAACAAGGGACTGGCCATATGAGAAATACTAAGAGGAGTTCTGCCAGCTGAAAAAAAAAAAACAGGAAAGGGAGGTCTGGAGGAGGGCACAGAATTGAAGAGCACCACTAAGAGCAATTTAAAGAATACAAAGAGAAAGAGGGAAAACAATATATAGATCTTGTTGCTTCCTTTGAAGCGGAGTTCGAAGGATATTAAGGAATGATGAGAAAGAAAGAGACAGATGGGTTCGGGGGTCTGAAGCTTAACTTTAACAAACAACAGACAACCTTATTCTTATCCAGATCCTGCTTATATACTGCAGGGTGACAAAAGGCATGCATGCATTTCTTGAAGGAACAGAGAGCTTATCTTTCAGTGCTCTCTTCTTTCATACTTAACATAACCATTTGGGGTAAACATTCTCTTCCTCCCAGACCGCACTACATAACAATCTCCACAGTTTACTGTCACCACCCTGAGGCCAGCTTCTCCCAACAAATTCTGCAGGTCTTGTTTTAACCCTTGGCTCCTACATTTCCCCCTTTTTATTTTATTAGCCAAGGTGATTGTGCCTGTCTTAGGTTGTCCTTAAGCTCTGAAGGAAGGGTCTTACCCATCATTGGCTACTAGTCAAGCTCTCTGACTTTGATTTGGGAGGGAGCCAAGAGTTTTTGCAAGAATCACATTGTTAGCATGGCTTTGCTTAGTGACTGTGCCTGTCTTAGGTTACCCTTAAGCTCTGAAGGAAGGGGCTTACCTGTCATTGGCTACCAGTCAAGCTCTCTGACTTTGATTATTTGTTGTTTAACACAGCTGAGGAGGAAGAGAAAAAGTATGAACAGCCCCAAACCTAACAATGCAGTTCCAGTGACTGTGGCCACTGTGATAATTCCAATGATTCCAATGACAGCAGTAATAATGAGTCCAATTAGTCTCATAGTTCTTTTCAGATATTCTTTTGGCAAATGGATCAGGACTTGTGTTTCTGAAGAGGATTGCCAGGATCTTGACATCTGCACTGACACCCAAATACCTCTTCTTCTCCTTGCTGCTATAATTGTCTCATTTTCCTGCAGTATAAATGCTTGGAGACAAGTGAATAGAGAACAATTCTCACAATTAAAAGTTTGATTTCCTATATGTATGTAGTGTTTATGGCTGCTATTTAAAGAGAAGTTATAGTTACTAGAATTTGCTATAAAAATTGGTCCCAGTCTTAGGAAAATTTTCTATAAATTTCTCTGACTAATGTATTTATCATCCCATGAATTTGGCACAAATCATCCTCTATGTATTAAACTCTGATTTAGCTTGCCTGTCCGTATAATCTCAGTTATCTTCATGTTAGAGATGAGAGACCCCATATGGGCAACATCTCTTACAATTCCATAGAAATCATTAATTATGATAACTGCTCTATTCATATGATATAATTGCCATCCATTCTGACTTTCTTTCCCATCTAACAGGCAAGTATCATTTATTTCCATAGAGTTATGCATACGGGTCTTTCTAAACATGGAAGAGTTAAATTTGATACCGTTTTTCTCCTTCTCTAGGTAGTTTTGGAAGTCTTAAATCTACTGGACCTGGGAATCCTAAACTAGTATTCAAATATTTTGGTAAAGTTGGATTGGCCCATGTTAGGGCCCATAGCAGAGGTGGGGTAGGAATATAAACCCAATAAGTATAAATATGTCCTGGTTCTTCAGCAATTAAAGTTATATGTCCTATAATATACATTACCCATTTAGTTATTTTCATCTGGGTCAACATGTCTGGGTTTTATTCTCTTTGAGGGAATCCAAACCGAGGTTCCATCATCTGCAATGACAAGAGCAAATCCCCTACCCCACACCTTTACCATTCCTGGTTTCCATAAATTATCTTTAACATCTTTCCAATAGATTGGTTGCAGCTGCAGTTCTGTTTGGGTTGTATCATTTTTCTTTTCCAAATTACTAAGATGTTGTTCTGCAGGAGTCTGTGACGAATTATCATAAATGTTTTAGAAAATTTGAAGTAAACAGTGCTTTTGCTAATTGATCTTTAGGTCTACTTATTTTCACAACATCATCCTCCTGATCATCATCTCCCTCTTTTTGTTTTATTAGCATAGACTTTAGTGTCTGGTTTGCTCATTCAATAATTCCTTGCCCGGAGGGATTATGTGAAATTCCTGTGATATGATTAATATTAAAAGTAGTACAGAATTTATGAAATTGTTTTCCTGCATAATCAGGACCACTGTCCATTTTAATAGGTTGAGGGCATCCCATAACAGCAAAAGCATTAAATAAATGTGATTGAACATGGCAGAAATGCTCTCCAAATTGTGCGGTAGCCCAGATGAAATGAGAACAAGTGTCTATGATAACATGTACATACTGCATTTTACCAAAATATGAATAACATCCATTTGCCATTATTCATTTGCTTTTTGACCTCGAGGATTAACCCCTGATGCAAATGGGAGTGCATTTAAAGGTCCACAGGTTGGACAAGTCCTAACAATGTCCTGAGCTTGCGTTTAGATAAAGATGGAAACTTCTTTCACAACCATTTGCTATTGATATGAGTCAATTTGTGAAATGCTGTGGGACTCTGAATTACCCCCACAAGAGTATCTGCTTGCTGATTTTGTAATGATAAAGGACCTGGAAGATTGGTATGAGCTCTTTATATGCATGATAAAAAGAGGATTAATTCAACTTCTGACTAATGTTTGTAAATGTAAAAACATTCGGGACAGTTCGTCTCCTTCAAACAAAGAAGCTTTCTCAATGTGAGAAACTATTTGGCAAACATATTCAGAATCAGAAACAATATTAAGAGATTGTGGAAAACTTTGCAATACTTGAATTACAGCTGCTAATTTAGTATGCTGGGCTGAGGTATAAGGCGTTTTCTAACTTTTGTTTTCCTCTGGGGTAGCATATGCAACCTGACCATTACTACTACCATCAGTAAAGACAGTAATGGCCCTCTCCAGTGGGGAAGCCTGAACTATTTTAGGCAAAATCCATTGTGCTCTTTTTAGAAATTGCAAAAGTTTGTTTGTTTATTTATTTATTTATTTTTAAATTTAACAACAAATGAACAAAAACATTTCTGACAATTCATTATTCTGTTCTATATATATAAATCAGTAATTCACAATATCATCCCATTGTTGCATATTCATCATCATGGTTAAGAAATTGTAAAAGTTTTGACATAGGTAAATGATTATCAATTTATCCTTTAAAATCACTTAATGCTATTTACCAAGAGGCATTGAAGATAAATATTTGCATCTCTACCTTTGTGAGATCACACACTATGTAACTGGGATTGTGAACTCTTAATTGATAATATCTTTGGCAGCCTTTGGCTATTAAAGAAATGATTTTTTTTGCAGATATGTATTTAAGCATTTTTGTCTATTGTTTGGTAAAAAAATCCATTCTAAAACACCATCTTGCCAAAATAGGCCTGTGGGAGATTGCAAGGTAAAGAAAATAATAAAATCAACAGGGTTTTCTAGATCTATTTGAACAAGCTGTCCTTCTTGAATGCATTGTTCAATTAATTGTAACTCTCGTTCAGCTGCAGCTGTTAACTGCCTTTTGCTTAATAAATCAGAATCTCCTTGTAAAATATCAAACAAGTTCTATAACATATAATTAGGAATCCCTAAAGTGGCAGGTAGGAAAAATGAAAGCAGAGTGTCAATAGTGAATTGTACCCATAGTAAATGACCAGATTTTTAAAATTGAATTCACTGGATTGATTGCAAAGGAATACAGGAATGTGGATACTTTATAATTGGTTGTGTGCTTTTGCTAATTTTAAATTTATTGCATGCAGTTTTTATGATATTATCTCACAATAGTGGCCAAATTCTAATTTGTTTACATGACCAGGCCCAGTTGGGTCCTCTGGGAACTGGCTAGGGACCAAGAGGAGCTTCCTGGGACCTAGATATCTTTATTAAAGTACACCTCCTTCTGGGAGGATAGCCAGTCCTCCCAGCTAGAGTGCACCTTTTAACTATTTCTTACCAAGGTCATGTGATAGCAACATCAGTTACATGTAATGGCAACATCAAGTGAACAAAAAAGACTCCACAAGTATATTTTTTCCTTTGCATTCAGCCCTCAGATCTGATCTTCTTCCAAAATAAGCCATTGTTATTTTGGGATAAATGTAGTTTATACATATGTAGTTTATATAAACACTGGGCAAAGCATTAAAATATTTTGGCTTAAAGGAATTTAGGTATTTATATGATTTGAATATTATTTAACCAGTAATAGAATCATTTATAGCAAAATTATTTAGATTAACAGATTAAGCCACCTGGTTTGGGGCAAGAAAAGAAACAGTTTTTTGCCAGTATAATGATACCCAGGAGAAAATCAGTATTTTTTATACAGATAACAACATGATAAAGGTTAACATAAGTTATTTTGATAAAACACAGACTCTTTGCTTTTTACACTAATTATTTAGAAAATTTTTTTAAATATCTTTTCATTAGAACAGGTTAAGAGTCAAAGAAAATGTTGTCATTTTAGACTCATTGAATCTTTTTTGATTTTGACCATAATTTCCATCTTTACAAACTCTTAACAATTATTATATTAGTTTAAGCTTTGTACTATATTTTTCTCATTTTCTAACCATTATTCATGGTTAAAACTATTCTGTTTTCTTAGTAATAAAAATACATTTTTCATACTTAAATCATTATTTTAAACAAATATTTTACCACATATAATTACCATAAAATTTAAATGTTAGAATAATGTTAAATACTTAAAATACTTTAGTTAATGCATTTTTGAAACATCAATATATAGTTTTTAACAAGAATTTTCAGTTTTAAAGTTCTGAAAAAATATATATATATATATTTTAAATATGAGTAAGAGCTAAACTCATGGCCAGTTTACAAACTTCTGTCTGTCGAGGATCTAATTTAACAAAAGGAGATGGGGCTGCCATTCCCATTCTATGTCACAAGATTTATAGCATAGGTATAAATTTCAGTAAAATAATTATTTAGATTAAACCAAGGTAACTTAACAGAACACTTTGAGTCAGAACTACAATCCTGAATTGCATACCCCTTAGGGGACCAATCTGTTACAATTCTATAGGAACCATCAACCAGTACTGAGTTTTGTTTGGCATGGCATTGTTCTTATTGAATATTTTCTGACTCAGGTGTATATGAATTTTTATATAAAGGCAGCTCATTAAGAAAAAGCTCAGAAATTAATTTTTCTTTATCTTGCTCTGCTAAAGGTAGGTAAAGAAGCAATTTTTAAAGTCTATTATAATAATAAAGCAGTTTTTAGAAATTATAACTGGTGTGGGCAAACCAGGTTGTGATGACTCCATAGGTTGAATTACATTGTTAACTTTTATTAAATCAGTTAACATTCTCCATTTTCCTGATTTCTTTCTTATAATAAACATTGGAGAATTCCAAGGACTATGAGATTCTTCTAAATGTCCTACTTTAAATTGTTCTTGAACTAACTGAGTTAGAGCCTCTAACTTTTCTATAAATAAGGGCCACTGCTCAACCCACAAAGGTTCATTTGTAGTACTTGTAGTGGATGTCCCTGGAGTGTCTCCTCACTTTATGCTTTAAGATCCTTATTAAATCCCTGTCTGGGCACCAATTGCCAAGTCCAGCTCAAGGAACTGTCCAAACAGGGTAAGAAGGGATAGTGGGAGATTGAGAAGTAACACAACTTAGAGTTTAAGAGAAAGTGTGAGCCAGGTAGTTCATTGCCTGACTGAACACAATGACCAAACAGAAACAGGAATATTTTCCCCATTTTGTTATGCTCGCTGCAAAGCCTTCATAACCAACTTCCATTACTTAAGATTTAAAGCATTATGGCCTTAAGGCTGAAACCAATAACAATGTTTTTGAATGAGATCAAATAAGCTTAATAATTCAGATGTTTTAACAGGCATCCCAGTAGCTTCTAACAATGTTTTCAACACACACACACACATACTCCTCCAGCCACCTATTGTGATTACCCATTACCCTGATGCTCCAAGGAAAATGCTTACTTTACCAATATGACTCGAGTCCTCTTCTATCAGCTGGACACACGTGCCTCTAATGAGACTTTTCCTTGGTTCCTTAATATTGTCTTGGAGTCATCTCCTTTGAGCCCCACATTGGGCACCATTTGTTGCTTCCTATGAAATGGAGCTTGGAGGATATTAAGGAATGACGAAAAAGAAAGGAGAAGAAAGAAAGACACAGATGGGTTCAGGGGATCTGAAGCTTAACTTTAACAAACAACAGACAACCTTATTCTTCTCCAGATCCTGCTTATATACCACAGGGTGACAAAAGGCATGCATGCATTTCTTGAGGGAACAGAGAGCTTATCTTTCAGTGCTCTCTTCCTTCATACTTAACATAACCATTTGGGGTAAACATTCTCTTCCTCCCAGACTGCTCTACATAACAATCTCCACAGTTACTGCCACCACCCTGAGGCCAGCTGCTGCCAACAAATTCTGCAGGTCTTGTTTTAACCCTTGGCTCCTACAAGATCTGACTAATAAAATAAAATCTATAAGATGGTGGGATCAAGAAATGCATTTTCAATAATAACTTTGAATGTTAACAGACCAAATTTACCAATTAAAAGATACAGATTGGCAGAATGGATTAAGAAACATAATCTGGCTCTATGCTGCTTATAAAAGACTCATCTTAGACACAAGGATACAAATCAATTGAAAGTGAAAGGATGGAAAAATATTTTCCATGCAAGTTGTAATCCAAAGGAAGCAGGAGTAGCTAAACTAATATCAGACAAAATAGACTTTAAACATAAAGACATCAGGAAAGACAAAGGAGGCTACTACAAAAAAGGAGCAGTCGTGAGGCATGCAATGATGTGAATGAACATGTGAGCTATTTGGTGAGACAAAATAAGCCAGAAACAAAAACACAACAATGGTATAGTCACCTTTAGGAAATGCTTATAAGAAAACAGGGGCCTAGATTGTAAGCTTTTAGAGCAGACACATTAAGTCCAGAGTGGTGGTTATTATTTCTGGATTTTGAGAGGCTGTTTTATATATACATAACCTGATATTTAGAGATAAGAATGAAGCTGAACAGGTTGGAGTTAAAGTAACTCAGAATATAGGGGTAAGGAAGACAGTGTCTATATTTTAGAACCACACATACTCTTTGAGACCAATGGAAGAAAGGCTTATTTGATCTGGAACTGAAATTTCCTATAGTGCATAATCTAATTCAACCTATCTGTATAGCTCATTTGAACAACTGAAACACAGAAAGCACAAAATAAGAAAGAGGTCCTTTAAGCCTGTGTAGACTATTGTAAGGCCTTAAAACATCCTAGAGTATATTAAGCACATAATCCAAAAGTATTGGCAAAGTCCCTGGAGGAAGAGGAGAAAGACTACTGGAAATATTAAACCTTATCATCAGGGAATCCCTGATACTATGTCAAACTTTAGGGATACCCAAATCAATAGGCCATGCCCTCAATCATGAGGCATGCTCTTGTGAAGCTTATGTAGGTAGTGGAGAATCTTATACTCCCTATAATCATGCCAAAGAGTTACTTCTGGAGGACTTTTTTGTTTCTCAGATGTGGCCGCAGTCTCTCTAAGCCTAACTCTGCAAGTGAAATCATTGCCCTCCCTGCTATGTGGGACCTGACATCCAGGGGTTAAAGTCTCCCAGGTGATGTGGGAAAAGATTCCCAAGGATGAATCCAGACCTGGCACCATGGGATCAACAATTCCATCCTAACCAAATGGGAGAAAATAAGTGTAATTAATAAAGGATCAGTGGCAGAGAGAGTTCAAATAGTCAAGAGGCTATTCTGGAGGTTGCTCTTTTGTAAGCTTCAGGTAGACCTATCATAACCTGCCAACCCCCAACCAGGACCATTCCAGTCAATCCTAAAGAACACCTACATCATTATATAAGATTCCACAAAGGTTCCAGGCACTAGAGCAACTTTCCAGGAACCTACAACCTCCAGATGGCTCCCTGGTCCAGATAAGTCCTGAAACCTAGCCTGGCCTCTCTGGAATATCAGATGGTTCCATCTCCCTACCCCATATTAGTGACAGACCCTTCCAATATGAAAACTTTAGAATTACCATAGCCCAAAAAACTCCAAGGAGTGGGGTGGAAAGGTTAAAGGTGATGGTGGAATTATACATAGAAGAGAGGACTTAACAAATGAATATGAATGTTGAATCATTAAATTGATATCTCTTTTAGTCTCCAGTATTTTAGAGCAGCTAGAAGTAAAAACCTAAAATTGTGAAATTGTAACCCATGTCAAACTCTGAAATATGTTTTACAACTATTTGTGGTGCTGTGCTTTGAAATTCACAGCTTTTTTGTATATATAGTATTGTTCATAAAAAAGAAGGAAAAAAAGTCAATTGTGATGATAATAAAGTATTTAAACCCTGTAGCCTCCTATATTTTGGAGCAGCTAGAAGGAATAATATGAAATGATCATATTGTAGCCCATGACAAACTCTGGGATTTATCCTGTAACCACTTTTTGAAGAATGCTTTGAAAGCTATTGCTTTTTTATTTCTTTGCTTAGTGTAAATGTTGTACTACACAATAAAAAAGTTAAAAAAAAAAAAGAATGGGAATAGCCCAAATACCCCTACAGAGTGTGAGAAAGATCATAAGTGAAAAATAGTTTATACTTTAAAAAAAAAAAAGCAGAACAAAACTAAACAAAATCCAGAGATCTTCCAGTTCATTGAAATTTTCAGAGGCCTAGTTGAGTGGTGGTGTGGTTTGAAGCTGTCCGTACCACAGAAAAACACATAGTATTAAATCTACTCCATTCCTGTGGATATAAATCCATTGTAAGTAGGGCCTTTTGTTGAGACTACTTCAGCTAAGGTGTGACCCACCTCATTCATAATCAGTCTTAATCCTATTACTAGAGTCCTTTATAAATGGAATGAATGCAGAAAGAGAGAGAAAACTACAGAATCAAGAAGCTGAAATAAATGAAACCAGGAAGAGAAGGGAGAGACCAGCAAACATTGACACATGCCTTGCCATGTGGCAGAATAGCCAATGACCACCGGTAAGCAGTATTTGGGAAAAGAAGCATCACCTTGATGATACTTTGATTCAGATATTTTGTCAGGCTTAAAACTGTAAACAAATAAATTTCCATTATCGAAGCCAAACCATTTCATAGTATTTGCTTCAGGCAGCCTAGGAAACTAAAGTAAGTGGCTTTTGAAGCAAAACCTCTGCCATCCTCTTGAGATGACTACTATCCCTTTGAGAATCATTGCTTACATATTCATGGACCTTAGTAGAGACTGAAGGCTTAAACTTGGGCCACCAAGTTATTGGTGACCTGATGTTCCCATTGTGAAACTGGGTATTGGCTGATTTACCAAGATATAAATTTGGACATGCATGGCAGCACTCTTATAACCAGTGGAAGTGATATATGAGATTGGACTCAAGCAAATCCTGAAGGCATAAGTAAGTTACATGAAGAAATAGTGTAAATGCTTGTGGCCACAACTTCTGACACATCATCACCTTGCCTTTCTCTCTCCTAATCTGAATCTATGGCTTCATGTGGAGTTCCCTATAACCAGTTGACTGAAAAAAATAAAACTCAGGCCTGGATTACAGATGGTTCTGCACAATACACAGCTACCACCCAAAAGTAGACAGCCCCTTTCTAGTACATCTCTGAAGGATGGTGATGAAGGGAAATCCTTACACTTTCAGAATTTGAAGTAGTGTACTCTGTTGCTCATTTTGCTTGAGAAGAGATCTGTTTCTCTGGTGGAACCCTGATTGATGCAAGGTCTTTAATGGGAGTTATGTGCTGGTATTTCATGTGAAGAATGTAGCCAGCTGGGGTTCTCCCTAACTTTGGTAGTACTGTGCATTATCACCAATAATTGGTAGAGTTTTTCCCAGCTTGGTATTAATCCAGTTTGTCATTAGAACACTTTAATTTAGAGTTTGTCTCCTTGTCCATAGCAATGACACAGCTCACCTGTTGTGGTTGGGGTGGGAAATTGTAGCATCTGGCCATATGATGGTGAAATGAGGCTAAGAAAATAGCAAATTCTTAAGCGTTACATCTGATCATGAGTGTTTTCCATTTTATCAGAGAAGGGGGTAGGCTTAAACTCCAAATTCATGAGTCTTCTAAACATTAACTCAAAGGAAGAAATGTTATGTTTGCTAGTGACAGTTGACCTTATTTTTAATAAAACTAATGATAAGATAATGGGCCCCCCAAAGTCAGTGAGTGGCTTTATGTAAATTAACCAAATAATTCTTTAGTATATAATTTATTCATTCCACTTGTCCAGAAGACTGAGGGTGATAAGGAGTATGATAAAATACTGGTATTTGTAGGGATTTAGAGAGCACCTAAAATGCAATAGAAATGAAATTGTCTTCAGTAACAGATTCTAGATATTCATAAATTCTAAAGTTGGAATATTATGATTCAGAAATGCATTTATCAATGTTTAAACATATCCTATAGTTGAAAGGACCAATTTTGGCCTTGCAGACATTATACACAAAATTACTAAACAAAACTTTTTTTCATAGTGTTGTGTATTTAATTTTTAATTTTTATTTTTCTATGAGAATTTGTGGGAATACAGAGCAATTATTCATAAAATACAGGATGCACATATATCACCCTATTATTAACACTTGCATTGGTGTGGAACATTTGTTACAACTGATAATACATTTTTATAATTATGCTATTAACTATAATCAATGGTTTAACTCAGGGTTCACTGTGTGTATAGTGTACTTCCATGGATTTTTAAAAAAATTTTTATTCAGTTATTATTTTTTTTACATGGGCAGGCACCGGGAATCAAACCTGGGTCCTCTGGCATGACAGGGAAGCATTCTTGCCTGCTGAGCCACCGTGGCCCGCCCAAGTTATTGTATATAAAATTTAACATTTCCCCTTTTATTCGCATTCAGATATATGTTTCAGGGCTCTTAATTACATTCACAATGTTGTGCTACCATCATCACTATCTATTACCAAAACATCTCCGTCATTCCAAATAAGAATCATGTACATTTTAAGCCATGACTTCCCATTCCCTAACCTCAACCCTGGTAACCTATATTCTAGATTCTGACTCAATGAGTTTGCTTATTCTACTTGTTTCAAATCAGTGAGATCATACAATACTTGTTCTTTTGTGTCTGGTTTATTTCACTCAACATGATGTCTTCATGTTCCATCTATGTTGTAGCATGTATCAGGACTTCATTCCTTTTTATGGCTATATAATACTGTATGTCTTCACCACATTTTATTTATCCATTAATCAGATGATGAACACTTAGGTTACTTCCATCTTTTGGCAAATGTGAATAATGCTGCTATGAATATCAACGTGAAAATATCTGAGTCCCTGCTTTAATTCTTTTGGGTATATACTGAGAAGTGGGTTGGAGGGGTCATATGCTCTTCCACAGCAACTCCACCAATTTACATTTCCATCAGTAATTAGTGTTCCTATTTCTCTGCATCCTCTATAACACTTTTCATTATCTTTTTTTTATTAACAGCCATCCTAATGTGTGTGAAAAGGTGTTTCATTGTGTTTTTGATTTGCATTTTCCTGATGGCTAATAATTTTGAGCATCTTTCCGTGTGCTTTCTGTCCACTTGTATATATTCTTTGGAGAAATATCTATTCAAGTCTTTTGACTATTTTTAAATCGGAGTGTTTTTCTTTTGTTGTTAAGTTGAAAGATTTATCTCTATATATTGTGGTTTCCAAATATTTCCTCCAATTGTGTAGGTTCTCATTTTACTTTCATGATAAAATCCTTTAAGATGAAAATGTTTTATTTTGATGAGGTTCCATTTATCTATCATTTTCTGTTGTTTCTTATGCTTTTGGTGTAAAGTCTAATAAACCATTGCTTAACACAAAGTCCTGAAGATGCTTTCCTATATTTTCTTCTAAGAGGTTGATAGTTCTAGCTCTTATATTTAGGTCTTTGACCAATTTTGAATTTTTTATATAAGATGTGAGGTTGGGGTCCTCCTTTTTATTGCAAATGGAGATCCAGTTTTCCCAGCACCATTTGTTGAAGAGACTATTTTTTCCTAATTTACTGATTTTCCCCTTGTCAAAAATCACTTGGAAAAAACTGTGAAGTTTCATTTCTGAGCTCTCAATTTTCTTCCATTGGTCTGCATGTCTCTCCTTATTCCAGTTCCAAGTGCTTTTGATTGCTGTGGCTTTATAATAAGTTTTAATATGGGGAAGTGTGAGTCCTCCAACTTCATTATTCTTTTTCAAGACATTTTTGGCTATTCAGGTCCCCTTATCCTATATATAAATTTAATAATTGGCTTTTCCATTTATGCAAATAAGTTTTTTTTTAATTTGGTTGGGATTGTATTGAATGTATAAATTTCTTTGAATAAGATTGACATTTTACTGATATTGAGTCTTACACTCCATGAACAAAGAACGTCCTTCCATTTATTTAGGTCTTATTTGAGTTCCTTAAACAGTGTTTTGTGGTTTTCAATGTAAAGTCTTACATTCTTGGTTAGACTTGTTTCTAGATACTTGATTCTTTTAGTTGCTGTTGTGAATCTTTTTTTTTTCTTGATTTCTTCTTCTAACTGTCCATTACTTGTGTATGAAAATAATACTTTTGGGGGTGTATTGATCTTGTATCCTGTCACTTTGTTGAATTCATTTATTAGCTATAGGAGCTTTGTCATGCATTTTTCAAGAATTTCTGTGTATAGGATCACATCATCTGCATATAGAGAAAGTGTACTTCTTCCTTTCCTATTTGGATGCATTTTATTTATTTTTCATGCCTAATAGCTCAGGCAAGGGCTTCCAGTACAATGTTGAATAACACTGGTGACAGTAGGCAGACAGTGCTTCTGACCTTCAAGGAAAAGCTTTCAATCT
This sequence comes from Tamandua tetradactyla, assembly GCF_023851605.1. Lineage (NCBI taxonomy): Eukaryota > Metazoa > Chordata > Mammalia > Pilosa > Myrmecophagidae > Tamandua > Tamandua tetradactyla. The sequence continues at coordinate 96,192,600 of NC_135353.1, forward strand.
TTCACCAGTGAGTAGGTTGTTAACTGTGGGCTTTTCATGTATGGCCTTTATCATGTTAAGGAAATTTCTTTCTATTCCTACTGTTTTAAGCGTTTTTATCAAGAAGGGGAACCGGATTCTGTCGAATGGCTTTTCTGCATCAGAGATGATCATGTGTGTGTTTTTTTTCCTTCATTCTGTCAATGTGGTGTAATGCATTATTTGATTTTCTTATGCTAAACCAACCCTGCATATTGGGGATAAGTCCTGATTGATATGGTGTATAATTCATTTAATATGATGTTGCATTTTGTGTGTTAGCATTTTGCTGAGGATTTTTTGCATCTATATTTAGAAGAGATATTGGTCTGTCATTTTATTTTCTCATGGTATCTTTATCTGGTTTGGGTATAAGGGTGATGTTGGCCTGGTAGAATCAATTAAAGAATTACCTCTTCTTCAGTTTTGAAAGAGTTTGAGCAGAATTGAAGTTATGTCTAATTGGAATGTTCAGTAGAATTCCCCTGTGAACCACGTGGTCCTGTGCTTTATTTGCAGGGAGGTTTTTGATTACTGATTCAATCTCTTTACTAGTAATTGGCTTATTGAGATCTTCCAATTCTTCTTGTGTATTTCTTAGAATTTGTCCATTTCATCGAGGTTATCTAATTTATTAGTCTACAGTTGTTCATAGTATCCTTTTACTGTCCTTTTATTTTAAGAGTCGCTAGTAATGTTAGCCTTTTCATTTCTGATTCTCATTATTTGCATCCTCTTCTTTTCTTTGTTAACTGAGCAAAAGATTTATCTATTTATTTACCTTTCAAAGAGTCAACTTTTAGTTTTGTTGATTCTCTCTATTGTTTTTTATTTCATTTGTCTACACTCTGATCTGTTATTTCCTTCCTTATACTTGTTTTTGGTTAATTTGTTCTTCTTTTTCTAGTTATTCCACTTCTGAGATTAGGTCTCTGATTAGATGTCTTTCTTCTTTTTTTTAAAGGATTTATATTATATTTTAGACAAACATTATTTTCAAGTATTTTTTAAGTACAAAGCTGATTATTTGTTTAGAATGAGAAAAATCACAGTAAAATACCAGAACATGGGAGATTCCTGTTCCTTTCATCCTAGTTTTCTAGAAAATTTACCAGAAATGCCTACACAGAAATGCTTCTTATTGCGTCCTGACTTCTCCCCTCCATCTATGACATTCTCCAACTCCAAACAATTCCCAGCAATTGTGGGGAGCTGGGGAAAATTATGAGGCCTAGGTTCCTGGCAAAATCCTCTGTAGATCACAAAATTTAAAAGGTAGAATTAGCTATTTGTAGAGCATCAAGCATTTCCTAGAAGGTTAAAGGGATTGATCCTTGAGCAGTGATGTGATCGCTGCCCTACAAGGCATACCAAAGGCAGTGAGCCCGCAGTGTTAGATTCCCCTGACCTAACACTTCTTCACTGAATTGTGCCGAATTTCAGCATACTATGTACAGTATGTGGTCCTACTGGGTGAAACATAGAGGGTGATCACAGCCCCTCCTTGATAGCCTGTTCATGGGTTTGGAATGAGCCAAAGGGAAAGTGAACTTAGCAGTCATTGTTCTCACCCACATTTAAATCCTGGTTATGTTATGTTACAATACTTTACATTGCGTTATGTTACTTTATATGGAAATCACCTCATTTTGTTGAATGAGAATTAAATAAGTTAGTATTTACCAACAGTTTAGAATGTTCTTGATACACAATTAGTTATCAATAAAAGTGATACATTATTATTATGAAAATGATTCCAATTTATAACATTTGTACACATTTGGACAATATTTAATGTTGTAAAATTTATGGAACAGATGAAGAATCTGATCCACTTTTTTTCAGAGTGTGCAGGCTCCAGGAATCGAACCCGGGTCTCCAGCATGTCAGGTGAGAATTCTACCATGGAACCACCCTTGCACTGCACCATTTGTTGTTGTTGTTGTCATTGTTCTTTTAACTTTTTTATTATATAGTATAACATATACACAAAGCAAAGAACTGAAAAAGCAATAGTTTCCAAAGCACTGTGCAACAAGTAGTTACAGGACATAAATATTTTTTTAACATCACAATCGACTTTTTTCCCTTCTTTCTTGTGAAAAATAACATATATACAAAAAAGCTATAAATTTCAAAACACAGCACCACAATTAGCTGTAGAACATATTTCAGAGATGACATGGGATACAATTTCACAATTTTAAGCTTTACATCTAGCTGCTCTAGAATGCTGGAGATGAAAAGAGATAAAAATTTAATGATTCAACATTCGTATTCATCAGTTAAATCCTATCTTCTCTGTGTAACTCCACCATCACCTCTGATCTTTCTATCTCTCTTTAGGGGTGTTTGGGCTATGGCCATTATAAATTTTTCATATTGAAAGGGTCTGTCATTCATATGCAGCAGGGAGATGAAACTTGCTGATGTTCTGGAGAGGCTGGGCTAAGTTTCATGACTTGTCTAGACCAGGGATACATCTGGAGGTTGTAGGTTTCTGGAAAGTTACTCTAGTGCATGGAACACTTGTGGAATCTTTTATATTGCCCTAGGTATTCTTCAGGACTGGTTTGGGGTTGACAGGTTGTGATAGGTACCAAGGTCTAACTGAAGCTTGCATAAGAGCAACTCCCAGAGTAGCTTCTCAGCTCTACTACTTTCTATGCCACTGATATTTTATTAGTTACACTTTCCCTTTTTGGTCAGAATGGAATTGTTGATCACATGGTGCCAGGTCTGGATTCATTCCTGGGAGTTATCTCCCATGTTGCCAGGGATACTTTCACCCCTAGATGTTATGTCACACGTAGGGGGGAGGGCAATGATTTCACTTACAGAGTTGGGTTTAGAGAGACCGAGACCACCTCTGAGCAACAAAAGAGGTCCTTCAGAAGTAACTCTTAGGCATGCCTATAGGTAGTCTAAGCTTCTCTGCTACCTACATAAGCTTTACAAGAGCAAGCCTCCTGATATAGGGCATGGCTTATTTATTTGGGTGTCTCTGAAGCTTGACATAGTATCGGAGGATTCCCTGATGGTAGAATTTAATAGTTCCATATTCTTTCTCCTATCCCTCAGGGGACTTTGTCAATACTTTTTGATTATCTGTTTAGTATACTATAATGTGTATCCAGGCGTTACAATAATCTATACAGGATTAAAGGACCTCTTTCTTATTCTGTGTTCCCTGTGTTTGAATTGTTCAAATGAGCTGTACAGATAGGTTGAATTAGATTATGCACTACAGAAAATTTCAGTTCTAGACTAAATAACCCTTCCTTCCATTGGTCTCAAAGAGGATGTGTGGTTCTAAAATATAGACACCGTCCCTCACCTCTGTGTTGTGAATTACTTTAACCCCAACCTGTTTGGCTTCCTTCTTATCTCTAAATATCAGGTTATATATATAAAGTAGCCTCTCAAAATCCAGAAATAATCATCACCACTCCAGACTTAATGTGTCTGCTCTAAAAGTTTACAGTCTGGGCCCCTGTTTTCTTGTAAGCATTTATTCTTTAAAAACAATACACTAAAGTTGGTATGACTGGGAGTTTGTTATAAAAGAATTATCTCAGAAGAAAATATTGTATTTTCCTAAGTCAATCAGAAAGGGATACATGGAACAGTTGATTAGGAAAACAAGAGTTATGATGATATTGCCTTTGATTTAAGGCATTTTTCTTAAGAAGTGTAAAGCATTTTCTTTTGAATGTCTTTAAGATAGGGAGGTTCAGGTATCATTGTCATTTTATAGATTGTCAAGTTTAAGCCTCAGGCAGTTAATTTGACTAAGATTAGAGGTAGTGGTGCTGTTGCTGGGGTTTATAAGAAGACTCAGTCCATTAAGTCAGCAATTTTTTTCTGTAAAGGGCCACATGGTAAATGCATTCTGTCACAACAGCATGTAGTCTCTGCCTTTGTAGTGCAAAAGCAGCCTTAGACAACCCACAAAACATTACTATGATCTGGTAATTAGAATTCAAATACTAAATGATAAAGCTTGTTCTTTGAGGATGATTTTGAGTTTGCCAAATGGCTGAAAGGGAAGCTGAAGACTCATTTTAATACTTTCCACTCTTAAGGTATTTAGTATCTTGTGAAACAGGAGCTCTGAGGATATTTTCTCAATCTCTTGCTTCTGACATTTCTAAGGTCACTGGAAGTTCCTGCTTTCAAGTGGTTTCTTTTTTTAGCACCACAGCCCTGGTCTTGCTACAGCAGTAGGAGTAAAATGCTGACCTAAAGTTTGATGCCCTTTTAAACTGAAACTCGAGATGCACAAACTCTAGGCTTAGAAATGGCAAGAGGCAAATGACAAATTGAGGCAAAACCGTTTATTCCAGAAATGATAACCTGATATGTTTGTGACTTCTTAATGAACTTTCCATTTAGTGCCCAAATGGCTTTCAATACCTGAAATTACAGGAGCCAGTCATAAGTTCAGAATGGTTAAAAAACCCAAGTGAAGACATAAATTTTTGCTTTATCCACAGTGCCTCCATTGGTCTTTTAGGACCATTCTCTTCCTTCTAGTTATTGGCAGATCACAAATAAGAAACAAGTTCTGATTATTATTGTTATTTTTATAGTATCCTTTTTCATGAAGAGCTTTCAATTTATCCCATGTTTTTTTTCAAACAATTCTTAAATAGAGGGGTTATCTTGTCTTTTTGAGAGATGGGAAAATTTCAGGGACAGAGAAAAACTTGCCAAAGTTTCAGAGCTGGGCCTGGAACCTAGGTTTTCAGCATTTGGCAATGTTATCATGACTACAGGTGTTGTTTCCCGGTTGGCAGATGATATTCCATTCTAGGGAGATAATAGGGCTCTGTGGTCTTTAATTTTAGCATTGCCGTCTCTGTATTCTTTGGGTCATTAGAAGAAAGCTTAATTTACCTCCTTGTTATGTAGGAGGATAGCATTATGTAGTGACTAATATGAACATCTGTCCTGCGTTGTGTGCTTTTCTGTTCCATGTCCCCCTTCATTTGGCTTGCTTCCTGCGCATCTTTGCTTAGTTTCCTGCCAGCAATTCTTTGCTTTGTTCACCCTTACCATCTTGCTTTATGTTCTTTTTTTTCCCTCTCTTTTTCAGTATATTTCTTGTTTTCTCAGTTTTTCTCTTCTAGGGGAGACTATAAAATACTCCCTTTTAGCCAATATAAAATCTTTCCGAGGTCCTTAAATTGAGTGGAGGCTTTCCTGTTGTCACGTTTTCCATCTGTCTTCTCTGTCCTAGCCTTCTTTGTCGCTTTTATGGGGAATGTGTGTCTTTCCCCCTTGCAGGCAGGTCTTGGTAGACTGCAGCTTGTGAGTCAAGATACCTAACTTTTACAAGAAGAATATGTCAAAATGATGAAATGAGTCAAATAAGGAAAGGGAGATATAATCAGAATCTTGTCCTAGGAAATGGGGAGAGGCCAATGGGATGTAGTTAGAAGTTAAGCCATGGCTCAGGTTTCCAATTGGAGGGAAGATGTAGGGGAGCAGAAACGATCAAAACACCTACAGTATTTTGAAGCAAGAACAGATCCCGTTGCTAAGTTGTAAAAAATTGCTGTGCTATGAACTCTGGATCTTTAGAGATATTCAAAAGGACTCCTGGTGGGATGAAATGATTTTACAGTTGTCTTTGGAATCATCGACATTTACTGTAGGTTTTTAATTTTTTTCTATTTTTGCTTTTCTCTGCAGGTTAAAGCCGAACCAGCCAAAATAGAAGCTTTCCGGGCTTCACTTTCCAAGCTAGGGGATGTCTATGTCAACGATGTTTTTGGCACTGCTCACCGAGCCCACAGGTACCAAGAGACTTGTCCATTGTTTGGCTGAGAGCAGTATATTCCTCTGTTGACTTGAGCAGCCCAAGCTCTATGTTGCTTTTGAAGATCTTTAATATATTGAGATTCTTTGAGCTTCTGTCTCTATTTGGGGCTACCATTGTGCCTTCTAGTTCATTATCCCTAATCCAAAGAGGAAATAAAAGTAAAAAATGTTGGGAATTGTGGAACTCTTCACTAGGGCATGCTAATCTTCAGGAAGAGGTTGTGCTTTTTCACTTTGGATATTTTATTTATAGTTCTCCCTTTGCAAATGTTATAAGATCAGAATCTTACACTTTGAGTAGGAAGCACATCCAGGAATGGAATCCTCTCCTTTTTTTATTAACTGGTTGATTACTTATTGTATATAAACACTTAGCCTGCTGAAACTATTAATTAGGTATCTTAAGTCCTACTATGGTCATTGCTTTTTACATGTTCCCTTTAACCCCCCCAGTATTACTCCAAAACTTTACTTTGTATCTAAGTGTTTTCTTTGCAGTTTAGAGCTGAAAACAGTGGTCTCCTGGAGTCTGAGAAGTCTTTCAGTGATAGCCTCTAGGTCTGGGGGAAATGATAAGAATTGATTGGAATCTGAATATCTTTGATCTTTTCTAGCTCCATGGTGGAAGTGGATCTGGCACAGAAGGCTGGTGGTTTCTTGATGAAGAAGGAGCTGAATTACTTTGCCAAGGCCTTAGAGAGTCCAGAGCGACCTTTCTTGGCCATCCTGGCGGGTATGGAGAACTCTTTAAAATCATGCCTTAAGTAGTGTGTTTGCCTGGGTAGTAGGCCATAACTTGGTGCTTTATCACCAGCAAAAACAGACTGGGTAACTGAGGAAAGTTTACTAAAGTGACCATTTACAAGGTATGGGTGGGATTTAGGGAGATATAAAAAGGGACAGTGCAATAATCTGGGGCTAGAGACAGCTAACACCATCCCTAGACTTGAAAAGTAAAAGGAAGGGGGGAATAGTTACCAGAGTTCAGACAGGGTAATTCTGTGAAGAGGACCCTGTAGCAGGAACTGTAACCTTTGGCCAAGGGATATGGCCAAGGCATGGTCTTCTAGTAGGGAGGGAGCTAGGGAAGTAAATTCTCTGACCTCTCTCTGATCTCTTGCTCATATACCCCTCTACCTCCAATTGGTTGAAACCCAACTTGAAGCTAGAAGGGAGGGGAGCTCATTGATGTAGTCCATGAAGGTCATCCTCTTGGAACAGAGAACAGGGTAGAGAAGGATAGAAAATGGTTCTTGAGGGCAGAATGAAAAAAATCCACCACAGGAAGTCATATAACAATTTTGAAGAGCTTCGTCCTTTGACATACATATAATGTGGCAAGGTGTAAATAACTATAGAAACCTCAGCTTAAAGTATCATGTAAACCTCATTTTTCTAGATCACATATCCATTTTATTTTTTTTTCTCCTATGGGGAAAGGTACCATGTGCTTAATGATATTGTAATAGCTTGGTTAAAACTAGAAATTTCAGAATTGAGAGTTGAGAGTCTGGCGTAAAAATCTTAGCGACAGGGAGCTGGGACAACTCAGAAGAGAGAGCTACTCCCTGTAACTTGGCATGGCTATGTAGGTGGCAGCCTCTATGGCTTGAGATCCTTGGCTTTTCATGAGAAGAGTTCTATTCCATGGAACTGAACACATTCAGCATTTCCCTGTGAAAATTGATTCTGAAGTTGGGTGTCAATTTTAAATAATATAATTGCCTGAAGTTGAGAGAATAGTATAGTAAATTCCCAGGTACCCCTTACCTTGTTTTAACGATTATTGATGTTTTACCCCTAACTCTTTAGTGTCAGGAATATTTTAGAGCAAACCTTAGATGTCATATAATTTCACTCCTTGTACTTGTGTATGTATCTCTTAACTGATAAAGGAGATTTCTTTGAAATAACCACCATGTTACACCTAATACAGGCTTTGTGAGCCCAGTTTCAGGGCCCTAAAAAAATTCTGGTAGGTATAGGTTGTTATCTGTGTCCCATTCTTGCAAAAAGGTATTATTCCCAGAAGTATTTTTCTCCCTTGTACATTGGGTTATATAGGTCTAGCTTTGTTCTCCAACCTTCTGGAGGCCTGGAATATGGGAGTGAGTTGCACCTAGTGGTTTTGGTTAGGTTTTAGACTGTCCTGAAATAGCTGCTTTGGGGATGTTGTTGTGAGATTTTTTGCCACCTTTCTGCAGTGTATTCTCCCTAGCCCTCTAAACATTTTTTTTTGGAAAATTTTACATTTTAAAAAAGATTCTTTATTGTGGAAACATTCAGCCATGTACCGAAGTCGAGAGAATGATATAGTAAAAGTCCCAGGTACCTATTACCTTGTTTCAATGATTATTGATGTTTTTGCCAATCTTGTTTCATATATATCCCTAACCCTTCATTGTCAGGAATATTTTAAAGCAAGTCTTAGACATCATGTAATTTCATTCTTAATACTTGTGTATGCATCTCTTAATTGATAAAGGAAATTTCTTTGAAATAACCACATTACACCTAACATAATTCAACAATTTTGTTAATATCATCTAATATCCATATTCAGTCACTCTTGATTATCATAAAAATATCTTTATGCAGTTGGTTGGTTTAAATCAGGATCCAGATAAAGTCCAGGTATTTATTGCATTTGGTTGTTAAGCTTCTTATTGTATAATAGTTTTGTCTTATTATTTTCATTCCTTTTTTTTGTAAGGACATTTGAACTGTACAGTATCACACATTCTTTAGAAATGGCTCCGTTTTAAAATATATATATATTTTTTTCTTTTTTAAACAAATTATCTATTCTTATCCTTAGTGGTAACCAGTCTTGACAAGTGAAGTAAACAGACTCTTGCCATCCATTCCACCATATCACTAGTATTTCATACTTCCATTTCACATATTAGCATAGGGCCTCTCAAAGGATAGGCACAGTATTGTTTATTCAATAAAGTGGTAAATCAACAGGCCCAAGTGGGATCTCAATATATGGGAATGTTTATGAAGACAAGCTATTATGTGAGGTTTTTTTTTTTCTTCCTTTGCATGGGCAGGCACCGGGAATCAAACCCGGGTCCCCGGCATGGCAGGCAAGAACTCTGTCTGCTGAGCCACTGTGGCCCACCCTATGTGAGGGGTTTAAAGGTTGTGCTTCAAATAAATTTAGTTCAGTTTAGCTATTTTTCTCTCACAGTAAGGTGATAGGTGTATCCGTATTTATTGTCTTATTTCCTTCTATTGGAATATAAACTCCAAAAGGGTACATTCTTTGTTTTGCCCAACTTGAACAATGCTTTGTACTGAGTAGGTGCTCAATAAATGTGTGAAATTGAAAAGTCCAACAGAATAAAAAAAAATGTCTCCATAAAGTAAATGTCCCAGCAATGTGAGCTTAGCCCTAAGGGTGTGAATTTAGACTGGGAACATCTGTCTGTTCTAGCTCAGTGTATACCCATTTGGGGTTCAGTCTGATCGCTGTTCTAGAGTTAGGATAATTGTGAATGAGCTAAGGGATCCTGGGCACAGTTGCCAGTCTTGGCCCTCTGAATTTTGGGGAGATAAACATCCATGATTTCTTTAGACAAGAGTAGATCTTCTGAGCCCTTTTTGGTCTGGAGCTACACCTTAAAAAGATTGCTTGGTAATTGCTTGGCCTTTTAGGTTGGAGAAACAGAGCAAAGCTTAGCCAGTACTTTTGTTACTTTGTGGGACATTTCTCTGTACCTGTGCCTTGATACAGAAATTCAGGTTCTATGTATTATCACTTTCCTAGTTATTGTTTGATCTTTTGATGACGATTCTTGCTTTCCCTTCTAGAGCTAAAGTTGCAGACAAGATTCAGCTGATCAATAATATGCTGGACAAAGTCAATGAGATGATTATTGGTGGTGGAATGGCTTTTACCTTCCTCAAGGTGCTCAACAACATGGAGGTAGGAAACCAGTGACAAGTGAATGTGAATTAGCTCTTCATGATACATGATAAATAGGTTGTGTAATTTTAAAAAGAAAACCAGCTTTTGACATGAGCCCTTAAAAACTCCCTCTACTTTTATTTATTTTGGTGAGTTGTTTTTCTTTTGTCTTTGCATTGTCCTTTTGTATTGCACTGTGTCTGATTCCTTCTGCTTTCCTATTCTTAGTATAGAAGCTTATCTTCTTTATCATGGCTCCTCTGTGTAGATTGGCACTTCTCTGTTTGATGAAGAGGGAGCCAAGATTGTCAAAGATCTAATGTCTAAAGCTGAGAAGAATGGTGTGAAGATTACCTTGCCTGTTGACTTTGTCACTGCTGACAAGTTTGATGAGAATGCCAAGACTGGCCAGGCAACTGTGGCCTCTGGCATACCTGCTGGCTGGATGGTGAGTTGTTTGGGTGTTTGTAGTATGAGCAAACAGAAACTTTCATTCATTCATTCAACTAAAGATCATTTTTTAAAAACAATCTCTTAATATTTGGAGAGGTCTCCAAATATTAAAGTGAGAGTCCTCCTTGTGGGAGAAAAGCAGTAGTATCAGATGGCTGCTGTCTTCACCAGTAACAACGGTCAAAACCATTTTTTTTTTTTTGGTTTCTTCTTCATCCATTTAATGTTTATTGAGTTCTTTTATGTATTGGGTTATAAGTACTTTCATGGCTTGAGCTGCTCTGGATTATGTTGCTACCTAGAAATGTATATAAGAAATCTTTCTTGTATGAAAACATTAAAATAGTAGAAGTAAACTGATTGTGACCAGGGTAAAATGTATATGTGTTATTAAACACCGACGTAAATAGTTCAGCTAAGGCTACATATTATCATTTTAATAGCTGTATAAAATTGTATCATGCTAACATTATATGTTTGCTTAGTCATTTTCTTTTTATTAGTTATCTGGGTTTTATTTAATTCAGTGTCTCTCAAAGTGTTGTCCCAAGATCTGTAGCATCAGCATCATTTTGGAACTTGTTAAAAATGCAAATTCTTGGGCCCTACCCCAGACTTACTGAGTCAGAAACTGGGAGTGAGACCAGCAATTTGTGTTAAAAACTAAAGAGTATCTTTTGGTTCTAGAAGAATGTTTACCCTTGATTTCTAGTCTTGGTGGAGGTGGTGGTATGTGCTCCTCTACGTAGCTTTTCTAGGTAGCTCATCCTTCTTTTAACTTTACCCCTTAGGGCTTGGACTGTGGTCCTGAGAGCAGCAAGAAGTATGCTGAGGCTGTCACAAGGGCTAAGCAGATTGTGTGGAATGGACCTGTGGGGGTATTTGAATGGGAAGCTTTTGCCCGAGGAACCAAAGCCCTCATGGATGAGGTGGTGAAAGCCACTTCCAGGGGCTGCATCACCATCATAGGTAAGGAACATGTCTGAAGTTGCTAACAAAGTGAGCTGGCAGAATTCTGATCAGAGGTAGAAAGGAAACGGTTAATTTTTCCTGGGTTTCTTGACCCTAGGTGAATTTTGAGAGATAAAGAGGTGTGCAGTTCATGGAGGAGCCTCTTGTGATGGAGTTGGGTTTATCAGCTATGTTTTGTATTTGAGAACACAACTGCCTCATCATCTTTTATGTTTTTTTTTCTTTCCTCTCCTTTTGCTCTTTACCTGGCCTTCATCCACCAGGTGGTGGAGACACTGCCACTTGCTGTGCCAAATGGAACACAGAGGATAAAGTCAGCCATGTCAGCACTGGGGGTGGTGCCAGTCTAGAGCTCCTGGAAGGTGAGGTTCTACTCTTTTGTCCTGCTTGTTTGGGGGTGGGGGAGGGCTGTGCAGTGAGAGTGAGAGGTAGAAAGGAGTGGAAGAAGGTAGGTAGTGTTTTCAGTAGTCATTATTAGCAGAGTAGTGCAAATGGAGGGACTTCAAATAAAGGTCTTGGCATCCATTTGAGGTGGGGAGGGGCAGATAGCAAAAATTATTCTCAAAGAGGTCACACTTTAATAGACCTGGGATCTAAAATGCAGAAGTTATCCAACTCCTGTCCATATTCCCTCAAGAAGAGTTGACACGTTATTGGGAAGATAGAATGGGGCAGATCTGGCTTGGTGGGCCCTATAGTAATCCTGTCTCCATATGTGCTCTCTCAAAAACAGGTAAAGTCCTTCCTGGGGTGGATGCTCTCAGCAGTATTTAGTGCTTTCCTGCCTTTTGCTTCCTCTATGTTTCCCTAAAGTCAACTTAGTGTTTTCTGCTTTGCCACTTGGTGTTAGTTAATATCTCCCCCCCACATCAAGGTTCAGCTTGTGGCCAAGAGATGCAACATCAGGAACCCTTAAACAGCTGCGCAGCATCTCAGCTCATCTTTACTGCACCCTGGATTTGCCTATCTTCTTCATAATCCCATTTGAATTTCTTAGTGACTAAACCATTGTAGCTTTCTAGAGTGCATATATTTATATTTTGCCTGCTAAAAGTGAATTATGTTAGCTTAGTTCTCTTTTTGAAGTAGTTTATTCTGATTAGCTTTGTCACCGTTTCAGTGCTCTGCATGGAAACAAGATAAAATTCCAGTTGTAGGCAAAAAAGGGGACATAGTTGATGATCTATAAGAAGACAATAAAAGTATCCATTTAAACTGGGATTTTTCCTGTCATATTTTGTTAGGAAGGATGAGAACAGAATCTTGAAGGGATCAAATCATCTACATTTCTGAATGCAAGAAATGAGGCAGCTGTAGTGGGGTGGTGGGGGGATTAGATAAATGATATTCTTTATTGAGGGCCTGCTTTATGTCATTATACTAGGTGCTTTATTATACTAGGTGCTTTATTTTAAATTTCATTTCTGTTACACATGATCATAATACAAAAAGGCTTATAACAACCTATTCCTCTCAGTAATAAATTCCCAGTACCCAGAAGTGACCACTTTCAACTCTGAGCTTTTTTCTGGTATTTACTTCCATGTTTCTAAGTAGCGTGCTTATTCTGTTGACTTTTTTTTATTAAGATATTATTACTTTACTATCATGGAAGACTTAGCTTTCTTATAACCTCCTTTGCACATATATTCCACTCTTCATTCTCCCATTATCGTTTTGTCATAATTATAGACTAGACTAATATTCTTTATTATAATTACATTCACAGCTGGGCTATATAGTAAGCTATGATTATATTTATATTCGTAAACTTTTCATTTTCTTTGGAGTTAAGTTTTTTATTGTTGTTGTTTTTGCGATGGGTAGGCACCGGGAATCAAACCTGGGTCTCCGGCATGGCAGGCAAGAACTCTCCTTGCTGAGCCACTGTAGCCTACCCTGGAGTTGAGTTTTTAAGAAATAATTTTCTTATTTTCTGTGTACCTATCACTCATTTAGTCCTACATCTGCCAGCAGTCTAAATGTCTCAATATATTTAAACATATCAGGCAATCTCTGTTGAAGACGTTCCTCCTGGATTTCTCTGATTTGTACTGACTGCTTCTAGGTTTGCTGTACAGCTATGTCTCTGGGATTTCCTTAGCTTTCTTGGGGATTCTTTCACCTACATTGGATCCCCATTTTCCTGGATCCTTTTTTTCCCTTTTAGTTTATTCTCATTTTTCTGGAACACAAGCCTCCACCAGCTTCCTGAGAAAGGATGTCTGGGTGGTAAATTTTTCAAGACCGTCTATATTCAAAAATGTCTTCATTAAAACCCTCACCCTTGATTGCTAGTTTGGCTATATATAGAATTTTAGCCTGGATATCACTTTTTCTCCGACTGCATCATCACAATTGAGAATCTAATGCCACTCTGATTCTTTTATTGTCCTTTTCATTTTTCCCTTTCAGTCTCTTTCCTGTCATTTTAATGGGGTTTGGGAGCTAGCAGAGGTAAACACATGATTTTAAATGATCATGTTTAACCAGAAATTGTGTGCTGGGCATTTCATTTTATATGCAAGATATGTATTTTGCTTTTATGAATGAAGAAATAGTTGAACCAGATCACTGTTTAGTAAATAACAATTAAGATTCAAGTCCAGGTTTGTCTGACTCCAAAGGCTAGTGCTTTTTCCTTGTGCCTAACTCCTTAAAATCATGGTTCTAGACTATTTACCTAACTCTAAAGAGAATATCAAAAGAAAATTTTAATGGCTGCTTTAAACAAAAGCAAATTTTGTTTAAAAAGAAAAATTTTCTTTAAAAAGAAAATTTTTTAGGCCAGATTTCTTCTTTAAAAATTCATTTGCATTGAATGATTTCTAAATGTTGGCTTAATTTCTTTTTTTTCTTTAATAAAAAAAAAATTCATTTGCATCATACTTAACATTGTACCCATATTTGTAGTTAATTTTAAGATGTTTCAACTTAATATATAACTAGGCATATGTACCATGTTTCTTCCCACCTCTAAGGGTATACCATCCTGCATTAAGAGGCAGGAATTCTAGTCCAGTCTCTATAGATGAGGCCCAGAGATGCTACCATAGATCCAAGGAATTAATGTAGCAGCCTGGCAAACAGATGACCTTTTCTTTTCCCCTACTAATCTCCTTTTCCTCATTTTACTATGAAAATTTCAAATGTACAGAGGAATTCAAAGAATATTAAGTATCCATAAACCCAGTACCTAGACTCTAGTTCTCAATGTCATCAATCTGCTAATTTCTGATTACCTTTTAAATATTCTACTAGTCTTCATTTATTCAGGTTGTTAATTCAGAGAATGAGGGGGGAAACTCCAGTTTTTGTTTTTATTACAGTTGAATTTTAATTTTAATTATGTAATTAAATAATAAATTTTTGATAGTTTTGTAGTTTTATTGAGATAGAGTCACACACTGTACAAACCATCCAAAGTATAGTCACTGGCTCAGTGTCATCACATAGTTGTGTATACAACCCCATGATCAATTTTAGAACATTTTCATTTCTCCAGAAATGCAATATAAACTTAGATCTCTGAGGAAACTTGATACCAACTTCTACCACGGTTGTTCCATTTTACATGCCCACCAGCAGTGAATAAGTGTCCCAATTTCTCCACATCCTTTCCAGCACTTTAGTTTCCTGTTTAACAGGGGCTTTTCTAATAGGTGTGAGATGATATCTCATTGTGGATTTGATTTGCATTTCCCTAATAACTAGTGAAGTTGACCATCTTTTCACGTACATTTTAGCTATCTGTACTTCTTCCTCTTTGGAAAAATGTCTATTCATGTCTTTTGCCCATTTTTTAATTGGGTTGTTTTTATTGTTGAGTTGTAAGATTTCTTTATATATCCTGGGTATCAAATCCTTATGTATGTAGTTTTCCAGTATTTTCTCCCATTGAATCTGTTCCCTTTTCACCTTTTTGACAGAAAACTCCTGTTCTCGAGTAAGCTTGGCAATTAGCCACATACATAAGTACCTACTATGTGTTTATTACATGATGGGGGGTATTTATAAGATTGTATTTATGCCCTGAAGGAATTTACAACCTAATTGAGGAAGACAGCATACAAGGAACAACTTAGGAGCATATGAACTAGAATAGCAGAGGGCTGTTCTTACTGATTTAATAGAGAATTACTGAATTGTTTTCAAAATAGTTTAGGCTTAAGTGGTAAATTCACTTTTAACTCTCACACAATGTACGTGTATGTTTACCTGTGTACAGAAAAAAAATCTTCATGCCATAAGAATTCAATCTATACTTTGGCTGAGTGTTAACTGCTGTTTTATTTTTTCCTCTTTATGTCCCAAATTTCCTTCTCCTACAGGCATTTGTACATGATACAAAAGTTTAAAAAGTACAATATAAGATCCTTACCCTAGTTACCTGTCTCTTCCCAGAAACAACCACTGTAAGACCATTTTCCTTAAGTCTAGAGCAATTTAATGCAATATTAAAAGCATCCACAAAAATAACATTAAATTATAAATGGTGCCATATTATGCACACAGTTTTGTACTTGCTCTTCTGATTGCACTGTTTTTTTCTCTATATATCTTGAGAACTTGGATTCCTGACACCTTAGGTGCGTTACATTTTTTATTCTCCCCTATGCTAGCTGTATTCCCACATTCATATTCAAATCAAAGACACTTGTTTCCTGCTTCTTGTAAAAGGAAGAACTTGGGACCACAGTGCCCCAGCCCCTAGAAGGTAAAGGACAAAGAGCTGCCTTAGGTCATTCTTAAAGGTAGATTTAACTGGTAGTCGTTTAGGGAAGGGAGAGCTGCAAGATAAAACAGTTTCCCTGTGAAAAAGCAAATCAACCCCAATTACAAGTTCCCAACAAAGACAGTAAGATATTTTTAATGGATTTAGACCCATATTCTTGCACTCATTTTTATTTTCCTCACTGTGATGAATCTTATGTTGATTCCAAATAAAAGCAAGCCACTCCCTGATTATACATTTAATCCATCCATTAAATCTTAGTTGCTTTCTGGCCCTCAGAATTACTGGGCTCTGTTCATCTTCCTTAAATCTCTGAAGTCAAAAATGGAAGCTCACTGATAATGTTCAGATTTTTATTAATAATTTTGGAACAAATACAATAATGAATCCTTATAGTTGTAAAACATTTTACAAGTTTGAAAGAACTTTCACATATACAACTAAGCCCTCACACCATCCCTGTGAGGTAGGCAGAGTAGTTGTTATTTTCGAAGTAGGAGAACAAGGCTCAGAGGTGAAATAAGGTCACACATTCATAAATGATGGAGCCAGGACTAGAACCTAGGCCTTCTGACATGCTACCTCCCTGAGAACATTCAAGTTATATCCTATGCTATATAATCAACATTTCTCTCCTATGATGTTGATCAGATCCGTTTTAACAAGTTTTATACCACCTGTCCCTAATAACAAAAAACAGTGATGGACATTTCTACCTTGTTATAGAACTATTTCTCTCCGACTTATCAAGTACCATCCTAAGGTGAAACTTGATGTTTTAAGCTTTGAGGATCCTTGGGTATAAATTCTAAATTACATAAATAATTTATTTTAGAAAATTCTGCAAACATATTCCTAAGTTAAATTTACTTAAACTCAAACACAGAACAGGTCTGGTTACATTTGTGAAAGCGTTGCAATCTTTCTCAATAAAAGTTTTAGATGTGTATATGAATGAAAAATGTGGAAAAGTGTTTAGCAACATAGCCATACTAGGAAACCTAGGCAGAGGTCACCTAATGTAAGTCTTATCATGCAAATTTGTTTTCCTTATTGACCTTATTGAGGAAGGAAAACCATTAGAATCTACTTTGAGGTATGATCCCATCTTCTATGTGACACCTTTAGCAACAAGCTAGAAAAAGGATCTGAATAGGAGGGTTCAAGAAGTAGTAATTAAAGCATATGTGCGAGATGGAAGAAAACACTTGCTCTATAGTGGTTTTACCTCGGTCCAGTGTAAATATACCTATCAAGGCAGATTTTAGTAAGCTATTTTATTTTCTATGTTAAATTTAGAACTCTGGAATGGGTGGAGTTATCAACTTGGAATAATAGACTGAAACTGAATGTAACTGACTATATGTCAAAAGCATAGTAAAAGTCAACAGGCACAAAAGGCAAGGGAAAAACCAAACTGCTCTTGACTATAGAAAAAAACAGCAAATACATAACCTTCGAGTGAAATAACATCAGGCATGTAGAGCATGTTTTAAAAATATAAAAATGATACTCAACTGTACTATCAGTAATGATATTTTAAAATTTCTGGTTTTGGCTTTGTTAACTTAAGAGGAATGGGGAGAAACTTAAGCCTAAGGAGGTACAGAAAATGAATGGGATCTAGAAAGGGTGTTGAGAGGCAGTGGGAAGTTAGGAAAGATCAAAAAATAAATACATTCAAAATGGATTTAGAATCTCTCTAATGATTTAAATTCTAGAAATGTTTCCTAAATTGAGAGATTTGTTCAAAGAATTTAGTGACAATAAAGGTGACTATTTACCTTACAAAGAAAGTATTTTAATGTAGCTTATCAATTTTGCTGTTAAAGATCAGTCACTGACTCTACTGTAGAAATTGAAACTTAAGTGCTGCTGTCAGTGATACATGGCAGAAAACTGCTTCCAAAATAGCCATATAGGGCTTGGCATTAAAGAAACAATTACTTAACTTTTTGTACTTTTAGCCTAATGAGAAACATTTCTACTCTTATGAATTAAATCTAATAGTTTTAACTAAAGTGAAAAATATTACAGCTACCTTTACGTTTTCTAAGATACAACTTGAGAATATCTAGAATGTCCTAGTTCAGTGTACTGGGTTCAAAACCAACTATACTTTTGAAATGCATCTAAGCTAGACTACATGCCTTACATAGCATCATCGTCATCATCTTCATGTTTTCTCTTCAATGAGTTTGATTCGTTGGCAGTACTCTGGGATGAAACCATGTTGCTGGTAATAAGAATATTTTTGGGCCCAATCATTGAAGGATTAATTAGAACATTCTGAACTGCAGTTGTTGCAGGAACTGTAAACAGAGGAAAAAAACCCAAACTATGAATTAGTCAGAATCCAAAGTATATGGTAAAAAGCACACAACAAAGTTGAATGTAATTCCAGTACCAATTTCAATAGCATGAGGTACAATTACATCATAGGAGAAACTCAGGTAATTACTCAGATAAGAGTAATTACATTTAATTACATTAAGAGTTGAATTACATTTTTTATCTGTTAAAGTATCTAGTGTAAAGTTAAAAAGAGTTGAATTACATTTTTTATCTGTTAAAGTATCTAGTGCAAAGTTAAAAAGCTATGCTATTTGCTTTGGAACTTAATTGCCTAAAAGTTCAATCAGTATTTGGTCATGGAAAGCAGTGCATTGAATTCATTGTGGAACATACTAAAGGCACAAGTTAGAGGTCAGGAATCATGCTTTCTTCATAGCTCAGTATTCTATGTAAGTTGTATATTGTGTTGGGTTAGGTTTCAGAAGATGTGAAATCTAAAAATATTCATTAATAAACTATGGTATAACAGTTCTTTTATTATCCCAATTTAATATATATCTGAAGTAAGGTACATTTTTTTAATTTGAATTTTCATTTATATTCTGAATTGCATACACATATTTATTACGTTGTGTCTTTTTCTTGGGCTTTAATCCTAAGTGCTCTTCCTTTAAGACACCTTAACTTTGTGGATTTAACTTTGAGATCACAGTATCCTTTGAGACTCTGGTGACCATGCTGAATATTCTTCTCTTCTCCTAAAAAAGTTACATATGCATAAATTTCATACAATTTTAGAGAGCCCATAGGCCCCTCTGAAGAACCCTGATTTGCAGCATTACTGCTTCCTTCTTGCCATGCTATTAAAACAATTTAACTCTTACTATAGGAATACAGATTGTTCTACAAAAACAAATCATTCACACATTTTAAAACTCAGGACAATAAAGGTAAAAGAATCACCTCTACCCATCACATTACCTGGTTTGGCAGGTGTGGACTGAGATGGTGGAATCTGCACCGTAAATCTTTGGCTTGTCACTGACACTGGAGTTGCAACTTTATTTGGGACAGATACTGTTTGTGGGGCCGCTGTAGTTATAATTAACAGACCATGTTAGTTAGATGACTTATACAGGTTTATATTCTGCACACCTTAGCTTATCAGAAATACCTTCAAAGCACAGGGAACTAATGAAAGGTGAGGAGAAGTAATTAGAAATAAAGTAACTTTAAAAAGTTTACCAGCTCAACAGATTAGATGCAAACAGTGAATTTTTGCAACTGTTAGTATTACTATATGAAGTCAAGAAGTTGAGATCTTGAATCCACTAGCACAATAAAAACCAAATTTTCTACAGATTACTTTAGGTGGCATTTTATTTTATTTATTTATTTATTTATTAACATGGGCAGGCACCGGGAATCGAACCCGGGTCCTCGGGCATGGCAGGCAAGCATTCTTGCCTGCTGAGCCACCGTGGCCCGCCCTTTAGGTGGCATTTTAAATCTCTGTCACCTGCTAAGAATTAGAAGGTGTCTACTAAGCCCTTGAACCTAAACCAACATGCATCTAACAAAATAAGCCTATCAGATAAACCCCATGGCATCTCCAGGTGAGTATGAAAAACTTAATACTTTTCTATACCCAGAAACTGTTTAAGCAGAAAGATTTTAGATGAAACCTAGTCCAAACCCCTCCTCATTGTTCAAATTCTACCTATCATTCCAAGGTACATCCCCAACAAACCCCATTTTGTAAAGCATTTTTTTGGTTTGCTCAGAAGTCATTTCTTCTGCCTCTGAAATTCCTTTAACGCTTCATAGAAGTCATTATTTTATCTTATTTTGTCGCACTGCTAGATTACAAGCCTTAGCTAACATTTAGTATTCTTGAGAGGACATAGCTATTATGCCTTGTTCATAACAGGCACTCAAAAAAGAATGTTTGCTTAATGAATGAATTTTGCAAATGATAAAATCAAGACTTAAAAAACGTAATATACTGACATGATAGCTCACGTTCTCACGTCAAAAGTATATTTATGGAAATGCGTTTGTTCCCAATTTTTCCTTTGGAGATCCAGGCTTTCCATATCTCCTTCCCCCCTGGAACTAGCAGTGTATTTGGGTTAGAGCTGCTGAAGAAACCATAACTATTATTATCTCTAAGGACAAAGGGGAAGAAAACCCAAAGGTACTCAGGAATCCAGGTTCTCACACTTTCTCTCAAAACCCCAAAGAGGAGGTCTTCCTTTAATATATCTCCTTCTCTAGGCATTTTTTTCCCATGTGTTAGGGACTGGTCCAAAGAATTTGGTGAAGCAAAATAGAACAATACAAGTATTTTATTTTGTCAAGAAAAGAAAATTCATAATCAGCAGATGTTTTCTTGGACATTACCATAAGGAATTGTTAATACATTTAAGTAGGTATAGATTTAAGGCTTTAAAATAGAAAAGAGTATCTGTTTACGTCTCATGCTTTATATAATTCATTTAAAGTTTTTTCTAAAGTTTAAACCTTACATCTTTAATAGCAGTTTTTGGGAGCACCCTCACTCTAGATTTTAAAAATTTCTAAAGCTCGCATGCCAAACGTCTAACCGGGAATAAAAATTATAATTTATAATTAATTTGATAAACATGTAATTAATTGCCACAGCCTAAGTTAAATATATATTCAAATTTCTATCCACAAAGGTCACATGCAGATCATTAGAAATGTACACCCAATATTAGGCCAAGCTGGTATCAAAACGCAGGAGTGCAAATTTACACATTAAGAATATGAAAAGATAGTATACACACCTTAAAATTCAAATGTTGTTTATACTAGAGCTATATGACAGGTATGAATTCAAGTTATAAGCAATAAGAGGAATAAATTTATACTGGTCAAAGAGAAGGGGATTTTTTTCTGCAAATACTTTGATTACTAGACTATGAAAGAAATCCAGCAAGAATGTAGGGAAAAAGAAATCAAGCAATCTAAATATATTATTTAAGGCTTTCCTTATCTAATCAATGACATTTAAAAGAAATCACAGCCCAGTGGTATTTTAAATACTATTCTCCACTAAAGGAACAGGGATCTCTGGAGAAATGGCTGATGCTAGGGCAGGGACAGGAAAAATGGAAGATGAGCTTATAACATCTTGTGCCTGAAAGTGAGGAATACTCGACGATTGACAGACACAGGAGCCAGCGTGAAGGTGGTTCCACTGGCTAAATACAGGACTATAGGTACTACATTTTAAAAAGGTTAACGTTAAAAATAACTATTTTTAAACTCAGGCTTTCTGCACATTTTAAGCTTTCTTTTGCCTGTGACCCCTTGCCAATTTATTCAGAAATTAATTTTTGATAAGTAGGCTCCTGCCATGAGTGTATTTCAATTTAATTTATATAGAAGATAAAAAGAACACAGCTTAGAGAAAAATCCTGGTTTTGGTGTCATAGTTTATACCAACAAGAATGTTGGGCTCATATGTCCAATTCTATGATCATCTGGGATCAGATATTCCTTGTTGTTTTCTCATTTTGAAATTTGATAAACTATATACTTACAGTTTTACTAGAGAATGAGTAAAAATATCAGTGACAACACACATATGGGAATTCTGACTCACCTTTTGACTTGGATTACAGTTCAAAACCAAGTGCTGAGGCATTTCTTCTTTACCAGCCAGAAAAGCCATTTTCCCCTCTCACTTACCTAAAGTAGGCGTGGTAGGTCTGCTACTAACAGCACCAACACTTAACCGTGGAACTAGTCTTCCCTGGTTAGGTCCCTAGGGGATTTTAAAAAAATAAACAGATTTTAATGTTCGTATTTGACATCAAAATTTACCAAGAATGAAATTAGGATTGTTGACATGAATTATTTATGGATGGAATTCATGGTAAGAATTTCCTATTTTGCTCTATCAGTGTTCTAAATACAACTTTTAGAGTTTTCAAAATATGTATATGTATTTATATATGCACACATGTATATACTCTATATAATTATAAAAATAAAATCTTATATAGTATTTAAGTTGAAGGTAGAATCTTATTTGAATTGGATACCAGCTAATGTCCTTGTAGTTTTTAATCTTAAATAGTATCTTAACCTCAAAATAAATAAACTCTTATACAGTCAAATTTCAGACAACAAAGACAGCCCAATGTGGAGAGAACTTTTTCACTCGTAGGAGAGCCTCAGGTCATATTTCAGAGTAGGCCCAATTCCTGATGGTATATCATTTGTTCTGTCACCAGGCCTCACTAAAAAATACGGTATAGTAGAAAGATTGTGAGGTAGAAGACCTGGGCGTCAGTCCTAGCTTTGCTACTATCTCCGTAAATGAGTTCAGGCTCAGTTTCCTGACCTGAAAAATGAGTGTTGGGTTAAATGAACACCCAAGTTCCTTGTAGTTCTAAAAATCTTGGATCGTACATTTTGTATTTTAACATAACAGCTAATTGCAGACATGGTATTTTCAAGGCAATACATTAAAAAAATCCTAGTAAGTTCTCTTTGCCTTTACTACACTCTACACAAGAGACTGGTACTTTTTACCAATGCCCTTATCACATCCCAGCTTTTTCTTTTTAAAGTTAAGTTGACTAAAAATTCTCACCTTTTTAATCAAGGACTTCAGCCTATAGTTTGGAGCTGTTACGCAGTATCTGTCAGGTGGGAGTCTAGGTCCTGCATAGGGCTTAATCGGTGGTAAAGGGATTTGATTCCTCTGCCTTGCAATATCCAGTAAAAACTAAAAAAAAAAAAAAAAACAAAACCCTTATTAGAACTGCAATTTAAAAAACTGTAAGTAAATATAATGTCAAATAAAAGTTTGCTCACATCTCTTGGGGGAGGAGAGGTAAAAGAGTGGTCAGCACGACACTTGATTGCCAGTCTCACATCATCTGCATCAACATTAGGTTTTTTAGCATGGTTTGAATAAATTTTTGCATCCTCCAGAATTGTAGTCACATATCCTTTAAGAACAAAACAATTTCTCTTAAACATGTGAAAACAGTTCAACTTATGACCACTTTTATTAATAAGAAGGTCCCACTAATTTTAGAAAGTTTATGAATTTTGGTTTTAATATCTAATTCCTATCTTTAGGATCCATTTAAAATATATCATAGTATAACTACTACTGTCCGTAGCTTGGGTTCATTTTTACCGCTGTAGGCTGAATTCCATGATATTAGCTAGTAAAATAATTTGGTTCAAGATGTCGTTACAGTCAAATGATTTCTCTGAATTCACAAGTGAAGCACATTTGTGGTGTTTCATTCACTTACGGAAAGCAAATTCCAACATCTGATTGATAACCCTTGGTTCGTAGTCTTTAATTCCCATATCCTTCAGAATCTGTGCCATCACCTGTGGAGTCCAATAAAAACGCCAGATGCATAATCTGGGTATTTGACAATCAAGGCCAGAGCAAAGGTCCTTAAGTTTTGATATGGGATCCCCTTGTCTGGGCTCCAAACTCCTCCTCCTCCTCCTTTCCCTCCCAAGTGAGTGTCAGGATCCCACCAAATTCCGCCGGCCGTTCTTTGTTAAAAACTTTTTTTGCGGGGGTGGGGGCGGAAGCATAGAGAGAGAAAGAGAGGCGCTTCTCCGGGAGCGGTAGGGGTGGTGTACAGATAGTTGTCCGAGGAAAGTGGCATCGGAATCCTGCACACGGAGACGCAGGGCTGCCGGATGACGTGACAGCGACGAGGGGGCCCGGGCCCGAGGCCCAGGAAGCGAGGCCCAGCGGCTCACCCGGGGCGGGCTGCGACCCTCAGCCGAGCGCGGCCAAGGCGGCGGGAGAGGGCTTCAAGAGCCAGGGCGCACCCCCAACTCGCACTCCCCGGCGTCCGAGCTGGGCTGAAGCCGGCACGCCGGTTCACCCTGAAGCCCTCAGCCTGAGCCTGACGCCGGTTCACCCTGAAGCCGTCAGCCTGAGCCTGACGCCCCGGTCCTCAGCTGTGCCGAGCTTCGCGCCCCCCATCTCGTCCTTCGCACTTACCAAAGCATCTCTTGGGGCGTTCTTGAGGGCCGCCATCTTAACCGGCTCCATGTCATCCAACCGGTCGTCATCCAACCGGTCGTCATCCAACCGGTCGTCATCCAACCGGTCGTCATCCAACCAGTCGTCATCCGTTGATGGAGGACAGCTGGAGGGCTCCTCATGCAGGCTCCACCCCTGAGGGGGTGCAGAAGGCGGGTTTACTGCGCCTGGGCTCGGCTGGCGGCCATTTTACTGCTACAGAGGGGCCCTGCGGAGGCTGGGGGTGACTGGGCTAGGTGGAAGCGAGAGCAGGGCGCCTGAGAGGCCGGGGGTGACTGGGCTAGGCGGAAGCGAGAGCAGGGCGCCTGAGAGGCTGGGGGAAGCTCGGCTAGGCGTAAGCGAGAGCAGGGCGCCTGAGAGGCGTAAGCGAGAGCAGGGCGCCTGAGAGGCTGGGGGAAACTGGGCTAGGCGTAAGCGAGAGCAGGGCGCCTGAGAGGCTGGGAGAAACTGGGCTAGCCGTAAGCGAGAGCAGGGCGCCTGAGAGGTGGAAGCGAGAGCAGGGCGCCTGAGAAGCTGGGGGAAACTGGGCTAGGCGTAAGCGAGAGCAGGGCGCCTGAGAGGCTGGGAGAAACTGGGCTAGGCGGAAGCGAGAGCAGGGCGCCTGAGAGGTGGAAGCGAGAGCAGGGCGCCTGAGAGGCTGGGGGCGACTGGGCTAGCCGTAAGCGAGAGCAGGGCGCCTGAGAAGCTGGGGGAAGCTGGGCTAGGCGTAAGCGAGAGCAGGGCGCCTGAGAGGCTGGGACAAACTGGGCTAGGCGTAAGCGAGAGCAGGGCGCCTCAGAGGCTGGGAGAAACTGGGCTAGGCGGAAGCGAGAGCAGGGCGCCTGAGAGGCTGGGAGAAACTGGGCTAGGCGGAAGCGAGAGCAGGGCGCCTGAGAGGTGGAAGCGAGAGCAGGGCGCCTGAGAAGCTGGGGGAAACTGGGCTAGGCGTAAGCGAGAGCAGGGCGCCTGAGAGGCTGGGAGAAACTGGGCTAGGCGGAAGCGAGAGCAGGGCGCCTGAGAGGTGGAAGCGAGAGCAGGGCGCCTGAGAGGCTGGGGGCGACTGGGCTAGCCGTAAGCGAGAGCAGGGCGCCTGAGAAGCTGGGGGAAGCTGGGCTAGGCGTAAGCGAGAGCAGGGCGCCTCAGAGGCTGGGAGAAACTGGGCTAGGCGGAAGCGAGAGCAGGGCGCCTGAGAGGCTGGGGGCTGGACCTGGAGGATTGAAAGAGACGGGTAAAGCCTTCTCTGGCGAGCCCTTGGCCAACATGCTCTCGTCTTTGCCGGGGGATAAAAGACGTGGAAGATCTGCATAGAGGAGCTTGTCTTCCCACAGCCGTTAGCCGGAAAAGTGCACCAAACGGACCACTCGTCTTTTCTTACGTCCCTCCTTACACCCCTCCTGCTGCTACCCACAGCCGCTTCCTTCTCCCTGGAATTCCTGCACAAGCCCCGGCCACCACTCTGCCCCTATGTTAGGATTGCCTAGTAAAATACAGAACCCTCAGTTAGAACAACGACTGTATTTTAAGCCTAAGTATGCCCCAAATGTTGCCTGGGACATAGTTACATTAAAATTTTATAGGTTATCTGACATTCAAATTCAACTCGGCACTCTGGATTTTTCTCAGCTAAATCTGGCAACCCTATCCTGTGGCCTGCTTTCCACTCAGCAGGAATTTCCACTCTAAAGTCTGCCACGGCTGGCCATTGCACTTTGATGAAAACCTTTTGACCACCTGCACGATTCCCCGCTGGGGCCCTTCCTGCTCCCACCTTCCTTGGCCGTGAACTGTTTCCTCTGTCTCCGTTGATGCCCAAAACTGGACCCTCACTTGTCTTCCAGACACTGTCCCCTCCTCACGCCCAAAACTGGACCCTCACTTGTCTTCCAGACACTCTCCCCTCCTCACGCCCAAAACTGGACCCTCACTTGTCTTCCAGACACTCTCCCCTCCTCACGCCCCACGGAGCAGCCCAAGTAACTGACAAAAAATGTGTACCAGTTCAACATCTCTGGCTGAAAGGGTCCCAAAGGACACTCTTTATTACCCACCCCTCCCTTACGTCACCAACGCCCTCACGTTCTCCATCTTAGACCGAGTACAACCGCCATGTTAGCAGTCTTTCCCGCACAGTTCACATTCATCGGTAAGTCCTAACAAAGTTACCCACCAAAGGTCCATCAAATCTGTCTGTTTCTCCGCATTTCCATCCAGTGCCACCACGCTAACAGTCCTAGCCAACAGCACTATCGCCAACATGACAGAAATGGGGCTCTCAAATAGCGATACCCCCACATTCTTCACACAACCGGAGTCATCTCGTAAGCATAAATCAAATGATTTTATCCCCCACTGAAAAACCCTCCGATAACAACGACTTGGTAGGCCCTTCATTTGGGGGCACCAGCTTACCTCATCAGACGACTCTGTAACGTCACTCCCACAAGCAGCCATGTTGAACTCTGGGCAGCGCCCCCAAGGAGCACGTGGTCTTAACTCGTTTCCAATGAGAATACCGTTTCGATACTGGGCAAGTAATCTTCCCCGCAATTAGCGTGGGCCGCTTCTATGAAAAGCAAATAACTTTATTTCGAATAGATACTATACGTGCAGAGTCAAAAAATAAAAATTAAGGAATAGACAAGGGCGAGAAAGCCTCTCTCGGGTGTTCCCCAGCAACTTATATCCCTTTCACAGAAACAATCGCTGTTACTGCGTACGCAATGTCCGTTTCAGTTATGCAAATTATGAATATGACCATATTTATGTCTTGTTCTTCCCCCAAAAGAGAATATCCTCTTGGGGTGACCAACCTTTATGGAGCTAACCTGAGATAGCCTAGCTTGAAAACCTAATACTATATAATTATATTATATAATAACCTAATATATAATTTACTTTAATATTAAATATCACTTTAATATTAAAATATAAAATAGGTGTTCATTTAAGAGATATTTTCCTGAGTTATATACATAAACCCTGTTTAAACAAAACAGCAATGCTAATTAACAATGAAAATGGTAATGAGCAGTAAGTCTAAATAATGTGAGAAAAATATAAAAATTTTTTAACAATATTTCTGTCCATGGCCATAGCAATGGATTTTAACTCTTTATTGGATTAGTATATTTTAGAGGCTATAATATTGTGTATTTTTTTAAAGAATTCTCTTTCTATTTATTATTATGAACTGAAGTAATTTATGGCAAGAGAATCCAATCAACACTAAACTATTTGCTTCCCTCCAGACGATTTCCTCTCTGTAAATACACAAGCATGCATTTTTACTTACTTATAACTAGTGTGAACATAGTGTTGTTTAAGAAAATTTTTCTTTGCCTTGGTATCCGGATTTGTTTTATTTTATTTTATTGTGAAAAATAACATATACAAAAAAGCAATACATTTCAAAGCTCACTGTAACAAGTAGTTATGGAACAGATTTCAGAGTTCGGTATGGGTTACAGTTCAGAATATTTGGTTTTTCCTTCTAGCAGCTCCAAGAAACTGAAGACTAAAAGAAATATCAATAAGATTCAGCAGTCATACTCATTTGTTAAATCCTATATTCTCTATTATAACTCCTGCTTCTCTTTGATCTTTCTCCCACTCTTTGGGGGTATTTGGACTATGTCCATTCTAACTTGTTCATGGTGGAAAGGGCTGTCAATAATATGGGATAGAGGGTTGGAACTAGTTGATGTTCTGGAGAGGCTGGCCCCTCTGCATTTCAGGACTGATTAGGTCCAGGGACCCATCTGGAGGTTGTAAGTTTCCAGAAAGTTACCCTAGTGTATGGAACCTTTGGAGAATCTTTTATAACGCTCTAGGTATTTGTTCTAGTTTGCTAGCTGCCAGAATGCAATATACCAGAAACGGAATGGCTTTTAAAAAGGGGAATTTAATAAGTTGCGGCTTTACAGTTCTGAGGCCCAGAAAATGTGCCAATTACAGCAAGTGTATACAAATGTCCAATCAAAGGCATCCAGGGAAAGATTCCTTGGTTCAAGAAGGCCGATGAAGTTCAGGGTTTCTCTCTCAGGTGAGAAGGCGCAAGGCAAACACAGTCACAGTTTCTCTCTCAGCTGGAAGGGCACGTGGCGAGCACGGCGTCATCTGCTAGCTTCTTCTCCTGGCTTCCTATTTCATGAAGCTCCCGGGAGGCATTTTCCTTCTTCATCTCCAAAGGTCGCTGGCTGGTGGGCTCTCTGCTCCTAGTGGCTTTGTCGTTCTGCTTCCTCTGAATCTCCCTCATTCTCCAAATGTTCCCTCTTTTATAGGACTCCAGAAACTAATCAAGACCCACCCAAATGGGTGGAGACACATTTCCCCCAATCCAGTTTAACAACGACTCTTGATTGGGTTACATCTCCAGGAAGATGATCTGATTACAGTTTCAAACATACAGTATTGAATAGGGATTATTCTGCCTTTACGAAATGGGATTTAGATTAAAACATGGCTTTTCTAGGAGACATACCTCCTTTCAAACCAGCACATTTCGCAGTGTGCTTTAGGATTCACAGGAATGGTTTCCGGTGGGGTTTGGTAAACCGTGATAGGTAGCAATATCTAACTGAATGATGTCCAGAGTAGCCTCTTGACTCTATACCCTCTTAGCCACTGATAACCTTATTTTGTTACAATTATCCCCCCCCCCCGTTTGGTCAGGCAGGCGTTGTCAATTCCATGGTGCCAGGGCCAGGCTCATCCCTGGGATTCATGTCCCACATTGCCAGGGAGAATTTCACCCCTGGATGTTATGTCCCATGTAGGGGTAGGGTAATGATTTTACTTTTACTTGCAGATTTGGGCTTAGAGAGGGAGAGGCCACATCTGAGCAACAAAACAGGTAACTCTTAGGCATAGATATAGGTAGGCTTAGCTTCTCTGCTACATAAATAAGCTTCAATGAACAAGCTTCAAGACCAAAGGCTTGCCTATTGACCAGATTTCCTAATGTTTGAGACAATATCAGGGATTTCCCCAGTGGTAAAGCCTAATAGTTCCATATTTTTTCTCCCATCTCTCAAGGGACTTTGTCAATACTTATTATCTGCTCAAGTTACTCTGGGATGTATCCAGGTATTACATTAAGCTATACAGAATTACAGGTCCTCATTCCCCTTCTGGGCTCGATGTGTTTAGGTTGTTTAAATGATCTATCAAGACAGGTTGAGTTAAGTTATGTGCTACAGAAAAATTAGGTTTTGGAAAAAATAACACTCTCCTCCTTTGGTCTCATTGGGTAGGTGAAGTTCTAAAATACAGACAATGTCCTCCTTAACTCTATATTCTGATTTACTTTAGTCCCGACCTGATTGGCTTCATTCTTAACTCCAATTGAAGCCTGACCTCTTTTTCAGTTTCTTTAACAGTTGTATGTGACAATGCTGACTTTCAGAGCTGAAGATCTTCTACTCTGAGTGTTAGGTGTCACATAGGTGCCCAAAGTTCAAGAGAAATACCAGGTTATATATATATAGCACAGCCTCTCAAAATCTGTAAATAACAATTACAACTCCAGACTAAATGTGACTGCTGAAAGAGCTTACAATATAGGCCATAATTTTCTTATAAATATTTTCTAAAAAAGACCATACAATATTTGTTGTTTTGTTTCAGGCTTATTCTACATCACATCATGTTCCTCAGGATCATTCACCTCAGTCCATGCTTCACAACTTCATTTCTTTCTTTAGATGCACAATATTCCATCATACGTATACACCACAGTACACCATTCTACTTCTCAGTCAGTGTATCCTTCAGCCACCTCCTTCCATTGGATATCATGTATAATGTCCAAAGTCAACAATCCAAGTTTCACATTAGCCTCACTTGGTTGTATAATCATCAACACTCTCAATTTTAGACAATTTTCATTGCTCCCAGGAGAAAATAACCTATAAACACATCCTCACCAAATAGAAAATCCAAATCTCTCCTTAAATCTTGTCCTACCCCCACCCAATTATTTACCCGTGGTATTGCTGTGGTACTATTGATGTCTTCCTGTTAAACATAGCCCATATATGCAATAGTAGTTTCCCCCATACCCCTATATTGTTTACTCTTTGTATAAGATTCATACCTTTGCAGTAGTTTATTCAAGAACTTATTTATATTTGTTGTGTTGATCGGTGGGATACATGGCTCTGTACAACCCTTTCAATCATGCTCACCTTCAATGTGGTGATATTGCTTATAGACCCACTAATGAACTACCTTCACTTCTGTCCATTTCCTTACATGTACGTTCAACCTCATTAGCTAACCGTTCACCCACCCCTAGCTTCTGTGTATGTCTAGGTCCCATATATTCTATATTGTAAGCCTCTGAGTTACCTTTACCAAGGTTATAAAAGTAAACTCATACAGTATCTATCCTTTTGTGTCTGCTTATTTCACTTAGTATTATGTCCTCAAGGTTCATCCACGTTGTCACGTGCTTCATGACCTCATTTTGTCTTACTTCTGTATAATATCCCATCGTGTGTACATACCACATTTTGTTCAGCTACTCCTCTGTTGATGGGCACTTGGATTGTTTCCATCTTTTGGCAATTGTGAATAATGCTGCTATGAACATTGGTCTGCAAATGTTCGTGTATGTCACTGCTTTCAGCTCTTCTGAGTATATACTGAGTAGTAGTATTGCTGGGTTGTAAGGCAACTTGATATTTAGTTTTCTAAGGAGCTGTCAAACTGTCTTCCAAAGTGGCTATAACATCAATACATTCCCAATAGCAGTGCATAAGTGTTCCAATTTCTCCACATCCTCTCCAACATTTGTAGGCTCCCGTTTGTTTAATAGCAGCCATTCTTATAGGTGTGAGGAGGTATCTCATTGTAATCTTGATCAGCATTTCCCTTATAGCTAATGAAAATGAGCATTTCTTCATATGCTTTATTTATTTATTTTCTTTCTTGTTTTGATGCATGATTTGGGAATCGAACCTGGGTTTCCCACATGCAAGGCAAGCATTCTACCACTGAACCACCCACACACCTCTTCATGCGCTTAAAGCCATCTGTATTTGCTCTTCAGAAAATGTTTATTCATATATTTAGCCCACTTTATAATTGGGCTGTTAGTTCTTTTGTAGGTTGAGTCGTATGATTTCTTTATGTATAAAGGATATCAAACCTTTATCTGATACGTGATTTTCAAATATTTTCTCCCACTGAGTTGGCTGCCTCTTCACATTTTTTGACAAAGTCTTTTGAGGCACAGAAGCATTTGATTTTAAGGAGTTCTCACTTATCTATTTTTTTTTCCCACTTATCTATTTTTATTTTTAATGCTTGTGCTTTGGGTGTAAAGTTTAGAAGCTACCTCCTACTACTAGATCTTGAAGATGTTTCCCTATGTTTTCTTCTAGGAGTTTTATGGTACTGGCTCTTATATTTAGGTCTTTAGATCCAGTTTGAGTTAATTTTTGTATAGGGTGTAAGATAAAGACCCTTTTCATTCTTTCAGCTATTGATATCCAATTCTCCCATGCCCATTTATTGAAAAGACTATTCTTTCCCAGTTCAGTGGATTTGGGGAACTTATCAAAGATCCATTGTCCATAGATTTGGTGGTCTGTCTCTGCACTCCTATTCTGTTGGTCGATGCTTCTATCTTTGTGCCAGTACCATGCTGTTTTGACCACTGTGGCTTTTATAAGAACCTTTAAAATCCGGAAGAGTTAGTCTTCCCACTTTATTCTTTTTTTTTTAAGGATTTTTTTTAGTTACTTAAGGTCTCTTGCCCTTCAAGATGAATTTGATAATTAGCTTTTCTAAGTCTTCAAATTAGGTTGTTGGATTTTTACTGGTATTGCGTTGAATCTGTAGATCAATTTGGATATAATTTACATCTTAACTACATTTACTTTCCTATCCATGAGCATGGAATGTCTTTCCACCTATTTAAATCTTCTTTTATTTCTTTTAGCAATGTATGTAGTTTTCTGGGTACAGGTCCTTTACATCCCTGGTTAAGGTTATTTCTATATACTTGATTCTTTTAGTTATTATTTTGAATGGAATTTTTCCCTTTATTTTCTCCTCAGTTAGGTCATTGCTTGTATGTAGGAACATTACTGATATTTGCACCTTAATTTTGTATCCCGCCACTTTGCTGAATTTGTTTATTAGCTCAAGAAGATATGTCATAGATATGTCAGGAGTTCCCAAGTATAGTATCATGTCATCTGCAAATAATGAAAGTTTTACTTCTTTGTTTCTGATTTGAGTGCCTTTTATTTCTGTGTGATTGCTCTAGCTAGCACTTCTAGTTCAATATTGAATAATAATGGTGACGGAAGTCATCTTTATCTCCTTCCTGATCTTAGGGGAAAGGCTTTCAATCCCTCTCCATTGAATAATTGCTGGCTATTTGTTTTTCATGTATGCATTTTAGCATATTGAGG
Organism: Tamandua tetradactyla; assembly: GCF_023851605.1. Lineage (NCBI taxonomy): Eukaryota > Metazoa > Chordata > Mammalia > Pilosa > Myrmecophagidae > Tamandua > Tamandua tetradactyla. Next base: position 96,225,278 of record NC_135353.1, read on the forward strand.
AATTTTCCTTCAGTTTCTACCTTTTGAAGAGTTTTTATCAGAAAAGAATGCTGAATTTTGTCGAATGCTTTTCCAGCATCAATCTAGATAATCATGTGATTTTCCCATTCAGTTTCTAAATGTGCTGTATTACATTGTTTCATTTTCTCGTATTGAACCACCTTTGCATTCCTGGTATAACCCCACTTGGCTGTGGTGTATATTTTGTTTAATGTGTTGTTGGATTCAATTTGCTAGTATTTTGTTGCTGGGGAGCCACAAGCAAATGGCTTTGTGCCAGTGAATGGGTATTTTCAATCTCAGATACCTATTTCTTACAATTTTCATCAGTCAATTTTCCCACAGTATCTTTCTTATCAACCTTTACAACAAGCTGCATACCCTTGTCCACCTAATCCAGATGTGCTACCAGAAGTTCCTTGGACTTATGCTCCATGGCAACAAGAGCCCTTTCAGCCAGGACATTGAAAATAGTCTTCTGTCTGTTGAGAATTTTTGCATCTATATTCATTAGGGAGATGGGCCTGTAGTTCTCCTTTCTTGTAGCATCTTTATCCAGTTTTGGTATTAGAATGATGTTAGCTTCATAAAATGCATTAGGTAGCATACCTTTTTCCTCAAATTTTTGAGAGTTTGAGCAGGATTCGTGCTAGCTTTTTCTGGAATGTTTGATAAAAATTCCCCTGTGAAGCCATTTGGCCCTGGGCCTTTCATTGTAGGAAGATTTTGGATGATTGATTGAATCTCTTTACTTGTGATTTGTTTGTGGAGATCTTCTGTTCTTCTCGTGTCAGTGTAGGTAGTTCTTGTGTTTCTAGAAATTTGCTCACTTCATCAAAGTTGTCTAGTTTGTTGGTGTATAATTGTTCATAGTATCTTCTTATGATTTTTTGGGGGGTCCATGGTAATGACCCAAGCCCTCTTATTTCTGATTTTGTTTGTTTGCATCCTCTCATTTTTCTCTCTGTCAGCCTAGCTAGGGGTCCATCGATTTCATTGATTGCCTGAAAGAACCAACATTTGGTTTTATTGATTCTTTCTATTGTGTTTTTTTTTTGTTCTCCAATTCATTTTTATTTCTGCTTTAATCTTTTTTAACACTTTTTATTGTAAAATATAACACATACACAAAGCAAAGAAAGAAAAATTCAATAGTTTTCAAAGCACACTTCAATAAGTAGTTATAGAACAGATCTATATAAAATGGTAGTTTGTCATAACCACCATCTCAGATTTTTCCTTTCAGGTGCTCCAAAACACTGGAGGTAGAAAGAATATTAATATAGTGATTTCATAATCATACTCATTTGTTAAATCTTATTTTGTGTTATACCTCCTCCTTCTTCTCTGATCCTTCTCCCAACTATAGGCATCTTTAGGCAATGCTGGTTCCAACTTTTTCATGTTGAGCCTTTTTCATGTCCACTCTAAAGGATACGAGGATGTAATTAATTGATTATCTTGGACAGGGTGGTCCCTCTGAATTTCAAGATTTATCTGACCTAGCAACCCTCCAAGAATTATAGATTCCAGGAAGGCAACTTAGTGCATGAAACCTTTATAGAGTCTCAGTTCAAGTTCTAGGTGTTTTTAAGAGTCAACAGGAGTGATGTTGGTTGGGGTTTAGCAAACCATGGGAAATTAGCACCATCTAACTGAAGTTTGCAAAAGAGTCGTCTCCAAAGTAGCCTCTTGACTCTATTTGATCTCTCTTGGCCACTGATGCTTTGTTTTATTACATTTCCTTACCCCTTTTTGGTCAGGAAGGTTTATGTCAATCCCATGGTTCCAGAGCCAGGCTCATCCCTGGGAGTCATACCCTACGTAGTTAGGTTTTTACCCCAAATGTCATGTCCCCTGTAGGGGGAAGAGTAATGAATTTCCTTGAAGAGTTGGGCTTAGAGAAAGAGAGGCCACATCTGAGGAACAAAAGAGGTTTCCTGGAAGCAAGTCTTAGACCTCGTTATGGGTAGTCTTAGCTTCTCCCTTACAGAAATAGGTTTCATTAGGGCAAGCCTCAAAATAAAGGGCTTGCTTTGGCCCATTTTTAAATTGGGCGTCTGTATGTTGTTGAGTTGTAGGATTTTATTATATATTCTGGAATATATACCTGGTTTTCAAAGACTTTCTCCCATTCTGTAGACTGTCTTTTTACTTTCATGATGAAGCCCTTTGATGCATATATTAGTTTCTTAAATGCTGCCAGAATGCAATGTACCAGAAATGGAACAGCTTTTAAAAGGGGAATTTAGTAAGTTGCAAATTTACAGTTCTAAGCCTATAAAAATGTCCAAATTAAGGTATCCAGTGAAAGAGACCTTAATTCAATGAAGGCTGATGGGTCTGGAACAGCCCTGTCAGCTGGGAAGCCATGTGGCTGGCATCTGCTGGTCCCTTGCTCCTGGGCTCTGTTGCTTTCAGCCTCTGTTCCTGTGGAGGTTCCTCCCTTTGCTTCTTTGGGACTGTCTTTCATCTCTTGGCTTCCTTTAGCTCTCTCCAGGTTCTGGCTTGTTTAATCTCTGTCTGCTGGGCTCCAAACATCTCCAAATATCCATGTCTCTGTTCTCTGCCTGTCATCTCTGCTCTGAAGTTTCTGTTGGCTTTGAAGCTTCTGTCATTTCTGGCTCTCTAAAATTTCTCTCCTTTTCAAGGGTTCCAGTAAACTAATCATAACCCACCTGGGATGCGTGGAATTACATCTCCATCTAATCAAAAGTTTCACCCTACAATATTGAATCAGGATTAAAAAAAAACAGCTGCCCCCACAAGACTGGATCAGGATTAAAACGTGGCTTTTCTGGGGTACATAACACTTTCAAACCGGCACAATGCACAAAAGGTTTTTATTTTGATGAAGTCTCATTTATCTATTTTTTCTTTTGTTGCTTGTGCTTCTGGTACAAACTCTAAGAAACTATTGCCTAAATCAAGGTCCAGAAGAAGTCTCCCTATGTTTTTCTCTAGGAATGTCATAGCTGGCTTTGCTTTAATCTTTATTATTTCTCTTCTATTTGCGTTGAGGTTATTTTGCAGCTCTTTCTCTATTTTCTCCAGGTGAGCCATAAAATCTTTGATTTTTGCTCCTTCATTTTTTTAATATAGGCATTTAGGGCAATAAATTTCCTTCTCAGCACTGCTTTTGCCACATCCCATAAGTTCTAATATGTTGTATTCTCATTTTCATTTGTCTCCAGGTATTTACAAAATTCTCTTGCAATTTCTTCTTTGACCCACTGATTAAGAGTGGGTCTCTCTATATTTGTGAAAGTTCTGGTTCTTTTATGATTTTTTAATTTCCAGCTTCATTCCATTGTGATCGGAGAGAGTGTTTTGAATAATTTCAAACTTTTTAAATTTATAAAGACCTGCTTTGTGCCCCAGCATATGCTCTATCCTGGAGAACATTCCATGAGCCTAGAGAAGAAGGTATATCCTAGTGTTTTGGTGTAGTGATCTATATGTGTATATATATGGCAGAAATTGGAAAGGTACCTCTACACACTATGGAACACCAAGGATTGCCAGAAAACATCAGAAGCTTAGAGGAGGCAAGGAACGATTCTTTTATATGGAGCATGGCCCTGGTGACACTTTTATTTCTTTTTTAAAAACATTTTTATTGAGAAATCTTCACACACATATATTCTATACATGGTGTACAATCAATGGCTCACAATATCATCACATAGTTGTGTATTCATCACCATAATCATTTTTTAGAACATTTGTATCACTCCAAAAAAAAATAAAAAGAAAAAAGAAAAAACTCATACATACCATACCCCTTCTCCCTCTCATTGATGACTAGTGTTTCCATCTAACCAATTTTTTTTTACCTATGTCCCCCCTAGTATTTATTTTTTATCCATATTTATTTACTCATCTGTCCATACCCTGGATGAAAGGAACATCAGACACAAGGTCTTCACAATTGTACAGTTACATTGTAAAAGTTATATCATTATACAATCTTCTTGAGGAATCAAGGCTACTGGAACACAACCCAACAGTTTCAGGTACTTCCCTCCAGCCACTCAAACACACCATAAACTAAAAAGGGATATCTATATAACGTATAAGAATAACCTCCATAATAAACTCTTGACTCTATTTGAAATATCTGAGCCACAGAAACTTTATTTTTTCTCATTTCTATCTTCCCCCTTTTGGTCAAGAAGGCTTTCTCAATGCCTTGATGCTGGGTCCCAGCTAATCCTGGAATTTCCATTCCAAGTTGCCAGGGATATTTACACACCTGGGAGTCACGTCCCATGTAGGAGGGAGGGCAGTGAGTTCACCTGCCAAGTTGGCTTAGAGAGGCCACATCAGAGCAACAAAAGAGGTTCTCTGGGGGTGACACCTAGGCATAATTATAAGTAGGCTTATAAATTTCATAGAGGCAAACCCCAAGATCAAGGGCTCAGCCTATTTATTTGGTTTGTCTCCACTGCTTGAGAGAATATCAGAAATTCTCGAAATCGGGAAGTTGAATACTGCCTCCTTTCTACCCATTCCCCCCAAGGAACTTTGCAAATATTCCTTTATTCACTGTCCAAATCACTCTGGGATTTATTGGGGCATCACACTAACCTGTTCAAACTAAAAAAATTTCAAACCCTATTCAAGATTCCATGTGCTTATGGTGTTCAACTAAATTGACTAAAGCTAAATTAGGAAATGCATTAACCAAAATATAAATTTTATACCCTTTAATATCATACAGAAGTTGAAGTATTAAAATATGGACTATAACATCCTTTATTCCCCAGTCTTCTCATATACCTTAGCCCTATCCACATCAGTTTCCTTCATATCTGTTCGATGTCTGATCACTATTTCAACTTAAAAAAAAATTTATTTATTAATTAAAAAAATAAGAACAAACAAAAACGTTAACATATAATTCATTCTACATATATACTCAGTAATTCTAAACATCATCACATAGTTGCATAGTCATCATTTCTTAGAACATTTGCATCAATCCAGAAAAAGAAATAAAAAGACAACAGAAAAAGAAATAAAACAATAATAGAAAAAAAGATTATAAATACTATACCCCTCACCCCTCACCCCCATCTATCACTAGCATTTCAAGCTAAATTTACTTTAACATTTGTTCCCCCTATTATTTATTTTTATTCCATATGTTCTACTCATTTCTTGACAAGGTAGATAAAAGGAGCATCAGACTCAAGGTTTTCACAATCACACAGTCACATTGTGACAGCTATATCATTATTCAATCATCCTCAAGAAACATGGCTACTGGAACACAGCTCTACATTTTCAGGCAGTTCCCTCCAGCCTCTCCACTACATCTTGAGTAACAAGATGATATCTACTTAATGCATAAGAATAACCTCCAGGACAACCTCTCGACTCTGTTTGGAATCTCTCAGCCATTGACACTTTGTCTCATTTCACTCTTCTCCCTTTTGGTCGAGAAGGTTTTCTCAATCCCTTGATGCTAAGTCTCAGCTCATTCTAGGGTTTTTCTCAACCCCTTGATGCTGAGTCTCAGCTCATTCTAGGATTTCTGTCCCACATTGCCATGAAGGTCCACACCCCTGGGAGTCATATCCCACATAGACAGGGGTAAGGTGGTGAGATTGCTTGTTGTGTTGGCTGGAGAGAGAGGCCACATCTAAGCAACAGAAGAGACTCTTTTTGGGGTGACTCTTAGGCCTAAATTTTAAGTAGACTTGACCCATCCTTTGTGGGGTTAAGTTTCATATGAACAAACCCCAAGACTGGGGGCTCAGCCTATATCTTTGGTTGTCCACACTGCTTGTGAGAATATCAAGAATTCAACTTGGGGAAGTTGCATTTCTCCCTGTTCTCACCATTCCCCGAAGGGGGCTTTGCAAATACTTTTCCAGTCACTGATCGAATCACTCTGGGATTCATCGGGGCATCACTCTGGACAAAACAACAAAATCTCATGTTCTACCTGAGATTCCAAGTACTTATGGTGTTCAATCAAACTGTCTAAATAAGTTATATTAGGAAATGCACTAGTCAAAATATAAGTTTTGTAACAAATAAACATTTTTTGCTTTAGTCTCACACATAGGCTGACATTTTAAAATATTAATTACCACCTATTTTCTGCACCCTGCAATGATGACATTCCTTTGTTCTTCCTCATGCAAAAAACATTTTTAAAATTTGTACATTTAGTCACTATTATTATGCACTCTAAGCATTCCTAGATTATACCATCTCAATCTTTAACATCTATCTTTCTTTCTGATTTCATTTATGTCCCCAGCCCTCCTCCCTCTATCATTCTCCCATGCAGCTTCATTCAGTGTTTTAACATAATTATATTACAGTTAGGGAGTATTGTGCTGTCCATTTCTGAGTTTTTGTATTCAGTCCTGTTGCACAGTCTGTATCCCTTCAGCTCCAATTACCCAGTATCTTACCCTATTTCTATCTCCTGATGGTCTGTTGCCAATGAAATATTCCAAGTTTATTCACTAATGTCAGTTCATATCAGTGATACCATACAGTATTTGTCTTTTTGTTTATGGCTAGTCTCACTCAGCATAATGTTCTCAAGGTCCATCCATGTTGTTACATACTTCATAAGTTTATTCTGTCTTAAAGCTACATAATATTCCATTGTATGTATATACCACAGTTCGTTTAGCCTCTCATCTGTTGATGGACATTTTGGTTGCTTCCATCTCTTTGCAATTGTAAATAATGCTGCTATAAACATTGGTGTGCAAATGTCCGTTTGTGTCTTTGCCCTTAAGTCCTCTGAGTAGATACCTAGCAATGGTATTGCAGGGTCATATGGCAATTCTATATTCAGCTTTTTGAGGAACCGCCAAACTGCCTTCCACAGTGGTTGCACCATTTGACATTCCCACCAACAGTGAATAAGTGTGCCTCTTTCTCCACATCCTCTCCAGCACTTGTCATTTTCTGTTTCATTGATAATGGCCATTCTGGTGGGTGTGAGATGATATCTCATTGTGGTTTTTATTTGCATTTCTCTAATGGCCAGGGACACTGAACATCTCTTCATGTGCCTTTTGGTCATTTGTATTTCCTCTTCTGAGAAGTGTCTGTCCAAGTCTTTTTCCCATTTTGTGATTGGATTGGCTGTCTTTTTGTTGTTGAGTTGAACAATCTCTTTATAAATTCTGGATACTAGACCTTTATCTGATATGTGATTTCCAAATATTGTCTCCCATTGTGTAGGCTGTCTTTACTTTCTTGATGAAGCTCTTTGATGCACAAAAGTGTTTAATTTTGAGGAGTTCCCATTTCTTTCTTTCTTTCTTTCTTTCTTTCTTTCTTTCTTTCTTTCTTTCTTTCTTTCTTTCTTTCTTTCTTTCTTTCTTTCTTTCTTTCTTTCTTTCTTTCTTTCTTCAGTGCTCTTGCTTTGTGTGTAAGGTCTATAAAACCGCCTCTAATTATAAGATTTGTAAGATATTTCCCTACATTTTCCTCTAACTGTTTTATGGTCTTAGACCTAATGTTTAGATCTTTGATCCATTTTGAGTTAACTTTTGTATAGGGTGTGAGATACGGGTCCTCTTTCATTCTTTTGCATATGGATATCCAGTTCTCTAGGCACCATTTATTGAAGAGACTGTTCTGTCCCAGGTGAGTTGGCTTGACTGCCTTATCAGAGATCAAATGTCCACAGATGAGAGGGTCTATATTGGAACACCCTATTTGATTCCATTGGTCAATATGTCTATCTTTATGCCAGCACCATGCTGTTTTGACCACTGTGGCTTCATAATATGCCTTAAAGTCAGGCAGTGTGAGACCTCCAGTTTTGGTTTTTTTCCTCAAGACACTTTTAGCAATTCGGGGCACCCTGCCTTTCCAGATAAATTTGTTTATTGGTTTTTCTATTTCTGAAAAATAAGTTGTTGGGATTTTGATTGGTATTGCATTGAATGTGTAAATCAATTTAGGTAGAATTGACATCTTAACTATATTTAATCTTCCAATCCATGAACATGGTATGCCCTTCCATCTATTTAGGTCTTCTGTGATTTCTTTTAACAGTTTCTTGTAGTTTTCTTTGTATAGGTCTTTTGTCTCTTTAGTTAAATTTATTCCTAAGAATTTTATTCTTTTAGTTGCAATTGTAAATGGAATTCGTTTCTTAATTTCCCCCTCAGATTGTCCATTACTAGTGTATAGAAACAGTACAGATTTTTGAATATTGATCTTGTAATCTGCCACTTTGCTGTACTCATTTATTAGCTCTAGTAGTTTTGCCATGGATTTTTCAGGGTTTTCGACATATAGTATCATATCATGTGAAACAGTGATAGTTTTACTTCTTCCATTCCAATTTTGATGCCTTGTATTTCTTTTTCTTGTCTAATTGCTCTGACTAGGACTTCCAACACAATATTGAATAACAGTGGTGATAGTGGATATCCTTGTCTTGTTCCTGATCTTAAGGTGAAAGTTTTCATTTTTCCCCATTGAGGATGATATTAGCTGTGGGTTTTTCATAAATTCCATTTATCATTTTAAGGAAGTTCCCTTATATTCCTATCCTTTGAAGTGTTTTCAACAGGAAAGGGTGTTGAATCTTGTCAAATGCCTTCTCTGCATCAATTGAGATGATCATGTGATTTTTCTGCTTTGATTTGTTGATATGGTGTATTACATTAATTGATTTTCTTATTTTGAACTATCCTTGCATACCTGGGACGAATCTTACTTGGTCATGATGTATAATTCTTTTAATGTGTTGTGGATTTGATTATCTAGAATTTTGTTGAGGATTTTTGCATCTATATTCATTAGAGAGATTGGTCTATAGTTTTCTTTTTTTGTAATATCTTTGTCTGGTTTTGGTATGAGGGTGATGTTGGCTTCATAGAATGAATTAGGTAGCTTTCCCTCCTCTTCAAATTTTTTGAAGCGTTTGAGCAGGATTCATACTAATGCTTTCTGGAATGTTTGGTAGAATTCACATGTGAAGCCGTCTGGTCCTGGACTTTTCTTTTTGGGGAGCTTTTTAATGACTGATTCAATTTCTTTACCTGTGATTGGTTTGTTGCGGTCATCTATTTATTCTCGAGTCAAAGTTGGTTGTTCATGCCTTTCTAGGAAGTTGTCCATTTCATCTACATTGTTGTATTTATTAGTATAAAGTTGTTCATAGTATCCTGTTATTACCTCCTTTATTTCTGTGGGGTCAGTGGTTATGTCTCCTCTTCCATTTCTGATCTTATTTATTTGCATCCTCTCTCTTCTTTTTGTCAATCTTGCTAAGGGCCCATCAATCTTATTGATTTTCTCATAGAAACAGCTTCTGGTTTTATTGATTTTTCTCAATTGTTTTCATTTTCTCAATTTCATTTATTTCTGCTCTAATCTTTGTTATTTCATTCATTTTGTTTGCTTTGGGGTTAGTTTGCTGTTCTTTCTCCAGTTCTTCCAAATGGACAGTTAATTCCTAAATTTTTGCCCTTTCTTCTTTTTTAATAAAGGCATTTAGGGCAATAAATTTCCCTCTTAGCACTGCCTTTGCTGCATCCCATAAGTTTTGATATGTTGTGTTTTCATTTTCATTTGCCTCCAGATATTTATTGATTTCTCTTGTAATTTCTTCCTTGACCCACTGGTTGTTTAAGAGTGTGTTGTTGAGCCTCCACATATTTGTGAATTTTCTGATGCTCTGCCTATTATTGATTTCTAACTTCATTCCTTTATGATCCAAGAAAGTGTTTTGTATGATTTCAATCTTTTTAAACTTGTTGAGACTTCCTTTGTGACCCAGCATATGGTCTATCTTTGAGAATGATCCATAAGCACTTGAGAAAATGTGTATCCTGCTGTTGTGGGGTGTAATGTCCTATAAATGTCTGTTAAGTCTAGCTCATTTATTGTAATATTCAAATTCTCTGTTTCTTTATTGATCCTCTGTCTAGATGTTCTGTCCATTGATAAAAGTGGGGAATTGAAGTCTCCAACTATTATGGTAGATGTGTCTATTTCCCTTTTCAGTGTTTGTAATGTTTGCCTCATGTATTTTGGAGCATTCTGGTTTGGTGCATAAATATTTATGATTGTTATGTCTTCATGCTGAATTGTTCCTTTTATTAGTACATAGTATCCTTCTTTGTCTCTTTTAACTGTTTTACATTTGTAGTCTAATTTGTTGGATATTAGTATAGCTACTCCTGCTCTTTTCTGGTTGTTATTCGCATGAAATATCTTTTCCAAACCTTTCACTTTCAACCTATGTTTATCTTTGGGTCTAAGATGTGTTTCCTGTAGACAGGATATAGAAGGATCCTGTTTTTTAATCCGTTCTGCCAGTCTATGTCTTTTGATTGAGGAGTTCAATCCATTAACATTTAGTGTTATTACTGTACGGGTAGTACTTTCTTCTACCATTTTGCCTTTTGGGTTTTATATGTCATATCTAATTTTCCTTCTTTCTACACTCTTCTCCACATCTCTTTCTTTTGTGTTTTTTGTATCTGTCTCTAGTGCTCCCTTTAGTATTTCTTGCAGAGCTGGTCTCTTGGTCACAAATTCTCTCAGTGATTTTTTTGTCTGAAAATGTTTTAATTTCTCCCTCATTTTTGAAGGACAATTTTGCTGGATATAGGAGTCTTGGTTGGCAGTTTTTCTCTTTTAGTAATTTAAATATATCATCCCACTGTCTTCTCGCCTCCATGGTTTCTGCTGAAAAATCTACACATAGTCTTATTGGGTTTCCCTTGTATGTGATGGATTGCTTTTCTCTTGCTGCTTTCAAGATCCTCTCTCTTTGACCTCTGACAATCTGATTAGTAAGTGTCTTGGAGAACGTCTATTTGTATCTATTCTCTTGGGGTACAGTGCACTTCTTGGATCTGTAATTTTAGGTCTTTCATAAGAGTTGGGAAATTTTCAGTGACAATTTCTTCCATTAGTTTTTCTCCTCCTTTTCCCTTCTCTTCTCCTCTGGGACACCCACAATATGTACCTTTGTGCGCTTCATATTATCATTCAATTCCCTGAGCCCCTGCTCATATTTTCTCATTTTTTCCCCTATAGTTTCTGTTTCTTTTTGGATTTCAGATGTTCCATCCTCCAGTTCACTAATTCTAGCTTCTGTCTCTTGAAATCTACCATTGTAGGTTTCCATTGTTTTTTTCATCTCTTCTACTGTGCCTTTCATTCCCATAAGTTCTGTGATTTGTTTTTTCAGACTTTCCATTTCTTCTTTTTGTTCATTTCTTGCCTTCTTTATATCTTCCCTGAATTCATTAATTTTGTTTTTGATGAAGTTTTCCATGTCTGTTCATATATTCTGAATTAATTCTTTCAGCTCTTGTATCTCATTTGAACTACTGGCTTGTTCCTTTGACTGGGCCATCTGTTCAATTTTCCTAGAGTGATTTGTTATTTTTTGCTGGCGTCTAGACATTTAATTACCTTAATTAGTTCATTCTGGAGATTGCTTTCACTTCTCTTACCTAGGGTTTTCTTGCTAGATGAGTTTGTTGTCTATCTGTTCTTTGACATTCAGTTCAGCTTTTTCTGGACCTCTAGCTTAGATTTTGTTTAACAGAGGATACTTTTTCGGTTCTTGTTTTCTTGTTTCTTGCCCTGCTTATATGGTGCCTTCCCCCTCCCCCACCCTTAGGAGGGTTTACATAGGTATTATAGACTTCAGCCGGGTTTTCACAGACTACACTGGCCTCCTATCAGGGGTAAGGACTCACCTGCATCAGTTTTCCCTGAGGGTGAGACCCAGCAGGTTAAAAGACTTTCCTGTGAAGTCTCTGGGCTCTGTTTTTCTTATCCTGCCCAGTATGTGGTGCTTGTATGCCTGTGGGTCTCACCAGCATAAGATGATGTGACACCTTTAACTTTGGAAGACTCTCCCTGCTGGCGGGGTGGTGGAGACAGAGGAGAGGTTGTAGGCTGGTTTTAATGGCTTCAAATCGCCAAGCCCTGGGGTCTGAATTCCTTGACGGAGGGATTCCACCTGAGTTGGTCTTCCCCCTCCCCTGGGGAAGGCACAGGTGGGATACAAGCCCTGAAAGCAGCCCATTTCTGTCTATGCCTGGGGCAGTTGCAGCCTGAGAAGTCCTGCCACTTAATCCAGAGGCAGTCAAGCCTTTGTAGAAACACAGCCCAAAAACCTCTGTTTCTTTTCCTCCACTTTGACCAGGTTCACCTGAGCTGGGGGCCTATTTTTAGTAGTCAGAATTTGTTAATTAATGCCACAATTGGTGGTTGGTTGGGCTCCGCCCCTGCTGCTGTTAAATTCTCTTTCCTTTCCCCTCTGGGAAGCAGCCTGTGGGTGAGGGGCGCCGGCCGCCGGGGCTTGGGGAACTTACGGTTCTGGGGAGGCTCGCAGCTGGTCCAGCTGGTCCAGATTGGGGTACGCTGTGTGTCCAGTCACTGACGTGGCCCCAGGAGCTGTTCTGTACTGTTTCTGGTTATTTAGTAGTTGTTCTGGAGGATGAACTAAAACGCCTGCATTGCTAAGCTGCCATCTTGGCCACACCCCACTATTTCAACTTTTAAACAGTTCCTGTATTGGGTGCTGCTGACTTTCATGTCTTCAGAGCTCTAACTTTGATTCTGATGCGTCACATAAATACTTGAAATTTCTGGAAAAGACCATGCTATATACAAACAGCTCAGTATCTCAGAATTTAGAATTAACAGTTCCTGAGTATCTGCAACTGCTTTAAGAGCTTATAATCTAAGATCCTTTACAATAAGCCCCAACCTGGTAACCCAATGCTCTAGACTTTAATTCCCCGAATTTTTATATTATAGTTAGTTCATATGATTGGGCATGATAATATTTCTCTTTTTGTTCCTGACATTTCATTCAACATATAGCTCTTAAGGTTCTCTCACTTGGTTGTATGCCTCACGACATCATTCCTTCTTGAGGCTGCTCAGTAGTCCATTGTATGTATACACCATAGATCCCCCTTCCATTCCCTAATTGTTGTACACTTAGGCCACCTCCATTCATCTGGATCGGGAACACTGTCACCAGAAACAGCAGTATGCAGATGTCCATTCATGTCCCCATACTCAGCAACTCCAGTTATATACTGATCAATGGGGTTTCAGGATCATATAGCCAACCCACCCCTAGCCTCTTGTGGAACCATGACACTGCCTTCCAAGGGGCTGCGCCTCTCATTTCCCTAGTGACAGTGAATAGGTCTTTATCTGCATTTTCTCTAGCACATGCTTCTCTCTATTCATTTTTAAACAGTTTTATTCACACATCATACAATCCAACACAAGTATAGAAGTCTTCACCATCATACTCTATTTGAAGACATTTCCTTTTCTTCCACAAGGAATCTATACACCTTTCCCAATCCCTCCACCTGTTGACATATAGTTTGGGCTTAATGGCTTTGTTACAGTCAGTGGAAGAATATTACAATGTTGCTGTTGACCATAGATCCTAGGTTACATTGATTGTACTTTTCCCCATATACGATCCATTTTCAATACCCTGCCATATTGACATTCACTTGTTCTCCCTCATGTAAAAACATTTTTTTAAACTTTTATTGTATAGTATAACACGTATACAAAGCAAGAAATAAAAAAGCAATAGTTTTCAAAGTACTCTTCAACAAATGATTACAGGACAGATCCTAGAGTTTGTCATGGGCTACCATACAATCCTCTCAGATTTTTCCTTCTAGCTTCTCCAGAATATAGGAGGCTAGAGGGCTTAAATACTTTTTTTATCATCAAAATCTACTTTTTCACTTCTTTTTTTGTGAAAAATAGCATATATACAAAAAAGCTATAAATTTCTAAGCACAGCACCACAGTTAGTTGTAGAACATATTTCAGAGTTTGACATGGGTTACAATTTCACAATTTTAGGTTTTTACTTCTAGCTGCTCTAAAATACTGGAGACTAATAGAGATATCAACTTAATGATTCAGCATTCAAGTTCATTTGTTAAATCCTATCTTCTATGTATAATTCCACCATCAGCTTTGATCTTTCCATACCTCTCTTCAGGAGTGTTTGGACTATGGCAATTATAAATTTTTTATATTGGAAGGGTTTGTCCACTAATATGGGGTATGGAGATGGAACTGACTGATGTTCTGGAGAGGCTGGGCTAGGTTTCAGGATTTATCTGGACCAGGGACCCATCTGAACAGTGGCTACTGTATTGGCTAGCACAGATTGGGAACTACTTAAGTTTGCTAAATCTGCCAAAATGCAATATTCCAGAAGTGAACTGGCTTTTAACAATAGGGATTTATTAGTTCACAAGTTACAATTCCAAGCTGTGAAAATGTCCAAATTAAGGCATCAACAGGAAGATTCCTCCTCTGAAGAAAGGTTGCTGGCATCTGGGACACCTCTGTCACATGGGAAGGCACACGGCCAGCAGATCTCTTCTTTGTTTCATTGCTTTCAGTGGCTCTTTCAGCTTCCATGGATCCTTGCTTGCTTCTCTGGAGTTTTTCTCTCTCAGATCTCTACAAACTTCTCTGGGTATTTCTCTCTCTAAATTCCCTCTGCTTTTTCTGTCCTTTATCCTGTCATAAAGGATCCTAGTAAAGGATTAAAACCCACCTTGAATGGGGCGGGTCACATCTTAATTGAAATAACCTAATCAAAAGGTCCCACCCACAATGGGTCTGCGCTCACAGAAATGAATTAAAAGAACATGGCCTTTTCCAGGTTAAAAATAACAACTTCAATTCAGCACAAGAACAGATGTTAAAATTAATAATTGGTTGGAGATAGGGGATAGCATTTATACAAGATCATATAATTAAGTACCAAAGTTGGGAAAATAACCTACGTTTCTAGATTACCAATCAAAAGCAAGCAGATTTATTTCCAGCCCCTGTGTAGTTATTTCTAACTCAGTGACCACATATGGGCATGGTTGAAGCATGCTGAGTGTGTGACTTTATGTGTGGGTTTTGATGTTTGCAGGTGGGGGAAAGTGGCATTTGATTAGCATGGATGAGAGAGCTCCTTTCTATGGATTTGTATAGTTCTTGTCTTTCTCTTCTGACAGAACTAAAAGAAAGTATATATTTAAAGTTCAGTGAAAATGAAAAAATGCTATACAAATGGAAGATGTAGTAATGATGATAGATGCCAGCTTTACTTCTTCCTACTTAGCATTTGCATTTGAGTCAGCTGGAGATGGGTGTAGGTGGGGAAGTGGACTGAGTTGATGGGTGATTTTGGCAGCTGAGCTGAGAAGGAGGGAGTCTGCTGGATGTGTGTGATCAGGGAACCTGCTAATAGCCTGCACACCTAGGAAGTGGGGCTGATTAAACTTGCCCCGCCTCAGCTTTTGTTCCAAGAGAGGACTAGAAATGGAAATTGGAGAGATTATCTACAATCATTTATGTGTCAAGTTTAGATTTTTTCCAAGGAAAATGGAAAAAGTTTTCCAAATGAAACTTTCTGAGTAAAGTTTTCACTGTATTATAAATTCTTGGTCAAAATATTGTTTTAAATAGAGACTAGTCTAATAAGAGTTATTTCAGGGGTGTCTAATAGTTGCACAGTTTCAAAATCCCTTTCTACTTGAAACTTGCTAGTAGAAGCCTAAAATACCTTGAAGTATAGTTAAAGATAGTCCTCTCTTAGATGACTTTAAATTCAGATTCTCAATGAAGGAGCCTAAAGTAATGATTCTAATAGGAGAGGTGATTTACAAAATTGCAGGGAGGTAGGGAGAATTGGCTGTGAAAAGCATATTCTGGAATATAGAATGCAGAGATTGGAGTAAGGATTTTTTGCACCCCACTCTGTGGATGGGCACATGAAGATACAGAAGGGTTTTGATATTATAAAGTCAACCTTCCACTCACTAGGCAGGGCTGGAGCTCACAGAGCTTGGACTGAGATTCAGCTTGCCCTTCTCATCATGATGAGTCTTTTTTTTAATCATTCCATTCTACATATATAATCAGTAATTCACAGTATCATCACGTAGTTGCATATTCACCATCATGATCATTTCTTGGAATATTTTCATCTATTCAGAATAAGAAATAAAAAGAAAACTGAAAAAAGTTCATATGTACCATACCCCTCACCCCTCCCCCTCACCAATCACCAGCATTTCAATCTAAATTTATTTTAACATTTGTTCCCCTATTATTCATCTTTATTCCATATGTTTTACTCATCTGTTGATAAGGTAGATAAAAGAAGCATCAGACACAAGGTTTTCACAATCACACGGTCACATTGTGAAAGCTATATCATTCATTATACAATCATCTTCAAGAAGCATGGCTACTGGAACACAGCTCCACATTTCAGGCAGTTCCCTCCAGCCTCTCCACTACATCTTGACTAACAAGGTGATATCTATTTAATGAGCAAAAATAGCCTCCAGGATAACCTCTCGACTCTGGAATCTCTCAGCCATTGACACTTTATTTTGTCTCACTTCACTCTTCCCACTTTTGCTAGAGAAGTTTTTCTCAATCCCCTGATGCTGAGTGTCAGCTCATTCTAGGGTTTTTCTCAATCCCTTGATGCTGAGTCTCAGCTCATTCCAGGATTTCTGTTCCACGTTGCCAGGAAGGTGCACACCCCTGGGAGTCATGTCCCATGTAGACAGGGGGAGGGTGGTGAGTTTGATTGTTGTGTTGGCTGGAGAGAGGCCACATCTGAGCAACAAAAGAGGTTCTCTTGGGGGTGACTCTTAGGCCTAATTTTAAGTAGACTTGACCTATCCTTTGTGGGGTTAAGTTTCATATGAATAAACCCCAAGATTGGGGCCTCAGCCTATAGATTTGGTTGTCCACACTGCTTGTGAGAATATCAAGAATTCAACTTGGGGAAGTTGAATTTTCCCCCTTTCTCATCATTCCCTGAAGGGGACTTTGCAAATACTTTTTAATTCACTGTTCAAAACACTCTGGGATTTATCAGGGCATCACTCTGGACAAACCAACAAAATCTCATATCCTACTCAAGGTTTCATGTGCTTATGGTGTTCAATTACTCATGATGAGTCTTAATAAGAGTCTTGCAGAATCTCTCCCCATAGAATGATGAAGCTGGAGGGAACCATGGAGAGCATTTATGTCTTCCTCTCATTCTACATATGAGGAAATTTATGAGCAGATTATCTGTGTGACCTTGAGTAAGTTATTCCATCATTCTGAGTCTTAGTGTTTTTATAGAAAAAGTGATGCTAATAATATTAACTCTGCCTATTTCACAGAATTTAAGAATGGAATAAAATGACAGCTGTGAAAGGAATATGTACCCTAGAAAAGCCATTTTTTAATCCTGATCCAATCTTGTGGGAGCAACAGATTCTTTTAATCCTTATTCAGCACTATAGGCTGGAAACTTAATTAGGTTATCCCCACAGAGGTTTGACTCACCAAATTGTGGATATTAATTTTGATTAGAGGGAGATGTGACTCCACCTATTCTAGATGGGTCTTGATTACTTTACTGGGATCCTTTAAAAGAGGAAGCATTTTGGAGAGAGTCACCAGAAGCAATGGAGCCATGAGAACCATGAAAGCCCACGCAGCCAGAGACTTTTGGAGATGAAGAAGTAAAACATCCCAGGGGAGCTTCATGAAACAAGAAGCCTGAGAGAAAGCAAGCAGACATCACCGTGTTTGCTATGTGCTTTTCTAGTTGAGAGAGAAATTCTGAATGTCAATGGCCTTCATGAACCAAGGTATCTTTCCCTTGATGCCTTAGATTGGACATTTCTATAGCCTTGCTTTAATTTGACATTTGCACAGTCTTAGAACTGTAAACTAGCAACTTAATAAGTCCCCCCCCCCCCCGTAAAAGCCATTCTGTTTCTGGCATATTGCATTCTGGCAGCTACCAAATTAGAGCAACAGCTATTTAAAACTTTGAGGTATTATACAGGTAAGATGATTTCATTTCCTGTTTCTCCATCCTCCTTAACTATCCAGTGCTTTCTCTCACCCCAGATATTGCATGGTTTTTTATAAATATGAATGAATGTTTTGGAGAGAGAAATCTGTGTTACCTTGAGATAATTTAGGGCCCTGTAGGTTGTTGAAATTCCAAGGCAGGAAATTATCACTGTTGAGGATCTAGTTGTGAAGACCACAGTTTTATATCTGGTGCTAAGTCTGCTACAATGACTACATCTGCCAGGGTACTTGTATGTGTTTGTTGTGTGTGTGTGAGTGGTAGTAAAAATTTGGCTTAGGGACTATTATAGTACTATTTGTAAAATTCTCTTAGTAATTGAAACTTTCTGAGGATAAAGTGAAAACATTAATTTGACTTGGAGTTGGAGTCCCAAAATCAGTTTATTTTGCCACCATCACTGAGCAATTCACTTACATTTTCAGAGACTCAGTTTTCCTGTATGTAATTAATAAAAATAGAGGGTTAATAACATCCACCCTGTCACTTTTCTGGGAATCAAAGTGAGCTAATGCATGTGGAAGTGCTTGTGAACCTTAAATAACTAGACTAACAATCACAGTTATTTCCTGGTATCAGAGGAAAGCCCCGGGGACACACTCAGAAGCTGTCTTTGGCATATTTCCTTTATTTCAGTAATACCAGAAAACAATAGCCAAGAAGGGAAATAGATTTAAATATTTGATTTTGGGGACTATCTTCTCCTCTCTTGGTGAGACATCTTCACTTTAAAAAAAATTAGAATTAGCAGTGGATAAAATTTGTAAAGCAGATCAAGCATACTTTCAAAGACCTCCCCTTTCTTCTTTTTTCCTTTAAGTAGCTCCTCTCCGGAAAGGGAGTGGAGCATAGCAGGAGAAACTACATTCCAAGAGCTTTATGCCTGTTCTAGTTTGCTAGCTGCTGGAATGCAATATACCAGAAATGGAATGGCTTTTTAAAAGGAGAATTTAATAAGTTACTAGTTTACAGTTCTAAGGCTGAGAAAATATCCCAATTAAAACAAGTCTATAGAAATGTCCAATCTAAGGCATCCAGGTAAAAATACCTGGGTTTAACAAGGCCGATGAAGTTCAGGATTTCTCTCTCAAGTGAGAAGGCACATGGCGAACACAGTCAGGGCTTCTCTCTCAGCTGGAAAGGCACATGGCGAATACAGCATCACCTGCTAGCTTTCTCTCCTGGCTTCTGGTTTCATGAAGCTCTCCAGGAGGCGTTTTCCTTCTTCATCTCCAAAGGTCGCTGACTGGTGGACTCTCTGCTTCGTAGTGTTGCTCTCTCTGAAACTCTCATTCTCCAAAATATTTCCACTTTTATAGGACTCCAATAAACCAATCAGGATCCACTCAAATGGGTGGAGACATGTCATCCCCTAATCCAGTTTAACAACCATTCTTCACTAAATCACATCATCCAGGGAGATGTTCTCATTACAGTTTCAAACATACAGTATTGAATAGAGATTATTCTACCTTTATGAAGTGGGATTTATATTAAAACATGGCTTTTCTTAGGGGGCATGCTTCCTTTCAAACCAGCACAATGCCCTACTGGTTAATAGCTTAAACTCTCAAGACCATCTGTACTGACTCCTGGTTCCACCATTTAATAGTTATAATCTTGGACACTTATTTAAATTCTTTTGGTGCCTAAAATTCCTGGTCTGTAAAATGGTGCCAATAACTCATAGGGCTATTATGAGGCTGAAATGTAATAGTGCTTGGCAGAAATTGTGTTCCCAATAAATGGGATTTTAAAAAATTTCATACTTCAATTTTTGCTCTCTCAGAGGTATCTATATTTTAAAGTTACCAGCATGGAATTAGGCACTGTCTAAAAGAATGACTTCTGGATTGTAGCCTAAAGAACTTTCCCACATCTTAGCCCAGTTGGTGTGGTGGTTTGGTCATTACTACAAGTGAGCCTTCAGGCAATATTGGGGACAATTTGAATATGATACAGAATCCTAATTTTAAAAATAATTCCAGTCTTTCCACTTTACTTTTTGGTGATTTTTCCTCTATTTTTGTGTACAGATTATCATAGTGTTTTTCTTCATATTACTTATTTCTTAATAATCAGTACATCCCTGGACTCTCCAGAGACCCCTCATCACTGGCCAGTTGAAGTTTAAGTTGGCTGGTTGCTTTTTGACCTTGACTAAAACAAACTGACTGTGATGGTTTGAAGCTGTATGTAACCTAGAAAATTACGTTCTTAAATTTAATCCATTCCTATGAATATAAGCCTATTGTAAATAAGACCTTTTGATGAGGTTACTTCAGTTAAGGTGTGACCCAACCCAATCAGAATGGGTCTTAATCCTATTACTGGAGTGTTCTAGTTTGCTAGCTGCCAGAATGCAATATACCAGAAATGGAATGGCTTTTAAAAGGGAGAATTTAATGAGTTGCTAGTTTACAGTTCTAAGGCCGAGAAAATGTCCCAATTACAACAAGTCTATAGAAATGTCCACTCACAGGCATCCAGGGAAAGATACCTTGGTTCAAGAAGGCCGATGAAGTTCAGGGTTTCTCTCTCAAGTGAGAAGGCACATGGTGAACACAGTCAGGGCTTCTCTCTCAGCTGGAAGGGCACGTGGCAAACACGGCATCATCTGCTAGCTTACTCTCCTGGCTTCCTGTTTCATGAAACTCTCCGGGAGGCATTTTCCTTCATTTCCAAAGGTTGCTGGCTTGTGGACTCTCTGCATCTCATGGCTACATGGTTCTGCTCTCTCTGAATCTCTCATTCTCCAAAATGTTTCCTCTTTTATAGGACTTCAGAAACTAATCAAGACCCATTCAAATGGGTGGAGACATGTCATCCCCTAATCCAGTTTAACAACTATTCTTGACTAAATAACATCATCCAGGGAGATGATCTCATTACAGTTTCAAACATACAGTATTGAATAGAGATTATTCTACCTTTATGAAATGAGATTTATATTAAAACATGGCTTTTCTTAGGGGGCATACTTCCTTTCAAACCAGCACATGGAGTCTTCTATAAACAGAATGAAATAGGAAGCAATAAAGTGAAAGAGAACCCAGAAGAGAAGGAAAAGTCAAGGAGATGTCACTTTGTGCTTTGCCACATGATAAACTAAGAACAAAGGGTTGCCAGCAGCCAACCCCAGAATGCCACAGTCTTGTGGAGAAAGCATAACTTAGAACATGCTTTGATTTGGACAGTTTCTTGGCTTCAATACTGTGAGATAAAAAATTCTCTTTGTTTATATTGATCCATTTCATGGTATTTGCTTTAAGCAGCCTAAAAGGCTAAAACACTGACAAACATGAAGGAAAAGCTGTCCTTCAGATAATACAGAAGATAGAGTATGTCACATGGGTCTAAGCTAGATCTCTAGAGGTATAACAGTTATGATTATGGAACAAAAAGCTAAGCTTGTTTAGTTTCATCATTATTGATTTGGGGCACACTTCTGTGGGTCAAACTCAAACTCACTTTGTCAGTTTAAGATTGCTTTGGTTCCATGAAATTGCACCTAGCCATTTATTTCCCACCCACAGAGAGAAACTGTGGGCAAAATGATGAGGAAGTGAATGTGTGGCCACTGGTTGGTGGAATACTTTCCTTGTAGGAAAGTGTTTTCCTAGGTAGAACCAGGAAAAAAGGAAAATGCACTTAATAGAATGGGGAGTAAAGGTTTATATGGTGTTCACGCATTCAAACATCACTTTTGCTCCATCTCTTAATATAGAGCCTGGGCTATTGCTACAATTTCTTATTTTTGATAAAATGAGGTCTGTGAAAACACTTTGAAAATGGGAAAGCATTATAAAAATCTACGATTATGTTTTATCAGCTTAATGTTGCTATGTGTTCTAGTTTGCTAGCTGCCAGAATGCAATATACCAGAAATGGAGTGGCTTTTAAGAAGCAACTTATTAAACTAGCAACTTTAATAAGTTGCTAGTTTACACTTCTAAGGCTGAGAAGATGTCCCAATTAAAACAAGTCTATAGAAATGTCCAATCTAAGGCATCCAGGGAAAGATACTTTGGTTCAACAAGGCCGATAAAGTTTAGGGTTTCTTTCTCAACTGGGAAGGCACATGGTGAGCATTGCATTGTCTGCCAGCTTCCTCTCCAGGCTTCCTGCTTTATGAAGCTCCCTGGGAGGCATTTTTCCTTCTGCATCTCCAAAATTGCTGGCTGGTGGACTCTCTGCCTTATGGTTCTGTGGCGTTTTGTTGTCCTTCTCTACTCTCTCAGAATCTCGTGGCTTTCTCTCTTGTCCTTTAGCTTTTTCCAAAGTAAAACCAATCAAGACCCACCTGGAATGGGTGGACACATCCCCACCTACTCAAGTTTAATACCCACACTTGACTGAGTCACATCTCCATGGAGATAAGCTAATTAAAGTTTCCAACATACAGTAATGAATAGGGATTAGAAGAAACCATTTCTCCCACAAGGTTGAATAGGATTAAAACATGTCTTCCCTAGGGTACATAAACCTTTTCAAACCAGCACACTGTGTAATACTTTTGTTAGAGATTGTTGTTCTTTCCCTTTTGCACCAAGATATTATTGGTATCTTCTCTCCTCTGAAGTGGTTCCAATGCCCACTTTCAAATAGCAAATCCCAAAACCCCTTAACTCTTGCCTTTTTCTCCCAATTATTTTCTCCTGGTATTGTTAAGGTACTGTTCATGTCTTCCTATTAAATATGGACCATCACCTGCAATAGTAGTTCCCCCCATACCCCTCTATCATTTACTCTTTGTACAAGCTTCATAGCTTTGAAGTAGTTCATGCAAGAACTTATTTATACTTATAGTATTAATTATTATTATAGTAATAGTATTAATACATAGTTCTATAACCCTTTCAATCATGTTTATCATTGATATGGCAATATTGGTTATATATATGCTAATGAACTGCCTACACTGTTGCCCATTCCCTTACATTTTTTTTTTATTTGCATGGGCAGGCACCGGGAATTGAACCTGGGTCTCCAGCACTGCAGGTGAGAACTCTGCCACTGAACCCACCGTTGTCTACCCCCATTCCCTTGCATTTAAGTTCAACCACATTAGAAAACTGTTCACCCATCTCTAGCTTCTGTGTGTCTTTAATTTCCCTATATTTTATATCATAAGCCTCTGAGTTTACTTTTACCAAGGTCATAATAGCAAAATCATGCAGTATCTATCCTTTTGGGTTAGGCTTATTTCACTCAGCATTATATCCTCAAGGTTCGTCCATGTTGTCATATACTTCAGGACCTCATTTCTTGTTACTTCTGCATAGTATACCATTGTATGTATACACCACATTTTGTTTATCCACTCATCTGTCGATGAGCACTTGGATTGTTTCCATATTTTGTCAATTGTGAATAATGCTGCTATGAACATTGGGGTGAAAATGTCTGTGTCACTGCTTCAGCTCTTCTGGGTATATGTCAAGTAGTGGTATTGCCAGGTCATAGGTTAACTGGATATTTAGTGTCTAAGGAACTGCCAAGCTGTTTTCCATAGCAGCTGTACCATTATACATTCCCACCAGCAGTCTATAAGTGTCCCAGTTTCTCCACGTTCTCTCCAGTATTTGTAGTTTCCTGTTTGTTTAATAGCAGCCATTCTTTTCTTTTCTTTCTTTCTTTCTTTCTTTCTTTTTTGCTTTTTAAAAGGGGAATTTATTAAATTGCTAGTTTACAGTTTTAAGGCTGTGAAAGTGTCCAAATTAAGGTACTAACAAAAGGTTACCTTCACTCAAAGAAGGCTGATGAAGTTATGGGTTTCTCTGTAGTTGGAAGGGCCCACGGCAACATTTGCTAGCTTTCGCTTCTGGCTTCTTGTTTCGTGAAGCTCCCATGGAGGCATTTTCCTTCTTCATCTCCAAAGGTCTCTGGCTGCATGGGCTCCATGGCTCTGAAGCTTTTTCCAAAATGGTTTCCTCTTAAAAGGCTCCAGTAAGCAATCCCACCTTGAATGGGGGGAGATACATCTAATCAAAAGTTACCACCCACAACTGGGTGGGTCACAGCTCCATGGAAACAATCAAAAAGTTCCCATGCTATTTTTCACAAAAAAGAAGAAAGAGTCAATTGTGATGATAAAAAAATATTATATTCCTTCTAGCCACCTATATTCCGGAATAGCTAGAAGGAAAAATCTGAAAGAAAAAAAAGCTCCCACCCAGCAATACTGAAAGAGGATTAAAGAATTTGGCTTTTCTGGAGTTCACAACAAATTCAAATCGGGACACCATTCTTAATAATTTTCTATTGGCTATCAGATATGATTATAAAAAATATTCTCATCAATACATAGTTCATATATATATAATCATAGTTAAAAGTAATATATGCAACATTAAATTATGGGCTTTTTTGCTTGTGCCCAAAAGAAAACCTAATCAATTGGTTTGTTGATTTTTAAGGCATTGGAATATAATTTTTAAAATGCTTAAAGTTGAACTCACATGGATTATCCTTTCTTTAATCATTTGAAAGGATCCTCTGGTCTCAGGGTTACAGTGATAAATATTAATCATCATTATTATATAGTAGAAGTGCTTCATTATGTAGCAGAAATACAAAGTAAAAAGTTTCCACATGATGAAATATCAATTATTCTTTTATTGTAGAACAATTTTTTGCAGTGTACCCTTTTATTAAGATGTCATCTGGAAGATTTCTTTCTTTTTTTTTTGGTGCATGGACCAGGAATCGAACCCGGGTCTCCCGCATGAAAGGCAAGCATTCCATCACTGAACCACCCGTGCATCCTTCTTTTTTTTTATCTTTAAAAAGCCTTGTTTATTCTTTTTACTAATTTGTTATTATCCAACCAAAACAATGTACAAACATGGACATTCTTAACATACAAATGTTCCGTGCATGGTGTACAATCAATGGCTAACAATATCATCACATAGAAATATATTCATCACCATGATAATTTTTTAGAACATTTGCATCACTCCCAATAAAGAGATTAAAAGAAAAAACTCATACATATCATACCCCTTACCCCTCCCTTTCATTGACCACTAGTATTTCCATCTACTCAATATATTTTAACCTTTATTCCCCCTATTTCTTCTATACCTTTTACCACTGCCTTTATTGTTCACTAGTATTTCAATCTACTCAATTTATTTTAACATTTGTTCCCCCTATTATTTATTTACTTTTAATTCATTTTTTAACTCATCTACAATGTCATAGATAAAAGGAGCATCAGGCACAAGGTTTTCACACTCTCAGTTACATTGTGAAAGCTGCATCATTATACATTCATCTTCAGGAAACATGGCTACTGTAACACAGCTCTACAGTTTCAGGCACTTATCTCTAGACTCTCTAAAACACCTTAAATTAAAAAGGGGATACTGATAAAATGCATAAGAATAACCTCCAGGTGGGCGGTGCGAGGGTGTCTCAGTGGCAGAGTTCTTGCCTGCCATGATGGAGACCCGGGTTTGATTCCGGTGCCTGCCCATGTGAAAAAAAACAAAAAACAAAGCGAAAAAATAAAAAGAATAACCTCCAGGATAACCCCTCGACTCTGTTTGAAATCTCTCAGCCACTGACACTTTATTTTGTCTCATTTCTCTCTTCCCCTTTTTGTCAAGAAGGTTTTTTCAATCCTTTCATGCTGAGTCCCAGCTCATTCTAGGATTTCTGTCCCACATTGCCAGGGGAGGTTTAAACCTTTGGGAGTCATGTCCCATGTAGAGAGGGAGGAGGGCAGTGAGTTTGCTTGTCATGTTTGCTGAGAGAGCAAAAGGCCACATCTGAGCAACAAAAGAGGTTCTCTGGGAGTGACTCTTAGGCCTAATTTTAAATAGGCTTAGTCTATCCTTTGCAGGGATAAGTTTCATACGAATAAACCCCAAGATTGAGGCCTCAGCCTATTGATTTTATTGTCCCCACTGCTTGCGAGAATATCAGGAATTCTCCAAATGGGCGAGTTGAATTTTCCCACTTTCTCACTTTTCCCCCAAGAGGACTTTGCAAATACTTTTTTATTCACTGTTCAAATCAATCATCTATCTTTCCTTCTGGTTTCATTTGTGCCCCCAGCCCTCCTCCCTCTATCATCCTCACATTCAGCTTTGTTCAGTGTACTAACATTGTGCTACAATTTGGTAGTATTGTGCTATCCATTTCTTAATTTTTGCAATCATTCCTCTTGCCAAATGTATCCCTTCAGATCCAATTACTCAAAATCTACCCTATTTCTACCTCCTGATGGCCTCTGTTCTTAACTGAAATTCTCCAAGTTCATTCATTAATGTTAATTCATATCAGTGAGACCATACAGCATTTGTCTTTTTGTTTCTGACTAATCTCACTCAGCATAATGTCCTCAAGGTCCATCCATGTTGTTATATGCTTCGTGACTTTATTCTGTCTTACAGCTGTGTAATATTCCATTGTATGTATATACCACAACTTGTTTAGCCACTCATCTGACAATGGACATTTGAGCTGTTTCCATCTCTTTGCAATTGTAAATAATGCTGCTATAAACATTGGTGTGCAAATGTCCTTTTGTGTCCTTGCCTTCATGTCCTCTGAATAGATACCTGACAATAGTATTGCTGGATCATATGGCAATTCTAAGCTTAGCTTCCCAAGGAACCGCCAAACTGCCTTCCACAGTGGTCGTGCCATTTTACGTTCCCAACAATAGTGGATAAGTGTGCCTCTTTCTCCACATCCTTTCCAGCACTTGTCATTTTCTGTTTTATTGATAATGGCCATTCTGGTGGGTGTGAGATGATATCTCATTGTGATTTTGATTTGCAATTCCCTAATAGCCAGGGAAGTTGAACATCCTTTCATGTGCCTTTTAGCCATTTGTACTTCCTCTTCTGAGAAGTGTCTGCTCATGTCTTTTTCCCATTTTGTAATTGAGTTGTCTGTCTTTTTGTTGTTGAGTTGAACAATCTCTTTATATATTCTGGATACTAGAACCTTATCTGATATATTGTTTCCAAATATTGTCTCCCATTGCATAGGCTGTCTTTTTACTTTCTTGACAAAGTTCTTTGATGCACAAAAGTGTTTAATTTTGAGGACTTCCCATTTATCTATTTCTTTCTTCAATGCTCATGTGTTGGGTGTAAGATCTAGGAAACCACTGCCTATTATAAGATTTATAAGATATTTCCCTAAATTTTCTTCTAAAAGTTTTATGGTCTTAGATCTAATGCTTAGGTCTTTGATCCATTTTGAGTTAATGTTTGAATAGGGTGTGAGATATGGATCCTCTTTCATTATTTTGCATATGTATATCTAGTTCTCCAAGCACCATTTATTGAAAAGACTGTTCTGTCCCGTGTGACTTGGCTTGACTGACTTATCAAAGACCAATTGTCCATAGATGAGAGGGTCTATATCTGAACACTCTATTAGATCCCATTGGTCAGTATATCTCAGTATATCTATCTTTACATCAGTAACATGCTGTTTTGACCACTGTAGCTTCGTAATACACCTTAAAGTCAGGTAATGTGAGACCTCCAACTTCATTTTTCTTTCTCAGGATATTTTTAGCTATTTGGGACACC
This sequence comes from Tamandua tetradactyla, assembly GCF_023851605.1. Taxonomy (NCBI): domain Eukaryota; kingdom Metazoa; phylum Chordata; class Mammalia; order Pilosa; family Myrmecophagidae; genus Tamandua; species Tamandua tetradactyla. The sequence goes on from NC_135353.1 coordinate 96,252,752, forward strand.
CTGTCCTTCCAGATAAATTTGGTTATTGGTTTTTCTATTTCTGAAAGTAAGTTTTTAGGATTTTAATTGGTACTGCATTGAATCTATAAATCAATTTAGGTAGAATTGACATCTTAACTATATTTAGTCTCCCAATTCATGAATTGGAAGGTCTTCTGTGAATTTATTTAGGTCTTCTGTGATTTCTTTTAGCAATTTCTTGAAGTTTTCTTTCTATAGGCCTTTTGTATCCTTAGTTAAATTTATTCCTAAATATTTTATTCTTTTGGTTGCAATTGTAAATGGAAATTTTTTCTTGACTTCCCCCTCAGATTGCTCATTATTAGTGTGTAGAAACACTACAGGTTTTTGAGTGTTGATCTTGTAACCTGCCACTTTGCTGTGCTCATTTATTAGCTCTAGTAGTTTTGCTGTGGATTTTCAGGGTTTTCCTCACATAGTATCATATCATCTGCAAACAGTGAGTTTTACTTCTTCCTTTCCAATTTTGATGCCTTGTATTTCTTTTTCTTGTCTAATTGCTCTGGCTAAAACTTCCAAAACGATGTTGAATAACAATGGTGATAGTGGAATTCCTTGTCTTGTTCCTGATCTTAGGGAGAAGGTTTTCAGTTTTTCCCCATTGAGGTTGATGTTAGCTGTGTGTTTTTCATATATTCCCTTTATCATGTTGAGGAAGTTCCCTTCTAGTCCTATACTTTGAAGTGTTTTCAACAAGAAAGGACATTGAATTTTGTCAAATGCCTTCTCTGCATCAGTCGAGATGATCATGTGGTTTTTCTGCTTTGATTTGTTGATGTGGTGTATTACATCAATTTATTTTCTTATGTCGAACCATCCTTACATACTTGGGATGAATCCTACTTGGTCATGGTGTATAATTCTTTTAATGTGCTGCTGGATTCGATTTGCAAGAATTTTGTTGAGGATTTTTGCATCTGTATTCAGTAGAGAGCTTGGTCTGTAATTTTTTTTCTTGTAATATCTTTATCTGGCTTTGGTATGAGGATGATGTTGGCTTCATAGAATGAGTTAGGTAGCCTTCCCTCCTTTTCAATTTTTTTGAAGAGTATGAGCAGGATTGGTACTAATTCTTTCTTGAATGTTTGTAGAATTCACATTTGAAGCCATCTGCTCCTGCACTTTTCTTTTTTGGGAGCTTCTTAATGACTAATTCAATTTCTTTACTTGTGATTAGTTTGTTGAGGTCGTCTATTTCTTCTCGAGTCAATGTTGGTTGTTCATGCCTTTCTAGGAAGTTGTCCATTTCATCTGCATTGTCGAGTTTATTAGCATAAAGCTGCTCATAGTATCCTCTCATTACCTCCTTTATTTCTGCAGGATCAGTGGTTACGTCTTCTCTCCCATTTCTTATTTTATTTATTTACATCCTCTCTCTTCTTTTTTTCAAACTTACTAAGGGTTCATAATAGCGGCCATTCTTATAAGTGTGAGATGATATGTCATTGTAGTCTTTATCTGTATTTCCCTAATAGATAGAACATTTCCCATTTTCACAAAATGAGCATCTCTTAATGTACCTTTTAGTCATCTGTATTTGCTCTTTGGAGAAATGTCTATTCATATCTATATTAATTTGCAAGCTACTGGAATGCAATATTCCAGAACTGGAATGGATTTCAAAAAGGGGAATTTGATAGGTTACAAATTTACAATCCTAAGCCTATAAAAATGCCCAAACTAAGGTATCCAGTAAAAGATACCTTAATTCAAGGAGGGTTGATGTGTCAGGAACACCTCTGTCAGCTGGGTTGTCACATGGATGGCATCTACTGGCCCCTTGCTTTTGGGCTCCATTGCTTTCATCCTCTGTTCCTCTGTGGGGGTTCCTCACTTTGCTTCTCCAGGGCTTTGCTTCTCTTGGCTTACCTTGGCCATCTCCAGGGTCTGGCTTGCTTAGCATCTCATAACAATGTCTGCTGGGAATCTTCAAATATCTGTGCCTCCATCCTCCAAGTGTCAGCATCTGTGTCAGCTCTCTCTATTTCAGCTTTGAACTCTCTCAGAAATGTTTCTTTTTTTAAAGGACTCCAGTAAACTAATCAAGACCCACTTGGAATGGGTGGAGTCACATCTCAGTCTAATCAATAGGTCACATCCACATTTGGATGTGTCACATCTCCGTGAGACAATCTAAAACATTTGCAACCTACAGTATTGAATCAGGATTAAAAGAAATGGCTGCCCCAACAAGACTGGATCAGGATTAAAACATTGATTCTCTGGGGTACATAATATTTTCAAACTGATCTAATACTCTTAGCCCATTTTATAATTGGGTTGTTTGTTCTTTTGTTGTTGAGTTGTATGATTTCTTTATTAGTAAATGAGACATGAGGCCTTTATCTTACACGTTATTTCCAAATACTTTCTCCAATTGAGTTAGCTGCCTCTTCACCTTTTTGACAAAGTCTTTTGAGGCACAGAAGCATTTGATTTTGGGAATTACCCATTTATCTTTTCATTTTGCTGCTTATGCTTTGGGTGTAAGGTTTAGGAAGCTACCTCCTATTACTTTATCTTGAAGAAGTTTCCTTGTATTTTCTTCCAGTTTTATGTCCCTGGCTCTTATATTTAGGCCTTTGATCCACTTTGAGTTAACTTTTGTATAGTATGTAAGATAAATGTCCTCTTTCATTCTTCTGGCTAATGAAGTCCAATTCTCCCATGCCCTTTTATTGGTATTAAATCATTACCCTCCCCTCTTATTGGGACACGATATCCAGGGGTAAAAGTCTCCATAGCAACGTGGGACATAACTCCAGGGAATGTCTGGTCCTGGCACTGTGGGATTGACCAGTGCCTTCTTGACCAAAAGGGGAAAAACGTAACATTTGTTATAATTGTAGATAGTACGTCTTTATATTTGTACTATTAATTAAAGTCCGTGGTTTAACTTAAGGCTCACCGTTTGTGTAGTGTTGTTTCATGGATTTTTAAATTTTTTAATTCTCTTACCATACATACAATATAACATTCCCCCCTTTTAATCATATTCAGATATACATTTCAGAGCTGTTATTTGTATTCTCCCATCATTTCTTTGGATATTCCTTCTGCCATTTTTTCTCCTTTTTCTTCTTTTGTTCCATCATTTTGTATATGTTATCCTACTGCCTTCTGGCCTGTATTCTCTCTCTGGTAAAAGTCAGCTATTTCTCCCTGGTAAAGAATAAGTCATTTTTCTCTCACTGCTTTCCAGATTCTCCCTTTGTTTTTGGCTTTCAACACGTTGATTATAGTGTGTCTGGGTTTGTCCCTCCTTGTGTTTATCCTGATTTTAATTTGTAGAGCTTTTCGCACATTTAGATTAATGCTTTTCTTCAAATTTGTGGAGTTTTCAGCCACTATTTTTTAACTTTTTAAATTGTATAGTATATATACAAAGCAAAAAAACAAAAAAAGGGATAATTTTCAAAGTACTCTTCAACAAGCAGTTACAGAACGGATCCCAGAGTTTGTCATGGTCAGCCACCATTTTTGTAAACATTTTTTATTGTGAAATATAAGCTATATGTAAAAAAAGCAACACATTTCAAAGTACATTTTGACAAGCAGTTATAGAACAGACTTCAGAGTTTGGTATGGGTTACCATGCCACAATTTTAGGATTTTCCTTGTAGCTACTGCAAGACATTGGAGACTGAAGGAAGTATCAATATAATGATTCAGCAGCCATTCTCATTTGTTAAATCTTATATTCTCTGTTGCAACTCCTCCTTCTTCTTTGATCCTTCTCACAATCATTAGGGTTATTTGGGCTATGCCAATTCTAACTTTTTTATGTTGGAAAGGGGTGTCAATAATATGGGATAGGGGCTTGGAATTAGTTTTTGTTCTTGGAGATGCTGGCCCCTCTGCATTTCAGGACTTATCTAGCCCAGGAACACACCCGGAGTTTGTAGGTTCTGGAAAGTAATCCTAGTATGTGAAATTTTTCTAGCATCTCAGATAGAGCCTGAGATGTTCTTTAGAGTAAACAGGAGTGGATTTGGTTGGCATTTGGCAAACCATGGTAATTAGAAATATCTAGCTGAAACTTGTGCAAGGGTAGCCTCCAAAATAGCCTCTTGACTATATTTGGACTCCCTTAGCTACTGATACCTTACCTTGTTACATTTTCCCCCTTTTGGTCAAGAAGGCACTGGTCAATCCCACAGTGCCACGACCAGACATTCCCTGGAGTCATGTCCCACGTTGCTATGGAGACTTTTACCCCTGGATATCGTGTCCCAATAAGAGGGGAGGGTAATGATTTTCCTTGCAGAGTTGGTCAGCCACTATTTTTAAAGTAGTTTTTCTTGAAGTAAATTCACATACCATGCAATTCATCCACCACTGCCTTCTAGTAGATCCATAGAGGTATGCATATATCACCACAATCAATTCTGGAATCTTACATCCTGAATCCCATGCTTCATCCTCTGGCTTTCTCTATAGTTAAATATATGAACATCAACTTTCCCTTTCAACCACAATCACATACACATATCATCACTGTTATCTAATGTGCCAGTTTGAATCTGCCATGGAACCCAGAAAAGCCATGTTCTTTAATCTTTATTCAATATTGTTGGATGGGATCTTTTTATTGTTTCCATGGAGATGTGACCCACCCAATTGTGGGTAGTAAATTTGATTAGTTAGTTTCCATGGAGATATGTCCCAGCCCACTCAAGGTGGGATTTCTTACTGGAGTCCTTTAAGTGGGAACCATTTTTGAGGAGGCTTTAGTGCTGATAGAGCCCACACAGATAGAGACCTTTGGAGATGCAGAAGGAAAACTCCCTTTGGTGGAAGCTTTATAAAAAGATGTGAGAAAGCTAGCAGATATCACCATGTGCCTTCCTAGCTGAGAGAGGTGTCCAGAAACTGAAGGCCCCAGAAAAAACTAGCCACATTCCTTCCCAGCTGATAGAGATGCTCAGGATGGTATCAATCTTTCTTGAGTGAAGATATCATCTTGTAGGTGCCTTAATTTGGACATTTTCACAGCCTTAGAACTGCAACTTGCAATTTAATAAATTTCCTTTTAAAAAGTGATTCTGTTTCTGGTATATTACATTCCAGCAGCTTTAAAAAGCTAAAATAGATTTTGGTACCAGATAAGTGGAGTGCTGCTGTGGTTCCAAACATGGAACATGTTGGAATGGCTTTTTAAGTGGATAAGAGGAAGATTCTGGAAGAGTTTTGGGAAGCTTGATAGATAAGGCCTAGAATTCTTTGAAGAGACTGTTGGTAGAAATGTGAACTCTAAAGATACCTCTGATAAGGTCTTAGAAATGCCACATTTATTATTGCAAACTGGAAGGAAGGTGTTCCTTGTTTTACAGTGGCAAAGACTCTGGCAAAATTGACTACTGGTTTTGGAGAAGGCAGATTTTAAAAGCCATGACCTGGGATACTTAGCTGAAGAGATTTCCAAATTAAGTGTGGAAAATGCAGCCTGGTTTCTCCTTGCAGCTTATACTGAAATGTGACAGGAGAGAGATAAGCTGAGAACTGAGTTACTGGGTACAAATAAACCAGAAATTGATGGACTGGAAAGTTTTGGGCTTCCAGAAAAAGAGGCTGCATAGAATAATGCCCCATGTGAGGATTTGACAAAACATGGAAGCAGTCAGCCATTATCGGACAAGTGAGGATTTGAGTGGAATTATCCAGAGAGGATTTGTGGAAAGTCCTTTAGTCTGAAGGGCATGATCCCAGTGTATTGCATAGAAAACCAACAAGAGTATTGTGGAATCTGTATAAATGGAGCTACTACCAGTCTGGACTAAAAGAAACAGAAAAGGGACAGATTGATAGAAAAGTGACTTCAAAGGCAGAACCATTTAATCCAAGGTCTGAAGCCAAGAAACTTCAGGCTAGTAGAGTGGACCCACCCATGCACTTGGAGAGAGTGAGTATGCCCCAAAGGTGGAGGGCAGGAGTTTCAGTGCCATAGGCTTTGGAGAGGGTGAAGCACATTCCTTAGGAATTGGGGAGGACATTGCTGCCACCACATTGTTCTGTGGGGGTTGAGCATGTGCTCTGGAGATTGCAGAGAGCCTGGGTGTTACCCTAATATTTTAAAGGAATGGAGCCCAAAATAAGGTGTTTTCCCCAATGCTTTTCAAGGTTGCAATTCTCATCCCAGAATTTAGAGAGGGCTGGGACACTGCATAGGCCCTTGGAAATGGTGGGATTGCCACTTTCTAAAAGTCCAAGGATAAATAAATGACTCAGACTTTGAAATCTAATGGAATTTGCCTTGCAATTTTTCATAATTGTTTGGGTCTAGTGACCCCTGTGCTCCTTCCAATTTCTCCCCATGGAAATGGGAATATGTGTTCTATGACTGTCCCTCCTTTGTATAAGGGCAGCCAATAATTTGTTGGAAGTTTTACAGCTCCACAGCCAGAGGGAAGTTTGCCTTAGGACAGACCATGCCTGCAGCTGACTTTGATGAGATTTGGTGCTGTTTCTGACTTTGTATTCTGTTTGTATTGTTACTGAAATGGTTTAAGGCTTTCTGATATTGTAGTAGAATGAATGCATTTTGTATTTAGAGAGAACGTGACTTTTGGATATCCAGAGGGTGGAATGTGCTGGTTTGAAACTGTTGTGTACCCCATAAAACATATGTTGTTTAACCTCATTCAATATTTCTTGGTGGGAACTTTCCTTTTAAACTTTTAAAATTGTATAATATAACATATATATATATATATATATATATATATATATATATATATATATATATATATATATATATAATAAAGAAGAAAAAAGCAATACTTTTCAGAACACTCTTCAACAAGTAGTTACAGGACAGATTCCAGGGTTTGTCATGGGTTACCATACTATCCTCTCAGATTTTTCCTTCTAGCTGCTCCAGAATACAGGAGGCTTAAGAAGGAATAAATATGTTTTTTATCATTACAATAAATTTTTTTGTGAAAAATAACATATATACAAAAAAGCAATAAATTAAAAATAATAGCACGTTTAGTTATAGAACAGATTTCAGAGTTTGTTATGGGTTACAATTCCACAATTTTATGTTTTCACTTATAGTTGCTCTAAGATACTGGAAACAAAAAGAAGTATTTATTTAATGATCCAGCAATCATATTCATTTGTTAAACCCTACCTTCTCTGTGTAATCCCACCATCACCTTTAATCTTTCTATCCCACTCTTTAGGGGTATTTGAGCTATGCCCATTCTAACTATTTTCTGTTCAAAGGGGACTGTCAATAATATGTGGTAGGTAGGTGGAACTACCTGATCCTCTGGAGAGGTTGGCGCCTCTAGGTTTCAGGGCTTATCTGGACCAGGGACTCATATGTAGGCTGTAGGTTTCCGGAAAGTCACCATAGTACATGAAACCTTTCTAGAATTTTATATATTGCCCTAGGTGTCCTTTAGGATTGGCTGGAATGATTTTGGTTGGGGTGTGGCAAGTTATGATAGGTAGCAATGTCTAACTGAAGCTTGTGTAAGAGTGACCTCCAGATTACTCTTTCAACTCTATTTGAACTCTCTCAGCCACTGATACTTTATTAGTTACATTTCTTTTCCCCCTTTTGGTCAGGATGGAATTGTTGATCCCATGGTGCCAGAGCTGGACTCATCCTTGGGAGTCATCTCCCACTTCACCAGGGAGGCCTTCACCTATGGATGTCATGTCCCATGTAAGGGGGAAGGCAATAATTTCATTTACAGAGTTGGGCTTAGAGAGAGTGAGACCACATCTGAGCAACAAATGAAGTCCTCCAGAAGTAACTCTTAGGCATTTCCACTACCTACATAAGTTTCAAAAGAGGAAGCCTCAAGATCAAGGGCTTGGCCTATTGATTTAGTTATCCCCAAAGTTTGATACAGTATCAGGGGATTCCCTGATGGTAAAGTTTAATAGTTCTCTATTTTTTCTCCCATCCTTCAAGGTACTTTGCCAACATTTTTTGATTATCTGCCTACTATATTTTAGGATGTATCTGGGCATTGCATTAAACTATAAAGGAATAAAGGCCTTAATTCTTATTCTGGGCTCCTTGTGTTTCATTTGTTCAAATGAGCTATTCAGACAGGTTGAGTTAGATTATGTGCTACAGAAAATTTAGGTTCCAGACAAAATAAACCTTTCTTCCTTTGGTCTCAAAGAGATCCCTTTCCCCTGTGTTCTGAATTACCTTAATCCCGACCTGATCATCTTTGTTCTTTGTTCTTATCTCTAAATACCAGGTTATAGATATATAAAACAGCCTCTCCGAATGCAGAAATAGTGATTACCACTCTGAACTAAATGCATCTGCTATGAAAGCTTACAATGTAGGCCCCTGTTTTTTTTATAAGCATTTTCTAAAGGAGCCCATACAATAATTGTTCTTTCATTTCTGGCTCATTTTGTCTCACCAAATGTCCCACAGGCTCATTCACATCATTACATGCCTTATGACTTTGTTCTTTGGTGTAGCAGTACAATATTCAATCATATGTATACACCATCATTCACCAATCTACTTCTCAGTCAGTGCATCCTTCAGACACCTGCATTCATTAGGCATCATGTATAACGTCCAAAGTGGTGGGGTCTCTTTTATTGTTTCCATGGAGATGGAACCCACCCAATTTGGGGTGGTACCTTTGAATTATGTACCACCTAATTCAACATTGAATTAGGTGTTTTCAATGGAGACATGTCTCCACCCCTTCAAGGTGAAGTTGCTTACTGGAGCCCTTTAAGAGTGAATCACTTTGGAAAAAGCTTTAGTGTTGACAGAGCCCACACAGCCAGAGATCTTTAGAGATGAAAGAAGATGCCCCTGGTAAAGATGTTGAAGTAGCTGGAAGAGAAAACTAGCCGACATCACCATGTGCTTTCCCAACTGGCAGAGGTGCCCAGAAGCCAAAGACCCCAACAGATGCCCACAACATTCCTTGCCAGCTGACAGAGGTGTTCTGGGTGGCATAAGCCTTTCTTGAGTGAAAGTAACCTCTTCTTGATGCCTTAATTTGGGCATTTTCATGGACTTAGAATTGTAAATTTGAAACTTAATAAATTCCCTTTATAAAGGTTGCTCCATTTCTGGTATATTGCATTCCAGCAGCTTTAGTAACCAAAAAAGTTACATTTACTATAATGCGCTCCCATAACCTCCAGTATTTCCAAACATTTAAAATCAAACTTACTAAAAATTCTGCACAAATTTAGCATCAGTTCCCCATTTTCTGCCTTCATTCTATCTTCTGGTGATCCTTTGCTCTAAATATTAATACTTGGAATTTGCTAGTTATAATTAGTTCATACTAATGAGATCATACAATATTTGTCCTTTTATATCTGACTCATTTCACTCAACATAATGTCTTCAGAGTTCATCAGTGTTGTCTCATGCATCATGACTTTACTTCTTCTTAACACCTGTATAATATTCCATCATATGTATATACCACATTTGGTTATCAAACCCAGTGATGGATACCTGTGTTGTTTCTATCTCTTGGCAATTGTAAATAATGCTGGTATGAACATCAATATGCAAATGTCTGTTCACATCCCTGCTTTCAGTTGTTCTGGGTACATACCTAGAAGTGGGATTGCTGGATCGGATGGCAATTCTATATTTAGCTTCCTGAGGAACTGCCAAACTGTCTTCCATTATTCTAATACATAAAAGCAGTGAATAAGTGCCTTGTTTCTCCACATCTTCCCCAATACTTGAAGCTTTCTGTTTTTTAAATAATGGCCATTCCTGTAGGTTTGAAATGATATCCCATTGTAGTTTCAATTTGAATTTATCTAATATATAGTGATGTTGAACCCCTTTACATGCATTTTTTTTAGCCATTTGTATATTCTCTTTGGAAAAATATCCATTCATGTCTTTTGTCTAATTTTTAATTTGATTTTCTTTTTTTTGGTTGAGTTGCAAGATTTCTTTATATATTCTGAATATTAAACCCTTAGCAGATATGTTATGTGTTAGTTTGCAAGCCGCTGGAATGTGATATACCAGAACAGGAATGGCTCTTACAAAAGGGGAATTTTATAAGTTACAAGTTTACAGTTCCAAGGAAGTGGAAGTGTCCAAAGTGAGGCACCAAAAAAAGATTATATTCACTTAAGAAAGGCCAATGAGTCAGGAACCATTCTGTCAACTGGAAAGTCACGTGGCTGGCATCTGCTTGTCCCTTGCTCCTGGGCTCCATTTGTTTTCAGCCTTGTCTATATAGGCATTCCTCACTTTGCTTCTGTGCAGTTGGCTTTCATCTCTTGGCTTCCCTTGGCTCTCTCCAGATTCTGGCTTGCTTAACATCTCAGGGCAACATCTGTTGGGCTCCAAGCATCTCCATACATTTGTGTCTCTATTCTCTGAAGCAACTGTTCTCCAAGCATCTACATCTGCTCTCTCTGTAAGCTCTGAGAGTTCTGTCTTTTTTGTCATTCTCTCCAAAATGCTCCCTCTTTTAAAGGATTCTAGTAAACAAATCAAGACTCATCTGAAATGGGTGGGGGTCACATCTCCATCTAATAAAAAGTTAATGCTCACAATAAGGTGTGTCACATCTCCATGGAGATAATCTAAACAAAAGATTCCAATCTACAGTGTTGAATCGGGATTAAGAGAAATGGTTGTCTCCACAAGATTGGATCAGGATTAAAACATGGCTTTTCTAGAATACCTAATACTTTCAAACTGGCACATCTGGCTTCCAAATATTTTATCTCATTGAGTCATCTGCATTGTCACCCTTTTGACAGAGTCCTTTGCTGTGCAAAATATTCAATTTTGAGGAGGTCTCATTTACCTATTTTTTCTCTGTTGCTTGTGGTTTGGGTATAAGGTCTGAGAAACTGACTCCTACCACAAGATCATAAAGATGCTATCATAAATATTTTTCTAGGAGTTTCTTGGCCCTGGCTCTTATATTTAGGGATTTGATATAATTTGAGCTAATTTTCATATGAGATGTTGATAGGGGTTCTCTTTCATTCTATTTGACATGGATATACAGTTCTCCCAGCACCAACTGTTTGAGACTGCTCTGTCCCAAGTAGGATGGACTTGGCAGCCATGTCAAAAATCAATTGACCACTAAAAGCATTCTAAAAAAGAAGAACAAAGTGGAAGGATTAATATTCCCTGACTTTAAAGCCCACTATGAAGCCACTACAACTATATACATCTACTTTCTCTGTCAACTCTGAGGCTTCTGTCTTTTCTGCAATTCTCTCCAAAATGTTTCCTTTTTTGAAGGATTCCAGTAAACAAATTAAGACTCATCTGAAATGGATGGGGGTCACATCTCCATCTAATAAAAAGTTAATGCTCACAATCGGGTGTGTCACATCTCCATGGAGATACCCTAACCAAAAAATTCCAACCCACAGTGTTGAATCAGGATTAAGAGAAATGATTGTCTCCACAAAACTGGATCAGGGTTAAAACATGGTTTTCTAGGGTACCTAATACTTTCAAACCAGTACATTTGGTTTCCAAATATTTTATTTCATTGAATTGTTGCATTATCACCCTCTTGACAGAGTTCTTTGCTGTGCAAAATGGTCCAAACAGCTTGGTACTGGCACAAAGATAGAAGCATTGACCAAAGGAATCTAATCAAGAGTGCAGGAATAGACTGCCAAATCTATGATCAACTGATTTTGACAAGGCCCCCAAATCCTTTGAACCAGGAGAAAATAGTCTTTTCAATAATTGGGCATGGGAGAATTGGATATCAATAACCAAAAGAATGAAAGAGGACCCCTATCTTATACCCTACACAAAAATTAACTCAAAGTGGATCAAACACCTAAATATAAGAACTAGCACCACAAAGCTTCTAGAAGAAAATGTAGGGAAACATCTTCAAGACCTAGTAACAGGAGATAGCTTCCTAAACTTTACTTCTAAAGCACAAGCAAAAAAAGAAAAAATTGATAAATGTGAACTCCTCAAAATCAAATGTTACTGCACCTCAAAAGACTTTGTCAAAAAGGTGAAGAGGAAGAGAACTCAATGGAAGAAAATATTTGGAAATCACCTATCAGACAAAGGCTTGATTTCCTGTATATACAAATAAATCATGCAACTCAACAACAAAAGAACAAACAACCCAATTAGGGAATGGGCTAAAGATATGAATAGGCATTTTTCTGAAGAGCAAATACAGGTGTCTCAAAAGCACATGAAGAGATGCTCATTTTCATTGTCTAAAAGGGAAATACATATCAAGACTACAATGAGACACCTCTTCACACTTATAAAAATGGCTGCTATTAAGCAAATAAGAAACTATAAATGTTGGAGAAGATGTGGAGAAACTGGGACACTTATGCACTGCTGGTGGAAATATATAATGGTGCAGCCACTATGGAAGACTGTTTGACGGTTCCTTAGGAAGCTAAATATCGAGTTGCCCTATGACCCAGCAATAGCACTACCTGGCATATAGCCAGAAGAGCTGAAAGCAACAACACAAACAGACATTTGCACACCAATGTTGATAGCAGCATTATTCACAATTGCCAAAAGATGGAAACAAACCAAATGTCTATCAACAGATGAGTGGATCAACAAAATGTGGTATACACACACACACAATGGAATATTATGCAGCTGTAAGACAAAAACGTCCTGAGGCACATGACAAGATGGATGAGCCTTGAGGACATAATGCTGAGTGAAGTTAGCCAGACACAAATGGATACATACTGTATGATGCCACTTTTATGACCAGCATAAAGTTATAATCAGAGGCTTATAATACAGAATATATGAGACTTAGAGGTACATAGAAGCTAGAGATGAGTGAACCGTTAGCTAATGAAGTTGATCTCCAACGTAAGAGAATAGATAGAACTGAAGGTAGTCCTTGAGTTGGTCTGCAAGCAATATTACCGAATGGAAGATGAACAAGATTGAAAGGGGTTGCATAGACCTACGTGTCCCACTGATTAACACTAGAAATATGAATTAGTTCTTACAAGAATTACTTCGAAGATATGATTCTTGTATTAAGAGTGTTTAAGTCCAAGGTATGGGGGGAAAACTGCTATTGCATGCTATGAGCTATGTCCAAAAGGAAACCATCAGCACTATCACAGCCACAGTGGAGGTAAATAATGAGGGGAGGGACAGGAGTTAAGAGGAGGCTTGGATTTTCTATTTGGTGAGTGTGTGTTTATTGGTTTTCTTTCTCTTGGAAACAATGAAATTATCTAAAATAGAGAATGTTGATGGACTGTGGACTTTGGGCCCTATACATGATGCCCGATGAATGCAGGTGGCTGAAGGATGCACTGACGGAGATGTAGATTGGCGAACAATGGTGAATACTTATGAATGAAGGTTGTGCTGCTACAAAAAGAAAGAAAGTCAGGAGGCATGCAATGATATGAATGAAAATGTGGGACACTTGGTGAGACAAAATAAGCCAGAAACAGGGTGGGTAATGGTGGCTCAGTGGCAGAGTTCTCACCAGCCATTCCAGAGACCCTGATTCATTTCCCAGTGCCTGCCCATGTAAAAAAAAAAAAAAGCCAAGAACAAAAGAACAACAATGGGATGGTCACTTTTAGAAAATGCTTATTAAAAAAACACAGGCCTAGATTGTAAGCTTTTAGAGCAGACACATTAAGTCTGGAGTGGTGATGATTTTTTCTGGATTTTGAGAGGCTGTTTTATATATATATAACTTGATATTTACAGATGAGAACCAATCTGAACAGGTTGGGGTTAAAGTAATATAGAACATAGGGGTAAGAAAGAAAGAGTCTATATTTTAGAACCACACATACTCTTTGAGACCAATGGAGAAAAGATTTATTTGGTCTGGAACTGAAATTTTCTGTATTTCTGAAATCTTCAACCTATCTATATAGCTCATTTGAACAATTGAAGCATAGGGGGCACAGAAAAAGAAAGAGGTCCTTTAATCCAGTATAGATTATTGTACTGCCTGAATACACCCTAGAGTATATTAAGCAAATAATTAAAAAGTATTGGCAGACTTAGGGTGGGGGAGGGGAACCTGAAGCTTGGGGAGGAGCTTAAGCGCCAGCCGCTTGGCCAGTTCTTGAAGCCGGCGGCCCCAGGGCTCCGGTTACCGTCGTCCGCCGCAGTACACGGGGCTAGGCAGAGGTCAGGCTCTCGTTAGCTTGGTAGAAAACTGCTCACACAAGCGACAGCGGGAATGGAGGCGGACAACGCGGGCAGCTACTCTCTTCAGCAAGCTCAAGCTTTTTATACGTTTCCGTGTCAACAAATGATGGCTGAAGCTCCTAATATGGGAATTCTGAACGAACAGCAAATGCCAACAGAAGTTCCAGTCGCGGCTCCTGTTCAGGAACCAGTACAAGAAGCTTCAAAAGGAAGGAGGCGAAATCCCAGAACAACAGAACCCAAAAAGCCAGTGGAACCCAAAAAACCTGCGGAGCCAAAAAAATCTGGCAAGTCCACAAAATCAAAAGAAAAACAAGAAAAAATTACAGATACATTTAAAGTGAAAAGAAAAGTAGACCGTTTTAATGGTGTTTCAGAAGCTGAACTTTCGACCAAAACTCTTCCTGATATTTTGACGTTCAATCTGGACATTGTGATTATTGGCATAAACCCCGGACTGAATGGCTGCTTACAAAGGGCATCATTACCCTGGACCTGGAAACCATTTCTGGAAGTGTCTGTTCATGTCAGGGCTGAGCGAGGCCCAGCTGAGTCACGTGGATGACCACACCTTACCAGGGAAGTACGGCATTGGGTTCACCAACATGGTGGAAAGGACCACGCCAGGCAGCAAGGACCTTTCCAGTAAAGAATTTCGTGAAGGAGGACGTATTCTGGTGCAGAAATTACAGAAATATCAGCCGCGAATAGCAGTGTTTAATGGAAAATGTATTTATGAAATTTTTAGTAAAGAAGTTTTTGGAGTAAAGGTTAAGAACTTAGAATTTGGGCTTCAACCCCATAAGATCCCAGATACAGAAAATCTCTGCTATGTCATGCCGTCGTCCAGTGCCCCCGTGCCCAGTTTCCCCGCGCGCAGGACAAAGTCCACTACTACATCAAGCTGAGGGACCTGCGGGACCGACCAGCTGAAGGGCACTGAGCGCAACGCGGACGTCCAGGAGGTGCGGTATACATTTGACCTGCAGCTTACCCAGGAGGACGCAAAGAAGATAGCTGTGAAGGAAGAAAAATACGACCCTGGGTATGAAGCCGCCTACGGGGGTGCTTACGGTGAGAACCCTTGCAGCAGAGAACCTCACAGCTCCTCTCCAAATGGGCTAACTCGTTCCCAGTTAAGTGGAGAACCAGCTTTCGGGGACATTCCAGATGGGCAGTGGATGCCCCAGTCGTTTACAGACCAGATTCCAGTCTTCGGTGACTGTGGGACGCAGGCCCAGACAGAAGGAAACCACGCTTGACAGGCCTTCCCTCGGCTCGGCTGAGTGCTGCAGTTCTAAAGCAGTCGTCAAGTGGTGCTCAGCTCGCTAACTGAAAAGTTTTATTAGTGTTTACTGTAGTGGTAGAATCATAATACAGAACAGTCGTGTGGTAGAATCATCTGTGTGAACGTAAGAGTTTGGAATAGGAAAGTAGGCTTTTAGGGTATGAGTTTTTGTATTTTAAGTAACCATTCCAGTTATTTATAAACTGCATTTCATTTATGGATCTGTAATTTTTAAATGCAACAGTCTGAATATTTATAGTTAACTACACAAATCTAGATGCACTGTTAATCCCTTTTCTGCCTAAGGAAGGCATGATAATAATAAGAATTCCCACTGGTAAAAAGACCAATGTGTTGGTTTTTCACATATGATGTGGAGTCTCATTTGGCAGTTTTTAGAGGTGTTTGGTGAGTTCCCTGAGTCATATTCACAGATCGGACCTCTGCTTTACCAGCAGTGCACATTTGTGACAGGTGCTTACTAGCAGAATCGGGAGGGTGGCCTCGCTGCAGGAGCGCTGAGCTGGCCCGCCCCGACAGGGCTTGGGGCTATGAGCCCTGGCTGCGGCCTCATCCCTGTGTGTCTGTCCTCTGGAATTCACTGGACCACTCTGTTGGGAAGGTAAGCTGCAGGGACTGCAGTAGACCTTTTACATTTTAGTCACTTCATCTGTGTTTTACTTGAGGGACATAAATTTGATAGGGAAGAAACTGGGTTTCTTTCTCAGTGTCTGTCACCATTCTGATTTTATCCACCTTGGGTTATGGATATGACCTGGGAAGTGATAAGAAATGAACTTTCAAGCTGAACAACAAGATATTGGAGTTATTTGATAATCTTATTTAAGCTGAGGCTTTTATGCACATGAAATGTACTTAAAATAAATAGTACAAAATTCTTCTTGCAAAGTAAATCTTATAAGCAGACAATTTTTTAAAACTCCTTTCTCTGTGTGGCTGGAGTTTGTTACTGTGGACTGAGTGAAGCGCACAGGGAGGTTAGTTTGAAGTGTGTTCCTCTGTGATTTTCCAGTGCATTTTCCATGGTGCTGTAAAGAGTCCGGAACTACTCAGCCCGGTGCTTGTCGAGGCTGGGTGTTCTGAAATGCTCTAATGACCCTCAGTCTTCTGATTCAATCCATACCCAGGGGGCATGCTGGTTTTTTCAATATGAAATATTTATGAGGTGATTGTTGTTTTTTATCCAGGAAGTTATATGGCCTGTTTTCTGTATGTTAAGAGACACAGCTTCTTGTTGTGAAGATTAACATGCATTTTTAGTTGTGGCTATGATAGAATTCTTTGTACCTTAAGTCGAGGTCAAGCTGTATAAAAGTCACTCATGTTATTTAAATGATGTACTGTACTGCTGTTTACATGGACATTTTGTGCAGGTGCTTTGAAGTGCCTTGCATCAGGGATTAGGAGCAATTGAGTTATTTTTTCATGGGACTGTGGAAAGCATGTAACTAGGTATTGTGCTGGTATATAACTATTGTAGCTTTACAATAGAATTTTTATTTGGTGGAGAGAATGCTCTTTAAATTATGATGGACTCTCACTTTAGAATGAGGTTAAAGATTTTCCAAGCATACAATAATGGTGTTTTTTATTAAATATAATAAATTAGTGAATGCTGATTTATTCTTTATATGACACTTTAAGCCTAACACTTTAATTAAATAATACTGGAAAGGTTTTTAAATTCATTTGAAAGTCTGATGATTTTTACAATAAAAATATTAAGAATGAAAAAAAAAAGCATTGGTAAAGCCCCCTGAGGGAGCAGAAAAGAATATGGAACTATTAAACTTTACTATTAGGGAGTCCCCTGATACTGTGTCAAACTTAAGGGACATCCGAATCAATAAGCTATGCCCTATATCAGGAGGCTTACTCTTATGAAGCTTATGTAGGTAGCAGAGAAGCTTAGACTACATATAGACATACTTAAGAGTTACTTCTGGAGGACCCCTTTTTTTGCTCAGATGTGGCCGCAGTCTCTCTAAGCCGAACTCTGCAAGTAAAATCATTGCCCCCCCCCCTTACATGGGATACGACATTCAGGGATGAAAGTCCCCCTGGTAATGTGGGAGATGATTCCCAGGGATGAATCCAGACCTGGCACCATGGGATCAACAATTCCATCCTGACCAAAAGAGTGAAACAAAGTGTAATTAACAAAGTATCAGTGGCAGAGAGGGTTCAAATAGAGCTGAGAGGCTACTCTGGAGGTTGCTCTTAAGCAAGCTTCAATTAGACCTTACTACCTATCATAATCTGCCAACCCCCAACCAGGACCATTCCAGCCAATCCTAAAGAACATTTAGGGCGATATATAAGATTTCACAAGGTTTCCATGCACTAGAG
The DNA here is from genome assembly GCF_023851605.1 of Tamandua tetradactyla. Lineage (NCBI taxonomy): Eukaryota > Metazoa > Chordata > Mammalia > Pilosa > Myrmecophagidae > Tamandua > Tamandua tetradactyla. The sequence continues at coordinate 96,270,583 of NC_135353.1, forward strand.
TAACTTTCCAGAAACCTACAGCCTTCAGATGTGTCCCTGGTTTAGATAAGTAACCTAGCCCAGCTTCTTCAGAACATCAGCAATTTCCATCTCCCTACCCCAGATTAGTGACAGACCCTTCCAATATGAAAAATTTAGAATTGCCATAGCCCAAACACCCTTAAAGAGAGAGATAGAAAAATCAGCGATGATGGTAGAGTTATACAGAGAAGATAGTATTTAACAGATGAATAGGAATGTTGAATCATTAAATTGATATCCCTTAGTCTCCAGTAGTTTAGGGCAGTTAGAAGTAAAAACCTAAAATCATGGAATTTTAACCCATGTCAAACTCTGAAATATATTCTACAACTAATTGTGGTGCTGTGCCACAAATATTAAGTCCTCCAGCCTCCTGTATTCTGGAGCTGCTAGAAGGAAAAATATGAGAGGATCATATGGTAGTCCATGGCAAACTCTGGGATCTGTCCTGTAACTACTTGTTGAAGAGTGTGTCAAAAACTATTGTGTTTTTATTTCTTTGTTTGTATATGTTCTACTATACAATAAAAAGTTAAAAATTAAAAAAATATATCAATTGACCACAGATATGGGGGTCTCTTTCTGAACTCTCAATTCAATTCCTTGGGTCAATATGTTTTTGGGATTTTTTGTTGTTGTTTTGTTTTGTTTTGTTTTGTTTTTTGCATGGGCAAGCACTGGAAATTGAACCTGCATCTCCGGCATGGCAGGCGAGAACTCTGGCACTGAGTCACCATTACCCAATTTGTTTCTCACTTTAATGTGCATTTGGATTCAAAATAATTTGCCAAATAATCTACAAGTATTTTGTTGGAGGTTTTTACTTCTATATTAAATACAGAGATTTCTGTGTAATTTTCCTTACTTGTAGTATCTTTATCAGATTTTTTTTTAGCATGTTAGCTTCATGGAATGAACTAGGTAGCATTTCTCCTCTTCGGTTTTCTGGAATGGCTTGAGGCAGATTGGTATTAGTTCTTGTTGGTTTGTAGAATTCACCTCTGAAGCCATCTGGTTCTGGGCTTTTCTTTGTTGGGAGGTTTTTAATGACCGTTTCAATCTCTTGTGTTTTGTTAGTTGAGATCTTCTATTTCTTCTGAAATTAGTGTGGGTCGTTTGTGTGTTTCTAGATAATTGTCCAGACCATATAAGTTGTCTACTCAATTTTGTTGATCTTCTCAAAGAACCAACTTTTGCATTTTTTCTTCTCTCTATTGTCTTATTATTCTCAATTTCATTTATTTCAGCTCTGTCTTTGCTATTTCTTTTTGCTTGCTTTGGGATTAGTTTGCTGTCTCTCCTGGCTTCTTGTTTCATGAAGCTCCCTGAGAGGCATTTTCCTTCTTTATCTCCAAAGGTCTCTGGCTCTGTGGCCTCTGGTGGTTCTTATGACTCTGTCATACTGCCCAAGATTTTTCCAAAATACTTCCTCTTTTAAAGGATTCCAGTCAAGTTAATCAAGCCCCACCTGGAATGGGTGGTGTTACATCTCCATCTAATCAAAGGTTAATACCCACAATTTGGTGAGTCACATCTTTGTGGAGATAATTAAATCAAGCTTCCAACCTACAGTACTGAATAGAGATTAAAAGAAAGGGCTGCCTCCATAAAATGGATCAGGATTAAAACATGGTTTTTCTAGGGTACTGTTCTAGTTCGCTAGCTGTCAGAATGCAATATACCAGAAATCAAGTGGCTTTTAAAAAGAGGAATTTAATAAGTTGCAATTTTGCAGTTCTAAGGCTGTGAAAATGTCCCAATTAAAGCAAACCTATAGAAATGTCCAACCTAAGGCATCCAGGGAAAGATACTTTAGTTAAAGATGGCAATGAGGTTCAGGGTTGCTCTCTCAACTGGAAAGGCACATGGCAAATATGGTGGCGTCGGCTGGCTTCTTGTTTCATGAAGCTTTCCCAGGAAGGTTTTCCTTCTTCATCTCCAAAGTCTCTGGCTGAATGGGCTCTGTCTCTCTCAGAATCTCAGGACTTTTCCAACATGCTTCCTCTTTTCAAAGATTCCAGTAATCAACACCTACCTGGAATGGGTGGAGTCACATTTCCCTCTAATCTGAGGTTAATACCAACAATTGAGTGAATCACGTCTCCATGGAGATAACCTAATCAGGCTTCCAACATATAATACTGAATAAGGATTAAAAGAAATACTGCCTCTACATGATAGGTTAGCATTAAAAGATAGCTTTTTTAGGGTACATGAATCCTTTCAAACTGGCACTGGTATATAATCCTTTCAAACCGGCACAATGACTAAAAGCCTTTAATTCAATTCCCCAAGGGCCACTTTCCTGGCCTAGTTAGCCTATGTCCTTCTTCCAAAAGCACTTTAGATATATTCCCAGTAGTGTGCTTTTATTTCTGGGACACCCATGACATGAATGTTCATGTACTTCATGTTTTCACTTAGTTCTCAAAGATCCTGCTTCATTTTTCCCATTCTCTTCTCTAGCTGTTCTTTTGTCTCTTCAAATTCATGTATTTGTAGCCCTCTTCATCTGCAACCTCCCACCATTCTTGATACCCCAAATCTTTCTGCCTCAAGAGTGGGGGCTGGGCTGTGGCTGAGGGGGGTTGTTCATGATCTTTCACAATAGCTTCTTTATCTCTTCATTCTGCACTTTCCTCAGTGTTGCACAACACTCCCATCAATCTTCAGAGCCCCAGTTCCATTGTTCCAGAAAGTTTCTTATCTGCCATGTCTGGAGAACAAATTCCACCCTAGAGTGGGGGCAGGGTAAAGGAGGGGAACCCAGATCTCTTAAACCTACCTGCTGAGAGGTGATCAAAGGTACACTTAGCTGGACCATAGCAGAAGGAAGAGCCTCTGGAGAGGGAGACTCCTGATCCCTGCTGTAAGCCTATAGCTACCTGTGTTTTTGTTCACTGAGCTTCTGCAACATGGTGCTGGGGGGAAATGAAAGATATCATCAGTCTACTTTCCCAAGGGACAAACTGTAGCCTTAGGCCAGGAGCTGAAGGAAGAGGAAGTTCCATGTTCTTGGCCACATCCACCCTGAATACAGCATCCAACATATTGGTTGAATGTTTGGTTAATCCTCACATAGGACACTATTCTCTTGGGACTCCCTTTCTGGAAGCCCAGAATTTTCCAGACCATCAATTTCTGGTTTATTTGTACTCAAGAGTTCACTTCTCAGCTTATCTCTTTCCTGTCACATTTCACCATAAGTTGCAAGGAGAAGCCAAGTTGCATTTTACACATTTAGTTTGGACATCTCATCAGCTATGTACCCCTGCTTGCCACTTTTAAATTCTACTTTCCATCCAACACCAATAGCCAATTTTGCCAAATTCTCTGCTACTTTAAAACAAAAGTTGTGGGTGGGCCACGGTGGCTCAGCAGGCAAGAATGCTTGCCTGTCATGCCAGAGGATCTGGGTTCGATTCCCGGTGCCTGCCCATGTTAAAAAAAAAAACAAAACAAGAGTTGTCTTCCTTTCAGTTTGCAATGACACATGCATTATTTCTGTTTAAGGCCTGTTTTAGTTTGCCAGCTGCCAGAATGTTATATACCAGAAATGGAATGGCTTTTAAAAAGGGGAATTTAATAAGTTGATAGTTAATAGTTTTTAGGCCATGGAAATATCCCAATTAAAACAAGTGTATAGAAATGTCCAATCTAATGCATCCAGGGAAAGAGACCTTGATTCAAGAAGGCAAATGAACTCTCCTAAGCAGAAAGGCACATGGCAAACACAGTAAGGGTTTCTCTCTCAGCTGGAAGGGCACATGGTGAACACAGTGTCATCTAGCTTCCCCTCCAGCTCCCCAGGAGGTGTCTTCCTTCTTCATCTCCAAAGGTCACTGCCTGATGGACTCTCTGTTTCGTGTTTCTGTGGCATTTTGTCATCCTTCTCTGCTTTCTCTGAATCTCTCACCTTCTCCAAAATGTTTCCTCTTTTATAGGATTCCAGTAAACTAATCAAGACCTACCCAAGTGGATAGAGTCATGTCTCCATCTAATCAAGTTTAGTACCCACTCTTGATTGAGTCACATCCCCATGGAGATAATCTAATTAAAGTTTCCAGCATACAGTACTGAATAAGGATTAGAAGAAATGGATGCCTTTACAAAATGGGATTAGGATTAAAACATGGTTTTTCTAGGGTACATACATCCTTTCAAACCAGCACAAGGCCTCATCAGAAGTATCCTTAGAGTCCATATCTCAACCAACAGTCTCTTCAAAGCATTCTAGGCTTTCTTTATCAAGCTCCTCACAATTCTTCCAGAATCTTCCCCTTATCCATTTAAAAAGCTGTCTGAACACATTTGGTATTTGCAAACCACAGCACCCCATTTCTCTGGTATCAAAGTCTGTTTCAGTTTGCTAATGCTGCCATAATGCAATATACAGGCAATTGGCAGGCTTTTATAAAAAGGGTTTATTAAGTGACAAGTTTACAATTCTAATGGCATAGAAATGTCCAACTAAGGCATCCATAGAAAGATACCTTGACTCAATAAAGGTCAATCTTGGGGGTTTGTCTATCTTGGAAGGCATGGGGCTGGTGGCTGCTGGTCCTTTGGCTTCTGTTTCAAACAGCTTCCCTGGGGACATTTTATTTCTGCTCTCCAAATGTCTCTGGGTGTGAACTCAGGCTTTTTCCAAAATTGTTACTTCTTAAAGACTTCACCTTGAACAGGGGCAGATAAATCTCCATAGAAACCACCTAATCAAAGGCTCCCACCCACAATTGGGTGAGTCAGTGCTCCATAGAAATAAGAAGATCCCACCCAACAATATTGAATCAGGATTAAAGAATATGGCTTTTCTTGTATACACAACAGTTTCAAACTGGCACACAAGACTTTTCTTAATTTGTGATGGTAATTCCCTATACAAAAAGTTTTTTCCAAAGATGGGAAGAATAGATCAAATTTGGTTAAACACCTGTTTGATCCACCCTCTCTTTTTCATATTTAAAACTTTTTATTATGGAAAACTTCAAGCTTATACACAAGTAAACAGAATCCTATAATGTGACCTCATATACACATTACCTAACATCTACAGTTATCACGTCCCAGCCAATGTTGTCATATCAACTCCTGGCCAGACATACCATTTTACCTATAATTATTCCATCATGTAACTCTGAATTGTAAGGGCACTTTAAAAAATATAACTGCCATCATTGTCATAACACCTAAAATAATTAAAAACTGTTCCATAACATCAACAAATATCCTGTCAGTGTCCAATCTTCAAGTGTCTAATTGACTTATAAATGTCAGGAAGGTTTTTGTTTTGTTTTGTTTCTCAAAATTTATTTGAATCAGGATCTAAATAAAGTCCACAATTTTTCAGGTTCCTGCTCCTGAATGCTGTATACTGAAATAATGAGGAACTGGAATTGTGCTGGGAACCATTGACCTACAGGCTCTTCCTGAGAATTCTTGTTGTTCAACCTTGAACTACGTGAGTCATAATTAATTACCAGATTTGGAGATAAAGACACTTGGATACAGAGCTGTGAAATGACTAACTCAAGGTCATCTAGCTACTGAGGGGCTAGGCCAGGTTGGAAACTCATTCCAGGAGTCCAAAGTCATAATTGTGCTCTGTCAATGACATTCTGCCACCCTCCCTATCCTCCCTTCAAAAAGTGAGGGAGTTCATTTCCCTGTCCAGGCACCCCACCAAAAACAAAACAGAACAGAACAAAAGTGGGGGAGTGCTTTAGGAAGGGGGCAAGAGAGACCTTCCACACCCCCAAGCTAGTCCAGGTCACACCCAGGAACTGTCAAAAACCAATGCAATGGTCCACATTTTAAAACTTCAACTTCTGTGTGAGTCCAAAGGGAGAGATGTTTATTTGGTGCAACATTTATATTTTGAGTAGTGCATGATCTAATTTAACTTGCATGGTCAGTTTATTTGAACACCATAATTAAATGGAATCTTGAATAGGGCATGAAATCTTGTTGATTTGTCCTGGGGTTGATTTGTCCCCACCTGGGGAATTCCTAATATTCTGGTAAGCAGTGGGAACAACCAATTCAATAGACTGAGCTCTTGAACATAGGGTGTCCCTATGAAACACATTCCTGCAAAGGATAGGCTAAACCTACTTATAATTATGCCTAAGAGTCACCCCAGTGAAATTCTTTTGTTGCTCAGATGTGGTCTCTCTCTCTAAGCCAACTCAGCAGATGAACTCACCTATGTGGGACATGGCCTCCAGAAGTGTAAATCTCCCTGGCAACATGGGTCAGGACTCCTGGGATGAGCCAGAACCCAGAATCATGGGATTGAGAAATCTTTCCTGACCAAAAGAAGGAAGAGAGAAATGAGACAAAATAAAATCTCAGTGGCTGAGAGATTTCAAGCAGAGTTGAGAGGTTATCCTGGAGATTATTCTTATGCATTATATACATATTCGTTTTTAGTTTATGGTGCATTGAAATGACTAGAGGGAAGTACCTGAAACTGTTGAACTGTGTTCTAGTAGCCTTGATTCTTGAGGATGATTGTATAACTTTACAGCTTTTACAATGTGATCATGTGATAGTGAAAACATTGTGCCTAGTGTTCCTTTTATACAGGGTATGAGCAGATGAATAAAAAAATAAGGAAAAATAAATAAACAAACAATAGGGGGGATACAGGGTAAAAAACATGTAGATGGAAATACCAGTGGTCAATGAGAGGGAGGAATAAAGGGTATGGTACTATGAGTTTTTCTTTTTTCTTTTTATTTCTTTTTCTGGAGTGATGCAAATGTTCTAAAATTATGAATGACTATGCATGGTGATGATGCACAACTATATGATGATATTGTAAGCCATTGATTGTATACTGTGGATGGACAGTATGTATGTGAAGATTCTCAATGAAAATATTTCTTGGAAAAGCAAACCTGGAAAGAAAAAAAATGCAATCCCACCTCTTCTGAATCCTTGTCCCATTTTTCTCATCCAAGGTGTTTACCCTTGTGTGCATGTTCCTCAGTGTTCCCTCTCACCCAGAAGTTTGCTGAGGGCAGGGAATTTGGATCCTAAGTATTTGTGACCTGGCCCCCAGCTGAGCCTTACCCATAACCCTCTCAAAGATGGATTGTTAGAAATATCATGGAAGGAAATTGAGATGAATTTAGCATTCACAGTGATCATGTTTGAAATACCCTCTCAAAAGAAGAGGGATGGGCGAGAGAGCTGAATTCTTTCCCTTAGATTCACTGGGTGTAGTGACCTTCAAAAGGGAGTACTTCAGGATTTCCAGGCCAAGATGGTGGCTTAGTAATGTGCGTGTTTTAGTTTGTACTCCAGAACACCTACTAAATAACCAGAAACAGTACAGAACAGCTCCTGGCACCATGTCAGTGACCGAACACACACTGTACTCCAGTCTGGACAAGCTAGACCAGCTGTGGGCCCCCCCAGAACTGTGAGTTCCCCAAGCGTTGGTGCCCGGCACCCCTCCCACACAGGCTGCTTCCCAGAGGGGAAAGGAAAGAGACTCTACCAGCAACAGGGGCTGAGACCAACCAAACGCCAATTGTGGAATTAATTAACACATTCTGACTACTAAAAATAGGCCCCCAGGGCAGGTGAACCTGGTCAAAGTGGAGGTCGCTAATTTTTGCCCCGGTGCCAAGGGGGCAGGGCTGACAGAAAAAGAAAAAAAAAGGAAGCAGAGGTTTTTGTGGCTGTGTTTCTACAGAGGCTTGACTGCCTTTGGATACAGTGCCAGGGCTTCTCAGGCTGCCACTTCCCCAGGCATAGGCAGAAACAATCTCATTTGAGGGCTTGTCTGGAGCCTGTGCCTTCCACAGGGGAAGGGTGAAGCCCAAATCAGGTGGAATCCCTCCCTCAAGGAATTAAGACACCAGGGCTTGGTAATTTAAAGCCATTAAAACCAGCCTACAACCTCTCTTCTATCTCCACCATGCCCCCATCAGGGAGACTCTGCTGAAGTTAAAGGTATCACATCACCTTATGCTGGTGGGACCTGCAGGCAGACAAGCACCACATACTGGGTAGGATAAGAAAATCAGAGTCCAGAGACTTCACAGGAAAGTCTTTGAACCTGCTGGGTCTCGCCCTCAGGGAAAACCTACATAGGTGACTCTTTCTACCTGATAGGAGGCCAGTTTGGTCTGGAAAAATCCAGCTGGGGTCTATAATACCTACATAGATCCTCCTAAGGGTGGGGGGGGAAGGCACCATACAAGCAGGGCAAGAAACAAGAAAACAAGAACTGAAAAATTCTCCTCTGTTAAATAAAACCTAAGCTAGAGGTCCAGATAAAGCTAAACTGAATGTCAAAGAACAGATAGACAACAAATTCATCCAGCAAGAAAACCCTAGGTAAAATAAGTGAAAGCAATCTCCAGAATGAACTAATTAAGGTAATTAAATGCCTAGACGCCAGCAAAAAATAATAAATCACATTAGGAAAATTGAAGATATGGCCCAGTCAAAGGAACAAACCAACAATTCAAATGAGACACAGGAGCTGAAGCAATTAATTCAGAATATATGAACAGACATGGAAAACCTCATCAAAAACCAAATCAATGAATTGAGGAAGGATATAAAGAAGGCAAGGAATGAACAAAAACAAGAATTTGAAAGTCTGAAAAAACAAATCAAAGAACTTATGGGAATGAAAAGCACTGTAGAAGAGGTGAAAAAAACAATGGAAACCTACAATGGTAGATTTCGAGAGGCAGAACATAAGATTAGTGAACTGGAGGATGGAACATCTGAAATCTGACAAGAATAAGAAAATATAGGGAAAAATGGAAAAATATGAGCAGGGACTCAGGGAATAGAAAGACAATATGAAGCACATGAATATACGTGTTGTGGGTGTCCCAGAAGGAGAAGAAAAGGGAAAAGGAGGAGAAAAACTAATGGAGGAAATTATCACTGAAAATTTCCCAACTCTCGTGAAAGACTTAAAATTACAGATCCAAGAAGTGCAGCATGCCACAAACAGAATAGATCCAAATAGACGTACTCCAAGACATTTACTAATCAGAATGTCATAGGTCAAAGAGAAAGAGAGAATCTTGAAAGCAGCAAGAGAAAAACAATCCATCACATACAAGGGAAGCCCAATAAGACTATGTGTAGATTTCTCAGGAGAAACCATGGAGGCAAGAAGACAGTGGGATGATATATTTAAATTATTAAAAGAGGAAAACTGCCAACCAAGAATTCTATATCCAGCAAAATTATCTTTCAAAAATGAGGGAGAAATTAAAACATTTTCAGACAAAAAATCACTGAAAGAATTTGTGACCAAGAGACCAGCTCTGCAAAAAATACTAAAGGGAGCACTAGAGACAGATATGAAAAGACAGAAGAGAGAGGTGTGGAGAAAAGTGTAGAAAGGAAGACTATGAGTAAAGGTAAAAAGAAAGAAAATTAGATATGACATATAAAATCCAAAAGGCAAAATGGTAGAGGAAAGTATTACCTGTGCAGTAATAACACTAAATGTGAATGGATTAAACTCCCCAATCAAAGACATAGACTGGCAGAATGGATTGAAAAACAGGACCCATCTATATGCTGTCTCTACTCAAGAACATGAGGGCAAGGACAGAAATGGACATTTGCACACCAATGTTTATAGCAGCATTATTTACAATTACCAAGAGATGGAAACAGCCAAAATGTCCATTAACAGATAGGTGGCTTAACAAACTGTGGCATATACATATGATAGAGCTGTAAGACAGAATAAAGTTATGAAGTATGTAACAACATGGGTGGACCTTAAGGATGTTATGCTGAGCGAGATTAGACAAAAACAAAAGGACAAATACTGCATGGTCTCACTGATATGAACTGACATTAATGAATACACTTGGAATATGTCATTGGTAACAGAGATCACAGGGAGGTAGAAATAGGGTAAGATATTGGGTAATTGGAACTGAAGGGACACAGATTGTGCAAAAGGACTGAATATAAAAACCCAGAAATGGACAGCACAATACTACCTTACTGTAATACAATTATGTTAAAACAATGAATGAAGCTGAATGTGAAAATAATAGAGGGAGGAAGCCTGGGGGCACAAGTGAAGTCAGAAGGAAAGATAGACGATAAAGATTGAAATGGTATAATCTAGGAATGCCTAGAGTGTATAATGATAGTGACTAAATGTACAAATTAAAAAAATGTTTTTGCATGAGGAAGAACAAAGGAATGTCATTACTGCAGGGTGCTGAAAATAGATGGTAATTAATATTTTAAAATTTCAACTTATGTGTGAGACTAAAGCCAAAAGTATTCATTTGGTACAAAATTTTTATTTTGACTAATCTTATATCTAAGATTATTTATATTTTGTCTAATCTTTATATCTCCTAATATAACTTATGTAGATAGTTGATTGAACAACATAAGTACATGGAACCTTGGATAGGACATGAGATTTTGCTGGTTTGCCCAGAGTGATGCCCCGATGAATCCCAGAGTGATTTGATCAGTGAGTGGAAAAGTATTTGCAAAGTCCCCTTTGGGAAATGGTGGGAACAGGGGAAAATTCAACCTCCTCAAGTTGAATTCTTGATATTCTCGCAAGCAGTGTGGACAAATAAAGCTATAGGATGAGCCCCCAGTCTTGGGGTTTGTTCATATGAAATTTAACCCCACAAAGGATAGGTCAAGCCTACTTAAAATTAGGCCTAAGAGTCACCCCCAAGAGAACCTCTTTTGTTCCTCAGATGTGGCCTCTCTCTCCAGCCAACACAACAAGCAAACTCACCACCCTCCCTCTGTCTACGTGGGACATGACTCCCAGGGGTGTGGACCTTCCTGGCACTGTGGGATAGAGATCCTAGAATGAGCTGAAATTCAGCATCAAGGGATTGAGAAAAACCCTAGAATGAGCTGAGGCTCAGTATTAAGGGATTGAGAAAACCTTCCCGACCAAAAGGGGGAAGAGTGAAATGAGACAAAGTGTCAATGGCTGAGAGATTCCAAACAGAGTTGATAGGTTATCCTAGAGGTTATTCTTATGCATTAAATAGATATCACCTTGTTATTAAAGATGTAATGGAGAGGCTGGAGGGAACTGCCTGAAAATGTAGAGCTGTGTTCCAGTAGCCGTGTTTCTTGATGATGATTGTATAATGATATAGCTCTCACAATGTGACTGTGTGATTGTGAAAACTTTGTGTCTGATGCTCCTTTTATCTACCTTGTCAACAGACGAGTAGAACATATGCAATAAAAATAAATAATAGGGGGAACAATTGTTAAAATAAATTTAGTTTGAAATGCTAGTGATCAATGAAAGCGAGGGTAAGGGGTATGGTATGTATAATTTTTTTCTCTGTTTTCTGTTGTCTTTTTATTTCTTTTTCTGAATTGATTCGAATGTTCTAAGAAATGATCATGATGATGAATATGCAACTATGTGATGATATTGTGAATTACTGATTATATATATAGAACGGAATGAGCATATCTTAAGAATGTTTGTGTCTCTTTCTTGTTATATATTTTTGTAATTAATAAAAAGAAGAAAAAGGGAGTGCTTCAAATGGACAATTGGACCTATGCTTGCTGAGCAGTTTCTTAACAACAGTTCCTGTAATAGAGCCCAAAGGAAGATACCCCATATAGAGCTGTGTGTAACACTTATAATCTAATGCAATATTTTTAAGCTGTTGTCTTTAAAAATGTAAAATTTATGATACCAAACAAAAGCAGTGAGTTCTCTGTACAATGTGCATAACAGCTGATGCATAGCACCAGAGTTTCAAAGACAGAAAGAGGTTAATGCTATGTGTGAAGCAGGAGATCAGATGGCTTATCTACCCTAACGTCGATCTCCCAGAGTCTAAGAAGCTCAGGTTTTTTACGGATTCAAGCAAGGGAAGATGTAGATGTTACCACTACAATATCAAGTACAAACAAGTCTGAGATTAGGCTAGATTACTACTACAATAGTAACCATAAACAGGGCTGAGACTAGGTTAGAATAACCATTACAATAGTAAGTAAAAACAAGGGTGAGACTAGTTGAGTTTCAGTAACTTCAGGTATTAACTTCTGCCTATTCTACAGTATAGAAAGAAAAACATTCATACGATTCAGTAATCATAATCATTTATTAATTCTTAATTTCTCAGTTACTACTTATAGAAAAATTGCAAAAATAGTAGAAGGAATTCCCATATACTCTATGATATAATTATTATCATTATTATTATTGTTATTACTACTGCTAAACCATTTGAGAGTAAGTTGTAAATGTCATGACCCTTTATTCCTAAATATTTCATTGTGATATAAAGTTGGATTGCTTCTGGAGAGGTAAGACACATGAGCAAACAGTATAGTAGAAGAAGGAGGGCCTTACCACAACACCAGACCTGGAGGTGGCTCACAGCTTTTCTGGGGCCATAGAGTCAGTCCCAAAGGAGACAGACATTGAACTGTGGAGAAAAAGGAATCTCTAGGTCTCTTTAAGTTTCTCTTTCTTAGAATGACCTCTGTTCCTTGCAAGTTATTCTCTCCTGTTTCTTTATTTTGGCCTCTGTCTTTCATATTAAATATTTCCCTCAAATGTATGGCCATTGGTCATTATCTACTCATATTTAAGTTTTGCAGGAGAACGCTGACTGGAAGCTCTACACATGTGAGTGGGATTTAAATACTGGTTTACACTGTAGGGTGATCTGATTGCCCCATTTTTTTTTGGACAACTCCCAATGTCAGTATCTTTTAATCTTTCACCTGAGGTGGTCAGATTCCTCACAAGAGTCTTCCTATCTTTCCCCTGAATTTAGTGTGAGTAGCAACATTCTAGAGACTGGGATAAGGTGGATGTTAACATTGAGAGGTAAACTCTGCTGTAAATTAGTTATCCTGTTTAAGTATAGTACTTCTCACTTTAACTGTGCCTAAATTCCCAAGTTCAGAGACTTTTATTCCCTCCAAAGAAAAAATCTTCAATACACAGCCAGAATAGGAGAAGAAGAGTTTTATGGTTGTGCTATATGGGGTGGGGATATGTCATGGCAATGTACCTATCTGAATAAACCAAAAGAAGTTTTAAATTTAAAATAAAGTAAAATAAAAGAAGATACAACATGACTCTAGTTGGAATGATCAATACAATTTATCTGGAAAGCTTCCAATACAATCAATGCACTATAGCCAGGTCAAATACATTTAAAGGTGGAGAATATCAGTCTCCAAAGTCCATCAGCCTGAGAGCTGATGGACCTTTAATGAGTGATCTTGGGAGCCAGATCCAATATGCCATTTAGCAGAGGCTTCAAAGATGACAATGGAGGCACTGGTCACAGTGCTGCAGTGAGAGTGGCAGCAAGCTTCTTTGCAACACAGCACAATCATTGAATCCAGGAGTAATAGTGACTGATTATCAATCTGCCTCAACCTAATGCTCACCAAAGCAACATCAGCAGTGGTTTTTTATAAGTGCCATCTGGCTAGCATCAAGCTAGTCCATATAAGTTATTCACACAAATGTCTTGCTATCATTTAATACAGAACATATTTTTGTTATTTGTTTACATTCTATTTGTGAATAGCATGTTTACAATACTTTGTGGTGTTTATCAATTTGTTGACAATGTTTTTTGGAATTTGTTTTAGTTTGTAAACACTGTTGGAATGCAATATACCAGGCACAGAATGGCTTTTTAAAATGGGAATTTATTAAGTTGTAACTTTACAGTACTAAGGCCATGAAAATGTCCAAATTAAGGCAAGGCTATAAAAATGTCCAAACAAAGGCATCCAGGTAATGATACCTTAGTTCAAGAAGGTTGATGATGTTCATGGTTTCTCCCTCAACTAGAAAAGCACGTGGTGACATCTGCTAACTTTCTCTCCTGGCTTCTTGTTTCATAAGGATTCCCCAGGGACGTTTTCCTTTAGCATCTCCAAAGGTCTCTGGATGTGTGGGTTCTGTTGGTTCTGAAGCTTTTTCCAAAATGGTTCCCTCTTAAAGGGCTCCAATAGCAATGTCACCTTGAATGGGTGGGTTACATCTCCATGAAAACAATAAAAAAGATCTCACCCAGCAAATTTCTTTTTTTTTTAAAGACATATATCTATTTTATTTTACATATAACATTATTCTTCCATTGTTTCTCTTATAACTTAAAGTAATATTTTGGTTTCGGAAAATAAAAATCATGCTTGATTTTGACTTTTTAAAGAGGTATGCTGTTACGGTCATTAACCAGGGTGAGTGCATCCCATTTTCTCCCGGAAGCCTACAGTAAGTTAAACTTAATCAATTTCAAGTTTCACACTTGCAGATGCAGAATCACTGAGCCATGGGACTTAAAAAAGGATTTAAGCAGGTGTCCTATTACGCTAAAGTGCATTCACTAGTTAGAAGAACCAACTAGAGGCACTTTTCCCAAGGTTCAAATTGGAAAAATATATACTAGTAAAAGTATGTTTTTCATTTCAAGTTTTCAATAAATACTGGCTAGCTAATTGGCCAGTACCATGGTTCTTAAGGATCTTTTGTGGATATCGATTGTGATGGCTGACTCAGAGATCATCAGATAAGTTACATAACTACTACCATTTGGCAACTGACATGGCCCATTATATTTCAAAAAAAATTTAGAGCACTGGGCTATAAGCACTATGAAACTGGAGTCCAAAATAAAGTTTGCCCCAATATATCATTTACCAATCAAACCAGTATCCCACACTAACAAGAAAACCTTGAAACCCTTACATTACAAAAACTAAACAAAGATGTTTATTGGTTTTATGATGAACATTCCAAAACAATGTATAGAAAATATATGATTATTCAGAATTTATTCTAAACAACTTTTTAGTTCTATGGTTCTGAATCTTAGTTCTTTCATACCATCAGTCACCATTGAGGGAACTCAGGAAAAGCTCAAAAATATTTTTAAGTTAGTAAGACAGTTTCAGATTCCAACTAATATTCAAGACAGAAGGGCCAGCTATGCTGGAACTAAATGCCATCTCCTATTGAGTTCTTTCAGGATTCCATGGAGTCAGCTCCAAGACCCTGCTTTTGGGAATGGGGAGGAACAAGAGCAGCACAAATGATAGCCTGTGGTACATGAAACGCTTGCTAGATGACAAGGTGGCTACTGCCGTACACGATCTATGACAAGGACAGCATGAGGGCCTGTGACGTATTTGGTTGACTAAAGAAGGATTGAGGAAGAGTCAACAGGCTTTAAGGAAAATTTAGCATTCCCCTAGACTACTGCTTATCTCTGGCTAAAAATTAAGGATTAGATGATAAAATTTAAATAAAGATAGAAAACAGTTAAGGTCAAATATGCAAAGGTGAGCACATATTCAAAATAGTTTCTTTGGATTAAACTGTCATTGAGACAATATTTGGTTTGACTTTTAAAGAACATTAATGCCAATGTCCCTTTTTAAAATCACACTGCAAATGAAAGCTATCAACTACCATGGCATTTATTAGTTGTCAAGAAGCTTCACACTCAGTTTCATAATCAGGAAATAAAGCAGGATTTCAGTGTTGTTTTCTTATAAAATTAATGAATCTCTGAAAATATAAAGGATTTGTTTTCTAAAAATGCGAGCTTTGTCACATGATGTTCCAGAGATCTGGCCCCAAAAGTTTCTCAAGCTTTGCCATCCATGGTTTCTTTATTTGTAACTGAGACCCATCTGTTGTTTTCCATTTGAAGTTGGAAAGAGTTAGGACAATTAGTTTCTGCTGTACTCTTCAGTAATTTATAGCAAAGTGAGAGAAGCTGGACCAAGATAGCCATCATGGATCTTGTCTTTGCAATGCATTTGTCAACCTTTAAAGGCACTTTATTCTGCAAGGGAGTCTTAGTTATTGTCTGGAGCTGGTGGCATAGAGGAATTAGCTTGTTTATTTCCAGGAGAAGCATAAGCTTGTCATCATCTTTCAGCTGTTTTGAAAAAGCTTGTATACTTGAAGAAAGTTTTAAACCCTCTGCAGCAAAAACCTCTAGATGATGAATTAAATCCTGGGAAGTTTTCAGTGGCTCCTCTCCTCTAGTAAATAAATATAGAGAATAGGCCATACTGGACATGTTCCGTCCATATTGAACAATCTCATTCTCCTGATCTTCCCATTTCTCAATTTCGCAGTCTGCGTCGGAGGTGAGCAAACCCAGCTTCAGTCCAAGCTTGGCAATCTTGGCTTGCTCCTCAGAGTCAGGCTTCTCCGGCTTCAGTGATTTCAGGTTTGGGTTATTCTTCACTGGCTTTGGAAGTGAAAGGTAGCCGTACTTCTCTCCTCGTCTTCCTTCAAATACATCACTGATTTCTCTTAACAGTGTTGACATATCATTAATTTGAGATTCCCAAGCTTCACAAAATACATCTAGGTTTTCTTTAGCAATTTTACTAGATGGGTACAATGTCAATGTTTCGGCAGCAGAAATTATCTGTTGGCCAGTCACCTGAAATGTCTCCTCTGCATGTACACAGGTTATTTCCAGAGGTTCTGTTCCAGACACATGGCGCAACAATCGACAGGTCTCAACAAACTGTTCTTTCAGTTCAGAGAGTTTACAGGCATTTTCAGCCAAAGCTTCTAGATTTCCTTCTACTCCAGTAAGTTTTAATGCTTTTAAAGCCACATCATCAGCATGGTATTTTAATAGATCTACTGCCCGCTGTGTTGCTGTACTATGAAGTTCTTTCTTAAGTTCATTGAGGCTGTGACTGATTTTCAATATAGTGAGTTCCAGTTCTTCAGCAATGCTTTTTGTTTTCCTGCTTTGAGCCTGAATCCACGCAGAAATCAACTGTTGCAGTTCCATTCTCGCCTGCGTTGACAATGCCAGGATGCGTTCCCGGTGCTCATGGCTGGTGTAGGCAGAGTCAGTGAAGTCCTCTGTTCGCTCCAAGATGATTTCCAATGTCTTGGAAAGATCCTCTTTGGACTGAAAACAGAGATTCTCCCGAAGGCTTTCAATATTCATCTTGAATTCTTTAATCCCAGTAAAAATACTGATAGATGAAATGTCAGTCCCTCCATTTGGTTTACAGTCAGTCACAATTTCAATGACCTTATCCAATGCAACTTTCATGCGGTCAAATACTCCTTCTTTGTTTTTATGGGCTGATTCACAGTTGGGATGCCTGAGACAGGTCTTTGAAGCTGTGAGAAGCATCATTGTACACTTTTCGAGAACTGCCCTAGCTGCTGCCATTTTTGCCTTTTTCTTTTCATCCTTTAAATCATTTTGTCTATCTCCAGTTAGATGTGCAAATTCCACCATTTCATTTCCAAATTGACTGAATATTTGGACAAATTCTTGAAAGCTATTCACCTTCTCTAACCTTTCAATAGTTGCCAGAACCTTATTTCTCGATGTTATTATCTGCTTAATGACCACTCGGTCTGCCAGCAACAGCACCTTTGTCACTGAAGAAAGAAGTAATCTTGCAGCCTTTACAATCCCTGTCTTGTCTGTAAAAATTGTGATGCGGACATCAGATTCTGGATGATTCAAGTTGGTTACATCTGTAAGGGCTGCAATGGTTTCTCCTGCTTGCTTGGCTTCAATGCAGGCAATATTTATCTCTTCTTTCAAGTCCCAGTTTTCATTGGCTATAGCTTCCCCTACTTTAACAAATCTTCCAACTGCCAAACTGACGGCTTGTCCAACACGCTGAATTACTTGTAGAGTTTTATCAGACTTTTTGGTATTATCTTTATGATTAATAAGTGTGGTAATCTGAGAAACCAGCGGCAGCAGCGTCTGCTCCACCGAGCTAGTTTTGATCTCGAGTCCCGAGTCGAAGGCGAAGCCTGACGGGCCGGGAACGCGGAATGCTCCGGCTCGGCCAACGCCGGCGGGAGCGGAGGCGGCCATGGCCCTCCGCTTGTTGCACAGCCCCGACTCCGCGCCACCGCAGGCCCGCAGCCCGTAGCGCGCGCCAACCCGCCAGCAGCGGCGGCTGGCCCCAGCAAATTTCTTAATCTAATCGTATGTTGATGCTTAGAGCAGATCAAACATTCATACACAATTCAGCACTGTGAATTATACTCACAATGTTATACCACCATCACCTCTATCTGTTTCCAAACATGAAAATTCAACCTAGCTAAAAATTCTGCTCATAGTGTGCAACCACTCTCCATTTGCTAGTCTTATTCTATCTCTCGTAACCTCAGTTCTAAATTTTATGTCTATGAGTTCAACCATGTAAAGTATATGGAAGAACACGACAGAATAAGACATATTTTACAAAATATTACCCCTAGTAATATACTGCAGGTTATCAGAAGACACCAATTATTTCAACTCCTAGAATTTGGGAACCTAAGTACTTACAAATGATATTTGCCATAGTTGACCTTACAATAGTACCGTATATCTTATAATTTAATAAAAAATATTTTTAACTAGTGTGAGACCACCAATGTGCAGTAATACTTTCTAGAACCATATGGCTTACCATTTATGTATTTACCAGTCAAATAGATCTATAGAAGCAGGAAACCTTTGCAATTCGTATGGGGATTAGTAGGAAGATTGAAAGGAATTTTGACATGGCAGTACCAAAAAAAGCATATGGATGTAAAATTGGAAACTTTTAAAAGAACATAAAATTTTAATTCCCATGCCATGGCAGCTTTCTCACTCTTAGGACTTCAAGTTAAAAAAAAAATACATGGCATTGTGGATCACAGGAAAGAGCTAGAGGAATCATTGGACATTTAAAAACAGGTCAGACGAGTTTTAACACTCAAAATATTAAGAAAGCTATATAAAAATACAGATAGAAAACCAATGCAACACAGTGCAACTGAAGCCAAAAGTTACTTAAGAATTTTGCCCTTAACAGTCCAATGATTAAATGAAGCATTACTCATTGCAGATGATATTCCCTTTAGCTGGTTACAAATGCAATCAGTTGTGGATACAGCTGACATAATCATGATTTAAGCCCATGAAATGTCCTCATAGCAACAGACAGGCCAGTGCTTGCCTGACCAAACGACAGGGCACCACCACCTGGCTAAATCGACACATGAATCTGACCCTGACAGTCCACCCCTTTTCACCTTGGCAGCTGTATGCATCACCTTTAGCCATACTTAATCTCTAAATAGAAAACAACAACAGACACATTTCTTTCCATGCTGAACAAGATTCAATTGTCCCACATTCAACCGGAAGTGCATTAAATCTCCACATAATAGGGTGCAATTCCTTGGGTAATATTCACTCTTATATTGAAATCTTACAACTTAAATACTATAAGATGAACAAATAGGCATTAGAGTCTTCATTTCTGTAATAGATCATGTGGTCACAGTTCATATTTATCACTACCTTCTGCCACTATCCATTCTATGATCCCTTTACCCTCAGCAAGCACTTCAGATGGCCATGGTTCTTTGCCTGGTGCAGTGATGCAAACCTTCATTTCTGAAGCTTCAGACCCATTGGTAGACATGCTTGGATTGGGTTGTGGCAGTTTTCCATTTATTTTGAACACAGGATATGGCAGTACTAAAAGACAACCTAGGGGTCTCCAATATTCCAAGAAAACTCCTCTTTACCTCCATTGTGTAGTTGCAGCCCTATTTCCCCCTGATAGTCAGGGTCAATCACCCAGCCAGTAAAGTAATCGCCTTCTTGGCTTGTTGACCCAGGAGCATGAGTAGCCCAAAGTGACCAAATTGCAGTCTTAGATTCCAGTTCAATAGAATCATTTTTTCTCCTGGAGGAAGCTCTCCCCTTTCTGAACTAAAACCTGTAGACCAGCAAAGCTCAAGGTCACAGGGACAGGAAGGAAAAATTTTCCTAGTGGATCACTAGGGGTAATAGTGAGTGGTGCCATTCCCATTTCCACCCCTTGGTTCCTGGACCCATGGATCTTGGCTATGGGAAAAACAGCACCAAGCACTGCAAACTGATTCAGAGAATATACCACCTCTTGCAGAACATCAGCCCAGCCCTGCAAGGTATTGCCACCAAATTGGCACCATAATTGAGTTTTTGTCACTTCACTGTTCTATCAATCCAGCTGCCTCTGGATGATAGGGAACATGGTAAGATCAAAGAATTCCATGATCCCATGATCATGTACCCATTTCTGCACTTCATTTGCTTTGAAGTGGGATCCTTGATCAGAAGCAATGCTGTGGAATATCATGACGATAATTAAGGCATTTTGTAAGTTCATGGGTGATAGTTTTGACAAAAGCATTGCATGCAGGGAAAGAAAACCCATATTCAGAGTATATGTATATTCCAGTTAGAAAAAATCACTGCCCCTTCCATGATGGGAGTGGTACAGTGTAATCAACCTGCCATCATTTAGCCTGCTGATCACATCATGTGCCATATCGGGGGCTGAGTGTGGGTCTCTGCTGCTGGCAGATTGGGCATTCAGCAGTGACTATATCCAGGTCAGCCTTGGTTAGTGTAAGTCCATGTTACAGAGCCCATGCATAACCTCCATCCCTACCACCATGACCACTTTGCTCATGAGCCCATTGGGCAATGACAGGAGTTGCTGGGGGAAAAGGCTGACTGGTATCCACAGAATGGGTCATCTTATCCACTTGATTATTGAAATCTTCCTCTGCTGAAGTCACCCTCTGGTGTGCATTCATGGGACACAGATATCTTCATGTTTTAAGCCCACTTGGAAAGGTCTACCCACATAACCACTTCCCCAGACCTCTTTGTCACCAATTTTCCAATCAGGACTTTTCCAAGTCACTGACCATACAGCCAAACCATCAGCAACAGCCCATGAGTCAGTATGCAAATGCACCTCTAGCCAGTTCTCCTTCCAAGCAAAATGAACAACCAAGTGTATTGCTCAAAGTTCTGCCCACTAGGAGGATTTCCCCTCACCACTGTCCTTCAGGAACACCCCAGAAAGGTGTTATAATGCTGGAGCGGTCCACTTTCTGGTGGTACCTGTTATCGTGCAGAACCATCTGTAAACCAGGCCTGAGTTTTCTCTTCCTCTGTCAATTCACTGTAAGGAACTCCCCAAGAGGCCATAGCTGTGGTCTAGGAAAGAGAAGGTAATGTGGCAGGAGTGGAGACCATGGGCATTTGGGCCACTTCCTCATGTAACTTGTGCCTTCAGGGCCTGCTCTGGCTCTATTTCATATATACTATTCATATTTTACAATAGAGTGCTGCTGTGCTCGCCCAACTTTATGGCTTGGTGAGTCAGACAACACCCAGCTCATGATAGGCAACTCAGGTCTCATGGTAATGTGGTGGCCCTTGGTTAAGCATTCAATCTCTACTAAGGCCTAGTAGCAGGCCAAAAGCTGTTTCTCAAAAGTAGAGCAGTTATTTGCAGCAGATGGTAAGATTTTGCTCCAAAATCCTATCAGTCTGCATGTGATTCTCCTATAGGGGCCTGCCAAAAGCTCCAAATAGCATCTCTATTTGCCACTGACACTTCCAGCACCATTGGATTTTCTGGATTATATGGTCCAAGGGACAGAGCACCTTATTTTCAGCAGCCTGCACATGTTGTAGAGCCTCCTCATGTTCAGGTCCCCACTCAAAATTAGCTGCTTTTCTGGTCATTCCATAAGTGGGCCTGAGTAGCACACCAAAATGAGGAATATATTGTTGCCAAAATTCAAAGGGCCCAACTAGGTATTGTGCCTCTATTTTGGTCTCAGGCAGGGCCAGATACAGCAACTTATCCTTCAGCTTCGAAAGGATATCTCAAATGCCCCACACCACTGGACACCTAGAAATTTCACTGAGGAAGAAAGCCCCTGTAATTTTGTTAGATTTATCTCCCAACCTCTGAAATGCAAATGCCTTACCAATAAGTCTAGAGCAGTTGCTACTTCTTGTTCATTAGTTCCAATCAACACAATATCATCAACATAATGGACCGGTGTGATGTCCTGTGGGAGGGGGAAATGATCAAGGTCCCTGCGGACAAGATTATGACATAGGGTTGGAGAGTTGATATATCCCTGAGGTAGGTCAGTGGAAGTATATTGCTGACCTTGTCAGCTGAAAGCAAACTGTTTCTGGTGGTCCTTACAAACAGCTATTGAGAAAAACGCATTTGCCAGATCAATGGCTGCATATCAGCCACCAGGGGATATATTGATTTGCTCAAGCAATGATACCACATCAGGAACAGCAGCACTGATTGGAGTTACCACCTGATTGAGCTTATGATAGTCAATTGTCATTCTCCAAGACCCATTTGTTTTCCACACAGGTCAAATAGGAGAGTTGAATGGGAATTTGTTTGGAATCATCACCCTTGCATCCTTCAAGTCCTTAAGAGTGGCAGTAATCTGTGCAATTACTCCATGAATCTGGTGTTGCTTCTGATTTGTATTTTGATAGGTAGGGGCAGTTCTAGTGGCTGCCACTTGGCGTTTCCTACTATAATAGCCCTCACTCCACAAGTTAGAGAGCCAATGTGGAGATTCTGACAGTTGCTCAGTATGTCTATCCCAATTATGCATTTTGAAACTGGGGAAATAACTACAGAAAGGGTCCAGGGACCCAGTGAACCCACTGTGAGACAGACCTGAGCTAAAACTCCATCAATCACTGGACCTCCAAAAACCTCCAGTCTTACTACTGGACCAGAATGACATTTTGAGTCCCCTGAAATTAATGTCACTTCTAAACCAGTGTTTAATAATCCCCAAAATATCTGATCATTTCCTTTTCCCCAATGTACAGTTACCCTGGTAAAAGGACATTGGGCTTGGGGAAGGCTTGGAGGAAGATTAACAGTATAAAATTGTGTCAGTGTACAGGTTCCTACCCACAGTAACCTGGCCTCCCCCTCATTCAATTGGCTCTATGTCTCGTAAACTGTCTCAAGTCTGGAAATTAAGAGGCAGTGACTCTCTGTTTTTGTTCTTTCTTTTAAGATTTTTTTTTTTGCTTGGCAGGCACCAGGAATCGAACCCAGATCTCTGGCATGGCAGGTGAGAACTCTGCCACTGTGCCACCATTGCCCGCCCGACACTCTATTTTTGTAATTCAAGTTAGACTTCTGCTCACTTGACCTAGAACTCTTTTGCTTATACAGTCCAAACAAGAATTTAGTAAATTGCCCATCTATTGTACTTCTAGGTACCCCATGATCTACTAGCCAATGCCACAAGTCTCTGTGAGTCAGATTATATTGACTCCTGCTTTGAGTCTGCTGTCTATTATGATAGCCATGTCCACCTTGTCTTTCATGATTAAGTTCTTCCACCTGGCTTCTGCCAACTTGGGATCTGATCACCCAACTGTGTTTAAGGATTCCAGCTCAATGACAGCAGTTCCCACAGCAATATCTGACTGACAGAGAAGGGCAACTATAGAGCTCTTCAGTGATGATGGCACTAGTCTCACAAATTTATTTCTGATAATTTTCCTGATAAAAGGTGCATCCTCTGGACATATCTGGGGTATATGAGCAGGCTCTCTGATAAATCCACTCTAACATTCCAATCTACCTAAGCCATTGGATTCCCTCATCTACATTATACTGGGGCAGTTCTGGCATTTCAACCTCAAGTAATGTTGGCCACCTTTTAATCCATGTTTCAGCCAGCCATACAAACAAACTGTTAATGCCTTTTTTAACCCTTGAGCTATAACATTGAATGCAGAATCTCTGCTTAGTGGACCCATATCAATAATTCAGCCTGATTCAGTTTTATATTCCTCCCACCATTATCCCACACCCTTAAAATCCATTGCCACATATATTCCCCTGATTTCTGTCTATTTAAATTGGAAGACTCATGCAGTTGTTTTAAGATATAACACACCTCCTCATGGGTGACAGTTTGCACCTCACATTTTGGGGCCTGTTGGGACTTTAATCTAGTTATAGGTCTGGAAGAAATGATGGGTGATGGGGGTGGGTCATGAAAAGAATTAGAGGTATCTTCCAAGCCATTTGCTTCAGGACATTTATTTGCAGTTTCATCTGGAGAAACGTAATCACTCTAGCACTAATCTGTTCAGGTTTAGAGTTATGTATAAAAGACTCAGCATGACCTAAAGTTTCAGCCTCTCCACCAATATCATTATCAACCCATATGTCACCATCCCATTTTTCAGGGTCCCACTTTTTTCCAATCAGTGCCCTCATTTTAATGTCAGACAACATGCAAGATTGAGATTTCAGCTTACATTGTAAAGTTGCTACTCTAACAATGAGATTCTGAGTCTGATTTTTGGAGATCTCAAGTCTGCGACTATAGGAAATAAGATTTTCCTTCAAGACACTTATAGAAATATTTACATCTGTTGTACAGTATGTAAGCTTCTCATTTGAAGCCTTCAGATCATCCCTTTCCCTCATTAATGTATACTGCATATCTAATAACAACCAGCCAACATCTCTATACCTCCAATTTCCACAAAATTCCTTAAAGGTGTCAAAGGCATTATCCCCCAGAGCCTGGCTTCATACAAGCAAAGCATTAGAAGAATCCAATGGTGATATTTTGACTATCTCTTTTGCCAACTCACCCCACGGATTGACAGTGTCATTCTGAGTATGTGTAACAGAGTTCTTAATGCCTTTGAGTCCAGTAAGAGTAGAAAACCAATCATATTTTTAAGATTCTGTTTCCTAAGAACCACTCCTGGTACCAAGCTGTATCAGCTAGGATTCTCTAGAGAAACAGAAACAGCAGGAGATATCTGTAGATATAAAATTTATAAAAGTGTCTCACATAACTGTCAGAATGTATAGTCCTAGGTCTGTAGGGCAGGCTGCAAATGGTGATTCCGATGAAGGTCCGCAATGAACTCTCAGGAGAGGCTGGCTGGGCAGCCATGGGGATGGAACAGTCCAAATCCATAGGGCAGGCTGTGAAGCTGATGACTCCAATGAAGAGTCTGTACAAAGTCCACAGGAAAGCCTCACTGGCTGAACCAGGAAGAGTAACTGTCTCTTCTGAATCCTCCTTAAAAGCTTTCCACTGATTAGCATCACTCATTGCAAAAGACATTCCCCTTACCTGATTACTAATACAACCAGTTGTGCATACAGCTGATGTAATCATGATTTAAGCCCATGAAATGTCCTCATAGACAGGCCAGCAGTTGCCTGACCAGACAACCGGGCACCACCACCTGGCCAAGTTGGCACATGAACTTGAACATGATATCTCTGTACAATTATGCTCCATATAATGTCTTCTTGTGCTTAGTTTATAATTTCTTAATGTGTAGGTATCTGTTATGCATTTACCTGCATTAAGGCAAAGGATTTTTGTGTGTATGGCAAAGGATTTTTAATTATCATCAGTGACTGTCTGGTGGGTATGGTCAATTTGTAATTTCTGTTCTAAATTTAGAGAATTTGCATAATTCACAAAATTGATTGTGGTTGACACTAAGGAAAATATCCTATGTAGCCAAACTAATTCTTCACAAGCAAGCTGATTATTAAACAGCTCCCAGAATACTTTTGGTTTAAATAATTGAGCTTTTGATGTGGCTAATTTTGTTTCATGTATAGATATATTTCCATAATGGAACATATGTAGAGATTCTGTGACCTTAAGTGTTATATGAGTATTATTTGTGGTATCACAACTCCAGGGTATCCCTATTGTCATTACCTCATTGTACAGTAATGGAGGTAATCTCACATTAACCTTAAGCCATTCTTTTGTAAACTTTAACAATTGTTGCTGCATGAGAGTAATAGTTATGGTGTGTGATTGTGTATATACTTGATATAGTGCTTTTTCCTTCATCTTCCACTCCTTTCCTCTTCCTTTGTCTCTTTCTTTTCCTTTCTTTTCCTTTCTTGTTATCATTATATTCACAATCAAAACCATTATCATAGTCACCATCATTAATGTCTTTAGTGTGAAGGTCAATGTGGTAGTTTGTAGCTGTTATGTACCCACCCCCCCAGAAAAGACCATGTTATTTTAATCCATTCCTGTGCGTGCAGACCTATTTCGGGTTGGACCTTAGATTTGGTTGTTTCAATGGAGATGTGACCCACCAATTCAAGGTGGCTATTAATCTTTTTTTTTCCCCTTTTTATGCTGTATGATGGGGTCACATTTCGTTCTTTTTCCATGTGAGTATGTCCTTATTGCAGAACCATTTTTTGAATTTTGTTTTTCCTTTTGCTTTGTTTTTCATTTGTTTGGGGTTTTTTGTTTGCTTGTTTGTTTTTGGAAGTGCATGGGCCAGGAATTACACCCAGGTCTCTTGCATGGCAGGCAGGAATTCTACCACAGAACTACCCCTTGCACCCTGTAAATTACTGGAGTATAAACAGATAAAAGGCAAATGCTAAGAGAGAGAAAGCCACGGTTCTAGTTTGCTAGCTGCTGGAATGCAACACACCAGAGATGGATTGGCTTTCAATAAAAGGGAACTTATTTCATTAGTTTTTCAGAGGAAAGGCAGCTGACTTTCAACTGAGGTTCTTTCTTACGTGAGAAGGCACAGGGTGATCTCTGCTGGCCTTCTCTCCAGGCCTTTCGGTTCCAACAACTTTCCCCAGGGTGATTACTTTCTGCATCTCCAAAGGCCTGGGCTGAGTTGTGAGTGCCAAGATGAGGTATGCTGAGCTGCTTGGGCTGTGCTACAATGAGCTCTCCCATTTAAGCACCAGCCCAATAAATCAAACATCAGTCATTACAGCAGGCATGCCTCTTAGCTGACTGCAGATGTAATGAGCAATAGATGAGGTTCATGTACCATTGGCTCATGTCCACAGCAACAGAACTAGGTACCATCACCTGGCCAAGTTGACAACTGAATCTAACTACCACATATCCACCCCTTGTCAACTTGGTAACTACATGCATCATATTAAACAATATTAAGGTGCAAAAAATTCTCTTCTGGCTGTGGACTTATGAATCTCAAAACAAGTCATCTGGAGTCAATATGCAAAGGTGGGACAGTCACAGTATCCATAGGGAGAAATTGGAAGGAAAACCTGCAGAGCAAACACCATTGGAATCGAAAGTCTGAAAGTCATTTATCCTTCCACTTTAGAAAGTGACAGTCCCACCCTTTCCAAGGGCCTATGCAGTGGCCCACCTCTTTCCAAATCAACCTTAGGGAGCATTGAGGAGACCATCTTTTTCTCAGCTCCACTCTCTCCAGGCATCAGGGCCACACCTGTGCTCCCTGCCATTTCTGGGGCACATGCTCAACCCCTCCATGTGGTGGCAGACAGGATCTCTCCAGTTCCCAAGGAGTGTGCTGTGCCTTCTCAAAGGCCTAAGGCAGCACCACTCTTCCACTGCTATGAGATGGGAGACTCATCCTCTTCCCTCAGGGTAAACTCACCCTCTCCATGTATATGGGTGTTTTCACTCTCCTGGCCGAGGTTTCTGGGCTTCATACCTTAGCTTCCATGGTTCTCACTCTGCAAACTCCAATTTGTCCCTTTGTGTCCCCCTTTGTCCAAATTGGCAGTGGTTCCATTTACACCAACAGTCTCTTCAAGTACTCCAGCACTTTATCATTCTCTTCACAGTTCCTCCAAAACCTTCCCCTTATCTATTTAAAAGCCATTCTAACATATCTGGTGTTTGCAAACTGCAGCAGCACCCCATTCTCTGGTACCAAATCTGTTCTAGTTTGCTAGCTGCCAGAATGCAACATACCAGAGATGGATTGGCTTTCAATAAAAGGGAATTTATTTCATTAGTTTTTCAGAGGAAAGGCAGCTAACTTTCAACTGAGGTTCTTTCTCACGTGAGAAGGCACAGGGTGATCTCTGCTGGCCTTCTCTCCAGACCTCTAGGTTCCAACAACTTTCCCCAGGGTGATTTCTTTCTGTATCTCCAAAGGCCTGGGCTGAGCTATGAGTGCCGAGATAATGTATGCTGAGCTGCTTGGGCTGTGCTATGTTGAGCTCTCTCATTTAAGTGCCAGCCAATTAAATCAAGCATCATTCATTACAGCAGGCATGCCTCTTAGCCAACTGCAGATGTAATCAGCAACAGATGAGGCTCACATACCATTGGCTCATGTCCACAGCAACAGAACTTGGTACCTTCACCTGGCCAAGTTGACAACTGAATCTAACTACCACAGCCACTCAGATATGTTTAGAGAGAGCTCAAAGACAAACAACCAGAAGTTACCAGCCATGTGCCTTCCCTATGTGACAGAGGAATCCCAGCCAGCAACCTTTCTTTGAAGAAGGTATCTTCCTCTTGATGCCTTAACTTGGACATTTTCAAGGCCTTAGAACTGTAAATTTATAAACTGTTAAATCCTCATTGTAAAAGCCAATGCATTTCTGGTATATTGCTTTCCAGGTGCTTTAGCTAACTGAAAGAGTTAGGTTCACCTGTTAACTGGGCTAGGCTATGGTGTCCAGCAGTTTGATTAAGCAAGCACTGACCTTGATTGTTACTGGGATGGTATTTCATGGATTTAAATCATTACTCAGTTGATTGCATCTGTGGCTAATTACATCTACAATCAACAAGGGAGATTGCCTTCATCAATGAGAGGCATCTTACCCAATCAGTTGAACATCTTAAAAAAGGAGAACTGATGATTTCAGTAATCAGAAATAAGATTTTCTATCTGTACTTCAAACAGACAGCTTCTTCTGGGGGGTTCAATGTCACCTTCATTGAGTTCCCAACTTGTGGCCTGCTCAATGAAACTTGGACTTGCCAATCCACACAGTTGCATGAGCC
Source organism: Tamandua tetradactyla (assembly GCF_023851605.1). NCBI lineage: Eukaryota > Metazoa > Chordata > Mammalia > Pilosa > Myrmecophagidae > Tamandua > Tamandua tetradactyla. The sequence goes on from NC_135353.1 coordinate 96,299,279, forward strand.
AATTTCTATAATAAATCTTATAATATTTACATGTATATATACTGTTAGTTGTTTTTCTGGGGAACACTGACCAATAAAAATGTTTGTTCTGAGAGTGGTTCTTGAGAAACAGAACCTTAAGTGTGACATTTCCAAGTTGGTTCTGGGGACTTTCAATTGGTTCTCTAATCTGATTAGATTAAAAGCCACTAATGACTTTATTTCCAATCATCAAGAGGCCACTGATAAACCATGGCATGAATTGCCAATAAAGATATACAAAATATCACCCTTGAATTCTCCTACTCAAATGATTATAAAAAGCAAGGTTCTGGGTGACAATGTATTTGATACCTTAAGAGAGTTTTGTAGAATTAGAAATTATAATTATGTTAGTTGGTTGCTCCTCAATATGCTGAATATAGTAGTTAAACAAAGGGATGAGTTCAAGTCTTCAAATTCCCAGCTCAAGTGTTCCATGAAGGATATGAAAGTTTCTATCTTCCCTGAAAGAAACTCTTATTTCTTTTAGCTGTAGACTTGAGATTTCTGAAAACTAGTTCCAGAGTCTCATTGCATGAGTGACTAAATTACAATATAAATTGAATTTCCAACATTGCAGTGTGTCTGCTATTTAACTGAAGGCAGTTTTCAGTTTATATTTATTATTATAAAACTGAGTTTTCTCTGCAGATAAACCTGTAATGGTCTGCCATGAGGAATCTGCCACCCAAACTCCTGTCTGCCCTGAGGAATCTGTCACCTGACCTCCAGTCTGCCCAACAAATTATCTCCCTGGCCCTCCAGACTTCCCTGAGGAATCAGCTAACTGATTTCCAGTCTGCCTTGAGTAATCACCCATCCTGCCTCCACCTAAAGGGTTTAACCCTGCTGTGATCAATAAATCTGTAAATTCTTCCCCTGAGGAAATAGGCCTCACACCTGCATTTGAATAGATTAACCCTATTTAACCTGATGAATCTACAATGGAATGCCTTGAGGCTTGTATGACAGTGCTAATTCTTCTCATGACCCAACCCCAACACCTCTCTTTTCTTTCAGACTTATAAATATACTGAAGTCCAAAAAAATCCAAAAATGTAAGGAATAAAGTAAGACTGATGAAGATATGTGTTATGCTTCAAAAGAATTGCATAATTTTTCAAAATTATATAGACAGAAATCAGGGGAATATGTGGGTAAATGGGATTAAATTAGTGGGATAATGGTGGAAGGGATGTAAAGTTGGATCAAGCTGAATTTATTGATATGGGCCCACTAAGCAGATAATCTGGATTCAATGTTGTAGCTTAAGGGGCTAGAAAAGGCCCTAAAAGTTTGGGTGATTGGAGAAACATGGGTCGAAGTTGGCCTACATTACCTGAAGTTGAAAATCCCAAACTGACATGGTATAATGTAAATGAGGGGATCTAAAGGCTTAGAGAGATTGGAATATTTGAGTAGATTTATACTTAAGACCTGTTTACCTACCCCAGGAATGTCCAGATGACATCTTTTACCAGGACTGTGAGAAATAAATCTGCAAGAGCAGCTCCATAATCTCTGAAGAGCTCTACCGTTGCTGTTCTATGTAGGTCAGATATTACTGTGGGAACTGATGCTACTGATCCAATTTCCATTAACACAATGGAAAGGATTAGATCCTGGGTGGGCAAGAGCCAAGTGGAAGCACTTAATTGCCAAAGACTAGGTGGGTGTGACTACCATAATGAATAACAGAATCAAGGCAGTTATAAAAATAGTCTGAATCACAAAGACCTATGACATTGGCTAGTTGATGATGGGGTATCTGGAAGCAAAATAGGCAGTCTACTAAATTTTTATTGATCTGTTTAAGGAGCATTCCATGTCAAGTGAATGAAAATCTAATTTAAATGAAAAAACATAGAGTCATGGCCCCTCAATCAATTCATAGACTTGAGAAAGTTTACAGACCTAGACCTCCTTGTCCCCTTGGGGAAGGACTCCGCTACACTGCTCAAAATTTAAACTGCTAATCTTCCTGTCAGGCTTCCCCAAAATAACCTAAGTTCTTTCACCAGGTGACTGTACATTGGGAAAAAGGAAATGATCAGACATGTTGGTGATTATTAGACACGGGCTCTGAATTAACATTAATCCCAGTAGATCCAAAACATCACTGTGGTCCACCAGTCAGAGGAGGGGTTATGGCAGTCATATGATCAGTAGAGTTTAAGCTCAGATTCCTCTCACAGTAGGTCCAGTGGGTCCTCAAACCACTGCCAATTTTTGCAGATCTTTTCCTATAAAATAACTATTTTTATCTGATTCTATGATTAAGAAAGTTTCTATAACACACCATCCATGGTTCAAGAAGGTAATAGCTCATTTCTGATCATTCTTTTTACATTGAAAAGGCATTGCAGTTCTTGACCATGTGCATGCTATATTATATGAGTAAACTTTATTTTCTCTTAGTGGCATTGAACCCATAAGTAATCTTGCATTATTTGAAATGCTGTGTCTGTTTTTGTTTGCGTGATATAATGTTTTCGTGTTTCCATCCTTTGAATGCTTACAAATCTCACACTTGTGAACAATGTCCCTTGCAATGTATGTGTATGTGAGCAAATTCCTCTCTTGTATCCATTTAATTGTACCATGTAATCTTTGATGTCCTTTCTGTTCATGTGTCCATACATGTATTTCCCTGCATGGTATTATGTCATCTTTCTGTATTTCCCACTCTTCCTTTTCTTTCATTATTATAGTTTTAGAATATAGATATATTTATACAATATATATATAATGTATAGTTAGTCACTGTATTTTCCTTTTTTTGTCCTAGCAAACCTGTCAACTGCATTATTGTGTTTTGTTATCTTAGATTTGTCTTTTTGTTGTGCTAATGCATGTATGATCATGATACCTATTTTTGAGGTAGCTATTTCATCTCATATATCTTTGCCCCAAATGTCACAGTTATTGATTTGCCAATTATTCAGTTTCCATGACCCAGACCATATTGCTGCTCTATTAGCTTCATTAATTATTGCCCATGGTTCTGTAAATATGTGCATATTTTCCTTTTTCTCTGATAGTGATTGTTCAATTGCCAGCCAGATTGCTACTAATTCTTCATATTAGGCTAAGTTCTCTGTCCCCTCACTAGTTAAGATTTTTTTATTTGGGGGTCTCAAGGTCACAGCCTTCCAGTGTGTTCCAGAGGAGGTCACAATGGCTCCACCATTGGTAAACCATATATTTTTTAGTACTTTGGACCAAGGTGGTCACACTGCCTAACTGTTTGTGCTTAGATCTACTCATCCATCAGGTATTCCAGCAAGCCTGATGTTGGCAATATTGAAATTTTCTTAGTTAATGCAGAGGGTTGACAACCTATCTGAACATCCCACTTGGAAATATGCCATTTCCAATTGAGAAACCATTGCCCAGAACAATTCCTTTGTGCTTATTTGGTGTTTCTTTGCCCAGGGCAGTATGGATTGTGGGATTCTGAAAAATGTGTTTTGTTTTTCCATCAGTGGCTCTGTATGTTGCAGTGCTTCACAGAGTGCCCAGACATTTTCTTATTTTTTTCTTTATTAGAGAAGTTGTGGGTTTAAAGGACAATAATTTATAAAATACAGGATTTCCATATATAGCCCCTGTTATTAATATCTTACATAGGTATGGAGCCTTTGATACAATTGATAATAGCACATTTTTATTTTTGTAGTTTTTATAATTGTACTATGAACTATAGTCCATGATTAAACTTATGATTCACTGTTTGTGTAGGGTGCTTCCATTGACTTTAAAAAATTTTTTATGTTACATATATATGTAAATGTTAAATTTAACATTTACATATTTAACATTTTCCCCCTTTTAATCACCTTCAGACACATATTTCACTGTTGTTAATTATATTCACAATGTTGGGCTACCATCACCACCATCATTCAAAATAGGAATCCTGTACATTTTAAACCTTCACTTCCCATTCCCTATCCCCATCCTATTCCCTGATAATCTTTATTCTAAATTCTGTCCCCATGAGTTTGCTTGTTCTAATTATTTCAATTCAGAGAGATAATACAGTACTGATCCTTTATGTCTGCTTATGTAACTCAATATGATAGCTTTAAGCTTCATCCATGTTGTCACATGTGTCAGGACTTCATTCCTTTTGTCGTTAAATAATATTCTATTGTTTGTATATATGACATTTTGCTTATACATTCATCAGATGTATAAGCATCTTTTAGTGAATGTAAATAATGCTGCTATGAACACTGGGTGCAAATATCTGTTCAGGTCCTTACTTACAATTATTTGGGATATATACATAGTAGTGGGATTACTGGGTCATTTGGTAGTTCTATATTTAGCTTTCTGAGGAACCACCAAACTGTCTTCCACAGCAGCTGCACCATCTTACCTTGCCACCAGCAATGAAAGAATGTTCCTATTTCTCCATGATTCTATCCAGCACTTGATATTTTCTATGTTTTAATAGTAGCCATTCTAATGAGTGTGAAATTATATCTTATTGTTGTTTCAATTTGCAATTACCAGATAGGTAAAGATGTTGCAAATCTTTTTGTATAATTTCTGGCCATTTGTATCTTCTTTGGAGATATATATATATATTCAACTCTTTTGTCCATTTTTAAATTGGCTTGTTTGTCTTTTTGCTGTAAAGTTGAAGGATTTCTTTATAAATTCTGGATATTAAACCCTGTTTGGATATGTGGTTGTAAATATATTCTCCCATTGTGTACATTGTCATTTTACTTTCATGATAAAGTCCTTTGAGAAACTCAAGTTTATAATTTTGATGAGGTCACTTTTGCTTAATTTTTTTTTTGTGGCTTGTGCTTTGGGTATCAAGTTTAAGAAACTGCTGCCTAACACAAGGTTATGAGGCTGATTCCCTTTATTTCCTTCTAGGAGTTTGATAGTTCTGGCTGTTATGTTTACATCTTTGATCCATTTTCACTTTATTTTTGTATAAAGATGTGAGGTAGTAGTCCTCCTTGTTTGTTTGTTTAATCAGCCATAAATTTTATTGGAAACTAAAATGAAAAGATAGGTAGAATAACCACTTATTTGAGAATGGCAATAGGTCTTTAAAGTTGATCTTCTGCAACAAATGTGGTATTTCATTCTGTTTAGTAGGAAAATCTTGAATCAATCTTTCCAAGACAGACCACTGAAAAACAAAATATATAGCCACAAACCCTCTCTCTACCGTTGAAGCAAAAGATCAGAATCACACATGCACAACATGTGTTTTCATAGTTCAAGGCCACTAACTTTGTCTGTGTATTGAACCCAAACAATTTCATTGGTTTACTTCTATTATGTTTCTTATAAACATGTAACATTAATTTTTAAAAAGTCTCCAGATTGATTATGAGAAAACAACTTAAAAGTCAGATAGAATTTAATCTACAAGGCTTAAATACATCTTTAATTGCATGATGTAATGGCAATATTAAAACATTTATGGAAAATTAACAAAACTGTCAAGCGCACAGACCTTCTATGACATTCTGTCTGGATAGCACCTTCTGTTAGACTCAGTGACTACAATCCTACATTCCATGCTAAAGTGCTCGATAAAAATGATTTTATATTGAGTGATGTACACGAGTGCAGCAAATCTTTTAAAATTTGCATGCTGTTTTGGGAACCTTTTGAAAAGAAACTATAAGCCAGCATATGGAAAGTTGTAAATGCAGCCTGAGTCCTCAGGTAATCTAATTAGAGATGCCTTCCAGCTGTTGCTACTGCTGGCATCTCTATTTCCTCCTACTCTCTCCTTCCAAACATACCATGGAAAAGAAAGCTGAATAGCAGTACTACTGATGCAACCTGAACTGAGCAAAGTAGTCTGAATGTTCCTGTACATAAAGTGTTGTACTAAGAATACTGTACTAGTTTAACTGGGAAGTCTGATTGGGAAGATAGTACCTAAAAAACTGAATGCTAAATTTAAAAATTATGTACATAACCAACATCAGAGACATAGTCATCAACATTGTAATTAAAAGAAGATTATGGTCTAAGTTATAGACAAATTAAGTAATCTATAAATAAATTATCTAGATGTACTATTTTCCCTAAAATAGACACCTATAACAACTGAAGAAGGTCTTTAAACCATTAATCTTAATAAGGAGCAGGATCTACAACATAGATTTTTTTTTCTGTTGTGGATATTAGCCTGTATCTTTTGTCTTTAGCTGTTACACACACACACACACACACACACACACACACATATATACACACACACATGCATATATATACATGTATATACACATATATGTATATGCATAGAAATATGTATATATTTCTCTGTATATAAAGCTTAAGACACAGTGGGTTTAGAGAAAGATGTGGCATCAGTTAGCATCCTTACAGGGTAAATAAAGCTCAGATGGACTGAGGAGAGGGTTATTTGTGGTACACATTTACCTCTCCCATTCCTTCCTTCATTTCCTTTCCATTCATTCCCCTACATCTTTACCTATATTTAATCCACACTGTCAAGCACATGTCTCTCTGGAAAATGGCCTTTCTCTGAACAATACTTCTCTCTTTCCTTTCTTTCATGCCCAACCCCCTCAAACAGGTTGCACCCATTCTCTCCATTTCCATGCCACTGGACTTTTTTGTACCAAAGAAGCATTTTTTCTTTAGTCTTACATGTAAGTTAAAGTTTTAAAATATGGATTACCATCTATTTTCAACACCCTGTGATATTGACATTCCTTTGTTCTTCCTCATGCAAAAACATTTTTAAATTTGTACATTTAGTCACTATCATTGTACACTCTAGGTATTCCTAGATTATACCATCTCAGTTTTTATCATCTGTCTTTCTTCTGGCTTCATTTGTGCCCCCAGCCCTCCTCCCTCTATCATTCTCACATTCAGCTCCATTCAGTGCACTAACATTATTGTGCTACAATTAGGTAGTATTCTGCTCTCCATTTATGAATTTTTACAATCAGTCCTGTTGCACAATCTGTATCCCTTCAGATCCAAGTACCCAAAATCTACCTTATTTCTATCTCTTGATGGCCTCTGTTCTTAACTGAAATTCTCCAAGTTCATTCATTAATGTTAGTTCATATCAGTAAGACCATACAGTATTTGTCCTTTTGTTTCTGGCTAATCTCACTCAGCATAATGTCCTCAAGGTCGGTCCATGTTACATGCTTCATAACTTTATTCTGTATTACAGCTGCATAATATTCCATTGTGTGTATATACCACAGCTTGTTTAGGTACTCATCTGTTGATGGACATTTGGGCTGTTTCCATCCCATGGCAATTGTAAATAATGCTGCCATAAACATTGGTGTGCAAATGTCCATTTGTGTTCTTGCCCTCATGTCCTCTGAATAGATACCTAGCAATGGTATTGCCAGATCATAAGGCAATTCTATACTTAGGTTCCTGAAGAATCACCAGACTGTCTTTCACAGTGATTGTACCATTTTACATTCCCACCAACAGTGAATAAGTGTGCCTCTTTCTCCACATCCTCTCCAGCACTTGTCATTTTCTGTTTTGTTGATAATGGCCATTCTGGTGGGTGTGAGATGATATCTCATTGTGATTTTGATTTGCAATTCCCTAATAGCCAGGGAAGTTGAACATCCTTTCATGTGCCTTTTAGCCATTTGTACTTCCTCTTCTGAGAAGTGTCTGCTCATGTCTTTTTCCCATTTTGTAATTGAGTTGTCTGTCTTTTTGTTGTTGAGTTGAACAATCTCTTTATATATTCTGGATACTAGAACCTTATCTGATATATTGTTTCCAAATATTGTCTCCCATTGCATAGGCTGTCTTTTTACTTTCTTGACAAAGTTCTTTGATGCACAAAAGTGTTTAATTTTGAAGACTTCCCATTTATCTATTTCTTTCTTCAATGCTCATGTGTTGGGTGTAAGATCTAGGAAACCACTGCCTATTATAAGATTTATAAGATATTTCCCTAAATTTTCTTCTAAAAGTTTTATGGTCTTAGATCTAATGCTTAGGTCTTTGATCCATTTTGAGTTAATGTTTGAATAGGGTGTGAGATATGGATCCTCTTTCATTATTTTGCATATGTATATCTAGTTCTCCAAGCACCATTTATTTACAAGAATTTTGTTGAGGATTTTTACATCTATATTCATTAGAAAAATTGGTCTGTAATTTTTTTTTCTTTTAGTATCTTTATCTGGCTTTGGTATGAGGGTGATGGCTTCATAGAATGAGTTAGGTAGCCTTACCTCCTCTTCAATTTTTTTGAAGCGTTTGAGCAGGATTGGTACTAATTCTTTCTTGAATGTTTGGTAGAATTCACATGTGAAACCACCTGGTCCCGGACTCTTCTTTTTGGGGAGACTCTTAATGACTAATTCAATTTCTTTATTTGTGATTGGTTTGTTGAGGTCGTCTATTTATTCTCAAGTCAATGTTGGTTGTTCATGCCTTTCTATGAAGTTATCCATTTCATTTACATTGTCTAATTTATTAGCAAAAAGTTGCTCATAGTATTCACTCATTACCTACTTCATTTCTGTGGGGTCAGTGCTTATGTCTCTCCTTCCATTTCTGATTTTATTTATTTGCATTCTCTTTTTCTTTTTTCAACCTTGCTAAGGCTCTATCAATTTTATTGATTTTCTCAAAGAACCAATTTCTGGTTTTGTTGATTCTCGATTGTCTTCATGTTCTCGATTTCACTCATTTCTGCTCTAATCTTTCTTATTTCTTTCCTTTTACTTGCTTTGGGATTAGTTTGCTGTTCCTTTTCTAGTTCTTCCAGGTGTACAGTTAATTCCTCGATTTCTGCTCTTTCTTCTTTTTTGATATAGGCATTTAAGGCAATAAATTTCCCTTTTAGCACTGTCTTTGCTGCATCACATAAATTTTGATATGCTGTGTTTTCATTTTCATTAGCCTCAAGATATTTACAGATTTCTCTTGTAATTTCTTCCTTGACCCACTGTTGTTTAAGAGTATGTTGTTTAGCCTTCATATGTCTGCAAATTTTCTGGCCCTCTGCCTATTATTGATTTCCAATTTCATTCCTTTATGATCTGAGAAAATGTTTTGCATGATTTCAATCTTTTTAAATTGATTGAGACTTGCTTTGTGCCAGAGCATATGGTCTATCCTTGAGAATGATCCATAAGCACATTAGAAAAAGGAGTATCCTGCGGTTGTGGAGTGTAATGTTCTATAAATGTCTGTTAAGTATAGTTCATTTATTGTATTATTCAAATTCTCTGTTTCTTTATTGATCCTTCATCCAGATGTTCTATCCATTGATGAAAGTGGGGAATTGAAGTCTTCAGCTATTATGGTAGATGTGTCTATTTCTGTTTTCAGTGTTTACCTCATGTATTTTGGAGCACTCTGGCTCAGTGCATAAATATTTATGATTGTTATGTCTTCTTGTTGAATCATTCCTTTTATTAATATATAGTGTCCTTGTTTGTGTCTTTTTATTGTTTTACATTTGAAGTCTAATTTGTCAAATATTGGTATAGCTACTCCTGCTCTTTTCTGATTGTTGTTTGCCTGAAATATCTTTTCCCAACCTTTCACTTTCAACCTATGTTTGTCCTTGAGTCTAAAATAGGTAGCACATTGATGGGTCTTTTTTTTTAATTCATTCTGTCAGTCTATGTCTTTTGATTGTGAAGTTTAACCCATTGATTATTTAATGTTATTGCAGTAAGGGCAGTACCTTCTTCTCCAATTTTGCCTTTTGAATTTTATATGTCATATCTAATTTTTTTTCTCTTATTAACTTTACTGACAGTCTTCATTTCTATACTCTTCTCCAGAGCTCTCTCTTCTGCCTTTTCCTATCTGCTTCTAGTGCTTACTTTAATATTTCTTGCAGAGCCGGTCTCTTGTTCACAAATTCTCTCAGTGATTTTTTGTCTGAAAATGTTTTAATTTCCCCCTCATTCTTGAAGAACAATTTTGCTGGGTGTAGAATTCTTGGTTGTCAGTTTTTCTCTTTGAGAATCTTAAATATATCATACCACTGCTTTCTTGCCTCCATGGTTTCTGCTGAGAAATCTACATATAGTCTTATTGGGGTTTCTTTGTATGTGATGGATTGCTTTTCTCTTGCTGCTTTCAAAATTCTCTCTTTCTCTTTGATATCTGACAGTCAGATCAGTAAGTGTCTTGGAATATGTCTGTTTTGATCTATTCTGTTTGGGGTATGCTGCACTTCTTGGAGCTATAATTTTATGTCCTCCATAAAAGATGGGAAATTTTCAGTGATAATTTCCTCCATTAGTGTTTCTCCCCCTTTTCTCTTTCTTTTTCTTCTGGGACACCCACAGCACACTTCATGTTGTCATTCAATTCCATGAGTCCTTGCTCATATTTTCCCATTCTTTTCCCTATATTTTCTTTTGCATTTCAGATTTCAGATGTCCCGTCCTCCAGTTCACTAATCCTTTCCCTTGCCTCTTCAATTTTAATGTTGTAGTTTTCCATTGTTTTTTTCATCTCTTCTACTGTGCCTTTCATTCCCATAAGTTCTGTGATTTGTTTTTCCAAGTCCTTTAATTCTGCTTTATGGTCCCCTAGTGTCTTCTTTATATCCTTCATCTCTTTTGACATATATTTAGGTTTGCTAATGCTGCCAGCATGCAGTATAATAGAAGTGGATTGGCTTTTTATAAAGGGGATTTATTGCATTACAAATTACAATTCTAAGGCTGTGAAAATGTCCAAATTAAAGCACCAAGAAAGGGATATCTTCTTTCATGAAAGGCTGATTCTGGTGTTTCTCTATCACTTGGGGAGGCACATAGACAGAACTGTTTTGGGGTGCAAATGGCTCTCTCACCTCCCTCTTTATTTCCAGAATCTGTTTCTGAGCATTTTCCAAAATTTTCTCTTCTTAAAGGACTCCAATGAGCTAATTAAGTCCCAGTTTAAATGGTCATGTTCACATATCCATCTAATCAAAAGATCACACCTAAAATTTGGTTGGTCACATCTCCATAGAAACAACCTAACCAAAAGATCCCACCCTACAATAGATCTGCCACCACAAGATTGGATTAAGATTTAAAAGCATGGCTTTCCTGTAGTATATAATTGTTTCAAACCAGCCCATTCTACCCCCTGGACCCCAAAAAGTCACATACTTTCCATATACAAAATACATACTCTCCATCACAATAATTTCAATAATAATACAAATACAAACCAAATCTAGGAACAGTACAAAATTTCATCAAAGTCAGTTAAGGCATGGTCTGTCGTAAGACAAAATTATCCTCTAGCTGTGGACCTGTGACACTCAGAACAAGTTGTCTAGTGTCAATATACAAAGGAGGGATGATAATAGGGTAAATATTTCCAATTTCCATAGGAAGAAATTGAAAAAAAAAAAGTAAAGACCTGCACCCAAACAGTTCTTAAAGCCAGCAGGGCAAATATTATTAGATTTTAAGGTCTGAGACTCATTTATCAAATGACATTCCATCCTCAGGGCTTGAGAGAGCTGCAGTCCAACTCTTTCCAAGATATTATGCAACCCTTCTCTCTTCAAACACTGGGGTGAGGGTTTTAACATATTCAAGAATTGGGGAGCTTATCTTTTTCTTGGACCAACCCTCTTCAAGTGAGGGTGGCACCTGGGCTCTGCCATCTCTGGGGCACATGCTTAACCTCTTCAGAACATTGGGGTGGCAGCCGGCAGGCTCTATCCAATCCCTGAGGAATGTGCTCCACCCTCTCTGAGGCCTGAGGAGCAACACTCTTCTCAAGCAATGAAGTAGAAAGCCCACCCTCTGCCTTCGTGGCAAACTCACCCTCTCCACATGCATGGATGGATCTCCTCTCCTGGCCCAATATTTCCTGGTGTCAGATCTTAACTTCCATTGTTCGGCCTTTGAAGTAATTTTTCTTTCAATCTGTCCTTTCTCTTTCTCTTTTAGTCTAGACAGGCAGTAATTCCACTCATACTGATCTTATAAAAAAAATTGTTGACTCAGTATGCAGCTTTCAGGGGTCAAACCCATTAGAAAATAAGACTTTCTGTAAATCCTTTCTAGATAACTCCATCTCCAATCTGGCTTCCTCTGAAATGGCTGACTGGTTCCATGTTTGGTTAATCCTCACATTGGGCAATATTCCCAAGGGTCTCATTTTCCAAAGCTCAGCATTTTGCCAAACTATTGGTTTCTGGTTCCTTTGTACCCAAGGATTCAGTCCTCAGCTTACCTCTTTCCTGTGACCCTTTACTATAAACTTCAAGGAGCAGCCAAGTTACATTTTCCACATTTAGTTTGGACATCTAAGTATCCTAGATTGTTATCTTCAAATTGTACCTTCCATCCAAAACCAATACTTGATTTTGCCAAATTCTCTGCTACATAAAAACAAGGACCACCTTCCTTCCAATTTGCAGTAACATATGCATTATTTCTGTATAAAGCTTCATCAGAAGCACCTTTAGCATCCATATTTCTACCAACAGTCTCTTCAAAGCAATCCAGCCCTTTCCTATTCACTTCCTTACAACTCTTACAGAGTCTTTCCCATATCCCTGTAAAAAGCTGTTCCAACATGTCTGGTATTTGCAAATGCAGTACCTCACTTCAATGGTAACAAAACCTCTCTCAGTTTTCTAAAGCTGCTGGAATGCAATATGCCAGAAATGAATTGGCTTTTATAAAGGGAACTTATTAAATTACAAGTTACAATTTTAAGGCCATGAAAATGTCCAAATGAAGACATCAACAAGAGGATATTTTCTCTCAAGAAAGGATGATTCTGACGTTTCTCTGTCATATGGGAAGGCACATGGAGACGTCTTTTGTCCTTTTATCCCAGCTTCTGGATTCAAACAGCTCTCTCAGTTCCTTCTACATCTCTAGACTTTTTTTCCTGAGATTTTTTTCCCCTCTTAAAGGACTCCATGAGTACATTAAAACCCACCTTGAATGGGCAGCTCACATATCCATCTGATCAAGATGTCACACCCATATTTGAGTTGGTCACATCTCCATGGAAACAACTTAATCAAAAGATTCCACCCTATAATAGGTCTGTCCCCACAAGATTGAAATAGGATTAAAAGAACATGGCTTTATATTATCTAATTTAATTTGTATGGTCCGTTTACTTCAACACCATAATTACATGGAATCTTGAATAAGGTGTGAGATCTTGTTGATTTGTACACATATGTGATGCCCTGATATATCCCAGAGTAATTTGGGAAGAGAATAAAAAAATATTTACAAAGTCCCCTTGGAGGACTAGGGATAAAGGAGGAAATATTCACATCCTCATCTGAGGAATTCCTGATATTCTTGCAAGCAGTGAGAACAACCAATTCAATAGACTGAGCAGTCAATCTTCGGCCCACCCCTATGAAGCTTATTCCTGCAAAGGAGAAACTAAGCCCACTTATAATTATGCATAAGAGTCACCCACAGAGAACCTCATTTGTTGCTCAGATGTTGCTTCTCTTTCTAAGCCAATTCAGCAGGTGAACTCTCTACCCTCCCCCTACATGGGACATGACTTCTAGGGATGTAAGTCTCCCTGGCAATGTGGGCCCTTACTCCCAGGTCCCAGCCAGGATCCAACATCATGGGAATGAGAAAGCCTTCTTAACCAAAAGGGGGAAGAGAGAAATGGGTCAAAATAAAGTTTCAGTGACTGAGAGGTTATCCTGGATGTTGTTCTTACATATTAAATAGATATCCCTTTTTGGTTATGGTGCATTGGAATGGATAGAAGGAAACACCTGAAAGTGTTCTAATTGTGTTCCAGGAGCCTTGATCCTTTAAGAAGACTGTATAACTATGTACATTTTACAATATGACTGTGTGATTGTAAAAACATTCTGTCTGGTGCTCCTTTTATCCACGGTATGGACAGATGAGTAAAAAAATTAGGATAATAAATAAATATATAATTTGGACAGATAAAGGATAAACATTAGGCAGATTGTTATACTGTTGGTCAATGACAGTGGCAAGGGGTATGAGACATATGAGTTCTTTTTTTATTTTTATTTCTTTTTCTGGAGGGATGCAAATGTTCTAAAATTGATCATGGTGAAGAATACACAACTGTGTGATGATATTGTGAGCCATTGATTGTATAAAGTAGTTGGAATGTACATGTGTGGAGATGTCACAATAAAAATATTTTTTAAAAAAAGCATGGCTTTTCTGGGGTACATAGCAGTTTCAATCCAGCACAGTATATTTTCCTTCAACTTGTTGATTTGATTAAGCACATCTGCTTGAACATCTTTAATTAGTAGCTTCAACTGCTGTATCTTGTTTGAAATGTTAGTTTGTTCCTTTGACTGGGCCCTATCTTTGTTAATTTTTTTGTTGGTGTCTAGGCCTCTGATTTCCTTATTAGTTTATTCTGTAGGTCATTTCCACTCTTTTGCCTAGAGTTTTCTTATTGTTTGGCTTTGTTCTCAATCTGTTCCTTGGTGTTCAATTCTAATTATTCTAGAACTGTAGCATAGCTTCTGTTTAACTGATCAGAATTTTTCAGTTCTTGTTTTTCTGGGTTTTGCCCTTCTTAAATGGGATACTTTTTTTGTAGGGTCTCCTCAGATATGATAGATCCCAATCAGATTTTTCCAGACAAGATAGGCCAATGGCTCAGGAGGAGGGTGTAATTAGTTTCGGGTTTTCCTAAGGATGAGACCTAGCAATTTGTAACACTTTCTTGTGAAGCCTCTATACTCTGCTTTTCCTAAACTTCCCAGCAGGTGCCACTTAGCCTATAGCTTCCCACTGGTATAAAGTTATATGGTGCCTTTAATTCTCAGCAGACACTGTCCCTGCCAGGGTCATACTTGAGACAGAAGCTGAGGTACAGGACATGCTTAAGCTGTGTTTGGTTTCCAGCCCTTGAGTTCTGAATTCTCTCAATGAGGTCTGCCATTTGAGCTGGGCACCACCTCCGGTTTTCTTGGGGGAAATACACCTTTTAGGGAGTTATCTCCTTCACATGGCTCATTACTTTGTCTCTCATTCCTATCTTAACTCCACCCTTTCCTGAATCAGTCCTGACAATCGAAAATGCCGGAGGCTTTCACTAATGAGCTTTAAACTTTATTTTAAAAATTTAAATAAGGAAAAAATCCTTTTAAGTGCTAGTCCCCAGTCCCAAGTGTAGCAAGTCAGGAGACAGTACCTGGATCTATGTGCCCTTTTTCTTAGGGCACAACCCTTTTCCAGTATTTTGAGCTTAGCTGACTCTAAAAGACTCCATTTGTTGTTGTTCCCATCAGCCCTGGCTCTCTCTGCCTGGAGAAACTTCAGAGTTCCTTTATTTCTTGCTCTAGATTTATTTGTGCTCAGAGCTTGTACTATGCAGTCCAAATTTGTTAATTAAAATGATCGGAGCTTGGTTGAGCTACTTTCCCTTGCTTCTAGTACAGACTGCCTCTTTTTTCCCCAGAGAAGTCTCCAATAGAGCCTGTCATGCCAGTGGGGAAGAGGCATTAGCCTCCACATTTGGGGGGGCATTACTTACAGTTCTGTGTTGTGATCTGAGCCCTTCTACCCATTCTAGACTGGTTTACAATGTGTGCCTGATCACCGATGTCCCCCAAACAGTTGTTCCAGACAGTTCGTAGCTACTTACTAGCTGCTATAGATGACTAAGTAAATTCCACACCTCCCTACACTGCCATCTTGCCCCACCTCTCTCCCTCTCATATCTGATTGCATTTATTTGCATCTTCTCTCTTTTTCATTCATGAGTCTAGCTAAAATTTTGTCAGTTTTATTGATCTTCTCAAAGAACCAACTGTTGGCTATATTGAGTCTATTTTTATTCATACTCAGTTTCATTTATTTCTGTTCTAATGTTTATTATTTCTTTCCTTCTTGTTTTGGAATTTGTCTGCTGTACTTTCTCTAGTTTCTTCAGATGTGCAAATAGGTCTTTGAATTTAGGTGTTTCTTTCTTTCTTTTTTTTTTTGTAAGAAATGCATGATCCTGGAATTGAACCTGGGTCTCCTGCATGAAAGGCGAGTATTCTACCACTGAATCACCACTTTCCTTTTAATATAGTTATTTATAGGTATAAGTTTCCCTCTCAACACTGCCTTTGCTACAGCCCACACGTTTTGTCATGTTGTGTTCTCATTTTCATTCATCTCAAGATATTTACTGATTTTTCTTGAAATATGTTCTTTGTCCCACTGATTGCGAGTGTGTTTTTTAGCCTCTATATATTTGTTAATTTTCCTGTTCTCCAGCTGTTATTGTTTTCCAGCTTCATTCCATTATGATCAGAGAAAGTACTTTCTATAATTTCAATCTTTTAAATTTATCAAGACTTGTTTTGTGCCCCATGTGATCTATCTGGGATAATGATCCATGACCACTTGAGAAGAATGCATATGCTTTTATTTTTGGGTACAATGTAATATATATGCTTGTTTGGCTTAGTTCATTTAACATATGATTGACATTCTCTGTCTACTTATTGATCCTTTGTTTAGATGTTTTATCTATTGAAGAGAGTGGCATGTTGAAATCTCAAACTATTATTGTAGAGAAGTCTATTACTTCCTTCAATTTTGCCAGTTTGCCTCATAAATTTTGTGGCACCTTGATTAGATGCATAGATATTTGTGACTGTTATTTCTTCTTGGTGAATTGCCCCAATTTATTCATATATACTATCCTTCTTTGCCTTATAACATTGTTACATTGAAAGTCTATTTTGTCTGATATTAGTTTGCTACCCCAGCTTTTCTTGGTTACTGCTTGCATGGAATATATTTTTTCCAGGATTCACTTTCAACCTATTGGTATCTTCAGGTCTAAAATGAATCCCTTGTGAACAGAATCTAGATGGATAATATTTGTTTATCCATTCTTCCAATCTATGTCTTTTAATAGGAGAATTTAACCCATTAACAGTCAATGTTATTACTGTAAAGATAGTACCTACTTCAATATTTTATCTTTTGGCTTTTAGTTGTCATATCTATTTTTCTTTTTATCCATTTAGCTACCCTTACTGATAGTCTTCATTTATACACTATCCTCCAAACCTCTTTATTCTGTTTTTCTTTTCATCTGTCAGAACTCCTAATTACTTCTTGTCAGGTAGGTCTCTTGTTAAGCAACTCTCTCAGTTTCTGTTTATCTTTAACTATCATAAACTTTCTCTCACTTTTGTTTTGTTTTGTTTTGTTTTGTTTTGTTTACATAGCAGGCACTGGAAATTGAACCTTGGTCTCTGGCATGCCAGGCTAGAACTCTGCCAGTGAGCCACTGTGGCCTGCCCTCTCCCTCATTTTTGAAGGACAACTTTGCTGGATAAAGAATTCTAGGCTGACAATTTTTCTCTCTCAGTATCTTAAATATATCACACCACTGCTTTCTCATCTCAATGGTTTCTGATGAGAAATAAGCATTTAGTCTTATTGGTTTCCCATGTACGTGGTGAATTGCTTCTTTCTTGGCACTTTAAGAATTCTATTTCTTTGGCATTTGATAGTCTGATTAGTATGTGTTTGGAGTGGGTCTTTTTATTTATTCTGTTTGGAGTATGTTGTGTTTCTTGCATTTGCACATTTAAGTCTTTTATAAGGGTTGGGAAATTTTTGCTTATTATTTCCTCAAATATTCTTTCTGTCCCTTTTCCCTTCTCTTCCTTGTCTGGCACACCTATGATGCATATGTTTGTGTGCTTCGGGTTGTCAATCATTTCCCTGAGACCCCGCTCAAAATTTTACATTCTTTTCCTCATCCGTTCTTTTATCTGAATTCAGAAGCTGTCTTCTCTCTTGCTGATACTTTCTTCTGCCCCTCCAAATCTGCTGTTGTGTGTGCCTAATGTATTTTAATTTTTTCTATTGTGTCTTTCATTCTCATATCATCTGTTATGCCTCTTTGTATGCATTCAAATTCTTCTTTATGACCACCCAGTGTCTTCTTAATACCTTTATCTCTTTAGCCATCTCCTTTCATTGATTTAGGGAATTTCTTTGAATATTTTGATTAGTTGTTCCAAATTCTGTATCTCTTCTGACTTTTTTTTTAGATTTTTTTACATGGGCAGGCACCGGGAATCAAACCCGGGTCCTCTGACATGGCAGGCAAGCATTCTTGCCTACTGAGCCACCGTGGCCTGCCCATCTCTTCTGACTTTTTAATGTGTTCATTTGTCTTAGCCACCTCTTTATTTTAATATTTTTGTTGAGGTATCTTCATGCACCATGCAATCCATCCAAAGTATACAGTCAATGGCTCACAATATCATCACATAGTTGTGTATTTATCACCATGATTGTTTTTAGAACATTTGCATCACTCAAGAAAAAATAAAAAGAACAAACCCATATATCACATACCCCTTAACCTTCCCTCACATTGACCCCTAGTTTGGTAATCTAACCAATTTTATATGCCTTGACCTCCCCTCATTATGTATTTATTTTTTGTCCTTATATATGTTTTACTCATCTGTCCATAGCCTGGATAAAGGGAGCATAAGCTACAAGATTTTCACAGTCACACAGTTTCATTGTAAAAGCTATATAGTTATACAATTGTCTTCAAGAATCAAGGGTACTAGAATACAGTTCAACAGTTTCAGGTACTTTCATTAACCACTCCAATACACTAAAGTAAAAAGGGATATCTATAAAATGCATAAGAATAACCTCCAGAATAACATCTTGACTCTATTTGAAATCTCTCAACTACTGAAATTTTATTTTGTCTCATTAATCTCTTTTTCCTTTTGGTCAAAATGGCTTCCCAAATCCCATGATGCTCAGTCCTGGCTCATACCCAGGAGTCATTTTCCACATTGACATGGATATTTACACCCCTGGGAGTCATGTCCCATGTAGGAGGGAGACAGTTGTTTCCCCTGCCGAGTTGGTCTAAAAAGAAAGGCCACATCTGAGCAAAAAAAAGGTGTTGTCTGGGGGTGACTCAGGCATAATTATAAGTAAGCTTGGTTTCTCCTTTGCAGGAATAAGTGTCTAGGGGTGAGCCCTGAGTTTGGAGACTCAGTCTATTAAATCAGTTGTTCTCAATGCTAGTGAGACTATCAAGAATTTCCCAGGTGGGGAAGGTTAATATTTCCTCCTTCTCTCCAGTCTTTCAAGGGGGCTGTTCTAGTTTGCGAGCTGCCAGAATGTGATATGCCAGAAATGGAACAGCTTTTAAAAGGGAGAATTTATTAAGTTGCAAGTTTACATGTTCTAACACCATGAAAATATCTAAATCAAAGCAAGTATATAGAAATGTCCAATCTAAGGTATCCAGGGAAAGATACTTTGGCTCAAGAAGGCCAATGACATTCAAGGTTTCTCTCTCAACTGGAAAGGCATGTGATGAACATGGCAACGTCTGCTAGCTTTCTCTTTCTCCTTCTTCATATCCAATGATATGGCTCTGTCTGGAGGCTCTATAACTTTTTCTAAAATGGCTCCCTCTTAAAGGGCTCCAGCAAGCAATCCTACCTTGAATAGGTAAAGACACATCTCCAAGGAAACCACCTAATCAAAAGTTACCACCCACAATTGCAGGGATCACATCTCCATGGATAATCAAAAAGCTCCCACCCTGCAATATTGAATGATGATTAAAGAACTTGACTTTTCTGGGGTCTACAAGATTCAAATGGGCACATTCCACCCTTTGGACCCCAGAAAGGTATGTTCTCTCCAAATGCAAAATATATTCATTCAATCACAATATCAGAAAGTCTTAAACCATTTCAGTAATAATACAAATACAATTCAAAGTTAGAAACAGTAGAGAATCTCATCAAAGTTAGTTACAGGCATGGTCTGACCTAAGGCACAATTCTCCTCTGGCTCTGATCCTGTAAAAATCAGAGCAAGTTATTTGCTGCCAATTTACAAAGGGTGGACAGTCATAAGATAAATACCCCTATTTTGATAGGGAGAAATTGGAAAGAATCAAGGGGCACAGAACCCAAGCAGTTTCAAAAACCTGCAGGGCAAACTCCATTAGATTTCAAAGTCTGAGAGTCATTTATCTTCAGGGCTTTAGAAAGTAGCCAACCCACCCTTTCCAAGGGCCTACGCAGCGGCCCGCCTCTCTCTGAATGCAACCTTGGGGACATTGGAAAGACAACCTGTTTTGGGCTCCACCTCTCCAAGCATTGGGGCCACGCCTGGATTTTCTGCCATCTCCAGGACACATGCTCAACCCCTCCATGTGGTGGCATCCAGGCTGTCCCCAATCCCCAAGAAATGTGCTCCACCATCTCCAAGGTCTGTGATGGCACAAACTCTTCCACTGCAATGAGATGGAAGCCGACCCTCTGTCTTTGGGGCAAACCCACCCTCTCCAAGTACTTGTGTGTGTCTGTTCTTCTTGCCTAAGGTCTCTTGACCTCAGACCTTAGTCTCCATGGTTCTGCCTCTGAAGACATTTTGCCTTCACTTTGTCCCTTTTCTGAGACTTTTAATCCAGACTTGCAGCAGTTCTGTTTATATAGACCCCACAACACTCTTGCGGGCTTTCTATGCAATATGCTTGGATCGTGCCCATCAGACAAAAGAAGTTTCCACAAGTTCTTCCTGGATAACTCCACCTCCAATCCTGGTTTTTTCTGTAATGGCTGACTGCCTCCATGTTTGGTTAAACCCTCATGTGGGACATTTTTCTCTTACATCTCCCTTTCTGGAAGCCTGGAGTTTTTCAGATCACCAATTTCTGGTTTCTTTATACCCAAGAGTTCATTTCTCATCTCTTTCCTGTCATATTTTACTATAAACTGCAAGGAGAAATCAAACTGCATTTTCCACATTTAATTTGGAAATCTCTTCTGCTAAATATCCAAATTCATGGCTTTTAAAATGTGCCTTCCAGCCAAAGCCGCTAGTCAAGTTTGTCACATTATCTGCCATTTTAAAACAAGGA
This sequence comes from Tamandua tetradactyla, assembly GCF_023851605.1. Lineage (NCBI taxonomy): Eukaryota > Metazoa > Chordata > Mammalia > Pilosa > Myrmecophagidae > Tamandua > Tamandua tetradactyla. The sequence goes on from NC_135353.1 coordinate 96,320,204, forward strand.
TTGCCTTCCTTCCAATTTGCAATAACACATGCCTCATTTCTTTATAAAGACTTGTGCCAGTTTGAAAGGATTTACGTACCCTTGAAAAGCCAAAATTTAATCCTAGTCCAATCTCTTGGAAGTGGTCTTTTCTTTTAATCCTTATTCAGTACTTTAGGTTGGAGACTTGAATAGATTATCTCCATGGAGATGTGATTCACTGAATTGTGGGTATTAGCCTAGGAATAGAGGGAGATGTGACTCTACCCATTCCAGGTGGACCTTGATTAGCTTACTGGAATCCTTTAAAAGAGGAAGAGTTTTGGAGAAAGCTTCAGAATGATGAGAGCAAGAGAACCACTAGGGCCCATACAGCCAGAGCCCTTGGAGATGAAGAAGGAAAATACCCCTGGGGGAGCTTCATGAAAGAAGAAACCTGGAGAGAAAGCTAGGTGATATCATCATGTTCTCCATGGGCCTTTCCTGTTGAGAGAGAAACCCTGAACTTCATAGCCTTTCTTGAGTGAAGGTAACCTCTTTTTGTTGCCTTAATTTGGACATTTTTATAGACTTGCTTTAATTGGGACATTTTCATGGCCTTAGAACTGTAAATTAGCAGTTTAATAGATTCCCCCTTTTAAAAAGCTGTTCCATTTCTGTCATATCACATTTCAGCAGCTAGCAAACTAGCACAAGCCTCATCAGAGCTAACTTCAGAGTTCACATTTCTACCAACAGCTTCTTCAAAACATTCCAGGTCTTCTCTATCAAGCTTCTCACAACTCCTCCAGGATCTTTCCCTTACCCATTTAAAAAGCCATTCCAACATGTTTGGTATTTGCAAACAGCGGCAGCACCCCACATCTGGTACCAAAAGCTGTTCTAGTTTGCAAGCTATGTAAAAAATAATTAGATAGTATGCTACCAAAAATATAAATTTTGCACCAACTAAACGTCTCTTCCTTTGGTCTCACACAGAAGTTGAAGTTTTAAAGTATAGACCGTATTATCTTTACCCTGTATTGATTTGTGTTATTCCTATCCATATTAGCTTCATTCATATCTGTAGTTGTAGTCTGATCAGTTTTTCAACTTTTTAAACGGTTGCTCTATGAGTAATGCTGACTTTCATAGATTCAGGGCTCTAACTATGAGCCTCAGGTGTCACAGAAATACCTGAAGTTCCAGGGAATTAACAGATTATACACAAATAGCTCAGCATGTGAGAATTTAGAAATAACAGTTACAACTCCTGATTATATGTGACTGTTGTAAAAGCTTACAATCTAGAAACCTTTACAATAGGCCCCAACCTGCTATCCATGCTGTTGGCAACAGTTTACCAAGTTTTTATATTATAGTGAGTTTCTTTGAGTGAGGCATGATAATATTTGTCTTTTTTTCTAACATGGCCATATCTTATTTCTTTGTATGCCTTGCAATTTCTGCTGATGTATGGACATCTGATTATCTTGACAAGATTATTCTGAAGTTCTTTTCACTTCTTTGTCTAAGATTTTACTATTGGTTTGGTCCATGCTAAAGCTCTTGTTTGGCACTTTCTTCTTCAGTATTCCCCAGCCAAAACAGGGCCAGGTACCTATGCAGGTAGTGTAGACCAGATCTAAATGGCCCTGTGAGAGGATCTGGAAAGATTACAAACCCTGTCTTTTTTTTCTTTCACATCAGCAAGCTATACTTTATAGCTTACCCAGCAGATGGTGCTCTTCACCCACCTATTTCCTCAGCCTTAAGCATGCAGGCTGTTAATAGCTCTTTGCCAATTCCACCTCTGACACAGTTAAACAGTGCTGCCTGGTGGTATGTCACCATGACAGACTGTAACTATGGAATCCTGTGTTCTCATTTTGCTGGTCAATATCTGGCTCAGTGTTGGGCTTTGTCCCCTTCTGTATTTGGAGTACAGGACTCCTGCAACCATCCCAGTCCACAGTCACCACCCTCAGGCGATGATCTGGCTGCTCACTGCTGTTTCCTTCATGGGTAGGGGATAGGCACAAGAAAACATGGACAGAATTACTCACAGTCTCTGATCACTGTCTCTCAGTCTCTTTGTCTTCATTTCCCTGGATAATATACTGAACTCCCCTGATCTCTAGAGCCCCCAAACAGTTGATATGGACATTTTCTACCTGGTAACTCAGTGCTTCTGGGAGATAAGTACGTTTTGCTGCTCCTTCCCTATTCCTTCATTTTGGAAGCTCCTCCTGGGGAGCCTTTTGCATGCAGCAATCTTCAACAGCTTCTTTTCTATTCTGGTTATCCATGGACTTGGGTCCTTGTGTGTGGCTATGTATGGGATTCTAACTTACTGCTGCAAGTGTCCCCCGTGAGAGGTGGGAGAGATTCAGACTGCTCCCTCTGAGCAATTCCCAAGCTGTATGGGGCCAAGTAAAGGGGAAGGAAGAGGACTGGCCTGTCTGGGGCAGATGTTTCCTACCTGATATTGTTCTCTTTCTTTAATTCAGCATCAGTGGAGTCCTTCTCCAGTCTCTACTATCCGCCAGAGTTCTAAACAAATGGAATTTGTCCTTTTATTTACTGAATCTCTGGGGAGGTTTTTCCAAGGGGTGCTATGTTGATGATGTGACTCAGTGGACAATTTTTTTAATAAGATACTCTCTTTAAAATATTTTTATTATAAGCAAACTTTAACTTATGGGTGAGACTAAAACAAAAAATGTTTATTTGGTACAAAATTTATATTTGACTAGTGCATTTCTAATATAACTTGGAAACATAGACAGTGTAATGGGATCTGCTGACTTCTGTAACATAAAACCTACAGATATAAAAAAAATTTTATTATAAACAACAAACAAACATACAAACATTCTTGACATGGGTACAATCAATGGCTCACAATATCATCACATAGTTGTGTATTCATCACCACAATCATGTTTTTGAACATTTGCATCTTTCCAACAAAAGAAAGAAAAAAGAAAAAAACTCATACATGACATGCCCCTTACCACTTCCTTTCATTCCCCTCTAGTATTTCAATCTATGCAATTTATTTTAAGCTTTGTTTGACATAAGCTGAACTGAATGTCAAAGAACAGATAGACAACAAATTCATCCAGCAAGAAAACCCTAGGTAAGAGAAGTGAAAGCAATCTCCAGAATAAACTAATTAAGGTAATTAAATGTCTAGACACCAGAAAAAAAATAACAAATCACACCAGGAAAATTGAAGATATGGCTCAGTCAAAGGAACAAACCGATAGTTCAAATGAGATACAAGAGCTGAAAAAATTAATTCAGAATATACAAACAGACATGGAAAACCTCATCAAAAACCAAATCAATGAATTGAGGGAGGATATTAAGAAGACAAGAAATGAACAAAAAGAAGAAATGGAAAGTCTGAAAAAACAAATCACAGAACTTATGGGAATGAAAGGCACAGTAGAAGAGATGAAAAAAAAGAATGGAAACCTACAATGGTAGATTTCGAGAGACAGAGAATAGGATTTGTGAACTGGAGGATGGAACATCTGAAATCCAAAAAGAAACAGAAACTATAGGGGAAAAAATGGAAAAATATGAACAGGGAATCAGGGAATTGAATGATAATATGAAGTGCACAAATATACATGTTGTGGGTGTCCCGGAAGGAGAAGAGAATGGAAAAGGAGGAGAAAAACTAATGGAGGAAATTATCACTGAAAATTTCCCAACTCTTATGAAAAACCTAAAATTACAGATCCGAGAAGTGCAGCATACCCCAAAGAGAATAGATCCAAAGAGACGTTCTCCAAGACACTTACTAATCAGAATGTCAGAGGTCAAAGAGAAAGAGAGGATCTTGAAAGCAGCAAGAGAAAAGCAATCCATCACACACAAGGGAAACCCAATAAGATTGTGTGTAGATTTCTCAGCAGAAACCATGGAGGCGAGAAGACAGTGGGATGATATATTTAAATTACTGAAAGAGAAAAACTGCCAACCAAGAATTCTATACCCAGCAAAATTGTCCTTCAAAAATTAGGGAAAAATTAAAACATTTCCAGACAAAAAATCACCGAGAGAATTTGTGACCAAGAGACCAGCTCTGCAAGAAATACTAAAGGGAGCACTAGAGACAGATATGAAAACACAAAAGAAAGAGGTGTGGAGAAGAGTGTAGAAAGAAGAAAAATTAGATATGATATATAAAATCCGAATGACAAAGTGGTAGAAGAAAGTATTACTGGTACAGTAATAACAATAAATGTTAATGGATTGAACTCCCCAATCAAAAGATATAGACTGGCAGAATGGATTGAAAAACAGGATCCTTCTATATCCTGTCTACAGGAAACATATCTTAGACCCAAAGATAAACATAAGCTGGAAGTGCAAGGTTGGGAAAAGATATTTCATGCTAACAACAACCAGAAAAGAGCAGGAGTAGCTATACTAATATTCAACATATTAGACTTCAAATGTAAAACAGTTAAAAGAGGCAAAGAAGGATACTATGTACTAAAAAAAAGGAACAATTCAGCATGAAGACATAACAATCGTAAATATTTATGCACCAAACCAGAATGCTCCAAAATATATGAGGAAAACACTGCAAACACTGAAAAGGGAAATAGACATATCTACCATAATAGTTGGAGACTTCAATTCCCCACTCTCATCAATGGACAGAACATCTAGACAGAGGATCAATAAAGAAACAGAGAATTTGAATATTACAATAAATGAGCTAGACTTAACAGACGTTTATAGGACATAACACCCCACAACAGCAGGATACACCTTTTTCTCAAGTGCTCATGGATCATTCTCAAAGATAAACCATATGCTAGGTAACAAAGCAAGTCTCAGCAAATTTAGAAAGATTGAAATCATACAAAACACTTTCTCAGAGCATAAAGGAATGAAGTTGGAAATCAATAATAGGCAGAGCACCAGAAAATTCACAAATATGTGGAGGCTCAACAACACACTCTTAAACAACCAGTGTGTCAAGGAAGAAATTACAAGAGAAACCAGTAAATATCTCGAGTCAAATGAAAATGAAAACACAACATATCAAAACTTATGCAGCAAAGGCAGTGCTAAGGGGGAAATTTATTGCCCTGAATGCCTATACAAAAAAAAAGAAAGGGCAAAAATTCAGGAATTAACTGTCCACTTGGAATAACTGGAGAAAGAACAGCAAACTAACCCCAAAGCAAGCAAAAGGAAAGAAATAACAAAGATTAGAGCAGAAATACATGAAATTGAGAAAATGAAAACAATTGAGAAAATCAACAAAACCAGAAGCTGGTTCTCTGAGAAAATCAATAAGATTGATGGGCCCTTAGCAAGATTGACAAAAAGAAGAAGAGAGAGGATGCAAATAAATAAGATCAGAAAGGGAAGAGGAGACATAACCACTGACCCCACAGAAATAAAGGAGGTAATAACAGGATACTATGAACACCTTTATGCTAATAAATACAACAATGTAGATGAAATGGACAACTTCCTAGAAAGGCATGAACAACCAACTTTGACTCAAGAAGAAATAGATGACCTCAACAAACCAATCACAAGTAAAGAAATTGAATCAGTCATTCAAAAGCTTCCCAAAAAGAAAAGTCCAGGACCAGACGGCTTCACATGTGAATTCTACCAAACATTCCAGAAAGAATTAGTACCAATCCTGCTCAAACTCTTCAAAAAAATTGAAGTGGAGGGAAAGCTACCTAATTCATTCTATGAAGCCAACATCACCCTCATACCAAAACCAGGCAAAGATATTACAAAAAAAGAAAACTACAGACCAATCTCTCTAATGAATATAGATGCAAAAATCCTCAACAAAATTCTAGCAAATCGAATCCAGCAACACATTAAAAGAATTATCATGACCAAGTTGGATTCATCCCAAGTATGCAAGGGTGGTTCTACATAAGAAAATCAATTAATGTAATACAGCATATCAACAAATCAAAGCAGAAAACTCGCATGATCATCTCAATTGATGGAGAGAAGGCATTTGATAAAATTCAACATCCCTTCCTGTTGAGAACACTTCAAAGGATAGGAATACAAGGGAATTTCCTTAAAATGATAAAGAGAATATATGAAAAACCCACAGCTAATATCATCCTCAATGGGGAATAACTGAAAACTTTCCCCCTAACATCAGGAACAAGACAAGGATGTCCACTATCACCACTGTTATTCAACATTGTGTTGGAAGTTCCAGCCAGAGCAATTAGACAAGAAAAAGAAATGCAAGACATCAAAATTGGAAAGGAAAAAGTACAACTCTCACTGTTTGCAGATGATATGATACTATATGTCAAAAACCCTGAAAAATCCACAGCAATACTACTAGAGCTAATTGACCAGTACAGCAAAGTGACAGGTTTCAAGATCAACACTCAAAAATCTGTAGTGTTTCTATACACTAGTAATGAACACTCTGAGGGGGAAATCAAGAAGAAAATTTCATTTACAATTTCAACCAAAAGAATAAAATACTTAGGAAAAAATTTAACTAAAGAGATGAAAGACCTATACAAAGAAAACTACAAAAAAACTGTTAAAAGAAATCACAGAAGACCTAAGTAAATGGAAAGACATACCATGTTCATAGATTGGAAGACTAAATATAGTTAAGATGTCAATTCTACCTAAATTGATTTGCAGATTCAACACAATACCAATCAAAATCCCAGCAACTTCTTTTCAGAAATAGAAAAACCAATAAGCAAATTTATCTGGAAGGGCAGGTTGCCCTGAATTGCTAAAAGTATCTTGAGGAAAAAAAAGAAGATGGAGGTCTCATGCTGCCTGACTTTAAGACATATTATGAAGCCACAGTGGTCAAAACAGTATGGTATTGGCATAAAGATAGATATATTGACAAAAAGAATTGAATACAGTGTTCAGATATAGACCCTCTCATCTATGGACACTTGATCTTTGATAAGGCAGTCAAGCCAACTCACCTGGGACAGAACAGTCTCTTCATAAATGGTGCCTAGAGAACTGGATATCCATATGCAAAAGAATGAAAGAGGATCCATATCTCACACCCTACACAAAAGTTAACTCAAAATGGATCAAAGATCTAAACATTAGGTCTAAGACCTTAAAACAGTTAGAGGAAAATGTAGGGAAATATCTTATAAATCTTATAGTTGGAGGCAGTTTTATAGACCTTACACCCAAAGCAAGAGCACTGATGAAAGAAATAAATAAATGGGAACTCCTCAAAATTAAACACTTTTGCACATCAAAGAACTTTGTCAAGAAAGTAAAAAGACAGCCTACACAATGGGAGACAATATTTGGAAATGACATTTCAGATAAAGATCTAGTATCCAGATTTTATAAAGAGATTGTTCAAATCAACAACAAAAAGACAGCCAATCCAATTACAAAATGGGAAAAAGACTTGAACAGACACTTCTCAGAAGAGGAAATACAAATGTCCAAAAGGCACATGAAGAGATGCTCAATGTCCCTGGCCATTAGAGAAATGCAAATCAAAACCACAATGAGATATCATCTCACACCCACCAGAATGGCCATTGTCAACAAAACAGAAAATGACAAGTGCTGGAGTGGATGTGGAGAAAGAGGCACACTTATTCACTGTTGGTAGGAATGGCAAATGGTGCAACTGCTGTGGAAGGCAGTTTGGCAGTTCCTCAAAAAGTTGAATATAGAATTGCCATATGACCCAGCAATACTATTGCTAGGTATCTACTCAGAGGACATAAGGGCAAAGACACAAATGAACATTTGCACACCAATGTTTATAGCAACATTATTTACAATTGCAAAGAGATGGAAACAGCCAAAATGCCCATCAACAGATGAGTGGCTAAACAAACTGTGGTATATACATATGATGGAATATTATGCAGCTTTAAGACAGAATAAACTTAAGAAGTATGTAACAACATGGATGTACCTTGAGAACATTATGCTGAGTGAGACTAGCCAAAAACAAAAGGACAAATACTGTATGGTCTCATTGATATGAACTGACCTTAGTGAATAAATGGAATATTTCATTGGTAACAGAGACCATCAGGAGATAGAAATACTGTAAGATATTGGGTAAGTGGAGCTGAAGGGATACAGATTTTGCAACAGGACTGAATAAAAAAACTCAGAAATGGACAGCACAATACTACCTAACTAATACAATTATGTTAAAACACTGAATGAAGCTGAATGTGAGAATGATAGGGGGAGGAGGGCTGGGGATATAAATGAAATCAGAAAGAAAGATAGATGTTAAGGATTGAGATGGTATAATCTAGGAATGCCTACAGTGTAGGTCAAGTCTACTTAAAATTTGGGCCTAAGAGTCACCCCCAAGAGAGCTTCTTTTTTTGCTCAGATGTGGCCTCTCTTTCCAGCCAACACAACAAGCAATCTCACCACCTTCCCCCTGTCTATGTGGGACATGACTCCCAGGGGTGTGGAACTTCCTTGCAACGTGGGACAGAGGTCCTAGAGTGAGCTGAGACTCAGCATCAAGAGATTGAGAAAAACCCTAGAATGAGTTGAGACTTAGCATCAAGGGATTGAGAAAACCTTCTCGGCCAAAAGGGGGAAGAGTGAAATGAGACAAAGTGGCAATGGCTGAGAGATCCCAAACAGAGTCAAGAGGTTATCCTGGAGATTATTCTTATGCATTAAGTGGATATCATCTTGTTATTCAAGATGTAATGGAGAGGCTGGAGATAACTGCCTGAAAATGTAGAGCTGCGTTCCAGTAGCCATGTTTCTTGAGAATGATTGAATAATGATATAGCTTTTACAATGTGAATGTGTGATTGTGAAAACCTTGTGTCTGATGCTGCTTTTATCTACCTTGTCAACAAACGAATAGAACAAACAGAATAAAAATAAATAATGGGGGGAACAAATGCTAAAATAAATTTAATTTGAAATGCTAGTGATCAATGAAAGCGAGGGGTAAGGGGTTTGGTAGGTATAATCTTTTTTTTTTCTTTTCTGTGTTCATTTTATTTCTTTTTCTATTGTCTTTTTATTTCTTTTTCTGAATTAATGCAAATGTTCTAAGAAATGATGAATATGCAACTAAGTGATGATATTGTGAATTACTGATTATATATGTTGATGTTTTATTTGGTTCATTAATTTTTTAATTAATAAATAATTTTTTTTAATCAGTTGACTATGGATTTGGTGGTCTGTTTATGCACTCGATTTGATTCCATTTGTCAATGCTTCTATCTTTGTGCCAGTACCATGCTGTTTTGACCACCATAACTTTATAATAGGTCTTAAAGTCAGGGAGTGTTAATCTTCCCATTTCATTCTTCCTTTTTATGATGCTTTTACCTATTTGGGGTCTCTTTCCCTTCCAGATGAATTTGGTAATCAGCTTTTCCAAATCTTCAATGTAGGTTATTTGAATTTTGATTAGTAGTGTGTTAACTCTATTTATCAATTTGGTGAGAATAGACATCTTAACTGTATTTAGCCTTCCAATCTATGAGCAAGGAATGTCTTTCCACCTATTTTGTTGCTTCCTATTGAAACAGAGCTCGAAGGATATTAAGGAATGATGAGAAAGAGAGAAAGGAAGGAAGGAAGAAAGAGAGAGAGAGAGAGAGAGAGAGAGAGAGAGAGAGAGAGAGAGAAAGAAAGAAAGAAAGAAAGAAAGAAAGAAAGAAAGAAAGAAAGAAAGAAAGAAAGAAAGAAAGAAAGAAAGAAAGAAAGAAAGAAAGAAAGAAAGAAAGAAAGATACAGATGGGTTCAGGGGGTCTGAAGCTTAAGTTTACATCAGACATCAGACAACTTTATTCTTATCCAGATCCTGCTTAAATACTGCAGGGTGACAAAAGGCATGTATGCATTTCTTGAAAGAGCAGAGAGCTTATTTTTCAGTGCTCTCTTCCTTCATACTTAACATAACCATTTGGAGTAAACAGTCTCTTCCTCCCAGACTGCTCTACATAACAATCTCCACAGTTTACTGCCACCACCACCCTAATGCCATCTACTCCCAAGTAGTTCCACAGGTCTTATGTTAATCCTATCTCATACATTTCCCCCCTTTTATTTTACTAGCCAAGGTGACTGTGCCTGTCTTAGGTTACCCTTAGGCTCTGAAGGAAGGGTCTTACCCGTCATTGGCTACCAGTCAAGTTCTCTGACTTTGATTCAGGAGGGAGACAAGAGTTTTGGCAAGAATCACATGGTTGGTGCGGCTTTGCTTAGTGACTGTGCCTGTCTTAGGTTGCCCTTAAGCTCTGAAGGAAGGGGCTTACCCATTATTGGCTACCAGTCAAGCTCTCTGACTTTGATTATTTGTTGTTAAACACAGCTGAGGAGGGAGAGAAAAAGTATAAACAGCACCAAACTTAACAATGCAGTTACAGTGACCACAGCCACTGTGATAATTCCAATGATTCCAGTGACAGCTATAATAATGAGTCCAATTAGTCTCATAGTTCTTTTCAGATATTCTTTTGCCAAATGGATCAGGACTTGGTTTCTGAAGAGGATTGCCAGGATCTTGACATCTGCACCAGCAGCCAGATACCTCTTCTTCTCCTTGCCGCTACAATCGTCTCATTTTTCTGCAACATAAATGCTTGGAGACAAGTGAATACAGAATAATTTTCACAATTAAAAGTTTGTTTCCTGTATGTATATAGTGTTTATGGCTCCTATTTAAAGAAGTTATAGTTACTAGAATTCACTACAAAAATTGGTCCCAGTTCTAGGAAAATTTCCCATAAATTTCTCTGAATAATGTATTTATCATCCTATGAATTTGGCACAAATCATCCTCTATGTAATAACTCTGGTTTAGCTTGCCTGTCCATATAGTCTCAGTTATCTTCAATCCCACAGGGGAATCTTACAATTCCATAGGAATCATTAATTATGATAACTGCTCGATCCATGTGACATGACTGCCATCCATTCCAACTTTCTTTCCCATCTAACAGGCAAGTATCCTTTGTTTCCATAGAGTTATGCATACAGGTCTTTCTAAAAATGGAAGAATTAAATTTGACACCAGTTTTCTTCTTACTGGACCTGGGAATTCTAAACTTGCATTCAGATTATTTTGGTAAAGTTGGATTGGCCCATGTTAGGGCCCACAGATAAACCCAATAAGTATAAATATGTCCTGTCCTTCAGCAATTAAAATTGTATGTCCTATGGTATACATTACCCATTTAGTTATTTTCACCCAGGTCAACATGTCTGGGTTTTATTCTCTTCGAGGGAATCCAAACCGAGGTTCCATCATCTGCAATGACAAGAGCAAATCCCCTACCCCACACCTTTACCATTCCTGGTTTCCATAAATCATCTTTAACATCTTTCCAATAGATTGGCTGCAGCTGCAGTTCTGTTTGGGTTGTATCATTTTTCTTTTCCAGATTACTAAAATGTTGTTCTGCAGGAGTCTGTGATGAATTATCATAAATGTTTAAAAAATTTAGAGTAAACAGTGCCTTTGTTAATTGATCTTTAGGTGTACTTATTTTCATAACATCATCTTCCTGATCATCATCTCCCCCTTTTTGTTTCAAGAGCATAGACTTTAGCGTCCAGTTTGCTCATTCAATAATTCCTTGCCCTGAGGGATTATGTGGAATTCCTGTGATTGAGTAATATTAAAAGTAGTACAAAATTTATGAAATTGTTTTCCTGTACAAGCAGGACCATTGTCCATTTTAATAGATTGAGGGCATCCCATAACAGCAAAAGCATTAAGTAAATGTGATCTAACATGGCAGAAACGCTCTCCAGATTGTGCAGTAGCCCAGATGAAATGAGAACAAGTGTCTATGATAACATGTTCATACTGCATTTTACCAAAATGTGAAATATGAGTAACATCCATTTGCCATAATTCATTTGCTTTTTGACCTCGAGGATTAACCCCTGATGCAAATGGGAGTGCATTTAAAGGTCCACAGGTTGGACAAGTCCTAACAATGTCCTGAGCTTGCTGTTTAAAGATGGAAACTTCTTTTGTAGCCCTTTGCTATTGATATGAGTCAATCTGTGAAATGCTGTGGGATCTTGAATTAAACCCACAAGACTATCTGCTGGATGATTTTGTAATGACAAAGGACCCGGAAGATTGGCATGAGCTCTTATATGCATGATAAAAAGAGGATTAATTCAACTTCTGACTAATGTTTGTAAATGTAAAAACATTCGGGACAATTCATCTCTTTCAAACAAAGAAGCTGTCTCAATGTGAGTAACTGTTTGGCAAACATATTCAGAATCAGAAACAATATTAAGAGATTGTGGAAAACTTTGCAATACTTGAATTACAGCTGCCAATTCAGTATGCTGGGCTGAGGTATAAGGTGTTTTCCAACTTTTGTTTTCCCCTGGGGTAACATATGTAGCCTGTCCATTACTACTACCATCAGTAAAGACAGTAATGGCTCCCTGCAATGGGGAGGCCCGAACTATTTTGGGCAAGATCCATTGTGTTCTTTTTAGAAATTGTAAAAGTTTTGACATAGGCAAATGATTATCAGTTTGTCCTTTGAAGTCACTTAATGCTATTTGCCAAGAGATATTGAAAGTATATAGACTTTGAACCTCTTCCTTTGTGAGATCACACACTATGTGATTAGGGTCATGACCTCTTAATTGATAATATCTTTGACGACCTTTGGTTATTAAAGAAATGACTTTTTGCAGATATGTATGAAAGCATTTTTGTTTATTGTTTGGTAAAAAAAATCCATTCTAAAACACCATCTTGCCAAAATAGGCCTGTGGGAGATTGCAAGGTAAAGAAAATAATAAAATCAGCAGGATTTTCTAGATCTATTTGAATAAGCTGTCCTTCTTGAATGCATTGTTCAATTAATTGTAACTCTCGTTCAGCTGCAGCCGTTAACTGCCTTTTGCTTAATTAATCAGAATCTTCTTGTAAAATATCAAACAATTTCTGTAACATATAATTAGGAATCCCTAAAGTGGGTCTAATCCAATTAATCTCCTAACAGTTTTTGAAAATCATTTAAAGTTTGTAAATTATCCCACCTTAATTGTATTTTTTGAGGAATTGTTTTATTTGCAGCTATTTGCATTCCTAAGTATAGGTAAGGTTCAGTCTTTTGAATCTTTTCTGGAGCTATTTGCAGCTCATACTGAGGTAAAATTTTTATAATAGCACCAAAAACCTTTTTCAAAGAGTCATCGTCACATGCAATTAAAATATCATCCATATAGTGAATAACAAGGGCCTCTGGAAATTTATTTCTTATTTCTTGTAAGGGTTGATGCACAAATAGTTGACATATGGTGGGACTGTTCACATCCCTTGGGGTAAGACACATCATTGATATCTTTGCATCGGAGCCTGATTATTCAGTGCCGGAACAGAAAATGCAAACTTTTCTTTATCTGTTGGATGCAAAGGGATATTAAAAAAGCAATCTTTTAAATCAATAATAACCATTTTCCAAGATTGAGGAATCATACAGGGGTGAGGAACTCCCAGTTGAAGTGCACCCATAGGGCTCATGGCTTTATTTACTGCTCTTAAATCAGTCAGCAGTCCCCATTTCCCAGATTTCTTTTTAATAACAAAAACTGGAGAATTCCATGGGCTTTGGGAAGGTTCAATGTGTTTTAATTGCAATTGCTCTTGGACAAGATTAAGAAGGGTATTCAATTTTTCTTGAGGAAGGTGCCATTGATCCACCCATACTGGCCTAGTAATAAGCCATGTTATTGGGGTAATTATGCCCTTTGTTTCAATGGCCCCCATTATAAATTTGTTTGCTCCTTAGAATATCCTAAACCTTGATAGTCCCTTGTTTGCCTAGTGTTTTGAAATTGCATCTTTAAGTATAGTTGTTCTGCCTTATCTGATAAGTGAGGGATATGTATATATACTCCCAATGGGAAAGCAGGTCTCTGCCTCAGAGATTCAAACCGACATCTGCCACGAAAGATTGTAATGTTGATTTTTGTCCTTCTGGGCCAATTACTTCAAATGTTTCAGTACTTTGATAAATATCAGTCATTGTACCTATGCCGGTAAAAACAGTAGGTACCCTTTTTAATGTCCAATTCTGGGGCCAATATCTTTTAGCTATGATAGTTACATCAGCTCCAGTATCAATCAAACCCAGAAAAATTTTATCCTTAATAGTAATAGTAATTTCTGGGTAGTTGTCCCCAACATATGTTTGCCAATAAATTTCATTTCCAGTTGAACCAAAACCTCCTTGACGGTTAAAGGGCAGAGAAGGAGGAACATGATAAGGTGAGAGTAGTAATTGAGCAATGTGTTGCCCAGTTTTAATTTGAAAAGGCTGTAAAGATTGAGCCATAATTTTCGATTCCTCTTTATAGTCACTGTCAATTAAACCAATTTGTATTAATAGACCCTGCTTAGTTAAACTACTTCTTACAATTATTAAGCCAATGGTATGGTTGGGCAGAGGGCCAGAAACTTCAGTGCTAATTAATTGAATACCCATTTCAGGTTGAAGTAAAATATCCTCAGCTGCAGATAGATCTATTGCAGCACTACCGCGAGTTGAAGCTTTTAACTCTAAGATTGGAACACATGATTTTTACCATTGCTGACGGCACAGTATCCACTTTGTCTGTGGAGCTCGGCTCATGTTGTTTGTCCTGGGGCCCTGAGCTAAGCCTGCAGGGCAGTTTCCCGACCTTTTCAATAGAGCACCACTTTTACGTGTTCTAGAACGACATTCATTAGCCCAATGAAAGCCCCTCTGGCAAATAGGACATAATCTGGGTGGTTGTTTTTTAGTTGAGGTGGAATTATTATCATGAAAAGATTTACAGTTTATCTGAAAGTGCCCAAATTTTCCACATTTAAAACAATTTCCTTTCTTTTGATTCAAGTTAGTCTTCATGGTAGCTGCCAATACAGCCATTTGATGAGAAGTAGACCCAATGTCCTGACAGGCTCTTATATAGTTCTGTATGGAACCACCAGCAGTTTTAATGGGTTGAATAGCTGCCGCGTCCGGCCCTTGAAGCCGAGTTGGGAGAGGGGCGTCGAGGTTAACTTAAGAAATCAGCACTCAGGAGACAAGTATGGTTCCATCACTCAGGGCTCCCTGCTTCTTGGGAGTCAGATCTTTATTAGTTCTTTCTTAGTAGTTCCCCATCTTAGTAGTCGTAGTCTTATGTTTTCTTGCCTCCCTTTTGTATCCTCAGAGCTTCCCTTATCTAGCGGGTCACCACCCCCAGGTCACACCCGTTTCCTCCCTACCCCCTTGACAGGGGGCAATCTTCTCGGAAACTTCTGCATGCGATATTCCAGGAAGTTTTACTCCCTCCAGCCCGAGGGTAAACAACAATTTTACCCTCTGTTTGCTCAACAGAGCTTGTAAAAGAGCTTATAGAAAGGCTTAGCCTCATGAATGCCTGCAACTTCTCAAGACAGGGGAAATAGGGGAATTACTTTATTCCCAGGCACAGATGTCCCTCTGGCCGGGAGGCAACAAATAGCCCCTTTACACTCACTGTTAGCATTATCAGAGGCTAATGTCATTAAAATTAAATCACGGGCTTCAGGTGCTTGCACGGTTTTTTGAATCACGTCTGTTAGATGTGCCACAAATTCGACATATGGCTCATTATGTCCTTGAATTACTTTAGCAAAAGTTAAAGCAGGCTGTCCTGGTGTAGAAATTCTCTGCCAAGCTGCAAGGCAGGCCATTCTGACTTGGTTGATAGTGCTATCATCATATTGTAACTATCTTTCAATTCCTGCCCATTGGCCAGTACCCATGATTTGTTCTGCTGTTATTAACACTGGAGATTGCTCATTAGCATTCCTCCTAGCCAATTGATTAGCTTCATCAACCCACCATGTTTTAAATTGTAAAAATTCAGCTGTACTTAAAACAGTTCTGGCTAACATTTCCCAATCCCAAGGAATTAATCTATCAACATGGGCCATGCCCTGGACTAGATCTGTAGTATATGGAGAATTCACTCCATACTGGACACAAGCTTGTTTCAACTCTTTTAACAATTTAAAAGGAATGGGCTCATGATGAATTTCTACAGTGCCCTGAGGATTATTTTGATTGGAAGGCAAGTGATCAACTGTCACAGGAAAAGTTGATAAAAGTTGTACTGCCTCCAGGTCCCCTTGCTGAGATCCCTGTAGCAAACATTTCATTATGGATGTTTTGGGTGTAGGCTTTGGTGCTATTACACGATTCATATATTTAGCTGAATCACCAGTATCTGTAAAAAAAAAAAAAAAAAAAGGATTCTGAGGAGGCTGTGGACTGGGAATAGGGGCAGAATGTGGATTGCAAATTCGTGCAGGGAATATGGAATTTTGCTGATATAAAGTAGGCACATTAGTAGCTTTTGTTTGATAAGAGTCTGGGAAGTCTTGAGGGCAAGTGAAGCTTGCCTTCTTTGAAAAAGGGGTGGTATGGGCTACAGTGTAAGAACACTGTGAGTGCATAGATTTAACATCTTCCTCATCTGTACTTACACCCTCCTTATCTCTAAGTTTCGTTCCCTTTTCATCTATATCTGCTGTCACAATCATGCTTTTTTGGGAAAAATTCTCAGTTTCCCCATCTTCACTTTCTGACTGTAAGGGATCTAAGGCTGCCGCTATTTGATGACACAATGTCCATGCTGATAATGGGACAGTCTCCCCTTTTTGATAGGCCCTCCAAAGGGCCTTCATAACTAAACCCCATTGTTTTAAATTTAAAACATTACAACTCTCAGGATGAAACCATTGACAATGTTTTTGAATGAGATCAAATAAGCTCAATAATTCAGATGTTCTAACAGGCACCCCTGTAGCTTGTAACAATGTTTTAAACATACAAACATACTCCTCCAGCCACCCATTTTGATTACCCATTATCCTGATGATCCAAGGAAAATGCTTACTTACAAATATGACTTGAGTCCTCTTCTATCGGCTGGACACGTGTCTCTAATGAGACTTTTCCTAGGTTCCTTAATATTGTTTTGGAGTCTTCTTCTTCGAGCCCCACATTGGGTGCCAAATGTTGCTTCCTGTTGAAACAGAACTCGAAGGATATTAAGGAATGATGAGAAAGAGAGAAAGAAAGAAAGGAAGAGAGAAAGAAAGAAGGAAAGAGAGAAAGAGAGAGAGAAAGAAAGAGAGAGAGAGGAAAGAAAGAAAGAAAGAAAGGAAGAAAGAAAGAAAGAAAGAAAGAAAGAAAGAAAGAAAGAAAGAAAGAAAGAAAGAAAGAAAGAAAGAAAGAAAGAAAGAAAGAAAGAAAGAAAGAAAGAAAGAAAGAAAGAAAGAAAGAAAGAAAGAAAGAAAGAAAGAAAGAAAGAAAGAAAGAAAGAAAGAAAGAAAGAAAGAAAGAAAGAAAGAAAGAAAGAAAGAAAGAAAGAAAGAAAAAGACACAGATGGGTTCAGGGGGTCTGAAAGCTTAAGTTTACATCAGACATCAGACAACTTTATTCTTATCCACTGCAGGGTGACAAAAGGCATGCATGCATTTCTTGAAAGAACAGAGAGCTTATCTTTCAGTGCTCTCTTCCTTCATACTTAACATAACCATTTGGGGTAAACATTCTCTTCCTCCCAGACTGCTCTACATAACAATCTCCACAGTTTACTGCTGCCACCACCCTAATGCCATCTATTCCCAAGTAGTTCCGCAGTTCCGCAGGTCTTATGTTAATCCTATCTCTTATGCTATTTGCTCTCCTTTCATTTCTTTTAGCAATGTTATGTAGTTTTCTGTGTACAAGTCCTTTATATCCCTAGTTAAGTTCATTCCTAAGTCCTTGATTCCTTTAGTTGCTATTTTGAATGGAATTTTTTCCTTAACTGACTCCTCAGCTAGGTCATTGCTCGTGTATAGAAATTTTACTGACTTTCATACATTAATTTTATATCCCACCACCTTGCTGAATGTGTTTATTAGCTCAAGTAACTTTGCTGCAGATTCCTTAGGATCTTCCAATCATAGTATCATATCATCTGCAAATAATGAGAGTTTTACTTCTTCCTTTCCAACTTGGATGCCTTTTATTTCTTTGTCCTGCCTGATCGCTCTAGCTAGAACTTCTAGCACAATGTTGAATAATAGTGGTGATGGTGGGCATCCTTGTCTTGTTCCTGATTTTAGGGGAAAGCTTTCAGTCTCTCTTCAATGAGAACAATACAGGCTATCAATTTGTCATATATTCCCTTTATCATATTGATTCTGATCTTTGATTCTTATCTTTTGGAGTGTTTTTATCAGAAAAGGATGCTGAAGATTCTCAAATGCTTTTTCATCATCAATCGAGAAGATTAAGTGATTTTTCCCTATTGATTTGTTAATGTGCTGTATGACATTAATTGGTTTTCTTGTGTTGAACCATCCTTGCAAACGCCACTTGGTCATGGCCTATAACACTTTCAGTGTGTTCTTGGACTTGATTTGCTAATATTTCATTGAGAATTTTTGCATCTATGTTCATTAGGGAGATTGGCCTGCAGTTTTCATTTCTTATAGCATCTTTACCTGGTTTGGGTATTAAAATATTAGTTTCATAAAATGAGTTAGGCAGACTTCCTTTTTCCTCAATTCTTGGGAAAAGTTTGAGCAGGATTGGTGTTTGTTCTTTTTGGAATGTTTGAAAAAATTCCCCTGTGAAGCCATTTGGCCCTGGGTTTTTCTTTGAAGGAAGATTTTTGATGACTGATTGAATCTCTTTACTTTTGACTGGTTTGTTGAGCTCTTCTATTTTTTCTGAGTCAGTGTAGCTTTTTTGCGTCTCCAGGAATTTGTCCATTTCATCTAAGTTGTCTAGTTTGTTCAGGTATAGTTATTCATAGTATCCTTTTATCATTTCTTTTATTTCTTTGGGGTCTTTAGTAATGCACCTCTTCTCATTTCTGATTTTGTTTACTTGCTTTCTCTCTTTTTTATTTGTCAGTCTTGCTAGTGGAGCACAAATTTTATTGATTTTCTGAAAGAACCAACTTTTGGTTTTCTTTTTTTTTTTTAATTTTTTTTATTTTTTTATTAACGGAAAGAAAAAAAAAGAAACTAACACAACATTTAGAAATCATACCGTTCTACATATGCACTCAGTAATTCTTATCATCACATAGATGCATGATCATCGTTTCTTAGTACATTTGCATCGGTTTAGAGGAACTAGCAACACAACAGAAAAAGATATAAAATGTTAATATAAAGAAAAGAAATAAAAGTAGTAATAATAGTAAAAAAACAACAACAACAAACAAACAAGCAAACAAAAACAAAAAAAAACCCTATAGCTCAGATGCAGCTTCAGTGTTTTAACATGATTACTTTACATTTAGGTATTATTGTGCTGTCCATTTTTGAGTTTTTGTATCTAGTCCTGTTGCACAGTCTGTATCCCTTCAGCTTCAACTACCCATTGTCTTACCCTGTTTCTAACTCCTGCTGAACTCTGCTACCAATGACATATTTCAAGTTTGTTCTCGAATGTCCGTTCACATCAGTGGGACCATACAGTATTTGTCCTTTAGTTTTTGGCTGGATTCACTCAGCATAATATTCTCTAGGTCCATCCATGTTATTACATGCTTCATAAGTTTAGTCTGTCTTAAAGCTGCATAATATTCCATCTTATGTATATACCACAGTTTGCTTAGCCACTCATCTGTTGATGGACATTTTGGCTGTTTCCATCTCTTTGCAATTGTAAATAACACTGCTATAAACATTGGTGTGCAAATGTCCGTTTGTTTCTTTGCCCTTAAGTCCTTTGAGTAGATACCTAGCAATGGTATTGCTGGGTCGTATGGCAATTCTATATTCAGCTTTTTGAGGAACCGCCAAACTGCCTTCCACAGTGGTTGCACCCTTTGACATTCCCACCAACAGTGGATAAGTGTGCCTCTTTCTCCGCATCCTCTCCAGCACTTGTCATTTTCTGTTTTGTTGATAATGGCCATTCTGGTGGGTGTGAGATGATATCTCATTGTGGTTTTGATTTGCATTTCTCTAATGGCCAGGGACATTGAGCATCTCTTCATGTGCCTCTTGGCCATCCGTATTTCTTCTTCTGGTAGATGTCTGTTCAAGTCTTTTTCCCATTTTGTAATTGGGTTGGCTGTCTTTTTGTTGTTGAGTTGAACAATCTCTTTATAAATTCTGGATACTAGACCTTTATCTGATATGTCATTTCCAAATATTGTCTCCCATTGTGTAGGCTGTCTTTCTACTTTCTTGGTGAAGTTCTTTGATGCACAAAAGTGTTTAATTTTGAGGAGCTCCCATTTATTTATTTCTTTCTTCAGTGGTCTTGCTTTAGGTTTAAGGTCCATAAAACCGCCTCCAGTTGTAAGATTCATAAGATATCTCCCTACATTTTCCTCTAACTGTTTTATGGTCTTAGACCTAATGTTTAGATCTTTGATCCATTTTGAGTTAATTTTTGTATAAGGTGTGAGATACGGGTCTTCTTTCATTCTTTTACTTATGGATATCCAGTTCTCTAGGCACCATTTATTGAAGAGACTGTTCTGTCCCAGGTGAGTTGGCTTGACTGCCTTATCAAAGATCAAATGTCCATAGATGAGAGGGTCTATATCTGAGCACTCTATTCGATTCCATTGGTCGATATATCTATCTTTATGCCAATACCATGCTGTTTTGACCACTGTGGCTTCATAATATGCCTTAAAGTCCGGCATTGCTAGACCTCCAGCTTTGTTTTTTTTTTCCTCAAGATGTTTTTAGCAATTCGGGGCAACCTGCCCTTCCAGATAAATTTGCTTATTGGTTTTTCTATTTCTGAAAAATACGTTGTTGGGATTTTGATTGGTATTGCATTGAATCTGTAAATCAATTTAGGTAGGATTGACATCTTAATTATATTTAGTCTTCCAATCCATGAACACGGTATGCCCTTCCATCTATTTAGGTCTTCTGTGATTTCTTTTAGCAGTTTTTTGTAGTTTTCTTTATATAGGTTTTTTGTCTCTTTAGTTAAATTTATTCCTAGGTATTTTATTCTTTTAATTGCGATTGTAAATGGGATTTGTTTCTTGATTTCCGCCTCAGCTTGTTCATTACTAGTGTATAGAAAAGCTACAGATTTTTGAATGTTGATCTTGTAGCCTGCTACTTTGCTGTACTCATTTATTAGCTCTAGTAATTTTGTTGTGGATTTTTCTGGGTTTTCGACGTATAGTATCATATCGTCTGCAAACAGTGATAGTTTTACTTCTTCCTTTCCAATTTTGATGCCTTGTATTTCTTTTTCTTGCCTAATTGCTCTGGCTAGAACTTCCAACACAATGTTGAATAATAGTGGTGATAGTGGACATCCTTGTCTTGTTCCTGATCTTAGGGGGAAAGTTTTCAATTTTTCCCCATTGAGGATGATATTAGCTGTGGGTTTTTCGTATATTCCCTCTATCATTTTAAGGAAGTTCCCTTGCATTCCTATTTTGAAGTGTTTTCAGCAGGAAAGGATGTTGAATCTTGTCAAATGCCTTCTCTGCATCCATTGAGATGATCATATGATTTTTCTGCTTTGATTTGTTAATATGGTGTATTACATTAATTGATTTTCTTATGTTGAACCATCCTTGCATACCTGGGATGAATCCTACTTGGTCATGATGTATAATTCTTTTAATGTGTTGTTGGATACGATTTGCTAGAATTTTATTGAGGATTTTTGCATCTGTATTCATTAGAGAGATTGGTCTGTAGTTTTCTTTTTTTGTAATATCTTTGCCTGGTTTTGGTATGAGGGTGATGTTGGCGTCATAGAATGAATTAGGTAGTTTTCCCTCCACTTCGATTATGTTGAAGAGTTTGAGGAGAGTAGGTACTAATTCTTTCTGGAATGTTTGATAGAATTCACATGTGAAGCCGTCCGGTCCTGGACTTTTCTTTTTAGGGAGCTTTTGAATAACTAATTCAATCTCTTTACTTGTGATTGGTTTGTTGAGGTCGTCTATTTCTTCTTGAGTCAAAGTTGGTTGTTCATGTCTTTCCAGGAACCTGTCCATTTCATCTAAATTGTTGTATTTATTAGCGTAAAGTTGTTCATAGTGTCCTGTTATTACCTCCTTTATTTCTGTGAGGTCAGTAGTTATGTCTCCTCTTCCATTTCTAATCTTATTTATTTGTATCCTATCTCTTCTTCTTTTTGTCAATCTTGCTAAGGGCCCATCAATTTTGTTGATTTTCTCATAGAACCAACTTCTGGTCTTATTGATTTTCTCTATTGTTTTCATGTTTTCAATTTCATTTATTTCTGCTCTAATCTTTGTTATTTCTTTCCTTTTGCTTGCTTTGGGATTAGTTTGCTGTTCTTTCTCCAGTTCTTCCAAGTGGACAGTTAATTCCTGCATTTTTGCCTTTTCTTCTTTTCTGATAAAGGCATTCAGGGCAATAAATTTCCATCTTAGCACTGCCTTTTCTGCGTCCCATAAGTTTTGATATGTTGTGTCTTCATTTTCATTTGCCTCTAGGCATTTACTAATTTCTCTTGCAATTTCTTCTTTGACCCACTTGTTGTTTAAGAGTGTGTTGTTGAGCCTCCATGTATTTATGAATTTTCTGGCACTCCGCCTATTATTGATTTCCAACTTCATTCCTTTATGATCCGAGAAAGTGTTGTGTATGATTTCAATCTTTTTAAATTTGTTAAGACTTGCTTTGTGACCCAGCATATGGTCTATCTTTGAGAATGATCCATGAGCACTTGAGAAAAAGTTGTATCCTGCTGTTGTGGGATGTAATGTCCTATAAATATCTGTTAAGTCAAGCTCATTTATAGTAATATTCAGATTCTCTATTTCTTTATTGATCCTCTGTCTAGATGTTCTGTCCATTGATGAGAGTGGTGAATTGAAGTCTCCAACTATTATGGTATATGTGTCTATTTCCCTTTTCAGTGTTTGCAATGTATTCCTCACGTATTTTGGGGCATTCTGGTTCAGTGTGTAAATATTTATGATTGTTATGTCTTCTTGCTTGATTGTTCCTTTTAATAGTATATAGTGTCCTTCTTTGTCTCTTTTAACTGTTTTACATTTGAAGTCTAATTTGTTGGATATTAGTATAGCCACTCCTGCTATTTTCTGGTTGTTATTTGCATGAAATATCTTTTCCCAACCTTTCACTTTCAATCTACATTTATCTTTGGGTCTAAGATGTGTTTCCTGTAGACAGCATATAGAAGGATCCTGTTTTTTAATCCATTCTGCCAGTCTATGTCTTTTGATTGGGGAATTCAGTCCATTAACATTTAGAGTTATTACTGTTTGGATAATATTTTCCTCTACCATTTTGCCTTTTGTATTATATATATCATATCTGATTTTCCTTCTTTCTACACTTTTCTCCATGCCTCTCTCTTCTGTCTTTTTGTATCTGACTCTAGTGCTTCCTTTAGTATTTCTTGCAGAGCTGGTCTCTTGGTCACAAATTCTCTCAGTGACTTTTTGTCTGAGAATGTTTTAATTTCTCCCTCATTTTTGAAGGACAATTTTGCTGGATATAGGAGTCTTGGCTGGCAGTTTTTCTCTTTTAGTAACTTAAATATATCATCCCACTATGTTCTAGCTTCCATGGTTTCTGCTGAGAAATCTACACATAGTCTTATTGGGTTTCCCTTGTATGTGATGGATTGCTTCTCTCTCGCTGCTTTCAAGATCCTTTCTTTCTCTTTGACCTCTGACATTCTAACTAGTAAGTGTCTTGGGGAATGCCTATTTGTGTCTAATCTCTTTGGGGTGCGCTGCACTTCTTGGATCTGTAATTCTAGGTCTTTCATAAGAGTTGGGAAATTTTCAGTGATAATTTCTTCCATTAGTTTTTCTCCTCCTTTTCCCTTCTCTTCTCCTTCTGGGACATCCACTACACGTATATTGTTACGGTTCACATTGTCTTTGAGTTCCCTGATACCTTGTTCAAATTTTTCCATTCTTTTCCGGATAGTTTCTGTTTCTTTTTGGAATTCAGATGTTTCATCCTCCAAATCACTAATTCTATCTTCTGTCTCTTTAAATCTGTCATTGTAGGTATCCATTGTTTTTTCCATCTTTTCTAATTTATCTTTCACT